>NC_091678.1:34295551-34900551 GCF_030179915.1 Drosophila takahashii
AAAACAATCAACTTCTTAGTTGTAAGCAATCAGGTTTTAAAAAGCACAAAAGTTGTATAACTGTCATTTTAAAGATATCCGAAGATATACGCCAAATGACAGTAAAGTAACCCTTTTAACACTTCTTGACTTTAGCAAAGCTTTTGACTCGATAAATCATGAAATTCTCTGTACAAAGGTCGCTTAAGTCATCTTTTCTACCCCTCACACAGGGAGTCCCACAAGGCTGTTTTAGGTCCGCTTCTTTTCTCGTTATATGTAAATAACCTCCCAAAATGTATTTCTATATGTGATGTGCACCTTTATGCAGATGTTAGTCGTCCGCTAAGTCAAATTAGTGAGTGTATCAGATTTAGCAACAATGAGATTAAACAAATAAATAATTGGGCTGATGCAAACGGGCTAAGACTAAATCCAGCCAAGTCCAAATGCCTATTAATATATAAAAAATCAATTAATCTTAGCTCCCTTCCGAAGATCCAGGTAAAAAATGTTGAAATAGGCTTTGTTGAGCGAGCCACAAACTTAGGAATAGTATTAACTCCACTTTAACTTGGGGTGACCAAGTCACTAAAGCCAGTGGGGAATCGTACGGCGTACTCAGGCAATTATCTTTAACCCAAAAACTAATTCCGCAAAATATTAGGATGCTAGTGGCGAAAACCTGCATTATCCCAATATTGTTCTACGGATTTGAAATATTCGGATTATGCAACGCCACATGCATGCGAAAACTACAAGTTGCCTTCAACTCCATTGCGCGATATGTTTTTAATGTAAACAGTAGGAATCACATAACATGCTAATAAAATTTTTGATCTAAGCTTAGAGTCGTGGATTAAGTGTTGCAATTTTGAGGTTTATTTGCAAAGTAACAAGCTGGTCACACCACTCATACTACTTACTTCGACATTGTACTTCACCGTGAAAAGAAGAGACACGGCTTATTATTAAATATAGTTAAAATTTCCTATGAACTTAACGTTCACTCGTGGTGTTAATATTTCGGAACGGATCTACTGGTGGTTAATTCACGCAAGGAATTCCACACATTCTCACAGGTTATGGGCCCAGCCTAACCAAGAGAACCCAGGAAGCTTTTTCTCAATCTTGTACGGAGGAACCAAATCGCGAAATCAAACACGGCGGGTGCGTTCATCAAGATCGGGCCGCTTAACGCAGAAAACTACGATACGTGGATATTTAAGATGCGTGCCGTATTAGTGAAAAACGATTTTTGGCAGTATGTAAGCGGTACACAAGAATGCCCGTCTGAAGAAGACAAGAAGGTGGCATGGTGGCGGCAAGATGAAAAGGCCCGAGCGGACATAATACTGTCCATTTGCGCGTCCGAGTTGCCACTACTGGATGGCTGCGAAACCTCACATGCTTGTTGGCTAAAACTTCAGGAGCAGTTTCAATCAAGAGGCCCCGTGCGAAAAGCTGGCCTATTGAAACGAATCGCGCTATCACGAATGTCTGAAGATGGAGATGTACGCCAACATATCCATGATTTCTTCGACGCCGTGGCCAAACTCAAGGAAATTGGAGTTGAAATTGATCTGTTAGCAATACTATTGCTATACAGTTTACCGGAATCGTACGAAACATTTCGGTGCGCGATGGAATCCAGAGACGACTTGCCAGGTCCAAGTGTACTTCGTGTCAAAATTCTAAAAGAATATAGTGCGCGTAAAACAAAAAGCGAACTAGACGATCAAAGCGCAATGTACGCGAGCCAGCATAAGTACAGCAAGCAGAAGTACAGCTATGCGAAAGAAACGGCACCAAAGGAGAACAGAAAATGTTTCGCCTGCAATAAAATTGGGCATCTAGCGCGGAACTGCACGTTGAGACGAAACGCTAGACAGAGTGAGAAGTCCGATGAAAAAGGGAATATGGCAACAGCGCTAAATAAGAACAGGAAAAGTGCATGTTTTGGAGCTTGGTGAGAACTTAAACCCATCCGAGTGTGAAGTCTGTATCAGTAAAAAAAAACAACCAGCGTCATACGAACCAAGAAGCTGATCGAAGTCATTCGGAAGACCACGATGATGACTCATCAAGCGACGACGACAAACAAATGCGCCGAAACATGGTAGAGGACGTCCCAAAATAGAAAGGAATGGGAAACCCGGAAGAAGAAATAGTTAAAGATGCCGATCTCCCACCGAACGACGTATTTGAGGAATGCGAAAGTGTTTATGTAGCCATCACGGATGATCCGGAAACCCTTGACGAAGCGAAGAGCTCCGTTGACTCTATCGGCTGGTCCCAGGCAATATAGGACGAATACATGGCGCACATTATCAACCAAACGTGGGAGATAGTTGAACGGCCAAGTGGTAGAAAGGTTATCGGAAACAAACTAGTGTTTCGAACCAAGGACGACGGCTCCAATACAGGAAAGAAGAAAGTTCGACTTGTAGCCAAAGGCTGCTCTCAGCGTCCTGGAGAGGATTTTCAGGAATCGTTTTCCCCAGGCGAAGATTTGTATGGCGTTGTCGACGCAGACTGGGGCGCAAATTTAACCGATCGGCGCTCATATTCAGGCCAGGCGTTTATCCTAGCAGGTGCGGCTGTGAGCTGGGAGGCACGCAAGCAAAGGACCGTGGCACTATCCAGCACGGAGTCTGAATATCTGGCAATGTCTAGCGCAGCCAAGGAAGCTGTGTATTTAAATGCACTCCTCAATAGTCTAGGCTGGACCTGCGAGACCATCAAGATTGTTAACGACAACCGAAGCGCTCAGAGGTTGATCAAAGGTTTCGGTTTCCATCCACGCACGAAGCACATAGACGTACGTCATCATTTCATACAGGATATGCACAAGAGTGGTGACAGCCAGCTGATGTCATGACCAAAGGGCTTAGTAGTTTAAAGCATTCAAATTGAATTTCTTGGCTAGGCATCACTTGTATCGATTAATTTATATATTGTTACTTTGAGGGCGCTTGTTGCAATTTGGAGTTTTATTTGCAAAGTAACAAGCTGGTCACACCACTCATACTGCTTACTTCGACATTGTACTTCACCGTGAAAAGAAGAGACACGGCTTATTATAAAATATAGTTATAATTTCCTATGAACTTAACATTCACTCGTGGTGTTATTATTTCGGAACGGATCTACTGGGGGGTAATTCACGCAAGGAACTCTACACATTCTCACATTAAGTTGAAAGCCTTGCTATTTCTGCATAAACTCTTAGTCACAAAAAGCCAAAATACCTACATGAATAATTGCAATTGGCTTCTTCGGCCAGAACAAACAACATTGTCTGCAAAAGATTAAAACTTGCGATGACTGTAAAGCACTTTTTATTCAGGCCGTTCGCAATTGGAATGATAGCCACAAAAAAAAAAGAATTATGAAGAAAATAGTTTTAGAGATTTTCTATGCAAGTTAGGTTCAGACAGTTTCTACATTATTTGTTAACAAAATAAACTTAGTTTCATAAAAATCGGATCTACTATTCGTCCGCAGCTGGCCATGTCGGTGCAGAACTCGGGAGGCGGCGCCTTTCCCGAGAAGACGGCCCGCGGCGGAACGCCCATCAAGCGGGCCAAATGGCATCTGGGCATCCGATCGCAGAGCAAGCCGAATGACATTATGCTGGAGGTCTATAGGGCCATGAAGGCCTTGAGCTACGAGTGGAAGATCATCAATCCGTATCATGTGTGAGTGCGCAGGCAGAACGTGAAAACGGGCAAGTTCTCCAAGATGTCGCTGCAGTTGTACCAGGTGGATGCCAAGAGCTATCTGCTGGACTTCAAGTCGCTGACGAACGACGAGGTGGAGCAGGGCGACGACGTGATCATGGAGAGCCTCACGCCGCCGCCGCTCAGCGTTTCCGGAGTGATGCCGCTGCAGCCGACGGGCCACCACACCATGGAGTTCTTTGAGATGTGCGCCGCCTTGATCATCCAGCTGGCGCGATGAGGAGCTGGGAGGGAGTCGCAGATCTTCTCCTGAGGATTGACCCATGGAAGCAACACAAAAACACACAGTTCCACAGAGGAAAGCTATAGAATGGAGTTTGGAATGTTTTACTTGACTAGAATGCTTTTTGAATGTTGAAAACCTAAAACAGCTTTTAAACTTTAAACGATATTAGGATCCCCGACTTCCGCTTTCCTCTGTGCGGCTGTGTGATAACTAAATAAAGTGTTTTTTGGAATGTTTGGAACCTATGTTTCCCGCTTTTCGCTTCCGGTTAGTCTAAGTTTTGTAGGTTTCGTTTCTGTTTCTATTTCGATATCGATTTCTGTTTACACTATATATATACAAATGTTGAGTTATTATTTTACCCCGAATCCCGAATCGGAAAACCATATGTGTACGTCTAACGATTTGTAATTGTAATCGGAGGAAGCAGCGCTTGTCTGGGGCAAGCGGGAGTTTTATGTATGCTGTATAAACCAAAACCACAATAAAGCGATCCATTAATATTCTAAAATACACAGCGACCTGTGGACGATCCGCAGCTGGCCTACTTTTTATACCCTTGCAGAGGGTATCATAATTTCAGTCAGATGTTTGCAACGCAGTGAAGAAGACGTTTCCGACCACATAATGTATATATATTCTTGATCAGCATCAATAGCCGAGTCGATCTAGCCATGCCCGTCTGTCCGTCTGTCAGTCTGTCCGTCTGTCCGTCTGTCCGTCTGTCCGTTTCTATGCGAACCAGTCCCTCAGTTTTAAAGCTATTGCGATGAAACTTTACCAAAAGTCTTCCTTCTATTGCAGGTAGTACATATGTCGGAACGAGCCGGAACGGACCACTATATCTTATGGCTCCCATAGGAATTATCAAAAACTAATAGAAAAACTATTGTAACTTTGTAGAAAGTAGGCGTTTTGATTTTTAACAATGTAAAAACAACATTTTAAGTAGGCATTACCTTTACCTTCCTTTCTTGTTTTTAATAAAGCCTGACAAAAAAATTCCCACGGCCGCCATAAATGCAAACTAAAAATTGGTTAAAATTATAAATCCCAGCACAATTTCTTATTGGTTAAAACAAATCACGAACAACTTGAAAAAATACAGTTATATATGTATCTCACCTCCTTAAAATGCATACGAAATGCATACGTCTGACACTGGGCAGGAAGATGCAGGAGCAACCGGACGAGGACATGGCGTAGATCTCCCGGCCTAGGACCAGCGGCGAGGAGACCTGTGCAGGAAAATACGCCCACACACACCAAACGCGCGCGTGTTTAAAAGGAGTGAGATGGGTGAGTGAGACGCAAGACCCGCACCGAGTGGCCACGAAAACCCCAAACTGGCCGTCAGCCACGTGTTTGAAAAGGTTTTCTCGATCTCGATGCGGTGTTGCACGGTTTATGTAGGTTAGAGACGCCTTCTTTCCCTAGTATTCGGTGCTCAAGCGCTAAATATATAGACTATGTAAAACAAAACTTGCAAATATTATAGCGGAGAGATTTAACTAAGAACATGAAGAAAAATTCTTAAATAAAAACCTGAATTGTTGGCTAGAAACGGAGTATACACTATTTCATGTCTATTTTTATTGCCCGGGGTCGGACGAGCCGACCAGAAAAATAACCTCCTTTTAGATTGACCCCAGAATAAAGCTCGTGTCCGGGGTTACTACTTGACGGCGCCCTTCCCCACCAGCGCTTGCTGGCGGTACAGTGGAACTCCGACAAGTTTGGTAAAAAGGGGCCCGGGTGACTCCATCGGCGAATGCTGAGGGAAGTCAGACGCGCCAGCTAGACTATAATCCAGGCCGCAGCCCACAAATGTCGAACTAGTGCGATATCAGAGCGCCCCCCTCTAAAGAGATATTTTGTCCTCTCATTTTGATTACCCAATACGCGTATAAACCAATAAACATTTTTCCTCAGTCTTACTGATCGATTAAAGGGGGCGGATAACTTTCATCTAGCGCCCGCCTACCAGTCTTTTCCCATTAATGTCCCATCCTTTATAAATTTTCTGTAAAGGGGATCCTGGCCAGACTGAGCCACATCCTGGCCGAAGAAACTACTTTACAGGTGGCGCCAGAACAGGGACCTGAGGTTTACGAATTTTTGATGGCAAATATATGGCCTAAAGACCCATTTACATTTGACTTTGAAAATTTTTGGGTACAAGGAGAGAAAATTCGTTTTACTTCGATACGAAAGAAGAGGCCTACATATCGAGGGGGGCCACTAATACTACTAAGAGTCTCAAATTTCACGCAAGCACAGCGATTATAACCTAGAAGTTGAGCAAGTACAGTCCCGATGTATACCTAAGAGGGAAACGGGAAAAACCCCAGAGCCAGACAAACATAGTAGAACGAGTACATAGATATATACATAGAGAGAGCGGGCCGAACCCTCTACCGGTACAAGATTCGAGTCGGGAAACTTAGGGGCTGTCCATATATTACGTAATCACAGTTTCGACGATTTTTGACCCCCCCCCCATGTAATCAATTCTTCATACAAAAAAAAAAAATTTGCACTAGAGTAATCATTTGGTGGATCCCCCCCCCCCTAGATGATTACGTAATATATGGACAGCCCCTTAAGAACACGAGGCAGAGCGAATTTAACTTGTACTCTCAAAGCAACTGCCATTTTTGTTTGGTTTTCCTACCGTCTCTTCGGCACCCGAAGCTGACAGCCGACCAGATCAGCAAAAATACCCTCGACAGGAAGAACCAGCTTTAATTTATCTTTAGCCGCCGCCGAGTGTACATCGATCTACGGGAAATCATCGCCCTACGAGTTCCAACGCAGTTTCCTCCAAGTTTGATCGATTTCTCGATCATTTTCGTGTCCTCTTTCGTGACCCCGACTAGCTACCGTCGATTGACCCGCGAATCCCTGCCTCGTTTGGTTAACTTTAATTTCTTTACGCGCCGAAAGCCCGACTTTTTCAGCTTTGGCCGCAATTAATTGGTAGTTATTCCCTCTCGACTCGCCGGAAAACTTTCTTCTGGATCACCAAGTAGCTCGGAATTATGGGAGCACGTTGGATTTCATATCTCCGGAAGCGGGAGCGGGAGTTTTCTCTGGAAGGGGCTGAAAGCGTAGATGAAATGAGAAGCCGTTTAGCGGCGTTCAACAGTCGCGAGGACCACGAGCTCGAAGTTATCGCAAGACTTCGGGAGTGTGAGGCCGAAATAAACACCGCAATGAGTGAGAAGAAGCAACGAGCCCCGAGCCCGGTATCACCAGGTCCCACACAACTACACGTTCCACCGATCGGAGCCACAAGTACTCCAGAAGCAATACGTGACAAGGAAGATAATTTAGCCAGACGGGATGTTTTCCCTCGGAAAGCCGAGATGACCGCCGCTACACTGGCCGAAAAATTACGTATCTGGGGAATAACGTTCGGCGGAACAACGGATCCCATCACCTTTATTCAGCATCTCGAGGAGCGGGCCAATGCCTACCAAGTCAACGTGGAAACGATGCCACAGGCGATACCAGGACTTTTGACAGATAAAGCGGAACATTGGTTCAGGACGAGCCAATTACTCGGCGAATCTTGGGCTACCTTTAAGAAAGCTCGATATTTTCAGCGATTGGAGGATGAAATCCGTACGAAATATCAAAAGCCAGGAGAAACCTTTAAACAATATCTAGTTCAGATCCGACTGATGATGCGTAGAGCAGGATACGACGCCACCCAGGAATTGTAGAGGATTTATGAGAGTCTACAACCGGAGTATCAGCTGTTTACTCGACGGCACGAATTCACGACACTGGAGCAACTGACTGTCTTAGCAGTGAACTACGAGGTAACCAGGGATCGAGGCATTCATCAACACACGAGGATATTAGCAGAATCCCAATCGCGCCCGCGCCCAGTTAGCCACGGAGCATCACAGGCCCCCTTAGGGCAAACACCGGTCCTATCTGTCGTCACCCCAGAACCTGGAACCCGCAGTATATCGTCAGACAAGCCTGCAGAAACTGTGCAGAAGAGGGACATTTTGCTTACTTCGTCGGTACTTCAGATAATGTAGTGGCGGTCCGAACACAAGTCAGTCTCGCGGTAGGTTCCAAGAAGGAAATCACCAAGTCACTCGTAGCAAGAATCCTGCTAGACCAGCGTTGGGTTAAACTCCCATTGTAAGTATTACCCTCGATCACAGAAGACGTGTTATTAGGCATGGATTTCCTCGGCGGCGTTTCCGCCACTCTGCAATGTGGACGCGTGTCTTTGCAATTGAGTCCCTTTAACTTAAGCACAACCACAACCAATTTAGTACTATCCCCTCAGTCATCGACTGCAGTTTGCCGGTCGCCAGCTACCGTCACCGGGAGCCGAGAACCAGAACCACGAGACTAGCCTGAGCAGCCGGAATGCGGGAACCACGGGGCCCGGGGTCCAATAAATATTTTCCCACCCCGAGACGAGAGGGCGGTAAGAAATAATTGGCGTGAACCAATTTTGGAGCCACGGCTCACACTTTGTGATTCTCGAAGCCTAGATTCCTCAAAGGAGGCGTGAGTAGCGCCTAACGCCGGAGAAGCGCTAGCAGTTATTTTTGAAACCCCAGAACAGCCGGCCACGGAAGCCGTACAACCCTGGGTGAGCCAGTTTCTAGAGGACGAATTAGCTAAGTTCGAAGGATTGACCGGTGTGTCACATATCGCCGTGCACAGTATCACAATGCGCGATGACAAGCCAATCAAACAGAGATATTTCCCTAAGAACCCGGCGATGCAGAGGGTTATAAATGAACAGATTGACGAACTGTTGCGCAACGATTGCATAGAGCCCTCACAGAGTCCTCATAGCGCCCCAATTGTACTAGTAGGCAAGAAATCAGAGAAATGAGATTATGCGTTGATTTCCGGCAACTAAATGCCCATTCAGTACCAGACGCGTATCCATTACCTAGAATAGCCCACATACTAGAACGGCTAAGGCACGCAGAGTATATATCTACCCTAGATTTAAAGAGTGGGTACTGGCAGATCCCGGTGGCCAAGGCTAGTCGCGAGTGCACAGCCTTTACGGTGCCAGGGAAGTATTCCAACGGCTACGTAAGGCGAACCTTCGTCTCAACCCGAAGAAAAGCAGTTTCTTAAAGCGGAGCCTGGTATACTTAGGACATGTCATTAGCGGGAAAGGAATCCACACGGATCCAAAGAAGATCGCGGCCGTGCGTCAACTGAGTCCACCCACTACGTGTAAAGAATTGCGACGCTGTCTCGGAAAAGCCTCTTGGTATAGGCGATTTGTACCTAATTTCGCGAGCATAGTACAGCCCATGTCCGGACTCCTCAAGAAAGGGAGAAAGTGGCAATGGCAGCAGGAGTAACAAGATGCATTCGAGGAACTTAAAAGAAAACTGACGGAGGCACCCGTGCTGGCATGCCCGGATTTCAGCGAGAAATTTGTCCTTCAAACCGATGCCAGTGACGTAGGTCTGGGAGCCGTCCTAACTCAGACGATCCAAGGCACGGAGCGTGTCGTCGCGTTTGCTAGCCGACGTCTCATCGCCGCCGAAGAAAACTATTCGGCCACGGAAAAGGAGTGTCTGGGTATTGTATGGGCCACCAGGAAATTACGCTGCTATTTGGAAGGGTATCGATTTGAGGTAATCACCGACCACCTCGCGCTGAAGTGGCTTAACTCAATCGATAACCCCACCGGCCGAATAGCGCGCTGGGCGCTAGAACTGCAACAGTATCAGTTCGATGTCCAATACAGACGCGGAGACCAAAACATAGTCGCGGATGCTTTGTCCCGCCAGCCTTTGGATGTAGTACACAGGATTCAGGAAAACGCCCCCGAAAGCACTTGGTACCGGCGGATGCTAAAACTAGTACAGGACAACCCAAAAGATTTCCCAGACTACGTTTATGAGAACGAACAGCTATATCGACATATAGGATCACGGCCCGATGATGAGGAATCCGTGCCATGGAAGCTGTGTGTGGCCAAAGAACACCGACCGCGGGTGCTGTTGGAGTGGCATGACCAGCCGACGGCGGGACATCTCGGGATTAGAAAGACAACCACACGGGTAGCCCAACGTTACTACTGGCCAGGACTCTTCCGTGATGTGACTAGATACGTCCGTAAGTGCGATACGTGTCAGCGCTATAAGGTAAGCCAGAACAAGCCGGCCGGTAAAATGTGCACCAGACATATCAGTGAGCCGTTTGACACGTGTGACGTCCCACTCTAACGACCGGGACGCCACAACATCCTAAGCGATCGATTATAGTCTTTAGTTTATATTCTTTTCTTTTGTTATTTTCTATTATAGTTTTCAGGTTGTATTCTTTAAGGAAAAGATGACAAGAAATCCAGAAGTAAAATATGTTTAAGTTGGTTAAAATAAAAGTCTTTAGTTGGGTTCGTGACCACTCGCCCGGGGTGGCAACCCCCTGGATGAAATCAGGTGTGGGCAACTGATATTTATCATGGACACTAGAATACTGCGGAAAATACTAAAAATCCCAAAAAAAAGTAAGAAAACAGATAAAAAAGGGGAAAACGTAAAGCGGACACACTACGAGAAGGCTCGCTCTCTTGGCTTCGGGCTTTCGATCGAAGTGATCACGCGCGCGGAAGGGAAAATACGGTGAAGTCGGAAAGTGAGTCGACGGTTAGAGAAAAGTTAGTGAAATAAACGACAGAGACGGTGCAGTGAATCGGAAAGATTAAAAACAAATGAATAAATTGTGCAAAGATTAACGAAAACGATCTTGGTGTTAATTATTTGAACCCCTTTCCCTTTTTCTCCCATGAAACTACATTCGGTAATCGGAATCCGACTAGTTATTGGAAAGGTTAGGTCCTTCCGCCCTTACTTAACCCAGTAGTTAATGGAAAGGCTAGATCCTTCCGCCCTTGGTCCGTCTGGTAGGTAGTGGAAAGTCTAGATCCTTCCATCCTTGTTCAGTCTGGTAGAGAGTGGAAAGGCTAGATCCTTCCATCCTTGTTTAGTCTGGTAGAGAGTGGAAAGGCTAGATCCTTCCATACCCGTTGTTTAAACAGGTGGTTATTGGAAAGGTTAGGCCCTTCCACGCCCGTTTAACCTGGTAGTTAGAGGAGAGGTCCGATCCCCCCCGAACCCGTCAAGTAGTCCGGCTGCGGCCTAGTCCGAAGGTCCAGTCTGTCTAGAGTTAGGATACGAAGACGAGGGCTACCGTAACAGGCGAGTGTAGAGCGTGTGGATACCGTCCCTACCCTAGACTCCGTCTGTCTGTAACATCCTTCCCGGCCAATCAAGTAATTCGGCTACGGCCTCGCCCGAAGGTCCAGCCCGTGGAATCTTCCGGAGTGTGCGTATATCATCCCTACTCTAAGATCTACTCAAGATAATCTTCAAAAAAAACCCTGTTCACGAAAAGTGAATATAACTCTTTAGCCCAGTGTCTCAGTGATTTACAAATATTTTTGTAAAGACTCCTGAACCCGACTGAGAATTGTACCTCGGCCAGAGAGCAACCTTACACACGGTTTGTGCAGATTTTTTTGGGCCCCTCCCGCGATGCAAGAGTGGAAATAGTATGCTATTGGTATTCTTCGACGCGTTTTCGAAGTGGGTAGAGTTGGTTCCTTTGAGAAAAGCCACCTCAGCTCACCTCGAGAAATCCTTTCGAGAGCGGATCTTGAATCACTTCGGTGTTCCTCGCGTTTTCGTGTGCGACAACGAGACCCAGTTTACCAGTCGGTCCTTCAAGGCGTTCTGCAAACAAGCAGGAATGGAGATCCAATATACCGCGCCCTACACTCCGCAGCAGAATCCGACAGACAGGGCAAATAGAACCATTAAGACTATGATCGCCCAATACATCGAAGAGAAACATACAACCTGGGACGAGCTCTTGCCAGAACTTAATCTGGCTATAAACAGTAGCGTCTCAGACTCTACTGGGTTTAGCCCAGCCTTCATCGTTCACGGCATGGAGCCACGCCTGCTAGGAGCCCTGTACGACGAAGTCACGCCAGGAGACACAATCGTCGCTCGATTGCCCCTTGACAAGGCAGAAAAGATTCGAGAAGTGTTTGAGGCAGTACGAGATAATACGCAGAGAGTTTCTCAAGAACAGAGGAGACATTATGATCTCCGCCGCCGCGCCTGGAAACCCACGCTATGATCTTTGATATTTCTCAAACAACATCACTTGTCCAAGGCAGCGGACAACTTCGCCGCGAAGCTCGCGTCCAAGTACGTAGGGCCATACAAAGTCAACAAGTTTATCGCGCCCACAATAGTACGACTTCAGCAACTACACGGAAGACAACGCAGAACCGCAGCGCTAGCCGACCTGAAAGAGGCGACCTATCCCAGAGGAACCCAGGAATTAGCACCAACGATGCCAGACGACCGCGAAGATCCCGGGGATACGCTACGAGCAATTTACGAGGCAGGCCACTGAGAAAGGAGCCAACGCGGAGTCAGTGAGGGCCACTTGATGGGAGGTGCGCCTTCCCAACGTCCTCACTGCCATACGGGGGAAAAACTCCATGCTCCCAGTGCCGCACTAACTTACCCTCCGGAGAACTAATTACTAATTGACCCGTCTTAGTCCATCACGACCCGTCCAACTGCGTACAAACGCTAGGTAGGCCCCTTGGAAAAACCCAGAACTAATCCATTTTCTCTTCACAGATCCCACGACGGGGAATTCCCCTGATTGGTGGCACCTGATCAAGTGCGTGGAGGAGGCCATCGGACCCTGCCCCGGATCAGAGGCCACGGAAGCTGCGCTAGGCCGAAGTGTGCCCGACGAACCCCACCTATGGCGGCTGGAGACGCCTGATACGGCGGTTGCAGCAGAAACCCTAAGCCCGAATGGCGTCTTGCTGGCGTACCCGTGGGAAAAGAGCGACGAGGAGACGGACACCACCACGACAAACGAGCCAAACAACGCGGCAAGAGCACCAACCAACACGCCTAGGGCATTGGTCAACCCGACCCCAGAAGTCGGTGTCATCACCGACGACGAAGATAGTCGTCCCGCCGCTCCGCCGCCACCACCCCCTTCCGGAGAAGAGAGCGCGGGTGAATGGGAGGTCAGCAGCCTAGAGAGCACGGTCGACTCAGGCACGAGCAGCACCGAGACTGAAAGCCCACTTCAGACCGAGGATCTGGAAGAACCCGATCGCGAGAGCCCTACATCCCTTGAGAGAGACGGTAGTGCGGAGCAGCCGTGGGTACACACACCCCTACACCCATCAGCACCGAGGGTCAGCCATAGGCAACTGCGGCGAGCCACCCGAGACTGGCTGGACGCATTACTCCTACCAACCGGAGGCGACACCGACGAGGAGATGACGGCATACGAGCAGCCTGACGCCCAGACTCCATCCACAGAGCCGAACGAGAAAGATGAAGGCGCCTAACCTCCCGCTTTCGCGAGCTGGGCGGAAGAACGGACGGAAAAACGTTGCTGACCAGCAGCAACGATCCCTAAAACTGGCCATCGTGGACCGACACCAGATACCCAACCAAGAACACGACGACAAACCAAGAAGCTGAAGAAAACAGAGGAGTCAGTGGTTTCCGAGCGGTCGAGTGACGCGGAGACTATCGTGAACACAGGCAGCGGTCGTTTGACTCTGCCCTCGACAAGTGACAAGCCGAGAGAAGGGACACCTTGAGGATCCCAGCCACCACCGCAGGAGCAAGAAAACCCAGTGGTCGTCTGACACTGGACAGGAAGAGGCAGGAGCAACCGGACGAGGACATGGCGTAGATCTTCCGGCCCAGGACCAGCGGCGAGGAGACCTGCGCAGGAAAATACGCACACACACATCCGACGCGCGCGTGTTTAAAAGGAGTGAGATGGGTGAGTGAGACGCAAGACCCGCACCGAGTGGCCACGAAAACCCCAAACTGGCCGTCAGCCACGTTTGAAAAGGTTTTCTCGATCTCGATGCGGTGTTGCACGGTTTGGGTAGGTTAGAGACGCCTTCCTTCCCTAGTATTCGGTGCTCAAGCGCTAGATATAGAGGCTATGTAAATATGTAAAGCAAAACTTGCAAATATTATAGTGGAGAGATTTAACTAAGAACATGAAGAAAAATTCTTAAATAACAAGAAAGGAAGTTAACTTCGGCCAGCCGAAGTTTATATACCCTTGCAGGTATGCCTACCTAAAATGTTGTTTTTACATTGTCAAAAATCAAAAAGTCTACTATATATACTATAAAGTTTTTTCTATTATTATTTTGTTAATTATTCCTATGGCAGCCATAAGATATAGTGGTCCGATACGGCTCGTTCCGACATATGTACTACCTGCAATAGAAAGAAGACTTTTGGGAAAGTTTCATCGCGATAGCTTTAAAACTGAGGGACTAGTTCGCATAGAAACGGACAGACGGACAGACGGACATGGCTAGATGGACTCGGCTATTGATGCGGATCAAGAATATATATACTTTATGTGGTCGGAAACGTCTCCTTCACTGCGTTGCAAACATCTGAGTGAAATTATAATACCCTCTGCAAGGGTATAAAAACCTGAGTTGTTAACTGGAAACGGAGTATATATATATTTCATGTCTATTTTTATTGCCCGGGGTCGGACAAGCCGACCAGAAAAATAGCCTCCTTTTAGACTGACCCCAGAATTAAGCTCGTGTCCGGGGTTATTACTTGACGGCGCCCTTCCCCACCAGAGCTTGCTGGCGGTACAGTGGGACTCCGACAAGTTTGGTAAAAAGGGGCCCGGTTGACTCCATCGGCGAATGCTGAGGGAAGACAGACGCGCCAGCTAGACTGTAATCCAGGCCGCAGCCCACAAATGTCGAACTAGTGCGATATCAGAGCGCCCCCCTCTAAAGAGATATTTTGTCCTCTCATTTTGATTACCCAATACGCGTATCCATTACCTACTTGTAAACCAATAAACATTTTTCCTCAGTCTTACTGATCGATTAAAGGAAGCGGACAACTTCCATCTAGCGCCCGCCTACCAGTCATCTCCCATCCATTTCCCATCCTTTATAAATTTTCTGTAATGGGGATCCTGGCCATACTCAGCCACATCCTAGCCGAAGAAACTACTTTACAGGGCACAAGCTATTTTTACCCGTTACTCGTAGAGAAAAAGGGTACATTGTATTCGTTTACTAGCCGAGTCGATATAGCCATGTCCGTCTGTCTGTCTGTCTGTCTGTCTGTCCGTATGAACGCTGAGATCTCGAAAACTATAAAAGCTAGAGGATTGACATATTGCATGCAGATTCTAGGAGTTCGTACGCAGCGCAAGTTTGTTTCAAAAGGGTGCCACGCCCCCTCTAACGCCCACAATCGCTTATATACGATTTAAAAATTTCAATATTTCGGAAAAATAAAAATGCCGTTTTATTGTCTTTATCAATACCTATCGAAATGTAGAAGAAATTTTTCAAATCGGACCATTCGTTAAAAAGTTACGGCGGATCAAAGTTTTTATCTCCATCTCCTTCGCACTCCCTTTAGCTGAGTAACGGGTATCTGATAGTCGGGGCATCCGACTATACCGTTCTCTCTTGTTTTAATTTTAATTTTTTTAGTTTTACATTTTTTTCTTCCTTTTTAAATTTTTAAATTTTCTTTTTTTTTCTACCTATTTTTTATGCATTTATGTAATCTTTTGGGGTAAGAATTTCCCAACTGCGCATATGAAATTTTAGAAGTTCTTCAAACTCGGGTACTTTGAAGAGTTTGCCTTGGTTATCATCTGTGATTTGTTTTAAATTTTTTGGTGTCCATTTAGGGGCGCTATGAATTTTTGAAGTTAAGAATTTAAAAAATGTTCTCAAACTTCAAATTAGTATATCTCGAGAACGGCTTAGAAGAACAACGTGCAACTTTACACGTTTTTAAATGTGTACTGGGGGAGTTAGAAAATAATTTTCTTATGAATTTTAATTATTTGAAATTTTTTATTGCGGTTTTGAATGTCTTCTTCATCCTATAAAAGAAACTTAAGTATCCAAGATTGTCCATTTCATAACCAACTTAATTTACCCGCAGAAAAATTTTAGTTCCTTTTTATCATTTCCAAGATATATAATTTTGTATGCGAATTTAGAAAAACCCTATTTATATTTCCAATGAGTACAATTCTTACATGTTTAAGCTGAAAGTTTGCACACCTCAATTACTCACTGATAGTATGCAAATTAACTTTCTCCTTAGTGAGTTGATTAAAAAAATTTATTTTATTTTTTTTAACTTCACTCATTCACTATTACAATTGTTTCATAGGTCGAACTTAATTCACTGCTCACTGAATATTACTTTTTAAACTCTTGATTCGATTCTCAAAAATGGACTGCCTGGACTCAAGTCCAATGATCCATATTGAAACCTCGGCTTAAGAGATTTATCTCAGAAAAACTGATTAAGAGAATGACTCAAGAGAGTCGGAAAAATAGGATGATGAAATTTGGCAATTAAATTTGAAACTCAATTTCTGCCGGAAATTGGTGTTTGTGTAAGCGGACTTCGGGGACCGCTTTGGGGCTCCGATGTTTACAATATCGGCTTGGGTGTTTACAGAATCCCTTTGATGCGGGATGTGTGAAATTGATCTGGGTGGGAATAACTTGGAGGCGTAGTTAAAAGAAATAGCTGACCACGGGTTTATCTCGGAGTCAGTCTGAGTTATTTGGAAATTTGTTTTGAACTCAAAGTTGTTTATAAATTGGGTAAGTGCCCCTAAGTAATGTGTCACATAACTCCCCCCATTCTAAATTGAATCGTCCCGATTCATTGGAACTGATGGGTATAACGAATGTATTTGATTAGTCAATTCAACAATGATATTTTCTTCTAGGGTATTCTCGTTTTCGGGTATATTATTTTCTTCTTGTATTTCTATATTGGGTTGCCGTTGCTTGAATATTAAAAACTTTCTGTATTTGGTTATAATCATGAAAATTAAATATATAAGTGTAAAAACGATTAATATTAACGAAATTGGTACTTGAGTTTGTTTAATTTGAATAAAAGGATTTAGTATGTTAATATTATCGAATGAGAGTTCGGAATCATTTGACATAATAAATTCGGATATTACAAATTCTGTATATTTTCGAGCAGTGATGTATTCCAATATCTTATTATCTACATTATTGAAAGATATATTATTAATTTTTGTGGTTCTGTTAAAAGTTATTAAATATGACCCTGTGAGGAGTTGAATAACTCCCCACAAATGGCAGCAACAACAATAACGGATCGCCGGCCGCATACCAGTTACGGCGAATTAGCGTAGTAGCGGCGCGGCGAAGAGAGAGTGGAGACTTCAAGGTGAAGAGAGAGTGGAGACTTCAAGGTGAAGAGAGAGTTTGGAGAGTGAGAGTCGGGAGAACAAGGGTGCAGAGAGAGAGAGAGAAAGTGGAGACTTCTCCGGCAGAGCGAGAGTGCAAAAGGGATTAACGGAACAGGCGCCGGACTTTGGACTCTGCCGTGGACTTCGGACTAGGAGGTCAAGTGCCACATCTCGGCAACCAGGCGGCACACAGGCGTGCCACAGGCACCATTGAAAGCAGCGGGACGACGGCAACAGGCAGAACAACAGCTAAAGGCTGTGGGCGATGTGCAAAGGAGTCAATCAGGAACCTTGGACTTCGGACCTGCGTTGGAGAGTTGCCGCGGGCAGAGCGCAGAAGGAAATAACGGAACTACACCGGACTTTGGACTCTGCAGTGGACGATGGACAAAGGCCACATCTCCGCAACGGAGCAACACACAAGCGTGCCACATGCACCATTGGATGCAGCGGGACGGCAGCAACACGCAGAAATAAAAGCGGAGGCCATGCGTGAAGGACAAGTGGGTCAAACGGGAACCACGGACTTTGGACCCAGAGTGGAGAGTTGCCGCGGACAGAGCGCAATGGGGAAATAACGGTACCCGGAGGCCCTATATAAAGCCGCCGGGCGCTGGCAGCAGGATCAGTCGATCACGAAGAGTCAATCTATCAAGATCAGTCCAGATAATCCACGTGAACAAGTCAGCCAGTACAGTGAACAGTCAGTGAGCAGCGAAAGTCGAGTCGCCGGAAGCAACGCCGTGGGAACCTACAAGGATCGAGATTGCTACGTCGAGACGTTCGGGATTGGATCACCAGGAATCTCCGAATTGAGACACAGGTAGCTGAGGTCCAGAGGGCGTCACACGGCTAGGTCAAGGCGATCCGCTTTCATTCCTGTCTCAACGAAATCCTCGCATCTAGCTTGGAGCGTCGAACAGGTCCTGAGTGGTGAAAGCCTGCGACAAGAAATCGTGAGCTTGGGAAGATCCTATCCTATCGGCCAGAAGGGAGATCGGTCAATCGTCTGTGGTCTCGAGTGGAGCACTCCAGAAGAGCCCTGCGGTTTGAGTTGTGTAGTCCCGGAGCGGCGTGTGTCGGAACCCCGAGTGAAACGAGCCAGAAGGGAGATCGGTCGAGCGTCTGTGGCCTCAAGTGGAGAACTCCATAACAGCCCTACGGTTGAGTCGTGTAGTCCCGGATCGGCGTACGACCAAGACCCCGAGTACCAGAAGCCACGCTACGTCAAGCCAAGCAGCCACACACCACGACAGACCAACCTACGCGGAAACGTCAAGGACGATAAGCCAAAGGGTGAAGCTAGGGCGGAACGTTCGTTTGCACTAGGCGTAGAAGCGAAGTGAAGCGCTCGGCAGCATCCTTGCGTAACTTGGACTGCCAGCGCGATCTGAGTGGAACTCTAGTGGGACCATCCGGGACAGAGCAAGGGACAGACGGTGGTGCATCGAGAGGAGACACTCCTGGAGATCGCGACCTCTGTTCACCCTAGTCTGGGAACGGTGACGCTTCCCTAAACCCGCGCAGCTGAACTCTTGGCGAGTTTAAGACGCTACGAGTAGGGGTCGATCCTACACAGCCGAGACGTGCAACGCCAAGCATCTTCAGGGAGCCTCAGGGATCTTCAGGGAGCTGCAGAGATCGTCGAGGGAGCTACAGAACCGGAGCACTTCGTCAACGAGGAGAGCACCAAGTCATCAAGGCGACCAGGAATCATCGACGGCCACGAGTGTCCATATCAAGATCACTATACTATCACCCCGCAATAAACCCACTAAGAACCCGTGAATTCTGTGCTTTCTCACTGATCTACTGGGCGGTCACGTTTATATAAATTTGGTGGGACGAACACACAACTATACTGAGCTAGCCGCACGAATCTCGTAGCGAGCAGACATAAATAATCAGTTCGTTACATCTGGCGCCCAACGTGGACGAGCTACCGAAACGCCGGACGAAAACGCCAATAAACTCAGGGAGATCTTTCAGATCGTACGGCGAAATCTGGAAAAAGCCTCCCAGGATCAAGCCAGGCATTATAATCTAAGGAGGAGGCAATGGACACCAGCAGTGGGCGACATCGTGTGGGCCAAAGAACACCACTTATCAAAAGCGGCCGAAGGATTTGCAGCAAAGTTGGCCCCTAGATACGACGGGCCATTCCAGGTCGTGGATTTTGTTTCGCCTGTAATATGTAAAATACGCCATGTAAACACTAAGAAAGAGCGGACCATACATGTAAGCGAGCTTAAACAACAAGAAACAAGCGAGCAAACGCAACAGGCAGAAACAACAAACGAACAACAACATTGAAACTTCTCCAAGGATACTACCAGACCTCCAAGGATTCTACGAAATCCCTCCAAGGATACTACCAGACCTCCAAGGACACTACGAGAACTCCACGGATACTACGAAATCCCTCCAAGGACACTATGAGAACTCCAAGGATACTACGAAATCACTCCGAGGATTCTACAAAATCACTCCAAAGATACTACGAGAACTCCAAGGATACTACGAAATCACTCCGAGGATTCTACAAAATCACTCCAAGGATACTACGAGGACTCCAAGGATTCTACAAAATCACACCAAGGATTCTACGAAAATCCGAGGAAACTACAGGGAAACTCCGTGGAAACCCCAGGGAACTCGAAGGATACACAGAATACACAGATACGCTGATACACAGAATACACAAGGACACACACTAGCAGCGGACTGGTCGTCGGGCATTCACCAGAGGCATCCAAGAACACGCCGCGGGAAACAGAAACGCACAAGTTGAAGCCACGCAGGAAATCAGATGCACGGAGATTTTTTTTACGTGCCCCGAAGAAAGGGGGGAGACGGTACAGCTTTAGGGCTATACCGTATCTAGCCAGACATCCCTGAGAGAAAGCACCAAACGGAAGAAAAACACAAAAACCCTGGAATATAAACAGAGTAAATGCCGGTCCAGCCAATTGGGCAACTCACCACAACCAAAGTGGTAAACAAACCATTGGCTGACAGAATGCGGCAACCCACGGTTCCGCCGCAGCCAGACTGGTCAGGGGCATTGACCCAAGACCCAAGGGCAA
The DNA here is from genome assembly GCF_030179915.1 of Drosophila takahashii. Lineage (NCBI taxonomy): Eukaryota > Metazoa > Arthropoda > Insecta > Diptera > Drosophilidae > Drosophila > Drosophila takahashii. Next base: position 34,315,915 of record NC_091678.1, read on the forward strand.
GGAAGGGCATAATTTGGAAGCATCTAAAAAAAAAAAAGGGGTTAGAAAACAAGAACAAAATCACCGAATGTGCACTCACGGGAACAATTTTTGCAACTCACCATGAACTAGGGACGGGGGCGCCTCGATAAGGCGGTCGATTAGCACTGGACGATAGTGCGATCGATGGGCACAAGCTAAATGGAAATATCATGGTGAATATCGCTGCGATCAGGTGGCAACGCTACACCTGCGATATCGATAGCGGATGATATCGATAGATCATGAATATCGGTTCCGAGCGGAACCAGATCGGAGATCGTCGCGGGAAATTCAAACTACGTGCCCGCTGGCATATCGATAGCCGATGGTTATCGATGCCCAGTGGGACCAGAGGGAGGATCGGCGCGGGAGTTTCAAAATTGCTGCAGAGATGCCGACTTGCGCCGTAGAAACTCTCGGAGTTGAAAGCGTCGAGGAAGCGTCGAGGGAGCAACGATGGAGCAACGAGGGAGCGCCGAGGGAAGCAGCAGAAGCAGCGCAAGGACTCAATGGCTAGGATACACGAGGAAACGCCGGAGAGTAGGAACGAGTTTTCTTTAAAACTTCCCGAAGTAAGGGGGGAATGTGAGGAGTTGAATAACTCCCCACAAATGGCAGCAACAACAATAACGGATCGCCGGCCGCATACCAGTTACGGCGAATTAGCGTAGTAGCGGCGCGGCGAAGAGAGAGTGGAGACTTCAAGGTGAAGAGAGAGTGGAGACTTCAAGGTGAAGAGAGAGTTTGGAGAGTGAGAGTCGGGAGAACAAGGGTGCAGAGAGAGAGAGAGAAAGTGGAGACTTCTCCGGCAGAGCGAGAGTGCAAAAGGGATTAACGGAACAGGCGCCGGACTTTGGACTCTGCCGTGGACTTCGGACTAGGAGGTCAAGTGCCACATCTCGGCAACCAGGCGGCACACAGGCGTGCCACAGGCACCATTGAAAGCAGCGGGACGACGGCAACAGGCAGAACAACAGCTAAAGGCTGTGGGCGATGTGCAAAGGAGTCAATCAGGAACCTTGGACTTCGGACCTGCGTTGGAGAGTTGCCGCGGGCAGAGCGCAGAAGGAAATAACGGAACTACACCGGACTTTGGACTCTGCAGTGGACGATGGACAAAGGCCACATCTCCGCAACGGAGCAACACACAAGCGTGCCACATGCACCATTGGATGCAGCGGGACGGCAGCAACACGCAGAAATAAAAGCGGAGGCCATGCGTGAAGGACAAGTGGGTCAAACGGGAACCACGGACTTTGGACCCAGAGTGGAGAGTTGCCGCGGACAGAGCGCAATGGGGAAATAACGGTACCCGGAGGCCCTATATAAAGCCGCCGGGCGCTGGCAGCAGGATCAGTCGATCACGAAGAGTCAATCTATCAAGATCAGTCCAGATAATCCACGTGAACAAGTCAGCCAGTACAGTGAACAGTCAGTGAGCAGCGAAAGTCGAGTCGCCGGAAGCAACGCCGTGGGAACCTACAAGGATCGAGATTGCTACGTCGAGACGTTCGGGATTGGATCACCAGGAATCTCCGAATTGAGACACAGGTAGCTGAGGTCCAGAGGGCGTCACACGGCTAGGTCAAGGCGATCCGCTTTCATTCCTGTCTCAACGAAATCCTCGCATCTAGCTTGGAGCGTCGAACAGGTCCTGAGTGGTGAAAGCCTGCGACAAGAAATCGTGAGCTTGGGAAGATCCTATCCTATCGGCCAGAAGGGAGATCGGTCAATCGTCTGTGGTCTCGAGTGGAGCACTCCAGAAGAGCCCTGCGGTTTGAGTTGTGTAGTCCCGGAGCGGCGTGTGTCGGAACCCCGAGTGAAACGAGCCAGAAGGGAGATCGGTCGAGCGTCTGTGGCCTCAAGTGGAGAACTCCATAACAGCCCTACGGTTGAGTCGTGTAGTCCCGGATCGGCGTACGACCAAGACCCCGAGTACCAGAAGCCACGCTACGTCAAGCCAAGCAGCCACACACCACGACAGACCAACCTACGCGGAAACGTCAAGGACGATAAGCCAAAGGGTGAAGCTAGGGCGGAACGTTCGTTTGCACTAGGCGTAGAAGCGAAGTGAAGCGCTCGGCAGCATCCTTGCGTAACTTGGACTGCCAGCGCGATCTGAGTGGAACTCTAGTGGGACCATCCGGGACAGAGCAAGGGACAGACGGTGGTGCATCGAGAGGAGACACTCCTGGAGATCGCGACCTCTGTTCACCCTAGTCTGGGAACGGTGACGCTTCCCTAAACCCGCGCAGCTGAACTCTTGGCGAGTTTAAGACGCTACGAGTAGGGGTCGATCCTACACAGCCGAGACGTGCAACGCCAAGCATCTTCAGGGAGCCTCAGGGATCTTCAGGGAGCTGCAGAGATCGTCGAGGGAGCTACAGAACCGGAGCACTTCGTCAACGAGGAGAGCACCAAGTCATCAAGGCGACCAGGAATCATCGACGGCCACGAGTGTCCATATCAAGATCACTATACTATCACCCCGCAATAAACCCACTAAGAACCCGTGAATTCTGTGCTTTCTCACTGATCTACTGGGCGGTCACGTTTATATAAATTTGGTGGGACGAACACACAACTATACTGAGCTAGCCGCACGAATCTCGTAGCGAGCAGACATAAATAATCAGTTCGTTACAACCCATCTAAATAAGTGTCATTAATTATATTATGTCCATTTACAAAAATGGCTGCTTCTTGGATTACATCTATATTTTTATTTTTTTCTCTGATTTTTTTACATAAAGTTTTTTCTCCATTTAGTAATTTGGTAAAGCAAGAACCTTCTGGGTTTATTGTGCAATAATTATTAAATAATTCTTTCTTAAAGTTAGACATTACACAGTACTTATTTCTGCATTTTGCGACGTGATTATCAATTAATAATTTTCCATCATTATGTGAAATGGATCTTGAATTGTAGACTTCACAACGATCGATAATAATGGGGTATTTTATGTATATAATTAGAATATCCTAGTGTAATGCGATTTTAAATTCTGATATATCCAATAGGTCAGTTATAATTACAGGCTTTTGTTCATGTTTATAAATTTCTTGTAAGTCCTCATTGTTTAGAATTTTAGTATTAAATACATCAATTTTTGCAAGTGTAATTGTATCCATTAAATTCATAAGATCGTACGTAACCAAGCGGAGACGATATTTTCTTAGTGGAATTTCTTGATTTTTAAAGGCTTTTTTAAATTCTTCAGATAGAGTTTTTATTTCTTTAAATATTTTAGAATTAATGACGAATTGATCATTACTATTTTGTATTAAATCATTTATTGTTGAAAATATTTGCATATGCACCACTGTATTTCTTATTCCTTTTTTGAGTTATACACTTATGTAACGAGTAACGAATCCTTTATTCTTCTTTATGTTCTGGTTCTGCCTGCGTGCTACATTTTCTGTCAGTCTCTAATAAATCGTCAAACCGAATAGGTTATGGGCCCAGGACAGCAAGAAAACTACTGTGTAATAGTCGAAAAGATTATACGATAATTAGAGATTCGGTGGTGTTTTAAAAGATGAACAAGATGAGTTCGCAATACTCAATAAAAAAACTTGATAGTGACAATTATAGTTCGTGGGCAGTGCAGATGAAAAGTCTGCTGGTACACTCAGAACTTTGGTCGATTGTGTGTGGTCGTGAAATTAAAAACGAAAGTGGAACGGTTGCGGAGCTGGCAAACTTTGATAACAAGGATGAAAAGGCCCTCGCGAGTATTTTGTTGTGTATAAAGCCGTCCCAGATTAATTATGTTAAACACTGCAAGTCATCAATGGAAGCTTGGAAAAAGCTGGCTAGTGTTCACATGCCTAGTGGACCAGCGCGTAAAATACAGTTTTTTAAACAGTTGCCTTATATGAAGATGTCAGAGTCAGACAGTATCGAAGTGCATTTGGGTAATTTCAGTGATGTCATCGAGAAATTACAAGAGATTGATCAACCAGTCCCAGAAGAAATGACCGTAATAATTTTGTTGTCCAGTCTATGTGATTCGTACGAAAATTTCGTAATCGCTATGGAGACTCGCGATTCTTTGCCTTCCTTGAGTTCTCTGAAAATTAAGTTGCTAGAAGAGGGAGAACGACGAAAAGTGGGAGAAAAATTGGCAAATAGAGCAGAACAGAAAATGTACTCGTCGCGTGCCGAAAAGGAAAAGCCCAAGCATAAGAAAGACATGAAAAATGTGGAATGTTGGAACTGCGGTCGTTACGGACATGTTTCGGCAAAGTGCTACTCAAAGAAAAACGCAAGGCCAGAAAAGGATACCAATAGCGAGAGCAAACGGGGAAAAAACAAAACGTCCTTCTCGGTATTCGCTGCCGCAGCGAGTCAAAGTGGACTAACGAAAAATATTTGGTGCGTTGACAGTGGGGCAACAGCTTATTTATGTGCAAATAAATCGTTATTTGTTTCAATTCGTGAGCATAAGGAAAAATATTGCTGGTTGGAGAAAATTACATTGAGGCTGAAGGCATTGGAACAGTAAAACTGTTTTGGCAAGAAAACATTATTGAATTGGTTGATGTGTTGTTCGTACAAAACCTTCAGTGTAATTTTATTTCGGTGTCGAAAGCAACTAATAACGGTTTCGAAATAAATTTTTCGAAAAGTTGTGCGAATGTCAAGAATAAGAGCGGCGAAACGTTATTAAAAGCGAACAAACAGAATGACTTGTTTATTTTCGAAAATAAGAACAAAAAGGCTTTTGCTGCAAACGGGAAAACAAATCAAGTAATAACGTGGCACAATAGATTTGGACATTTGAATTTCGAAAGTTTAAAATTCATGATTCGCAAAGAATTGGTGTATGGTCTATGCGGAGTAACCGGTAGCACGAATGACTTTGTTTGCGAAACGTGTGCGAAAAGCAAGATATGCGTGAAACAATTCCCAAAAGTGGAGGAAAATCGTTCGAGCCAAGTGTTGGGACTGATCCATACGGACGTATGCGGTCCTATGAGTACAGTTTCCAAAGGAGGAGCGCGTTATTTTGCTACATTCATAGACGACAAGACGCGTTATGTATCGGTGTATATGCTTAAAACAAAGGACCAAGTTTTTGAGAAATTCAAAAAATTTATGTTGTTAGCTGAGAAGCAAACTGGGCAGCAGATTAAAGCTATACGGAGCGATAATGGTAGAGAGTACATTAATGGCGCATTCGAAAACTTCCTGGTAAGCAATGGGATAAAGAGGCAGCTCACCGTTCCCCACACTCCACAGCAAAACGGCGTTGCTGAGCGTGCCAATCGGACGCTAGTGGAAATGGCAAGGAGCATGATGGTTCACGCTAATGCGAAGGAGTACCTGTGGGGGAAGCGATAATGACTGCGATGTATTTGAGGAACCGATCAGAAACGTCTACATTGCCAGACATGACTCCATATGAAGCATGGTTTGGAAAAAAACCCAGCGTATCCCATCTTAAGGTGTTTGGTACAAAGGCAATTGTGCTAGACAAGACAAGGAAAAGAAAATTTTCTCAGAAAGGAATAGAGCATATCCTGGTTGGGTATTCAGAAACTGCCAAAGCGTATAGACTCTTCAATCCTGATACGCAAACTATCAAGGAAGCTAGAGATGTGGTGTTCCTTGAGCACGATATAACAAAAAGCGAGGATATATCGACCGTAGAATTGGCAGAAAACGGAAGCGTTTTTGGTGAGGAGATAAATGGCGGTCATGATGGAAATGACGGAGATCTTGCAAGGGACGAACAGTCGGGAGCCGAAGATGGTGAAGACGAGTTGGTTGATAGCGTCAACAGAGTTCAGCGAGGCCCAGGTAGGCCTAAGATAATTCGTACTGGAAGGCCAGGACGACCAAGTAAGGAGTACAATATGCTTAACGCTATTGGAGTTGCCGACGTCCAAGTACCGAGTGGAGTCAAGGAGGCTTTGAGCTTGACACAGGCTGAAGAATGGAAGGTTGCGATGCAGAAGGAGTATTCTCAACTACAGTCCTCTTCCTCCTGGTGAGAGAACTATTGGATGCAAATGGGTGTTTGCGGTTAAAGGAGACCAGTACGGCAACGTGGAACGTTTCAAGGCTCGCTTAGTCGCAAAAGGTTGTGGACAGGAGTACGGCATAAACTACACAGAAACATTTTCCCCAGTGGCTCGGTATTCTTCCATCTTCAATCACCAATCGGATTGCACTGGCGGTCGAGAACAAAATGTTTATGCATCAAATGGACGTCTCAGCTGCGTATCTCAATAGCGACCTACAAGATGTAGTCTACATGCGGCAACCGGAAGGGTTCGTGGACACAGCGTATCCAAAAAGAGTGTTGAGGATGCACAAGTCTTTATAAGGTCTGAAGCAGAGTGGGCGTGAATGGAACAAGAAATTGGATGATACTCTTCAGCGTATTGGTTTTTTTACAATGTACCAGTGAGCCGTGCATTTAGACCAAGAACCACGGCGAAAAATTTAACTTAATTGTTGTATATGTCGATGATCTAATTATTGCTTGTTCCAGAAAAGAAGACCTTGTCGACATAAAACTTCATATCGCACGAGAATTTGCAGTAGTAGATGGCGGAGAGCTGAATCACTTTTTAGGCATGGAGATCGAGCGGAATGGAGAGACGGGCAGTCTGGCAATTGGCCATAAGCAGTATATCGACGGGCTGTTACGAGATTATGGCATGGAGGACTGTAAGCCGAATGCAACGCCTTTGGAGGTTGGTTATCAGAACCTATGTGTTTTGGAAGACTGTCCACGAGTCAACCAGAAGCAGTATCAATCGCTTATTGGATCACTGCTGTACCTAGCAATGACTACGAGGCCAGACATTGTTCATTGTGTGGCAAAGTTGGCTCAGAGGTGCAGTGACCATAAGGAACATGAGGTGGCCGCTAAACGCGTCCTTCGTTACCTAAAAGGAACTTCGGACTTGAAGTTGCACTATGTTCAAACTGGTGTGCATGTTCACTGCTTTGTGGATGCAGACTGGGCAGGTGACTGTACTGACCGCAAATCGTTCAGCGGTTGGGCGTTTTTTATGGCTGGAGCAGCGTTTTCGTGGGAGTCGAAAAAGCAGAGCATCATAGCACTCAGTAGCACGGAGGCTGAGTATGTGGCGCTTTCAATAGCAGCTAAGGAGGCTGCTTACGTGCTGAAGCTGATATCTGAGATGGGTTTCGAGACGGCGCCAACATTGATGATCTACAGTGACAATCAGAGCGCACAATGTTTAGCTAAGAATGCGAGTTTTCATGCTAGAAGTAAACATATAGATATCAAGTATCATTTCATAAGAGATTTGTATAAGAAGAAAGTCATTGATATTGAATATGTTCCAACCGAAGATATGATTTCAGATGTGCTAACTAAAGCCCAATGTATAGTTAAGCACACAAAATGTATTACTTCACTAGGGTTAAACTAAAAAAGAATCTCTTGAATTAGATATACAGCGGTGAGAAGGAGTGTTGAAAATATTTGCATATGCACCACTGTATGTCTTATTTCTTTTTTGAGTTATACACTTATGTAACGAGTAACGAATCCTTTATTCTTCTTTATGTTCTGGTTCTGCCTGCGTGCTGCATTTTCTGTCAGTCTCTAATAAATCGTCAAACCGAATATTTATCTTATTTTGCACTGTTATAAAATCATCATGATCTGGTGTTCCTGCTATCCATTTCCAAATAGTGCCTAATTCATTTATACCGCGTTTTGATCTATTGGGTATAATTTGTGAGATAAGCATTTTGATAATTTTTAATTCGTGGGACATTTCCCAATGTAAATTTGGGTTATTATTTATAAATTCTGATTCAAGATTAATTATTTCTTTATAAAAACTTAAATTAGTAATATGAAATAAATCTGCGTATGATTCATAAATAAGAACATCTTTAGTATCCTTGTAAAGAAAGAAATCATGGTTGGTATAATCCATAATTTCGGATTTGGCTGTAGCTACCATCAATAATACGTACGTTAATGAAATCATTATCTGGAATTTAAGATAAAACATTTTTATTTAAGATTTAATATTATCTTTATGAATCGTACGATTTCTGCTATTTATTAAAACTTTATTTGGAAGATTTTCCTTAACTACTTGTTTTTTGTATCTAGAATTAAGCTTATTTCTTTCCCCGTGTTTCTTTTCGTAAATTACTTCACCTACGTGATAGTATTTTTCTTGTCTACCTTTATTATGAAATTCTAACATTCTCTTCTGAGCTGGTTTTAATAATAGAGGAATTATTTCATGTTGTATTTTGTTAAATAATATATCATATGGTCGTCGGTTAGTTGTTGAGTGAATTGTTAAATTATATTTTTGAGCCGCTCTAATGATAATTTCAGAATAATCAATTAAATTGAGCTCTTCTTTGATGCAGCGAGCAATTTCTGTTAACGTTGAGTGTGCCCTTTCTATTTGACCGTTAGACGTACTATGTCGGGGATCCGCAAAGAATAAAGAAATCCCGTTTCTCTGAGCAAAAGATTTAAATTGGGATGAAGTGAAACTTGGTTCGTTGTCTATCATCAAGGTTTTTGCCAAGGGAAATCGTTGCAGAATTTCTGAAACTTTATTTTCTATATTTAGTTTATTTGGAATTTCTTTTACTACCAAGAATTTCGAATATGAATCTATACAAGTAATGAATATTAGATTTTGGGCATAATAGATATCGATATGCAAATTTTCACCTTCTCTTTCAGGAATAGGTGCCTCTCCGATAGGAATTTGCACTGGGTGTCTATTATATTTGTTTTTATTACAAATGGTACAATTTTTTATAAATTCCTTAAGCGTTTTGTATAAATTAGGCCAGTAATATAGTCTGCATATTTGCTTATAATTCTCATCTAGCCCTCTATGTGCCCTACAATGCGTTTCTGTGATGATAAGAGATTTAGCTTCCGCATTTTCTACATCCTGGACAAATATTTTTGTATATAAAAATTTATTTATAAAATTTTCTTTAAGTGGTTTTTGGATTATATAAAAATCTTCTAAAGTACAATGAACTCCTATGGTTATATTAGGTGGAATGTATTCTCTTAAGATTGATATTAAATTTTCTGAAGTATCATACTCTATTATATGTCTAGTATTTCCGAAAACGGTAATCGACTCATGTATTGCATACCTCCCCGTTGCTATTAGCAATTGTTGCTTAAACTGGTTTAAGGGTTTTCGGGTTTCTTGTATGACATTCTCAAAACTACTTTCAGCTGAATGCTGAGTATTTTGATCTGAGACCGATTCGATACTTTCCGTTAAGTTATTTATTTGGATCCTTGATAAAGCACCCGCGACTACATTTGTCGCTCCTGGCTTATAAATAATTTTGGGTGAATAACTTTCTATAAATGAATACCATCTCTTCATTTTAATATTCGGATTTTTCTGAGAAATGGAGAATGACAGTGGTTGATGATCTGTATAGATCTCGATGTTATTTACTCCATATAAATAATTTCTTAAATTTTTAAATGCCCAAACTATGGCTAAAAGTTCTTTCTTATTTGTTGCGTACAATTGTTCTGTTTTGGATAAGGTTTTGGAAATGAAAGTAATTGGTTTTCCTTCTTGAGAAAGAACGGCACCAATAGCTAAATCAGACGCATCAGTGGTTAAAGTAAATTTTTTATTATAATCGGATTGTACCAGTTCTATTTGTGCGATTAAATTGTCTTTGAGCTCGTTAAAAGCTCTTACAGCAGAATCGTCCAACTGTATTGAAGCTCTACGTGAAGCTTTTTTAGATACTTTTTGACCTTCTAAATATTTTGTTAATGGTTTCGCAATTTTTGCGAAATTTTGGACAAATTTTCTATAATATCCTGTAATACCTAGGAAGCTTCTAAGCTCTCGGATATTTTTAGGAATTGGGTATTTTAGGATTGTAGAAATTTTCTCGGGATCGGTTTTGATTACATTATGGGAAACAACGTAACCTAAAAAATTAGTTTCCAATTTAAAGAACTTTGATTTTTCAATAGAAATTTTCATGTTTGCGTTCAGCAAAATTTAAATTATGACAATTAGGTCTTTGTAATGTTGTTCAATAGTTTTTGTCATCCATATAAACATGGCATGTTTTACCGACCTCTTCTCTCAATATATCATCCATTGCTCTTTGGAAAATTCTGGGAGCGTTAGTCAACCCAAATGGCATTCTCAGGAATTCGTATTTTCCATTGTTTATTGAGAACGATGTTTTTTGTACGTCTGTTTCACTCATGAGAATCTGATGGAATCCAGATTCTAAATCGATTGTGGAAAAGTATTTAGCTTTCCCAAGATTTGACAAAATTACCGAAGGATCCTGCATTGGGTATCTATCCGGAATTGTATTATCATTTAGTTTTTTATAATCTACTAGCTGTACCCGGCGCGACTTCGTTCGCTTAAAATTAGTTTTGAGTACGGTTATCAAGACTTTCCATTTCCACACCACCCCTGAGGTCCAATTAGACCTATTCCACTGAAACTTTCTGGTTTAATTATGTTAATTAATAGATTACTTTAAAACCTCTGTGTAAACAACATTTTTAGAAGATCTTTCAGGAGCGAGAATAATAAGGCTACTGGCAGAGCTAACTCTAGAGCATGCGACATAAAATTGTCCATGAGAGAAGCAATCTTCTCTAAGATCTAGTCCAGCCAGCTTCAAAGTCTGCCCCTGCGATTTATTTATAGTTATTGCAAAGCAAACTTTTAGAGGGAATTGTAGACTTTTAAACTGAAACGGCAGACTGAATGGTATTAATGGGATCCTGGGTATAAACACTGTTTTCCCCTTCGCGCATCCCGTAAATACTGTTGCTTCGATTATATTTTTATGAAAACGTTTTATCTGCAATCGTATCCCATTGCATAACTTTAGGGGACTTAAACATTAACATTACGGGTGCTCCAATCCTAAGAGGCAGATTATGCTGAGGAATTCCTGGAGGATTCAAAGAATTTAAAAATTCAACAGGGTAATAAACAGCATTATCAGCATCACGAACAGAGTCGACCGATTTATAGAAGACCATCAATAATAACATATATAGTCATTCTAAACCATCAAATGAGTTTAGCAATAAATTATTAATAGTGGTTGCTCTTTAATTTTTCGTTGTCAAAATGGCGCGCTCAGATAGCCAATCTAAGCTTTTACTTGATATGTTAGAAATGTCAGGAAATATTTTGGATGTAAGATCTTGAACGTTTTTGACTACATTTCCTAAGCGTGATGTTATAACTATTTTTCCATCAACTGTTGGATGGACGCCATTCCCAATTTTTAAAAGAGTTTCGGCAAAAATTCCTACAGAACTGTCTCCTTTTAAGTGCACTCGCATATTTTTCGTGAGCGCTAGTTTTTTATCTGTGGCCATACAAATTAAGATTTTAAACAGGCCTTTATTTCGTCAGCTCTTGCACCTCGTGACACAACAGGAAGGGTTTGGCGAAAGTCTCCAGCTAGCAGGACTGTAATACCACCCATCAACATAGTATTCTCATTAATATCTTGCAGGGTTCTATTTATGGCTTCAAGCCCACCTTTATGTGACATGGTGCACTCATCCCAAACAATAAACATACAATCTTTAAACACCGCAGTCATATTACATTGCTTTGAAATAGAGCAATGAGGTGTTTCTAAATTAACTAAATCCAAAGGAAGTTTAATATGTATAATAATAAAATAGCCCTCTTCTAATTGCCTGCTTCTCACTCCCAAAAATCGAATTGTGGCAAAGGAGAGCAAGTGTATTTTTTTTAATAATTCTAATACTTGCGATATTAATTTGTTAAATCGTCGATGAAAATATATATCATCTTTTTAGATTCCTTAAAAACATATATTAAATTCAGATTGCTTAAACAAATATAATAAATGAATGTGAAGCAAGTAAAAGTGGTGAACTTGTATATTTTTTATATCAGTTACAATGTTATCAATGCAATTTTAATTTACGTAGGGGAGAGGTCTGTAGGTTGAGACGGTCTGTAAGTTGAGACACTCAATTTTCTCAAAACTTATCCACTAAAAAAATTGTTTTTATTTTTTTTTTTTGTAGTCCTTTTTAGTGACAAAACTTTTGGGGAAAAAATTAAAAGCCAGGCTCTAGCCAGATTAAAGCTGTGAGAGTCGTGTACCATTTTTCACCAAAAAAGTTTTTGTCTACTTTTTTCTAAATTCCATTTAAAATTAATAACGTCCTTAAATTAACTTGGTAAGAGATTTAAAACATTAGTTTATTAACTGTTAACAAATTAAAAAAAGAATCAGCTTAATGTGACAGTCAGAACCAGAGTTATTAATTTTTTTCCCGAAACATCCCATTTTGTGTAAGTTGAGACACTTTGAGCGTGTAAGTTGAGACACCCGTTTTTCATACAAAAATGCCTTAGGCCAACAGAGGTCGCTTTCTGCCTAGTACATTTCTTTGATATTAGGGGAAAAGTGAATGTTCAAAGAGCCTTTTGATTTTAATTGTTATTTGGTCTAAGTTCTTAAAAAATGGATGGGAAATAATTTAGGACAAACTAAAATTGATAAAATTAACATAAATGATTAGTTCCTTATAGTTTGGAGTACTTTTTGTGTGAGTATTATTGACTTTTAAAAGTGTCTCAACTTACAGACCTCTTTTTCAAAATGTCGTTTTTTGGGACTTTAAAAAAAAATAATTTTTCAGTTTTCCCTAAGGAAAAAAATATATTTTTTTTGTTTTTTATTAAGCTAATAGACTAACCTTTCGATCAGTACCAAATGCGTAAAGTTTCATAAGTGAATGTCGAAATGGCAGATTAATAACAAAAGGTGTACCAACCTACAGACCTCTCCCCTACAAATATGTATACGAACTAACTTATTATTTTCCGATTCCACATTTGATTGATAACACTATGCAGCATCAAAAATTAACCTCGATGAATGCTATATTTTTGGATTCGTTACGAATTCCCAAGTTAAACTGCGTTTTCCAAAGAGTTCCCCGACGCAAGGATTCTTAGCAAAAGGACCTCAAAGTTCGAAAAATGCTGAAATTGACCAACTTTGCGGAGCTCTCAGAGGCAAATGGATGCATGGCTTGCTTCGAAGTTAAAGTTTTTTAAAAGATATACCCTTTATTTTTCAAACCCCATACTTAGAATAATTTTATGATTTTTATTAAGGGAGAAACAAGTTTTAGTCAAAATAGTAGTAGTGTTGCCGTCATGTGTTTTTAAAAGTTTTTTGTTGTCACTTTTCTTATCCAATTAGTCTAATAGTACAATTATAATCAATACAATATCACCAGAAGAAAATGAAAAATGAAAAACAAACTTTTAAAAACACAGGGCGGCAACACTACTACTATTTTGACCGCAGCTGTATGTTTTTAAGATTTTTGACTATGTTTTCTAGAATTTGTTTCTGCCTTAAAAAAAATCTTAAAAATTTTTTAAGTATGGGGTTTAAAAGATAAAGGGCGTATCTTTTAAAAAACTTTAACATCGAATCAAACCATGCATCCATTTGCCTCTGAGAGCTCCGCAAAGTTGGCCAATTTCAGCATTTTTCGAACTTTGAGGTCCTTGTGCTAAGAATCCTTGCGTCGGGGAACTTTTTGAAAAACGCAGTTTAACTTGGGAATTCATAACGAATCCAAAAATATAGCATCCATCGAGGTAAATTTAAAAAGCACTAAAAATGCTGCACAGTGTAATTATTAATATTAAACTCGTCAAATTTTGCATTAGCTGAAAGGAAATGAATAATTTTATTTGTATTTGAGCACATTATCGACTTTCAAGTAGAAACATAAACACACATTGTGTGTATGTATTGTATTGTACATATATTGTACAAATCAAAACATATCCAAATATACATACGTATTTGGGCTAAAGTTCGAATCTTAAGATATTTAACTTGGAAACATTTTGGCTTTGTTTACAAAATTTGTAGTAATTTTTTATCTACTTCCATGGTGGAAATTAAACAGGGCTCTTACTTCTGCTACAAAATGAAAAAAAAATTTTTTTTATAAAACCTTAGCATTTTATCCACAGGACTGACTATTGATCGAAAATCATATTGATCGGAACAGCAGTTAAAGTTTTTAAAATTCAAAACAAATTTTAACTAAAATTGCCCTTTTCCCCTCCCCCTTCCGCACAGCACTACCCCTCCCCATCGACAGTTTTCTTTGCTGCTGCTCTCTCAGCCGTCACTCTCTCGGCGGGCTCCCACGAAAAGCAACGCAATAACTTAGGAAATCTAAGTAAATTCGGTAAAAATACTTTAAAACAAGAGAGAACGCTATAGTCGGGTGCCCCGACTATCAGATACCCGTTACTCAGCTAAAGGGAGTGCGAAAGAGATGGAGAAAAACTTTGATCCGCCGTAACTTTTTAACGAATGGTCCGATTTAAAAAATTTCTTCTACATTTCGATAGGTATTGATCAACACAATAAAACTGCATTTTTACTTTTCCAAAATATTGAAATTTTTAAAATCGTATATAAGCGATTGCGATAAGCGATTTTGAAACAAACTTGCGCTGCGTAGGAACTCCTAGAATCTGCATGCAAAATGTCAATCTTCTAGCTTTTATAGTTTCCGAGATCTCAGCGTTCATACAGACAGACAGACAGACAGACAGACAGACAGACAGACAGACAGACAGACAGACAGACAGACAGACAGACAGACAGACAGACGGACGGACGGACAGACAGACGGACATGGCTAGATCGACTCGGCTAGTGATCCGGATCAAGAATATATATAGTTTATAGGGTCGGAAACGCTTCCTTCTACCTGTTACATACTTTTGAACGAATTTAATATACCCTTTTACTCTACGAGTAACGGGTATAAAAATGTTAAAAACTTAAAAAATTAAACTTAAGCATTTGGGCCATAGAATAACCATTTACCAAAAAATCATCTCGATCGGAGCAGCGGTTTAGATTATTTAAATCGAAAAGTTAATTTTAAATGTAGCCCCCAAATTATGGGGAATATCGAAATTTCTTTTAGATTTCTGTTAGGCCCTTTCAAGACCTAAAATTCTGCAAAATCAAAATTTCGAAATTCCAACCACTTTAGAAGCTAAGCTTAAGTAAATCTAATGATTTTTTGCTCTAAATATGGATATTGGAGCTGTTTGGGGCCACTGGGGGGACATGTCGGACCTTAGTGGGCGCCTACGCCCCCAATGGAATACTGTGAAAAAATTTGGCTTCTCTAGCTCTTATGGTTTAGGCTGTGGTCGTATCCCCCTAAAAATCGGTCTTTCATTTTATAATCTTTAGAGATTACAAGTCTGAGCTTTGGAGTTCCATCTTCGTTGAAACCCTTTTTTGGTACTTCTAGTACTGGGGAATTATAAGGGCTCCTGCTCGGCCGTATAATTTCTCCGCGAATATCTGTCCTAAATGGAATTTGCATATTTATTTTCGAATGCTCTTTATTGATAATGCTTAGTATTTCATCCTCCAAATCTTTCAATTGATTTGCAGATGATATTTTCATATTGTTAATTTTTTGATTGTCGGATACTTCAACGACGGCGTGTTCAGGATTTTTAATTCCCAAACTTTTATTTTTGTCGGATAATTCAACGACGGCGTGTTCAGGATTTTTAATTCCCAAACTTTTATTTTTGTCGGATAATTCAACGACGGCGTGTTCAGGATTTTTAAATCCCAAACTAAATTCGCTTGGATTTCCCGTTTCAGATTCGGATCTGACTCGAGTCTTTTCATCAAAGTATTTTTTTAAAATAAATTCTTTTAACGGAAGAATGGTAGTTTCTTCGGAAAAGGAATGTTGATTTAAATTATTTCCGTTGTCGTAATTTAATTTTTCTTCCTTTTCATTATATTTTATCGTTCCTTTAGCTGTATCAATCACAGCTCCGATTTTTTTAATAGGTTATACCCTACTAGCAAATCTGAATCTAAGCCTTCTATTTCGTAAAATGTATATCGGGTATCAAATATAGTTATCATATGATAATATTTTATTATTGAATATCCATTTACTGTGGATACTCTTTTATGTATTGGGAGCTCATTTTTACTTTTATAAATTCCTGTTTTTATATAACAAGAGGTTGCCCCTGTGTCAATTAATATTTTTAATTTTTTATTTATTTTTTTATCATTTCTAATTAAGTAGGGTAACCCTACTCCTGGCTTTGGTCTAAAAAATGGTCTTCCTCAATATTATTAAGTCTCATGGTCTTGTTAGCCGGCTGGGTAACAGTTCCAGTCGGTACTCTTTTATTTTGAACCTGATCTTGTTGTGTGTCAGGTTTTTAATTTTGGTTCCATTTATTTTGATCATAATTATTATTTTGGTAATTATTATAGCCTTGATTATAACCGTTTGTGTTCCTATTTTGAATCTGAATTGACTCATCTACATCCATTGGCTCTGGTTTATTTTGTTGTGGTTTATTCGAGTTCCACTGATTTTGCTGGTTGTTATTATATCTGCCCTGATTCCAATTATTATTCCTGTTCTGGTTATAATTATTATAACCATTTTTATTTTGATTGTTATTATTGTAATTATTACTTTCTTGGTTAAATCTTAAATTATTATTATTATTCCTTTGGTTATTATAATTATTGTTTAACTGTCTGGGTTTATTATTTAAATATATTTGCCCGTTTCCACTTGAATTTTGTTCATTATTTTTTCTCTGTGTGGTTGAGAAAGTATTAGCAAAATGAGCCCTCATATTGTTACTTTCCAATTCCTGAACTATAACCATTGCATTTGGTAGGTCTTGAGGATTCATTGAAAATATTGTGTCAGAAATATGACCGTTAAGGCCGGTTATAAAAACTCTGAGGGCGGTCTTTCTATGTTTCTCGTTCATTTCTAATGTTATTGGTTTATTTCTTCCGTAAGTCATAATAGTTTTATTAATTAATAGAGTTAACTTTCTATTAACAGTTCCGTAGTAATCCATTATGGATAACACCAGTTTACAAAAAAAAATCGATGAAATATACCATGAATGAAACCTTTGTTTTCCGGTAAGGTACGTCTTCCTGATTCAGAAAATGGCACTTAAAATTTTTTTTATGGATAAATTTTTTTTAAAGTGTAAAAAACGGTTTTGACCCTTTTTTCAATTTCTAACTTGAGTTGTGGCTAACCGATTTCAACCATAAATAACTAATTTTACAGGTAATAGAATGCCCTCCAACTTTCTTATACATTGCATTGAGTTCTATTCATTAGTTTAGAAGCTACATTTCGTAAAAGTTGAAAAAAATCAAAAATGCTGGCATAAATGGCATCGTTAAAAATACACGCCTAAAAACCGAAATTAGTTTTATAACTTCTTTAAAAAAAATTTATCCATAAAAAAAAAATTTTAAGTGCCATTTCCTGAATCAGGAAGACGTACCTTACCGGAAAACAAAGGTTTCATTCATGGTATATTTCATCGATTTTTTTTTTGTAAACTGGTGTAATTTACCCTGGCTTAATACACTCAATTCTTGTTCAATAATATGGATTGGACGTTTGTCACTAAAGACAAAGTCAAGCCTGGCCATTATGGCATCGAAATTTAAAACTGTACCGTTATGAGTTAAGGCATCATTTGCCATTCCTGTTATTTTATTCCTTAAGATTGACAATGCAGAATAAAATCTATCGCTGCTTCTGGCATATTGCCCCATAGCTATTTCCGCTGACTCTCTACAGCTGACATACTTATCTTCCTCGCCTTTATATTCCCTTACAGATTTGATGATCTCATATGATGTTTCGCATTTAATATTTGTATCTATAACTTCAATCTGATAATCTTCAACCTTCTTTATTTTATTTGATAACTGTTGTTTTAGATTTCCAATCTCGTCTTTTAATGGATTCAATTCATAATTTCCAATCTGTTTTATTAATTCTCCTACATTTACCATTGTGGCGTTTGTTACTGCCTGATTGTTTGTAATTTCTTGAGGAGGATTCGCTGTGTGTGGTCTTTTATTACTAGGTCCAGCCTGCTCTTGAGGAGGATTCATTTTGAGGATTTTATCGAATTTTGAAATTAATTCTTCCACTTTGTTTTATTTTTATTTTTTTTTAATATTCTTAAATATAAATAATAAAAAAAATATTATCGCTCACGAATCGTCCTTATTAAATTCTTCCTCTTGTATGATGATCCTGATGGGGTCTTCTTTTCAATTGATGATCCTGGCTGGGGTCTTCTTTTCACTCTGTGCCTTCCTTTTAAATGTTATTTTTCAATTTTTGGTCTTCTTGTGGCGAGGGATTGCCCGTCAGCCAATAAATTCTCCTTTTTAGTTGATGATGATTTGTTTTTGTTTTATTAAATATTTGATTTTTGTTGTTTTTTAGATTGATGTTTTTTTTTTCTTTTTATTGTCCGTAGCAGTGAATTATGTTACGATCACTATTTCCAATTGGGAGAAATTTTTTTTTAAAGGGGATTATTTCATTTATTAAATTCCACCTTTTTATTTTTAGTTCAACACTAACTTTTTTATTTCGTTGGTTATATTTAAGGGGATTATTTCATTTATTAGTTTCCTCCTTATTTAATTAACACAAACTTTTTTATGTCGTTGGTTGTAACTGGGTTGTTGGCCGCATAAATTCTTTTTTCACTTAAAAATTTTATTAGGATTTTGTTTTAAAGCCTTGCTTTGGAATTTTTAAACGCGCGGCCCCACGTTGGGCGCCAATTAACTTAGTGAGTTGATTAAAAAAATATATTTTATTTTTTTAACTTCACTTATTCACTATTACAATTGTTTCATAGGTCGAACTTAATTCACTGCTCACTGATTATTACTTTTTAAACTTCTTGATTCGATTCTCAAAAACGGACTGCCTGGACTCAAGTTCAATGATCCATATCGAAACCTCGGCTTAAGAGATTTATCTCAGAAAAACTGATTAAGAGAATGACTCAAGAGAGTCGGAAAAATAGGATGATGAAATTTGGCAATTAAATTTGAAACTCAATTTCTGCCGGAAATTGGTGTTTATGTTAGCGGACTTCGGGGACCGCTTTGGGGCTCCGATGTTTACAATATCGGCTTGGGTGTTTACAGAATCCCTTTGATGCGGGATGTGTGAAATTGATCTGGGTGGGAATAACTTGGAGGCGTAGTTAAAAGAAATAGCTGACCACGGGTTTATCTCGGAGTCAGTCTGAGTTATTTGGAAATTTGTTCTGAACTCAAAGTTGTTTATAAATTGGGTAAGTGCCCCCTATTTATTAATATCATAATTTTACCACCGTCCCTTCATATAGATGCCGCACAAATCGATGGATTTTCTTATTGTTAAGAAGGTAGGCTTTGAATAAATTTTTTGTTTCAAGTTGTAATTATTATTTTTCAAAGCCTACCTTCTTAACAATAGTTTCCATAGTTCCATCGGTCAACAACTTAACGAGAAATGGCTAGCCATATAACAAAACAAACATCTGCTTTGGCGTAATGCACGAATTTCATACGAATTTAAAAAAAAACTAACCTTCTATCTAAATAAGAAAGTTTTTATACCCATTTCTCGTTAAGTTGTTGACCGATTTTAATAAACGATACCTCATTTTGTTGGTTGTTTTATGCACTTTAAGACAACAAATTAAAGCGCCCTAAAAGTGGGACTCGAAAAGGACTTTTGGTACCAAGAGGACAACGAACCTAAACATTGCGCCCACAAAACAAAGCTTTTATGTGTAAAACAGCTACATTCTCTATTACAATAGTATATCTGAATCCCGAAAAGCATTTTTTGGGATGTCCTGGAGGGCAGGACTCACCTTCACACCCTTGCATCCAAGAATATGCTGAAAAAACTCAATGTCGAGGAATGGAATCAAATAACGGCGAAGGATGCAAGGGCATTGGTCCAATCGATGCCGAATATGTAGACTGAAGTTATAAAACATAAAGGGTATCAAACTCCGTACTAAACTCGACGTACTTTGCCCAAAATATTGGCTTTTTCTAATACTATAAGCATACTTTTTCTGATGCGAAATCCGGCAATTTTTACATTTTTGTTTATATTAGGAAAAGTAAAGGTGCTAGAAATTAATAAGTTACGTCAAATTAAAGATTAATATGTTTACTAAATGTTAAAATTATATATGATGGACGTTGATGCACTACGAGCAGTACAAACAAGTGGCCCAACGATACCAAGCAAGTGCTTGTTACGCGCGGGACCCTTTATCAATTAGGGCAAAAATGCGAGTTCGCGAGGAAAAGACATGAAACCAAATACTACAAATACTACAACTAAGATTGAAGCAAATGAGATAAAATTTTAGTTTTTAGTACGGGGATAGATGTTGAAGTGCAAATTAAATGATAAAGATTGTTATAATTATTACATAGAACACGAAAAGGCTCATGCAGAGTAAAATTTGATGTACATCGAGGCAAATTAAGAGGGTAATAATTTCGTGTTAGTCTAACGGGAACATTAAAAGTTAAACGGTTTACCAGTTCTACGGAATCAATATCACCTCTTATAAGATTTTGCATAAAAATAGTACCAAGCATTATTCTACGGTTTTCAAGTGTAGGTAAATTAAGCAATAGTAATCTACTCTGGTAGGAAGGTAGCCTAACGTTTTGATCCCAGTTCAAACTACGAAGGGCAAAAAGAAGACATTTTTTTTGCACCGACTCAATTGACTCACTTGATATTGTGGACTCCAAACTGAAGAACAATATTCCAAAATAGGACGGACAAGGGAGGTAAATAATAATCTGGTTGTATAAGGGTCATCAAATTCCTTTGACCAACGCTTTATAAACCCAAAAACACTCATAGCTTTATTGACAGTGGCC
Source organism: Drosophila takahashii (assembly GCF_030179915.1). Taxonomy (NCBI): domain Eukaryota; kingdom Metazoa; phylum Arthropoda; class Insecta; order Diptera; family Drosophilidae; genus Drosophila; species Drosophila takahashii. Next base: position 34,336,787 of record NC_091678.1, read on the forward strand.
ATTATGTGGCAATCAAATTTAAGCTTCGGGTCCAGAAGAACGCCTAAATCATTTACTGAATATATACGGTCAAGTGGCAAATTCTGAAGCGAATAACTTATAAAGGTAGGGGTAACCCTATAAAAGGTCATTACGTTGCATTTTAGGCAGTTCAAATTTAAGAGGTTATACTCACACCATACTTGAAAATGATCAATGTCTGATTGTAAGCCAAAACCAGACTTTATATTATTATATGTCAAACAAAGCTTAACATCATCAGCTTACATTAGTACACGAGAATGTGTTACAATAGAGGGAAGATCGTTAATAAACAAAGTAAACAGCAAAGGGCCCAAATGACTACCCTGAGGTACTCCAGATGTCACATGGATCTGAGTCCTCCCATTCAAATAGCTTGAAATCCAAGTTAATAGATTACATGGGAACCCAAGCTGATCTAATTTGAATAAAAGGAGAGAGTGGTTAACAGAGTCAAAGGCCTTCTGTATATATAACGTCAGTCTGCATGTTATTCTTATATCCATTTATTACAATAGATGATAGTTCAAGAAGGTTGGTGGTGGTCGATCTTCGCTTAACAAAACCATGCTGACACGGTGATATTAGCGAGGAACATAAATTCTGCAAATGAGAAGTAATAATACATTCAAATGCTTTAGGAATTGCCGACAATTTAGAAATGCCTCTATAGTTCTGGGCATTCGCCTTCGCACCCTTTTTGTGGAGTGGAATAATGAAAGAGTCCTTCCAGATAGTTGGAAAAACTGATGATGAAATAGACAAATGAAAAAGTTTAAGAATCGGTTTACAAATGGTTGAAGCACAAAACTTAAGCACACTCACAGGGAGTCCATCAGGACCGGGAGAATACGTTGGCGTTGTTGTTGCTTAATCCTTTAAAAGAGAACTTTTGGTAATTACAGGGGTAAAAATACAATTAGCCCTATTTAAGTGGTTAGGGTAGATAGGGTTTGAACAAGCAGCCGAACTATAAGTAGTTTGGAAAAACTCGGCAAATAAATCCGCAATTTCAGAATCCGACGATGCCTCTTTTGAGTTTAAACGTACCGATGAAGGCAATGCCGAAGACTTACGCTTGGCATTAACGAAGTTATAAAACTGCTTCGGATCATTTGAAAACTCGAATTTACATCGATTTAAATACATGGATTAGCAATGACTGTTGAGAACATTAAAATCTGAACGAGTCACAACATATTTCGCAAAATCAGATGGCTTTCCCGTTTTTTTATACTTTTTATAAGTGTTGGATTTAAGATTTTTAAGTCTTTGAAGCTCATTGTTAAACCAAGGAGGCCTGTTTAGCTTCGGAGGAAGACTGTCAGGCACGCATTCGTCAAAAAAAGTGTTTAAAACGCTATAGAAAAGTTCAATTGCACTGTCAATATCCATGCAATTGTACAAATCAGTCCAATTATATTGAGAAATCATGTAGTTTAGTTTATTATAGTCACATTTACGAAAGCATCTCCTTTTAGTTTGAGGAACTAAAGGAGAAAGGGTATCAGTACAGGGGAGGCCAATTGTCAATTCCAAAGTTGGATGATATCGGTCTTCAGGTACAACAAGTGCGTCAATTCTAGCTACAGTGACTTCATGCGGATTTAAAACAAAGACTAGATCTAATTGTCTATTTAATGAATTTCGTATAAAGCTTACTTGCTGTAACGATAATTCTAAAACGCCATCCACAAAATCATGGGCGGATAAGGGAGTAGCGACAGGTGAGTCAGTGGGAAGAGACCAAGAGATATTTGGGAGATTAAAGTCACCCAAAACAATCAAAAGGTCTCTGTTGGAAAGAAAGGATAGAACAGATTTTATAGCAGACAGATGGTGCTCATAAATTATTAAATCAGGGCCAGGAGGAATATAAGAGCAGGTTACAAAAATAGATAAGGATTGAATGGAAACTTTGACACTAACAAATTCAATATCGTTAGGGATATGAATATTAAGCCTCTCCGATGGTAAACTAGAGGTAACGGCAATCAGAACACCACCCCCCCTACGCGGGGAGCGATCGGTCCTGTAGGTGTTAAAGTTCATTGACACAACTTCAGAGTCAGATATCTCTGGTTTCAGCCAAGTCTCCGTAAAAGCCAAAATATCTTCAGTAAATGCAGAGGAGTCAGCATAAAGCTTTGGTAGCTTCATATTTAGTCCTCTAACATTTTGATAAGCCAAAAATAAACCTGTTAGTTTTTTGGCACAGTGGAAGGCCTATTATTAGGCACAGTGGAAAGCCGATTATTAGGCACAATGGGAGGCCTGTTATTTGTTCTCGGTTTATTGGGAACAAATTCTTTTATTACCAAATCATCATTAAGCCAAAAGCTTTCAGAAAGTAGTACATTAAACACATCAGGCGGAGCAAATATTTTAAAAGAAGATATCCTACGGGCGTACGAAAATCGAAATTGTTCAACTTCAATGTCCTCGGATGGGAATTTTTCACGTATGAATTCCATAACATCCTCAGATTTGGTATCCGGGGTAAATCTAGAAACAAACAATTGCTTCCTATGTGGAACAACTGAAAGTTTCTTACGCCCCCCAGCAGCAGTCTGAACCTCACTCGGCTGGGACCCAGAAGCGGTTCCTACTGTATCTACGGTCAGCACCGACTTCTGTGCCTCAGGTTGGCATCCAGAAACAGGGTCACCTCCGGAACTGGCTGTTACCATAGGCACAGGTGGCTCTTTTACCCCGGTGCCGACTGGAACTGCTGCAGCTACCGAGTTCAATGTTTTGTTTTGTTTCACGGTCTTATTAACCGCCCCTGAGCTCGCTTTTTTCCGTTTAGGCGACTCGGTTAATAATAATTTCTTATTATTAAATTGGTCGCAAACTGAGTTGAACCCGTCATTGAGCTGTGTGAAAACTCGTGAAAGGTTCAATAGTCCGTCTCGAGTCTGCCTCATAAAGCTGCTCATTTCGACTGTCATTTCCTTGCAGGACTCACATGCCCACATGAGACCGGTACGCATTTCAATGAAGTCTTTAACTCTGCCAGTAAATCCTGCACATTTGACGTGCATGACCGCAGAGCCAGCAGATAATAAAAGAATCTTTGGTTGACATCGGAAGAGCACAACTTTTCTTTATACAGATAAGGGCCATTTTATAGGAAAAAAAGATTATTCAAAAAAATAGAAAATAAAATGTGGAAAATATACCTCGAGTAAATTTGGCACTGGGATCAAATTCCAAAACCGCAAAAAAACACAAAACACAAAAGTATAAGAGCGCGAGATCGCGAATTAAGTCGAGAGCAAGAGAGCGCGAGAGAAAAAGTGTTCAATCGACTGAGCGTGGCTTGTGGGGCACCAACAACAAAACGAACGAACAGTTACAATGTAAAGCGAGAGAGAGAGAGACTATGAGAAAAGCACCCAAGAGTCTACAAGAAATTTGGCAGGTTCTGAGAGAGCGAAATTACAGTTATAATAGAGCGGAATAGAGAGAGAGAGAAAAAGAGAGAGAATACAAGAGCAAATTTAGAGAGTGCAAAATAACACCAACAAAGGAAATTGTTAAAATAACTAAAACCACATACCCGTTAAACAGGGAGATCTATTTAAAACACTAACGCGATTGTTAGGCAAACTTTGTTAGTAAGCTAAACACAAAACACTTGCGAAAAAATCACAAAAATAAATCAAAAACTCAGAGCACAGGTAAACACAACCGTTCACAAGCGACGCTAAATCGACAATGACATTTTTACGAATTTTTTAAGACGTTTTTTTAAGCTCTAAAGTTGCGGAAAATATTTGTACGCATACTTTTTCTGACAAGTGTACATATGCACAGTTGCACGTGCTTTTAATTTTTTTTTTTTGGCAGCGACTTGTTTACGCTTTACTTATCTACTACAGTAGTGCAAGCGAGACACCATACGTCAGTTCGAGTTTCGAATTCGACTTTCTCTCTACCACTTACGTCATCTTGGTCACCATCCCAGCGGCGAAAATTGCCATTACAAAATGGATTACGAATGCATTACTTCCCCTTTCGTAATAGAGAAACAATGGATTACAACATGGATTACTTTGCCATAGGCATGGCCGCCTTGTAATGTGGTCGGGAGACAATTTGCATTACTAGTAATGGGAAAAGTATGCTAGGGCCGAATTACCTTCGGGTCTCCATTACGAATTCAATATACTTTTCCGAAATTGTAATGCAAAATGTAGACGGACGAGAGAAAATTCAACATACAATTTGAAAAACGTATGCTGAGTTGTAATGCATGTTTATTTATGAAAACAAAAAATATTCTTTCTTCATGTAGGAATTGAACATGGGTATTATTGTATAATGGATGGAAAGGCTAACCGCTCGGCCATTGTCTGTGCTTTTTTTAGTTCGTCAAACTATATTTAGAATGCATGCTGTTTGGTCTCAATGTTGCTCAACATGACCAACGACCAACAAATCAAGCAGTACTACAGTTTGGTAACAGTACCAGGCGTCCAGTTGCACCCACGGCAGATAATAAGTGCTGATCAGCATATTCTACATAGTCAATGTCTCACTGACCCGCCAAGCGGTCAGCACATTCTGCAGTGTCAGCCGATCCAACTACGCTAACCGCTGCCATAGTCAAAACATACTGACCTACTCCAGAATACAACCCATTCCACTATTCTTTACACTTAACTTCCTCATTTCCAAGTAGTATATAACCATGTACCAAGCTCACAATAAATCAGTTATCAACACATCTTATAACTCCGCGGTCTTCCTTTCTGCCCTCCGGGAAGAGGACTCGTATACAAACTTATATTGATCCACAAGCCACGCTTGGGATCAAACATTGGTGACCCCGACGTGATCCTTTACCAACAAAGGATCACACCCTGCAACCCCCTTCAAACTCAAGGCTGAACCTCTAACTGATGAGAAGCAAAGTTAAGTTCACACTCAGCTGCATCAAGCTTCACAGGATAGCATAGCTTATCCAGCTTCACAGGACCGCATAGCTTATCCAGCTTCACAGGAACCGCATAGCTTATCCAGCTTCACAGGACCGCATAGCTTATCCAGCTTGACAGGACCGCATAGCTTATCCAGCTTCACAGGACCGCATAGCTTATCCAGCTTCACAGGAACCGCATAGCTTATCCAGCTTCACAGGACCGCATAGCTTATCCAGCTTCACAGGACCGCATAGCTTATCCAGCTTCACAGGACCGCATAGCTTATCCAGCTTCACAGGACAGCATAGCTCATAGCATTCACAGGATACACCGCTTCATCCAGCTCCACAGGATCAATCACCCCACCCGGCCTATCCATCTTCCTAAAATATCGAGCATTATCCAGATTCACAGGATTCGTCACCTCCAACACACGAGTCGTAACTGCAAACATTATGTCGATCTCATTCATAGAGGAAACCAGTCAAAACAGAGTCGATTTACAAAATCGTCTGCTTGACGATCAGAATGAGGTACAAGGGCAAATCCAACAGGTCATTAAGAATCATAGCAAGGATTCGGCCGAACGACGCAAACGAGACGGCTATTATGCCGGTCGGCTAAGCCAGTTGAACGATCTCTGGCAGCAGTTTTGTGATCTAGACGAAGAGGTCGAGAAGGCGGAACTACCTACCGGAGAGGAGTATGCCTCAAGATTAACGGCATTAAAGGAGCTGGTAGAAAAATATCAGCAAATATTTAAAGACAACATCCCATCGGAAAGCGGGCCTCTAAAAGTTCCGCGGCAAACACAGAACACAAAGGACCCGATAGTCAAACACATACACACTGGCTCATCGATTGAAGTTGCTATCCGACAACTACAGAGACGATGTAACGAATTAGAATCATCTCTAGCTCTGGCGTCAACGGCGCAAACAATCACCCCAGCGCTACAACGACATCTGCATCTCCAATGGGAACTATTGAGACAGGCCCATGATGAAGTCGACAATATACCTGGAGCAGTGGCCGCCGCCGAAGCAGAAGTAAGTCGATTCAAGGCACTGTACGAAGAGTATGAAATTACCTTACTTCGAGAGAACGACGCGCCAATGAACCTAAGTCTTTCGCTTCCACCAATCAAGATTCCTGAATTTGATGGCGAATATCTAGATTGGCCCAGATTCCACGATTTATTTGTAGAATTAGTCCCTAATAAGCCATACTCCGCCAGCCGGAAGCTACACATTCTTCAGAGCTCTCTTTGCGGTAAAGCAAGGAACATTTTGACGGATACAGCCTTGTCACAAGCTGGATATGAGGACACCTGGAAAAGACTAAAACTGAGGTACCAAAACGGCAAAATATTAGTGTTTGCTGCAATAGGGAAAATAGTCGATCACATGCCCATCAACGGGACTGCACGACAGCATCGAGCACTACACGATACAGTGCAGAAGATTTTAAGCACACTCAAAAATCTCGATATCAGCACTAAATCATGGGATCCAATCCTTGTTTTTCTTATCAGAAAAAAACTGGACCATGAGAGCCTAGCCGCACTGGAAAATTCAGCCGATGCACCAACTGAAATTCCAGTCTTAACGAGTGTACTGACGTTTATTGAGCGCCGCGCGTGCATGTTTGAGACGATAAACGCACAACCTACTACAACACTCCGCAATCCATCAGTCAACAACGAAGAGAGCTGCAAGATTTGTCACCTAGGACAACATTACATAAGGGCATGTATCCGTTTTCAAGAAATGGATCCTAAAACGCGGCGCCAAGTTATTATTCAAGTAGGAGGATGCACAAATTGCTTGTCTACAGCTCATAAGGTCGAAGTCTGTAAATCATCAGTCAACTGTCGAGTCTGCCAGCAACGGCATCATACAATGCTACATAAGGTGACCGACATCACGCCTTAATTGAGGGTACCCCTCAATGGGGGGGGGAGAATGTTTGGTCTCAATGTTGCTCAACATGACCAACGACCAACAAATCAAGCAGTACTACAGTTTGGTAACAGTACCAGGCGTCCAGTTGCACCCACGGCAGATAATAAGTGCTGATCAGCATATTCTACATAGGCAATGTCTCACTGACCCGCCAAGCGGTCAGCACATTCTGCAGTGTCAGCCGATCCAACTACGCTAACCGCTGCCATAGTCAAAACATACTGACCTACTCCAGAATACAACCCATTCCACTATTCTTTACACTTAACTTCCTCATTTCCAAGTAGTATATAACCATGTACCAAGTTCACAATAAATCAGTTATCAACACATCTTATAACTCCGCGGTATTCCTTTCTGCCCTCCGGGAAGAGGACTCGTATACAAACTTATATTGATCCACAAGCCACGCTTGGGATCAAACACATGCTGTTATTATTAAAGTTCCTAAGCTCAAACGTGAGGGAGGGGAAACGAAAAACGAACACATAGACAATAATTTTTATGTGTGTTTGTGATTTTTGACGAAGGGAAATCGTTAGCGAACGAAAAAACGAAGTCATAGGAGCCCTGATTACAACTTCTCTAACGAAAAGCAGCGATAGTAATCGGTTACATTTTCTTTACATGTAATGCATTTTTTCTCCAGACCCCATTCGCCTGTTCGCCGCTGGGATATTGCTTCTTGCTCTCTTTTTCGAAGTTAGAGAATCTCCGTGAGAATTCGGCAAAATTATATTATTTAAGATCAATTTTATGAACATTTCAGTTAAAAACGATATGAGTATGAATAACCTGACATTTCCATGGATATATCGATTTTACCGCGACGTGTTTTTTTTGTGTGTATTTACTACACAATTTCAGTTGATTTATATTTATTAACTCAGTCGCTGACTGCACGCTTTCATAGTTTCTTTTTTACTAATCCTTGATTTCCACATACGATGGGATCCACCTCCCGTCCAGGTGAGTTTCTGAATCCCGTGGTCGATTCGAATCCCGCTCAGCATACGCTGATGAAAGGGGCATCAACGAATTGGAAAGAGGTCGAGAAGGCGGCACTACCTACCGGAGAGAAGTATGCCTCAAGATTAACGGCATTAAAGGAGCTGGTAGAAAAATATCAGCAAATATTTAAAGACAACATCCCATCGGGAAGCGGGCCTCTAAAAGTTCCGCGGCAAACACAGAACACAAAGGACCCGATAGTCAAACACATACACACTGGCTCATCGATTGAAGTTGCTATCCGACAACTACAGAGACGATGTAACGAATTAGAATCATCTCTAGCTCTGGCGTCAACGGCGCAAACAATCACCCCAGCGCTACAACGACATCTGCATCTCCAATGGGAACTATTGAGACAGGCCCATGATGAAGTCGACAATATACCTGGAGCAGTGGCCGCCGCCGAAGCAGAAGTAAGTCGATTCAAGGCACTGTACGAAGAGTATGAAATTACCTTACTTCGAGAGAACGACGCGCCAATGAACCTAAGTCTTTCGCTTCCACCAATCAAGATTCCTGAATTTGATGTGGAATCTGGGCCAATCTAGATATTCGCCGATTTATTTGTAGAATTAGTCCCTAATAAGCCATACTCCGCCAGCCGGAAGCTACACATTCTTCAGAGCTCTCTTTGCGGTAAAGCAAGGAACATTTTGACGGATACAGCCTTGTCACAAGCTGGATATGAGGACACCTGGAAAAGACTAAAACTGAGGTACCAAAACGGCAAAATATTAGTGTTTGCTGCAATAGGGAAAATAGTCGATCACATGCCCATCAACGGGACTGCACAACAGCTTCGAGCACTACACGATACAGTGCAGAAGACTTTAAGCACACTCAAAAATCTCGATATCAGCACTAAATCATGGGATCCAATCCTTGTTTTTCTTATCAGAAAAAAACTGGACCATGAGAGCCTAGCCGCACTGGAAAATTCAGCCGATGCACCAACTGAAATTCCAGTCTTAACGAGTGTACTGACGTTTATTGAGCGTCGCGCGTGCATGTTTGAGACGATAAACGCACAACCTACTACAACACTCCGCAATCCATCAGTCAACAACGAAGAGAGCTGCAAGATTTGTCACCTAGGACAACATTACATAAGGGCATGTATCCGTTTTCAAGAAATGGATCCTAAAACGCGGCGCCAAGTTATTATTCAAGTAGGAGGATGCACAAATTGCTTGTCTACAGCTCATAAGGTCGAAGTCTGTAAATCATCAGTCAACTGTCGAGTCTGCCAGCAACGGCATCATACAATGCTACATAAGGTGACCGACATCACGCCTTAATTGAGGGTACCCCTCAATGGGGGGGGGAGAATGTTTGGTCTCAATGTTGCTCAACATGACCAACGACCAACAAATCAAGCAGTACTACAGTTTGGTAACAGTACCAGGCGTCCAGTTGCACCCACGGCAGATAATAAGTGCTGATCAGCATACTCTACATAGGCAATGTCTCACTGACCCGCCAAGCGGTCAGCACATTCTGCAGTGTCAGCCGATCCAACTACGCTAACCGCTGCCATAGTCAAAACATACTGACCTACTCCAGAATACAACCCATTCCACTATTCTTTACACTTAACTTCCTCATTTCCAAGTAGTATATAACCATGTACCAAGTTCACAATAAATCAGTTATCAACACATCTTATAACTCCGCGGTATTCCTTTCTGCCCTCCGGGAAGAGGACTCGTATACAAACTTATATTGATCCACAAGCCACGCTTGGGATCAAACACATGCTGTTATTATTAAAGTTCCTAAGCTCAAACGTGAGGGAGGGGAAACGAAAAACGAACACATAGACAATAATTTTTATGTGTGTTTGTGATTTTTGACGAAGGGAAATCGTTAGCGAACGAAAAAACGAAGTCATAGGAGCCCTGATTACAACTTCTCTAACGAAAAGCAGCGATAGTAATCGGTTACATTTTCTTTACATGTAATGCATTTTTTCTCCAGACCCCATTCGCCTGTTCGCCGCTGGGATATTGCTTCTTGCTCTCTTTTTCGAAGTTAGAGAATCTCCGTGAGAATTCGGCAAAATTATATTATTCAAGATCAATTTTATGAACATTTCAGTTAAAAACGATATGAGTATGAATAACCTGACATTTACATGGATATATCGATTTTACGGCGACGTGTTTTTTTTGTGTGTATTTACTACACAATTTCAGTTGATTTATATTTATTAACTCAGTCGCTGACTGCACGCTTTCATAGTTTCTTTTTTACTAATCCTTGATTTCCACATACGATGGGATCCACCTCCCGTCCAGGTGAGTTTCTGAATCCCGTGGTCGATTCGAGTCCCGCTCAGCATACGCTGATGAAAGGGGCATCAACGAATTGGAAAGAGGTCGAGAAGGCGGCACTACCTACCGGAGAGGAGTATGCCTCAAGATTAACGGCATTAAAGGAGCTGGTAGAAAAATATCAGCAAATATTTAAAGACAACATCCCATCGGGAAGCGGGCCTCTAAAAGTTCCGCGGCAAACACAGAACACAAAGGACCCGATAGTCAAACACATACACACTGGCTCATCGATTGAAGTTGCTATCCGACAACTACAGAGACGATGTAATGAATTAGAATCATCTCTAGCTCTGGCGTCAACGGCGCAAACAATCACCCCAGCGCTACAACGACATCTGCATCTCCAATGGGAACTATTGAGACAGGCCCATGATGAAGTCGACAATATACCTGGAGCAGTGGCCGCCGCCGAAGCAGAAGTAAGTCGATTCAAGGCACTGTACGAAGAGTATGAAATTACCTTACTTCGAGAGAACGACGCGCCAATGAACCTAAGTCTTTCGCTTCCACCAATCAAGATTCCTGAATTTGATGTGGAATCTGGGCCAATCTAGATATTCGCCGATTTATTTGTAGAATTAGTCCCTAATAAGCCATACTCCGCCAGCCGGAAGCTACACATTCTTCAGAGCTCTCTTTGCGGTAAAGCAAGGAACATTTTGACGGATACAGCCTTCTCACAAGCTGGAATGAGGACACCTGGAAAAGACTAAAACTGAGGTACCAAAACGGCAAAATATTAGTGTTTGCTGCAATAGGGAAAATAGTCGATCACATGCCCATCAACGGGACTGCACAACAGCTTCGAGCACTACACGATACAGTGCAGAAGACTTTAAGCACACTCAAAAATCTCGATATCAGCACTAAATCATGGGATCCAATCCTTGTTTTTCTTATCAGAAAAAAACTGGACCATGAGAGCCTAGCCGTACTGGAAAATTCAGCCGATGCACCAACTGAAATTCCAGTCTTAACGAGTGTACTGACGTTTATTGAGCGCCGCGCGTGCATGTTTGAGACGATAAACGCACAACCTACTACAACACTCCGCAATCCATCAGTCAACAACGAAGAGAGCTGCAAGATTTGTCACCTAGGACAACATTACATAAGGGCATGTATCCGTTTTCAAGAAATGGATCCTAAAACGCGGCGCCAAGTTATTATTCAAGTAGGAGGATGCACAAATTGCTTGTCTACAGCTCATAAGGTCGAAGTCTGTAAATCATCAGTCAACTGTCGAGTCTGCCAGCAACGGCATCATACAATGCTACATAAGGTGACCGACATCACGCCTTAATTGAGGGTACCCCTCAATGGGGGGGGGGAGAATGTTTGGTCTCAATGTTGCTCAACATGACCAACGACCAACAAATCAAGCAGTACTACAGTTTGGTAACAGTACCAGGCGTCCAGTTGCACCCACGGCAGATAATAAGTGCTGATAAGCATATTCTACATAGTCAATGTCTCACTGACCCGCCAAGCGGTCAGCACATTCTGCAGTGTCAGCCGATCCAACTACGCTAACCGCTGCCATAGTCAAAACATACTGACCTACTCCAGAATACAACCCATTCCACTATTCTTTACACTTAACTTTCTCATTTCCAAGTAGTATATAACCATGTACCAAGCTCACAATAAATCAGTTATCAACACATCTTATAACTCCGCGGTCTTCCTTTCTGCCCTCCGGGAAGAGGACTCGTATACAAACTTATATTGATCCACAAGCCACGCTTGGGATCAAACACATGCTGTTATTATTAAAGTTCCGAAGCTCAAACGTGAGGGAGGGGAAACGAAAAACGAACACATAGACAATAATTTTTATGTGTGTTTGTGATTTTTGACGAAGGGAAATCGTTAGCGAACGAAAAAACGAAGTCATAGGAGCCCTGATTACAACTTCTCTAACGAAAAGCAGCGATAGTAATCGGTTACATTTTCTTTACATGTAATGCAATCCGCTGGGATATTGCTTCTTGCTCTCTTTTTCGAAGTTAGAGAATCTCCGTGAGAATTCGGCAAAATTATATTATTCAAGATCAATTTTATGAACATTTCAGTTAAAAACGATATGAGTATGAATAACCTGACATTTACATGGATATATCGATTTTACAGCGACGTGTTTTTTTTGTGTGTATTTACTACACAATTTCAGTTGATTTATATTTATTAACTCAGTCGCTGACTGCACGCTTTCATAGTTTCTTTTTTACTAATCCTTGAATTCCACATACGATGGGATCCACCTCCCGTCCAGGTGAGTTTCTGAATCCCGTGGTCGATTCGAGTCCCGCTCAGCTTACGCTGATGAAAGGGGCATCAACGAATTGGAAACAGCATGGAAGTTGCTGTCGGGAAAACTTATGACGGCTTAATAAGAATTAAAAATAAAATTAACGAACTTACAGAAAACAACAACAAACAGCTTAAAAAAATAAAAGTAAGACAACATCGTCTGAAATTAATGTGGTCCCGGGATTCCGTTTAATGACAAACACTTTAAGACAACGTTGTATTATAATAAACTGTTTATTATAAGGAGTGGCACAGAATCTGTAGAGTTTTCTAGGAGTTTTGGAGTATAATTACTCTGATTTTAGGAACATTTGCTTCAAGGCCAACTATTCTGTTGGTTTAAGGGGAAAGATAAATATAGACAGAAAAAAATTCAATTTATTTTTTATTATTTAAATTGGTATAATAACTGTTTGAGAATGTGTTTTAAAAGTTTCACAAAGAAATTCGAGCTATTTTGAAACTTATACTGCCTTCCAAGTGCAGTGGATATATTTCATTACTTTTTTTCGAAACCAGGTTTTTTCATAGCTTGCAAGTATCGGTCAACGTTTTCAAAGTGTTACGTGTACGTGAGCGAGCAGCGGCTGGGCAGAACAAAACCCTATGCTCCACGTGTGTGGCCTGCAGATGAGTGGAAAGCACTTAACAAATCTTAAGAGGCATTTGACCTCAAAGCATTCAGAAGCATTGGAAGATTTGGACGCAAGCAGCACAAGTGCGAAAATAACAGCAAAAAACAAGAGAGAACGCTATAGTCGGGCGCCCCGACTAAAATTACAGCAAAAAACAAGAGAGAACGCTATAGTCGGGTGCCCCGACTATCAGATACCCGTTACTCAGCTAAAGAGAGTGCGAAGGAGATGGAGATAAAAACTTTGATCCGCCGTAACTTTTTAACGAATGGTCCGATTTAAACAATTTCTTTTACACTTCGTAACCTCCCGAAACATAATGAGTTTTGTTTCTGAAAAAAAAGTGACAATCAGGCAAGAGTCTTGGTGAAAGGAAAACTAATTTCAATGAAGGTAGATGTTGCTACTAGGGTGGAAAAAGCCATACTAGGAGTCAACCTGCAAATGATAAGCTCCTCAATGGAAATAAGTGAAATTATAATTAAAACATTAGGAATGATCCAGTTATTAGAATCCCATACCGGCCGCTACATCCAGGAACGAATTATAGACATTTTACGTGAATACGAAATTGACATTGAAAACGTTTTCAGGTGAGTACTACTTTCCAAATACCGAATTATATATAACTAGCTTTACCCGGAGCGACTTCGTTCGCTTAAAATTAGTTTGGAGTACGGTTGTCAGGACTTTCTTATTCCTTATTAGCGCGTTTTTTTGAAAACCTTTGTGTAAACAAACTTTGTAGAAAATCCTTCAAGAGAGAGAATCGGAAGGATACTGGCAAAGCTATACAAGAAATGAATGTGATCTAAGTAAAAGTAGTAAATTTATGAGTGGGTATGGGGGATATATCACCCCTTACTCGGGTGAAAAATGAAAGGAGTTTTGGTATTTAAAAAGTATGCAACAACAAATTTATTCTGATATTACCCTTAACAAAATCCTAGATCCGCCACAGAGTGAATTTTTATACTTACTATCAGTTACAATATTATCAATGCAATTTTTATACCACGTTACTCGTGGTGTAAAAGGGTATATTGTATTCGTGCAAAAGTGTGTAACAGCTAGAAGGAAGCGTTTCCGACCCCATAAAGTATATATATTCACTAGCCGAGCCGATCTAGCCATGTCCGTCTGTCCGTCTGTCTGTCCGTCTATTTGTCTGTCTGTCTCTATGAACGCTGAGATCTCGGAAACTACAAAAGCTAGAAGGTTGAGATTTCCCACACATATTCTTGGGCTTCCTACGCAGCGCAAATTCATTTCAGCCGAGCACCACTCCCCTTCTAACGACCACTAACGATTTTAAAATGTGTCTGGCGCCCACTTCTTTAAAGATTTACGAAAAGTATAAATGCAATTTTGTTGTGCATATTTATACCTATCGCTTCATTCATTTTTCAAATCGGACCATTCATTAAAAAGTAATGCGCAATCAAAAAAAATGCTATGTGTCCATCTCCTTCGCACTCGCTTTAGCTGAATGACGTATTAGATAGTCGGGACACCAACCCGACTATAGCATTCTCTCTTGTTATACCCGTTACTCGTAGAGTAGAATACCTATCGAAATGTAGAAATCGGACCATTCGTTAAAAACTTACGGCGGATCAAAGTTTTTATCTCCATCTCCTTCGCACTCCCTTTAGCTGAGTAACGGGTATCTGATAGTCGGGGCATCCGATTATGGTGTTCTCTCTGGTTTTATTTGTATTCAAGCACATTATTTACTTTCAAGTAGAAACATATTATTATAAAAATTGTAGGTCGCGTGTAGACGTGTTTTCTTAACGCTCCGGAAAAATAATTATTCACTTGGGCCGGTTTCTCGAGTCCCTGTCAAAGTCCCTGATAGCTATCTGTTCGAAAAACTTAAAGACCAGATAAACTGTTCGTGAAAGCAAATCGGCTTTCTCGACTGCTTAAATTTATCTGAACGAGAAACAATTACAGAGTGCTGTTAACGCACAGAATTGGGCTGTGAAGCGCAAAAAATGGCATGCTTCGATTATTTAACCAGCTGTTTGGGTGTAATTCAAAGGAAAAGTCAGCTGTGATTTCGTTTCTTCTTCTTAGTTGGCTTTGACAAATCAGCTGACATTCTGTCGAGTCGAAAACGCTTAACAGGGACTCCGAGTCCCTGTCAAAGTTAGCTCTCACATTGTTGCTCGAGAAAGCCAAAATGCCTTAGCAGGGACTTTATCTGTTTGAGAAATGTTAGCCGGCACTCGAGAAACCGGCCCTTAGTCGAAAACGTTCGAAAAAATTATAAACAAGAGGATTTGCGTTTCGCGATGCTAATCGCATATAGTAAACTAAAGTTTTAATTAATTAATTAATTAATCTTTACGCACTAACAATAAGCAACTGAGTAAGAACGTGGATCAACGCACTCAACGCCAAAAACAACAAGACGAAACCCGGGAAAAAATTCAGAGAGAGCAAGACAAACGTCGTCTTTCTTTGTCCCGTAACAATGTTTATTTCTCTTTCACGAGTAATACTCTAGAACCAAAAGTGCAAGAAAGTGCAAGTTTACTGACCGCCGAAAATCAGAGAGCTAGTTCTTGCTCTCCCGCCCTGCTTCTCACCGCTCAAACGCCATGGAGTGAGCAATGCAAAACTCCAACTTAGCTTCTGCCACCTAGTGCAACAACAACAGCAACTACAACGGCTTCTGTCGCCAACAATGCAGTAAAGACTCCACTCTCTTCTTCTGCAGCGGCTAACGCAACAACACAATGAAGTGCAAAAATCGGGTCAAACGGCAAAAACAAAGCTACGGTACAAAAAATGACAATTCCGCAAGCGGGTTCGGCCATGCAGACAGGCATGGATCGCTACAAAAATATTTCCAAGCGCAAGCTAACGCCCCCAAAAAAATCTGACGGCAATAAGCCCAAAGTAAAACGTACAAAGGCGCTGAAAATCTCGGGCCAATAAATGAAAATAGATTTTCCATTCTGGCGGAGCCCGAAACAGAGTCTGGACAATTACCCCAAGGAAACTGAAGCTGCCACCTATCTTTATTCGGGAGAAGACCTCGAATGCCCTAGTCAGCAAAATAGTTGAGCTAGTCGGAAAAGATAACTTTCATGTTATTCCGCTTATGAAAGGGAATATAAGCGAAACTAAACTGCAAACCAAAACTGAAGACGACTTCCGAGCAGTGTCAAAGTACTTAAACGAAGCCAAAAAGAATTACTACTCGTACCAGCTGAAAACTGCAAAGGCTTGCAAGTTGTGCTTAAAATTACAGAGGCCTTAAAAGAAAACGGTTTCTGGTCAAAAAATGTTATAAACATTATGAACAAAAACAAGAAGCCGCAACCACTATTCAAGGTCGAGCTGGAGCCAAGTTGC
Organism: Drosophila takahashii; assembly: GCF_030179915.1. NCBI lineage: Eukaryota > Metazoa > Arthropoda > Insecta > Diptera > Drosophilidae > Drosophila > Drosophila takahashii. The sequence goes on from NC_091678.1 coordinate 34,353,367, forward strand.
AGTACCTGCTGCATCGTAGGATCACAGTAGAAGAGCCGCACAAACGGAAGGGGCCAGTGCAATGCACGAACTGCCAGGAATACGGACACACCAGGGGTTACTGCACCCTCAGGTCAGTATGTGTAGCTTGTGGAAACATCCACGACTCCGAGCCTTGCCCTGCCAACAAGGAAGACTCTCTCACTAAAAAGTGTGTAAACTGCCAAGGAAACCACACAGCAAACTACTTCCCCAAAGTGACATGGCAACTGCAACCTTGCCATTGCCGCTGCTTACTGCCCCCCCCCCCCCCGTTTTACAGTCTCCGAAGACCAATTCATGGACTTCTACAATTCACTTGGAGAGCGATTCATAGCAGCAGGTGATTACAACGCCAAGCACACGCACTGGGGATCCCGCCTTGTGACCCCCAAAAGAAGGCAACTATATAATGCACTCATCAAGACATGCAACAAACTGGACTACGTTTCGCCAGGCAGCCCTACATACTGGCCTACAGATCCTAGAAAACTACCTGACTTAATTGATTTTGCTCCCAGTTGTGGGGAAACGCGAGCAGCAGCAACATCGACATTATCCAGCGAGCACAATCAAAAATCTTGAGAACTATCACTGGGGCACCTTGGTATGTTCGAAACGACAACATCCACAGAGATCTTGGCATTCTGCCCGTAAAAGACGAAATATCAAAACAAAAAGCGTCCTACCTCACCATGCTAACTTCTCATCCAAACCAACTCGCCAGGGTCTCATACCGGACCCGATTGCAACGAAATGACCTTCCAGCTCAGCAATAGTTATTAGAGCCCTTTAATCTCGCGTCAGTCATCATGACTGTTAGATAGTTTTTTAATTTAAGATTTTATATACTTATTGTTAGTCTCAATTCAGAGAAGATCCAATAAATAAAATGCATACTTAAAAAAAAAAAATAAAAAAAAAAATTGTGAGGGTGAGAATAGTTTATCATTATATTTAGTGTGGGAGAGTAAACGCAGTCACGAGTAAAAGCTTATCTAGTATATATCCGTTGGTATCTATCGATGCTAATCAGCTGATCCAATGCACCTGTCAAGCTGAGCTTACATTTTACACCCACGTTTCCGTTCTAACCCCGTTCTCATTCTCTCGATACCGGTGGCAAAGATAAGTTTATCTCAAAGTATCCCGTGGCGACAAATTTAAATATAAAACACGTGTGAAACTGGAAATATCTTTGCCAATAAAATATTTTCGAATATAATTAAAATATATTAAAAATATAATAAATATAATTAACTACCCCCCCCTCAGTTGTGTGTAGTGGTTCCAGCTCCCGAGTACCTACTTGGCTAGGGTAAGAATTAGTGAAAAATGTGTGACCAGAATATAACCTCAACCTGTTTCTGTAGGGCCTCTCCAGCATCAAGCCCAGGTTGGGCATTAATTAATTCTGAAGAAAAACCTCGTTGTCTGGATGACCAACCGCCCGCCAAATTAAACCGTTCTTGGTGGCCAATAATCGCACTTTTGGGGCCAAATTCGCTCGCCACCCTACGCATGCGTTGGCGGCAGCGCGGGAGCAACGGTCTAACAGCCTTATTTTGAGAGACGATTGCAAGTTATTTTTCCTCCGAATTTGTTGCCGCATCGGATTTGTCGATTTTTTGAATATACGGGATCTCCCGCCGCAACTTTCATCGAGATTCATCAGCACTTATTCAAACCCATTTGATGTGCTTCTAAACGACTTGGAATTTTTGTATAAAACAACTATAACCCTATCAAATAAAAACACCTCTAAACGAGGTAAAAAACTAGTGACGATCGCACCTTCAACGTACAAAAGTTCTGATATCAACTTTTGTGACGAAAATGATTTTAGATGCGACTAAATAAGTACGTTACCTAAAATGTATTCATTCGGCCCGCTTTGGCAAATATTTAATATCTACACGAAAGTTTTTTGTTGTAGCGTGCCGAATGAATAAATTTTAGGTAACGTACTTATTTAGTCGCATCTAAAATCATTTTTCGTCACAAAAGTTGATATCAGAACTTTTGTACGTTGAAGGTGCGATCGTCACTAGTTTTTTACCTCGTTTAGAGGTGTTTTTATTTGATATCAGAAGTTTTTGTTTGTTTACTTTTGCTCTCATAGGTGCTAATGTAAACATTTAAATTTAAATTGGTCAATCATAATTTTTAAACAATTGTATTTTAACGAATTAAGTTAATAAACTATAAGAAGTATTTCAAAATACCTTTTAAACGAGGTATAGCACATGTCTGTACCTTTAGTAGTGTAGATCTTACAAACTAACGAAATTTAGCTATTTTTAGCTTTTTCCCGCTAAAGTAGCGGCTTTTTCCAAAAGTCGTAGAACAAAAGATTCCTATATGGAACTCTTAAGTGCAAATTTACTGATTCCATGACCCTAAAATACAGTTCGGATACCCTCACACAAAATTCAATACTCAGGGAGCGTTAGTTGTTCGAGCTGGCAAAAGTGGCTATTTTCGTATTAAAAATAACTTTTTAACGTGACTTTTTACAGTAATGTGTTGTATACCAAAATTTAAGGAATCTCAAGGGCTATACAGTTTAAAGTTTTAAAGAAAACCGTTAGAGCCGTTTTTTGAAAAAAAAAAAAAAAAGCTAAAAAAAAAGTTTTAAAAAATTGTCTTTTGCTAATATTTTTTTAACTATTACATTTACACAAATTGCACATAGAAGGCGTTTATAGCATTTAAAAATACCTTTCAAACGAGATGCAGCACAAGCCTGTAGCTTTAGTAGTATAGAAGTTACGGCTTTCCGAATTTTAGCTATTTATAGCTGTTTTCCCGCTAAACTAGCGAGTTTTTCCAAAAGTGGTAGAATAAAAGTTTTTTATATCGATGTAATGAACGTCATATTAAATTTTCAAAACTTAAAAAACATGTTTTGGACAAACTGACAAACTGACAAACAGAATTAAATTTTCATTTTGGGAAGACGAAGAAAATCTTATTTTGGCTATAACTTTTGAACGGAGCGTCGGATTTTATCATATGACCCCTCATTCGACGGGTCCCCACCGGCCCCAACAGCTCCAAATTTCGAAATTTTCACTTTTTCACTTTCACCGCTCTCTCTCCCAAGCCAATTGATTTTCTTAAAGTCTTGGTATGCAATCCTTTAAGTTTTTGCAATACCTTTCGATTGGTGTGTTACACATTACGGTCGGACTATTATAGCAGATTTTCAATTTTGCGGCTATATAATAGTAGTCGCCTTCGCACACTCTCCTGGTGCGCTTCGTCACTACATGGACTGCCGTCCATAGTGATAGTTGACCGATTTGAATAATTTTTTTTTTTTAAATCAAGTTAAATTTAAAAAAATATTAAGAAATTTAGAACCCTATAAAAAATTTGTTTGTATTTGTTTTCTTAAAAAAAAAAACATATTTTTTCTTAAAAATTCCCTGCAACAAACAATTTTTACTAAAACAAGAGAGAACGCTATAGTCGGGTGCCCCGACTATCAGATACCCGTTACTCAGCTAAAGGGAGTGCAAAAGAGATGGAGGAAAACTTTGATCCGCCGTAACTTTTTAACGAATGGTCCGATTTAAAAAATTTCTTCTACATTTCGATAGGTATTGATAAACACAATAAGACTGAATTTTTACTTTTCCAAAATATTGAAATTTTTAAAATCGTATTTAAGTGATTGTGGGCGTTAGAGGGGGCGTGGCACCCTTTTGAAACAAACTTGCGCTGCGTACGAACTCCTAGAATCTGCATGCAAAATGTCAATCTTCTAGCTTTTATAGTTTCCGAGATCTCAGCGGTCAGACAGACAGACAGACAGACAGACAGACAGACAGACAGACAGACAGACAGACAGACAGACAGACAGACAGACAGACAGACAGACAGACAGACAGACAGACAGACAGACAGACAGACAGACAGACAGACAGACAGACAGACAGACAGACAGACAGACAGACAGACAGACAGACAGACAGACAGACAGACAGACAGACAGACAGACAGACAGACAGACAGACAGACAGACAGACAGACAGACAGACAGACAGACAGACAGACAGACAGACAGACAGACAGACAGACAGACAGACAGACAGACAGACAGACAGACAGACAGACAGACAGACAGACAGACAGACAGACAGACAGACAGACAGACAGACAGACAGACAGACAGACAGACAGACAGACAGACAGACAGACAGACAGACAGACAGACAGACAGACAGACAGACAGACAGACAGACAGACAGACAGACAGACAGACAGACAGACAGACAGACAGACAGACAGACAGACAGACAGACAGACAGACAGACAGACAGACAGACAGACAGACAGACAGACAGACAGACAGACAGACAGACAGACAGACAGACAGACAGACAGACAGACAGACAGACAGACAGACAGACAGACAGACAGACAGACAGACAGACAGACAGACAGACAGACAGACAGACAGACAGACAGACAGACAGACAGACAGACAGACAGACAGACAGACAGACAGACAGACAGACAGACAGACAGACAGACAGACAGACAGACAGACAGACAGACAGACAGACAGACAGACAGACAGACAGACAGACAGACAGACAGACAGACAGACATGGCTAGATCGACTCGGCTAGTGATCCCGATCAAGAATATATATAGTTTATAGGGTCGGAAACGCTTCCTTCTACGAGTAACGGGTATAAAAATTCGGCATATTTGGATGGAGTTCAAACGGTGTCCCAAACCCAAGAAAAGCCAGCAGCTGACCAGCTGTCCAAATTATATACTGAAATTGGGAATTTTTTTTCTCCGCCGTTTCTGTCTCTCAGCCGAATGAGGTTCAGGCAGCTGCTGGGGGGCGCAAAAATCTCTCAGTTGTATCCAGAGGTACAGTAGGTGCCGCTTCTGGCTCTCAGCTGAGTGAGACTGCTGCTGGGAGGCGTAAGAAACTCTCAGTTGTTCCTCATAGGAAGCAACTATTTGTTTCAAGATTTACGCCTGATACCACATCTGAGGATATTTTGGAATTCATTCGTGAAAAATTCCCATCCGAGGATATTGCGGTTGAACAATTTAGATTTTCATACGCCCGCAGGATATTGTCTTTCAAAATTTTTGCTCCGCCTGATGTGTTTAAAGTACTTCTATCTGAAAGCTTTTGGCTTAATGATGATTTGGTTATAAAAGAATTTTTTCCTAATAAACCGAGAACAAATAATAGGCCTTCCACGGTGCCAAAAAACTAAAAAGTTTATTCTTGGCTTACCAAAATGTTAGAGGACTTAACATGAAGCTACCCAAGCTTTATGCGGACTCCTCTGCATTCACTGACGATATCTTAGCTTTTACAGAAACTTGGCTGAAACGAGAGATAAACGACTCTGAAGTTCTGTCAAATAATTTTAATACCTACAGAACCGATCGCCTTTCCCGTAGGGGGGCGGCGTTTTAATTGCCGTCACCTCCACCATAAGTTCTGAGAGAATTCACTCTTATGCCTCTAATGACATTGAATTTGTTTGTGTGAAAGTTTCCCTGCAAACCTTGTCTATTTTTATTACATGTTCGTATATTCCGCCTGGCTCTGACCTAATAATTTATGAGCAACAACTATCTGCTATTAAATCAATTTTATCCTTTTTTTCCAATAGAGACCTTTTCATTGTTTTGGGTGACTTTAATCTCCCTGATATATCTTGGTCCCCCCCTTCTGACTCACTTGTCGCTTTACCTTTATCCACCCATGATTTTGTGGATGGCCTTTTAGAATTATCGTTACAGCAGGTTAGCTTTATACGAAATTCATTAAATAGACAATTAGATCTTGTGTTTGTTTCAGAGCCGTCTGAAGTCACAGTATCTAGAATTGACGCTCTTGTGGTACCAGAAGACCGATACCATCCAACTATGGAATTGACAATTTGCCTCCCCTACCTTGATACCCTCTCTCCTTTAGTTTCTCCAACTAAAATGAGATGTTTTCGGAAATGTGAATATAATAAACTTAATTTAATGATTTCGCAATACGATTGGACAGATCTTTATAACTGTGTGGACATCGAAAGTGCAACGGAACTTTTCTATAGCGTTCTAAACACTTTTTTTAATGAATGCGTTCCTGATAGGCTTCCTCCCAAGCCAAACAGGCCCCCCTGGTTTACAAATGCGCTTCAAAGACTAAAAAATCTTAATACAAACACTTATAAAAAGTATAAAAAATCGGGTAAGCCATCTGATTTTTAGAAATATGTGGTGGCTCGATCTGATTTTAATGTTCTTAACAGTCATTGCTATTCCATGTATTTAAATCGTTGTAAATTTGAATTTACAAACGATCTGAAGCAATTTTATAACTTTGTCAACGCAAAGCGTAAGTCATCAGCTTTGCCTTCATCGGTTCGATTTAACTCAATGGAGGCATCGACTGACTCTGAAATTGCTGATTTATTCTCTGACTTTTTCCAAACTACTTATAGCTCTTCTTCATGGTCAGAATCAAATTACCGTAATCCCATAAATAGGGCAAATTGTATTTTTTCCCCTATAATTACCGAAAGTTCTCTCTTAAGAGATTTAACATCAACAACGCCAACTTATTCTCCCGGTCCTGATGGACTTCCTGGGTGTGTGCTTAAGTTTTGTGCATCAACCATCTGCAAACCTATTCTTAAACTTTTTCAATTGACTATTTCATCATCAGTTTTTCCAACTATCTGGAAGGATTCTTTTATTATTCCACTTCACAAAAAGGGTGCGAAGGCGGATGCCCAGAATTATAGAGGTATTTCTAAATTGTCGGCTATTCCAAAAGCCTTTGAACGTATTATCACTTCTCATTTGCAACATTTATGTTCCTCGCTAATATCACCGTGTCAGCACGGTTTTGTTAAGCGAAGATCGACTACCACCAACCTACTTGAATTGTCATCAATTGTAATAAATGGATTTAACAAAAAAATGCAGACTGACGTTGTATATACAGATTTCAGTAAAGCCTTTGACTCTGTTAACCACTCTCTTCTTTTATTCAAATTAGATTTGCTTGGGTTTCCATGTAATCTATTAACTTGGATTTCAAGCTATTTGAATGGGAGGACTCAGAGGGTTATATTTAAGAACGCTGTTTCAAAAACGATCCATGTGACATCTGGAGTACCTCAGGGTAGTCATTTGGGCCCTTTGCTGTTTACTTTGTTTATTAACGATCTTCCCTCTATTGTAACACATTCTCGTGTACTAATGTATGCGGATGATGTTAAGCTTTGTTTGACATATAATAATATAGAGTCTGGTTTTGGCTTACAATCAGACATTGATCAATTTCAAGTATGGTGTGAGTATAACCTCTTAAATTTGAACTGCCTAAAATGCAACGTAATGACCTTTTTTAGGGTCACCCCTACCTTTATAAGTTATTCGCTTCAGAATTTGCCACTTGACCGTATATATTCAGTAAATGATTTAGGCGTTCTTCTGGACCCGAAGCTTAAATTTGACTGCCACATAATGTCGACAGTCAATAAAGCTATGAGTGTTCTTGGGTTTATAAAGCGTTGGTCAAAAGAATTTGATGACCCGTATATAACCAAATTATTATTTACCTCCCTTGTCCGTCCTATATTGGAATATTGTTCTTCGGTTTGGAGCCCACAATACCAAGTCCACATTGACCGTATAGAGTCGGTACAAAAAAAATTTCTCCTTTTTGCCCTTCGTAGTTTGAACTGGGATCAAAACGTAAGGCTACCTTCCTACCAGAGTAGATTATTATTGCTTAATTTACCGACACTTGCAAATCGTAGAAAAATGCTTGGTACCATTTTTATGCATAATCTTATAAGAGGTGATATTGATTCTGTAGAGCTTGTTAGCCGCCTAACTTTTAATGTTCCCGTTAGACTAACACGTAATTATCATCCTCTTAATTTACCTCGATGTACATCAAATTTTGGTCTGCACGAGCCCTTTCGCGTTCTATGTAATAACTATAATGTTCTTTATCATTTAATTTGCACATCAACTTCTATCCCGGTATTAAAAACTAACATTTTAACTCATTTGCTTCACTCCTAACTGCATGTTTTTTTTTTTTCATTATTGGTCCCGTCTTTATGGGTTTTATGTATTCTTCCTCGCCAACTCGCATTTTTGCCCAAATTTACAAAAGGGCCCCGCGCGTAACAAGCACGTGCTTGGTGTCGTTGGGCGACTTGTTTGTACTTCTCGTAGTGCATCAACGTCCATCATATATATATATATAGGATTATGCATAAAAATAGTAAAAAGCATTATTCTACGATTTGCCAGTGTTGGCGAATTAAGCAATAATAATCTACTCTGGTAGGAGCAAAGAGAATATAAACACTAAGAGGTGTAACGCCCATACAACTGAATGTACGGCAAAATTTTTGATGTGGATTCAGAAAGTGGATTTATCATTTCTTAGTGTGCGTTGTCCGTGTTAGATTCTTTGGTTGTGTTAGTGTGCAATTTCGTTTGCTCTACTGCGAAGTAGGCTCAATGTCGCATCTGTCTGACGTCTCGTAACAGGGCACTGTGGGCTAGGGGTGTAGTCGCTCGACTGCGGATCTTGTCGGACCGAGTTCTACTCCGACTGAACGCAACCTTTTTTTTAAAGTATTTTTTTTTTTAAACATTGTTCATTTAATATAAATTTTTAAAATTGAAAGAAAGATAAATACCATTAAAGGATTGAATGATTTCGGTGTAAATCATTTCTTTCTAGGGATTGTGTGCTTGCTTTTTTGTTTAAAAAATAAAGTTATTGTTACTTTTAGTCCCTGAATTGCATTTAAATTGTATACTTCAATAAAAATTAAAAATCAAATAAAATTATAAAAATAAACTCGGATGCGTATTTCATAAACTATTAATTCAAAAGTAATGAATTTAAAAGATTTGCTCAAAATGCTTCTGCTTTTAGAAAAAAAAAAAATTAAAAAAAAGAAGTAAAATAAAAAAAAATGAAGATAAAAATAAAGCCACTTCGCCTCAGAGTGGACTCGAACCTCAATCGCATTATTCGCGGGCCACCAACTAACGCAATGCGCCACAGCCCTTTTTGAAATGTTGTGCGCAATGTGCCTTTTAGGACGATTCCTTTTCGGCAACATAATTCAAGAATCAACCAATGAGACAAAAATTAGATTTCGACTTTTCTGTAGCGCGGAGTTTTGAGAGCGAGAGAGCAAGTGAGCGAGAGAGAGAGAGAAGTCAAGAAACGGCATTCTAAAAATAGACTGAATACGTGTGAGTCGCATTTGACAAAAATGACGCTGCCTCCGTACATTTTCTTGCTCCTCGTTACACATCTTAGTGTTTATAATATCATTGGTAGGAGGGTAGCCTTACGTTTTGATCCCAGTTTAAATTACGAAGAAGAAATTTTTTTTGAACCGACTCTATACCGTCAATGTGCACTTGGTATTGTGGGCTCCAAACCGAAGAACAATATTCCAAAATAGGACGGACAAGGGAGGTAAATAGTAATTTGGTTATATACGGGTCGTCAAATTCTTTTGACCAACGCTTTATAAACCCAAAAAGACTCATAGCTTTGTTGACATTCAGCATTATGTGGCAGTCAAATTTAAGCTTCGGGTCCAGAAGAACGCCTAAATCATTTACTGAATATATACGGTCAAGTGGCAAGTTCTGAAACAAATAACTTATAAACGTAGGAGTACCCCTTTGAAAGGTCATTACGTTACATTTCAGGCAGTTCAAATTTAAGAGGTTATACTCACACCATACTTGAAAATTATCAATGTCTGATTGTAGGCCGAAACCAGACTCTATATTATTGTATGTCAAACAAAGCTTAACATCTTCAGCATACATTAGTACTCGAGAATTTGATATGATAAAGGGAAGATCGTTAATAAACAAAGTAAACAGCAAAGGGCCCAGATGACTACCCTGGGGCACTCCAGATGTCACGTGGATCATTTTAGAAACAGCGTTCTTCAATAAAACCCTCTGAGTCCTCCCATTCAAATAACTTGAAATCCAAGTTAAAAGATTACATGGAAACCCAAGCAAGTCTAGTTTGAATAAAAGAAGAGAGTGGTTTACGGAGTCAAAGGCTTTACTGAAATCTGTATATATAACGTCGGTCTGCATTTTATTGTTAAATCCATTTATTCCAATAGATGACAATTCAAGTAGGTTGGTGGTAGTCGATCTTCGCTTAACAAAACCGTGCTGACACGGTGATATTAGCGAGGAACATAAATGTTGCAAATGAGAAGTGATAATACGTTCAAAGGCTTTTGGAATAGCCGACAATTTAGAAATACCTCTATAATTCTGGGCATCCGCCTTCGCACCCTTTTTGTGAAGTGGAATAATAAAAGAATCCTTCCAGATAGTTGGAAAAACTGATGATGAAATAGTCAATTGAAAAAGTTTAAGAATAGGTTTGCGGATGGTTGATGCACAAAACTTAAGCACACACCCAGGAAGTCCATCAGGACCGGGAGAATAAGTTGGCGTTGTTGATGTTAAATCTCTTAAGAGAGAACTTTCGGTAATTATAGGGGAAAAAATACAATTTGCCCTATTTATGGGATTACGGTAATTTGATTCTGACCATGAAGAAGAGCTATAAGTAGTTTGGAAAAAGTCAGAGAATAAATCAGCAATTTCAGAGTCAGTCGATGCCTCCATTGAGTTAAATCGAACCGATGAAGGCAAAGCTGATGACTTACGCTTTGCGTTGACAAAGTTATAAAATTGCTTCGGATCGTTTGTAAATTCAAATTTACAACGATTTAAATACATGGAATAGCAATGACTGTTAAGAACATTAAAATCAGATCGAGCCACCACATATTTCGAAAAATCAGATGGCTTACCCGATTTTTTATACTTTTTATAAGTGTTTGTATTAAGATTTTTTAGTCTTTGAAGCGCATTTGTAAACCAGGGGGGCCTGTTCGGCTTGGGAGGAAGCCTATCAGGAACGCATTCATTAAAAAAAGTGTTTAGAACGCTATAGAAAAGTTCCGTTGCACTTTCGATGTCCACACAGTTATAAAGATCTGTCCAATCGTATTGCGAAATCATTAAATTAAGTTTATTATATTCACATTTCCGAAAACATCTCATTTTAGTTGGAGAAACTAAAGGAGAGAGGGTATCAAGGTAGGGGAGGCAAATTGTCAATTCCATAGTTGGATGGTATCGGTCTTCTGGTACCACAAGAGCGTCAATTCTAGATACTGTGACTTCAGACGGCTCTGAAACAAACACAAGATCTAATTGTCTATTTAATGAATTTCGTATAAAGCTAACCTGCTGTAACGATAATTCTAAAAGGCCATCCACAAAATCATGGGTGGATAAAGGTAAAGCGACAAGTGAGTCAGAAGGGGGGGACCAAGATATATCAGGGAGATTAAAGTCACCCAAAACAATCAAAAGGTCTCTATTGGAAAAAAAGGATAAAATTGATTTAATAGCAGATAGTTGTTGCTCATAAATTATTAGGTCAGAGCCAGGCGGAATATACGAACATGTAATAAAAATAGACAAGGTTTGCAGGGAAACTTTCACACAAACAAATTCAATGTCATTAGAGGCATAAGAGTGAATTCTCTCAGAACTTATGGTGGAGGTGACGGCAATTAAAACGCCGCCCCCCTACGGGAAAGGCGATCGGTTCTGTAGGTATTAAAATTGGTAGACAGAACTTCAGAGTCTGTTATCTCTGGTTTCAGCCAAGTTTCATTAAAAGCTAAGATATCGTCCGTAAATGCCGAGGAGTCAGCATAAAGCTTTGGTAGCTTCATGTTAAGTCCTCTAACATTTTGGTAAGCCAATAATAAACTTTTCAGTTTTTTGTCTGAACGTCACTCAGCTGAGAGCCAGAAGCGGCACCTGCTGTACGTCTGGGTACAACTGAGAGATTTTTACGCCCCCCAGCAGCAGCCTGAACCTCATTCGGCTGAGCGACAGAAACGGCGCCCACTGTACCAATGGGTATGGTCGGCACCGGATTGGTTGATTCCGCCGGATCTGGAGCCTGACTTTCAGATACAGGGGCTACAGGGACAGGGACTACACCTGAACTAGCAGTATCCATTGGCCCAGATGGTTCACTTACCCCTGTGTCACCAGAAACTGCAGCAGCTACCAAGTTTGGATTTAACGTGGATTCAACACTCGCCTTTACTGTCGTTGTGCTAGCTTTTTTGCGTTTGGGTGACTCGGTTAATAATTTTGTATTATTAAATTGTTCACATACGGAATTAAATCCATCATTGAGCTGTTTAAAAACTCGTGAAAGATTACATAGGCCGTCTCGAGTCTGCCTCATAAAGCTGCTCATCTCAACTGCCAAATCCCTGCAGTGCTCACATACCCACATGAGACCAATCCGCATTTCAATAAAGTCTTTAACTCTGCCAGTAAATCCTGCACATTTAGAATGCATCATTGCTTCGCAGAGCCAACAGTAAACAAAAGGGTCATTAGATGAAGTCCTACAATTTTTCTTAGTACAGATAAGAGTCATTATGAGAAAAATATGTCAGAGAATAAAGAGAATAAAATAAAAAGTATATAAAAGTATAAAAAAATACCTCAAGTAAATTTGGCACTGGGATCAAATTCCAAAACCACAAAATCACAAAAACACAAAAAGTATAAGAGCGCGAGATCGCGAATTAAATCGAAAGAGAGCGCGAGAAAAAAGTCTTCTATCGACTGAGCGTGGCTTGTGGGGCACCAAAACAACTCAACGCACGAACAGTTAGATGCAAAGCAAGCAAGAGAGAGAGAGACTATGAGAATAGGTCTACAAGAAATTCGGCAGGTTCAGAGAGAGTGAAATTACAGTTATAATAGAGCGGCAGAGAGAGAGAGAGTAAGAGTAAGAGAGAGAATATAAGAGCCAATTTAGAGAGTGCAAATTACACTAACAAAGCCAAGATATTAAATAAATCAAATGGAAATGTTAAAATAACTATAACCACGTACCCGTAATCTGGGAGATCTATGAAAATCATTAACACGATTGTTGGGCTAAGCTTTGTTAGTAAATAAACACAAAATACTTGCGGAAATAACACAATATAAAACAAAAACTCAGAGCACAATGGTAAACACAACCGTTCACAAGCGACGCTAAATCGACTTTCAAGACGGATGCTATAATGGATCGCCTAGAAGCAACCAACACGCACCCAACAGAAACCTGCTTAGCTGCAGGCGGGTACATTCAGAGTGGGGCACTGCTTCCATGGTAAATGGGGCACACAGAGGCACACCACAAGGTGGGGTCCTCTCGCCTCTCTTATGGAATTTGGTGGTCGACGATCTAACTAAGAGATTCCAGAGGAGAGCCCCAAAAATACCAGCCTATGTGGACGACATAGGCATAATTATTACGGGAGTTTTCCCATCGACCCTCAGCTCTATAATGGAATCAACACTCAGGGAGATATGTGAGTGGGCGGAAAAGGTAGGACTCAGTATCAATGCGGACAAGACGGACCTCATTCTCTTTACTTAGAGATACAAGGTACCAAAATGGACCCCCCGGAGTTCCAAAAATGTGATGGCGTGCAGGGAGGCATTAGACCACCTTAGCACGACAAAGTCAGTGGGGATCTATTGGGTTACCAGTCACCAGGGCATCGATGGCAACGATACAGCTGGCGACAGAACGGAGAACGTGCCTGTTTCCCTCCGAACGTTTCAAAGCGCCCTGGAGAAACAGGCGGACAAGCGAGCAGAAAGCAGATGGAGGAATACCAAGACTTGCCGAATCTCAAGAACTTTGTGCAAAGAGCGCAATGTACTGCGTTTACCACGGAAAGACTGCAGACTGTTAGTGGGAATCCTTACTGGCCACTACTGGCCGCATCACACGCAACCACACTCGGAATACTCAACAGCCGCGCCTGCAGGAAATGTGATGAATCGGGGGCTATCGAAACCCTAGAACATCATATCTGCTACTGCCCGGCTCTCTCAAGAGCGAGATGCCCCAGTACTGGCATCACTAGGAGACGCCTCCAGCAGGGAACCAGGAGAACTATTTGCCTTCTCCAAAAATACTTCGATCCTTACGGACATAAAAACCTCCTAACTTATCTCAAGGTTCAGAGCATCAACCGGACATCTAAGGCCCATATTGGGTTCCGGGTTAACCAAACCTAACTTAACCTTCCCACCAGGTGGCCTGATGTTTGAGTTACCAGACTTGATCCAAGTTTTCCATCATCCTGCATCTCATTTCCAATAACGACTCCATAGTATACCAGGTAGATATCAGGTAGGTAGCTCAGTGATTGACAAATCCATCCAAAATGTGTTGCGTAGTGGCCAGGGTTCGAATTGCTCGCAGATGCGAATTCATGCAATCACTGAGCTCCCAAAGACCCTTTGACACCCTTTAAACCGAATATTGCCTGAACGTGTGCCTGAAAGTGTAAAACTATATTATCAAATCGATTAACCAGAAAATTCTGGTTGAAATCGAGCAAGCGAATGGTTTCCAGCAACGCCGTCCAAACTCGAACGCAAATATTGTAGTTTTTCAATGTCACTTAGCTCATCATCATTTCCGATGACCGTATTGAAAGTCGCAAGAAATCCGGCCACACAGAGTAGGATCCATAAAAACGGTCCATTTACATATTTGGCAAACGAGGCTTCCTAGATCAAAAAAAGAGATCCGCATTATTAGAAAGATCAATAGATGTTTAATTTGCAGCAATTGCGACTTGCGATGAGCAGCCAAGCCTCGGTTTAGTTTCGCCTTCACATACATAAAAACCGAGTTTTCCGTATCAGACTTATATTTTTTTTAATCACGAAAAAACAATTAAAATAAATTGTCCGACCGCGTTAGAGGCACGAAACACCTTATATTTTTTACCGCTAAAATGTAGAGGTTAACAACCGTCGACGAGATGCAACGGAACCGTTAACTTGGTTTTTGTTGTTGTTTTTGCCGATAAATTGCCTGCCTAGCAACAGCGGATATATGTAACTGGCAACGAATGTATGTATGGCTATATGTACATACATTGTTCACGCCAAAAAGGCGTTTAATTTCTGGAGGCAGTGTCGAGCGGCAGATTTCTCCAGATGTCCACATCTCGCTTGCTCGCACTGCCCTTCGCTCTCCCTGTCCAACTCTCCCGCAAGTCTCCGCTCCGCTCTGGAGCCCTTAAGCTAAGTTAGACTTAGTTAGTTCCTATTATCAAGTGACCAAATAAACAGCCGCACGTCGCGCAAAACCCCGAAAGTTTTCCCGTATTTTCCATACATATTTCCGCGCGGATTTTCTCCGCATCTCCTTGGAACTCAACCACTTCTACGATCAAGCTACCGCCGCCCCAACATTTGGTCGGCCATGGCAAACCAGGCATAATTTCTGGAGAGATCCTTTACTTTTGTGCGAAGACGTAATAATGGTAATTACTCTTATTATTATTCCTGGTCTTACATTCATATCTAATTATTTTTGATATTTTCAGAAGACAGACAAGACATGGATACCTAAGAACAGCATTCAGCCAAGCAAAAATGTTTAATTCCAATGCTTCGATTGTAAATATTATTAATAAATACACAAACAAATATTACAAAAAAAAATGATTTTTATTGTGGAAAATCAGATACTGCAAAGCAGTGCAAAACCAAAACTGCGAGGGTCTGGAAAAACCAAAACTGCGAGGGTGTAGAAAAGCAGATATTGCAAGTGGAGGAAAACCATAACTGGGTACGTGTGGAAAATCTATAATGCGGGAAGTCGAAAAACCAGTGGATTTTGTCCTGCATTCTTCTGCCAGAGATCCAGATAGAAACCTCATTTCCCCCTTACTTTTTGTGTCACCCCCGTGTATTTTGAAATCAGAGATGGAAGAAATGTAAAGGGTGAATGAGGTTTTGTCCCTTCCGCTTGTATGGAGAAACCTAATGAAAATATGTTATTTTCCAGAGGAATTTTCCCGGTGGGTCGGTGCCCATCCGCTATCCAGCTGATATACACATATATATATGATGGACGTTGATGCACTACGAGCAGTACAAACAAGTGGCCCAACGATACCAAGCAAGTGCTTGTTACGCGCGGGACCCTTTATCAATTAGGGCAAAAATGCGAGTTCGCGAGGAAAAGACATGAAACCAAATACTACAAATACTACAACTAAGATTGAAGCAAATGAGATAAAATTTTAGTTTTTAATACGGGGATAGATGTTGAAGTGCAAATTAAATGATAAAGATTGTTATAATTTTTACATAGAACACGAAAAGGCTCATGCAGAGTAAAATTTGATGTACATACATACATACATACGGCTACGTACTCTCCACGCATTCTGCAGCGCACAGTTGGTCAAGTGCAAACAATAATTAAATCCATAAAAATATAATACAATCCGAGTTTTAATATTATTAAGCAAGTAATATTTTTCCCTATCCGTGCGCCAGTGTGACCTTATTTTCTTTACATAATTTAATTATTGTTTATTTTGGGCTTACACACGTTTTTATTTATTTTCATTATTTCATTTCATTATTTATTTTCATTATTATTTATTTTTATTTAAATTCATTTCCGTAAACCTTCCTCAGAGTGACCGTATATCCTTACGCACTTTCGATTGGTTCCTAAAATTCCAATTCGCTTCCGAAAAATTTGTCATTTTTTAGTTCATTTTTTTGAGTCATCAATTTCAATTTAAATTATATTCGTAATGGCAACCGCAGCTTTAAACCGATTTAGTGCCACAGCTGACCGTTTGAGCCATTTCCAGGCCAGCGTCAGCAGTCCAGATGGTTCGATTCCATCCGTATCCGCCTGCAAGGTCCGTCGCGACCAGGTCCAAGCTTTATGGCATAAGGTGGAGGACGCATACGACATATGTTTAAAATTCATTGTGGCGGCAGGCGAAAGTGCCGCAGACTCCAAATCGGACCTCAAAATTAAATACTTTCAAACGTACGATATATACGAAAAGTTGGCCGCTCAGATCCTCGAACAAATCGAACAGGGCTCCTCCCAATCATCTCAACCTCCAGCATCTTCTCCCCAAAATCAAAGGGCATAGGGGAACAAGCCTGGGAAAACTGCCCCAGGCGATATTGCAAAATTTTAGATGAGGATTGGTAGATAGGAACCTAATGGATACGAATTCCAACGTGTAATCTGCCGCAACTAAAGAACATATCACTTGATGTATTTTCCCTTTGGTGGTGCCCTCTGGTGGCGGAGCGAGATACTAGAAAGGACGATCGCACTGCTTGGTGGTGAACTTGGATAGTTTCAATTGGAGTTGGCTGCGGGGCTGCGGGAAGGGGAGCTCCGCCGGGCGTGAACGGCGGCGTTGATCTGCTCCTGGTGAGCTTGGGGCCTACGGGGGTCGTCCACTCCGGATATACTCGGAGTCTACGGGTTTCTACACTCCGGATACACTCGGTGTCTGCAGGTTTCTACTCTCCGGATATACTCAGAGTCTACTAGGGTTCTACGCTCCGGATATTCTCGGAGTCTACTAGGGTTCTACGCTCCGGATATTCTCGGAGATTAAGGGGGGTTCTTCATTTCGATTAATTAAATGAAGTTTGTACGCCCTCAGATTTAGGGCGTTACAATCACGATACAAACAAATTGTCATCTTTGCTCATTCAAATACATATCGGTCACTGATCAAAAAATATTCATCATGAGTGAGTAAAATAAAATGATGAAAAAGTGAAGGGAAAAAATATCCCTCACGAGTGATGAAATGATCATTGACAATATTGTCAAAGACAAATAGCACCGACAAATCAAGCGTGTTTTATCTATTAATGGCAGAAATAAAGTATTTGATCCACAGTCGGTGGTAAACTTAACAGAGGATTGGTCATGCGTTTACAAACATATAAATTGCATATTTAAGTCTAGATAATAGAAAAAATACTTTAATCAAACTTGGTGTTAGAAGCCTTATTTTGGTTTTTATTTTCCTCATTTTTTCCTCACAAAATGTCAAAAGTGAGGATAATGTTTTGAGGAGAAAGCAGTATAAAGCAGTTGTGATTTTTGTCAGAAAAATATTCATCTGCCCTGCTTGGTTACTCCTCATTTTATTGTGACAAATATCACCGCCCTACGTTAAAATTATTTTATTTGAGCAAAATGACAGATTGTGAGGGATATTTTACAAACCCTGCTACAAAAGGAAAAATTTTAAAAGGCCTACTGAAATGTTCTTCAAAACGCCTCTAGCTATGGAAATGTCGGAAAATTTTTGAAAGAACCCAACAATTGCTTTTGAGTTGTTTTTTGATTGTTAGAGTTTTCAGGGACACACCTGATTATTATTATTATTATATGGTTATGACAACCCTTTTATCGGGTCTCGGCCTGAAACGGTTTTAACGATTTTCTTTAAAACTTTTTCTTTTATAGCCCTTGGGATTCCCCAAATTTTGGTGTATGGCGCGTTATTGTAAAAAATCAGGTTCACAAGTTATTCAAAAACGAAAATAGGCACTTTTTACAGCTTAGAATAACTAACGCTTCCTGAGCATTGCATTTTGTTTGTACGTATCCAAAGTGTATTTTAGGGTCATGGAATCATTTAAATACACTTTCTAATATTTTCTCATTTGGCACGCTGCAATAGAAAATGCCTGTGAAGGGAAAAGGCTGGAATAGTTTGCTAGGGCGGGCCGAATCAGAAAATGTTAGAAAGTGTATTTAATGACGAGTGTAATAATTTTTCGTCACAAATGTTGATATCAGAACTTTTGTATGTTGAAGGTGCTATCGTCACTAGTTTTTTACCTCGTTAAGAGGTGTTTTTATTTGATTTCCTAAAGACTAAAGTTTTGTTTTAAATTACTAGTTTGAAAAATGTGTGTGTAATTATACCCGTTACTCGTAGAGTAAATGGGTATACTAGATTCGTGCAAAAGTATGTAACAGCTAGAAGGAAGCGTTTCCGACCCCATAAAGTATATATATTCTTGATCAGGGGCACTAGCCGAGTCGATCTAGCCATGTCCGTCTGTCCGTCTGTATGAACGCTGAGATCTCAGAAACTACAAAAGCTAGAAGGTTGAGATTTTCCACACATATTCTTTGGCTTCCTACGCAGCGCAAGTTTATTTTAGCCGAGCGCCACGCCCCCTCTAACGCCCACAATCGCCCACTAACGATTTTAAAATGGGTCCTGCGCCCACATCTTTAAAGATTTCCGAGAAGTATAATTGCAATTTTGTTGTGTATATTTATACCTATCGAAATGTAGAAGACATTTTTCAAATCGGACAATTTATTAAAAAGTTATACGTATTCAAAATTTATATATCTATCTCCCTCGCACTCCCTTTAGCTGAGTTACGATTATTAGTCGGGACACCAACCCGAGTACAGCGTTCGCACTCCCTTTAGCTGAGTGACGGGTATTAGATAGTCGGGACACCAACCCGACTATAGAGTTCTCTCTTGTTTTTCTTTGAATTTCAATTTTAATTTTATTTGTTTATATCCTGACGCTACATGTAAGAACTTATATTTATTGCGCTAGTCACATCGGATTAAGTAACAAGAATAATTTAACTTAAAAGTAATACTTAAAATCTAACAAAGTACGGTTGATAATTTGATTAAAAGTTATAAGTTTGCAACTATTTATACCCGTTACTCGTAGAGTAAAAGGGTATATTGTATTCGTGCAAAAGTATGTAACAGGGAGAAGGAAGCGTTTCCGACCCCATAAAGTATATATATTCTTGATCAGGATCACTAGCCGAGTCGATCCGGTCCGTCTGTCTGTCCGTCTGTCCGTCTGTCCGTCTGTCCGTCTGTCTGTCTGTATGAACGCTGAGATCTCAGAAACTATAAAAGCTAGAAGATTGGCATTTTGCATGCAAATTTTAGGAGTTCCTACGCAGCGCAAGTTTGTTTCAAAATGGTGCCACGCCCCCTCTAACGCCCACAATCGCTTATATACGATTTTAAAAATTTTAATATTTTGGAAAAGTAAAAATGCAGTTTTATTGTGTTTATCAATACCTATCGAAATGTAGAAGAAATTTTTCAAATCGGACCATTCGTTAAAAAGTTATGCGTGATCAACGTTTTCTATCTCTATCTCCATCTCCCTCGCACTCCCTTTACCTGAGTAACGGGTATCTGATAGTCGGGGCATCCGACTATAACGTTCCCTCTTGTTTTGATCTAGCATCAATTCTTTGATTTTCTATTTAAATTGAGACGCGCTTCTAATGGTTTTGATAGCATGTGTTAGATAGTTCCATAGGCGAATTGCATTGATAAAGAATATGCTCTTCGAGCATAAGGTTTTATATCAAGGTATAATAAAATGTTGTGTTCTTTGCGATTGAGCTGGAAGAAGTTTCTGAAACAAGTAAGACGGTTCACGGGTGCACACAATCTTATGAATAAAAGTTAATGTTTTGAGGTCAATCCACTGACTAAGGCTAAGGTCAAGAACATTATTGACTAGGTGGGAAGTGTGGTCAGTGCGACGAAGATTAAACACGTAACGGACGATCGAATTACAAGCAACAGTCAATTTTTGAGTATCTTGAGTGTCGCAGTGCCCAAAAATCTCAACATTGTAAAACAGGGTGGGAACCAAGATTGTTTTGGCCACTAGCATTCGAAGTTGGGTTGGCAAGAACGACTGAGAAGTAGAAAGCTGTCTCAGAAGCCCATATGTTCGCCCAGTTGCTCTGGAGATATGTTTGCTCCATGTTAACGTGTTGTTAAAGGTAATACCCAGGTTGCCTGCCGATTCTTCGTATTTGATAGGGCTATTTCCAATTATTAAATTCGGGAGTTGCGATGTATCGAAGGGTTTTTTGTAGATAATTACGCATTTGCTTTTTTTGGGTTTAGACATAGTCCGTTTTCTGTGGCCCAGGTATTAATTTTGAAAAGCAGGGTATTACCCATACTAATACAATCATTGACTTGACATGCTTGAGGCTTACTAACATAAAACTGCACAACATCAGCGTATAGATGGACATCACAAGGGGAAAGAACATTGGGTAAATCATTAACATAGATGGAAAACAATAAAGGCCCTAGCACAGATCCTTGGGGAACGCCTCTAGACACCGAAACAAAGCTAGAACAACAACTCCCAGATACGACTGCTTGTTGTCTACCTGTTAGATAGGACCTCATGAGCATGACTGCAGAGTCGGAAAAATTGAAAAGGTTTTTTAGCTTTGTACATAGAATACTACGGTTGACGGTATCGAAAGCCTTGCTGTGATCAAGTAGAGTCAAAAACGTTATCCAGTTTTTATCTAGCCTCGATCGAATGTCCTCAACTACATCTGTAATGGCACTAACACAGCTCCTATTTTTCCTAAACCCAGATTGCTTTTCACTAAGCATGGAATAGTCATCCATAAAGGGTTGTATCTGTGCCGCCAATATGTTTTCAAAAATTTTTGACAAGTAAGGAAGTAGGGATATGGGTCTGAATTCCGTTTGACTTTTCGGGGTAGGTACAATTTTCGCGTACTTCAGGTACATCGAATTGCACAAACTTCCTGTTCAAATCATTGACGTTCACTTGGTGTTGGGCCAGCTGCTTGGTGTTACCAATTCCAATATTTTTAAGTTCACGCCAAGTTATTAACACACATTCGTTATAAAAGTACTCAATGTTGCAGTTAAAAATGTTCAATTGATGCTCGATATTGGAAGACATATATATGGACGTTCAATCACAATTATTATATTCTACTTCCAGTTCAGTGTAGTTAATATTTTTGTAGTCCCTAAATTCGAAACTGTCAGAATTATAAGCTAAGGTCAAATCATACGTCAGAAAGATGAGGTTATGCTTAGAGAAAACTGGTACAGAGACTTGGTCATACAATAAAATCTTACTAGGGACATTAACAAAGAAAAGGTCAAGAAGAGTATCAAAGGTGTTGGTAAAATGTGTAGTAGTGTATAAATTAACTGAAGTCAAGCCTATAGATTCGAGACTATCAAGCAGATGTTTTTCCTTTAGGATATTGCTATTAACGTCGCCTGTAATAATAACATCTGTATATTCAACAGATATTTCACGCAGAACATTTACTAAGGGGGAATAGTCAACAGGCCGGTAAAAGCATCCTATTAGTGCTTTCGAAGAAAGATCTTTACCTGAAAGTTCTAAAAATAAATATTCAATTTCGCTATCGATTGGATGCTTACATTTAACGGTAGAATTTAATTTTTTGTTTACATAAATAGCAACACCACCAGCATGACTAAAACGATCTGCACGATAAACAACATAGTCATCACACGCAATAGACAAATCACTAAAATCGGGCAAGAACCAAGTTTCAGACACGCAAATAACATCAACATTAGACTGGTCAAACAAGTACCTAAACTCATCCATTTTTTTCAAAAGACTCTGTGCATTAATATGAACGACCTTAATTCCCTTTTTGTGCTTAGCTAAGATTCTTATTAAACTCGCAGCTATGGAACCACCTACTTCAGTCTGGTCGAACATGTTGAGGACCTACTGGGAAGCTCGCTTTAGCAAAAAAGATAAATTTAGGAGATATCGAGATAGTTGCAAACTTTTGACAGCCTGCGTGGCAGGTATAATTGTTTTTAGTGCATGTGGCAGTTTGTTCCAAAAACGTACAGCACAGATAAAAAAATGTTTCTCGGCATAGGAGTGTTTTACAACTAGACATATTAGGTAATTTGTTCTGTTGCAAGCGCTGAATTTTAGCTTGCTAATAAGATATTTTGGCTCGGCAGTTGTTATTATTTTGTGCAGCCGTATTAGTGTTTTGAACTCGATCCAAGCTTTGAACGGCACACAGTGGGGCAAAAAGACAAAAGTTTGCATTAAATCAGCGGAGCCCTATAACGATTATCTTTTAATGAGGTATAGTTAAAAGCAATTAAATATGTAAAGACATCATAAGGTAAATTTTTTTGTGAAAATTTTTTGTTGTAGGAAATAAAAAAAAAATTTTTCTTAAAAAAAATAAAACCAAAATTAAATTAAATTAAATTAAATTAAAAAAGTGCGGTGGCAAGATCTCAGATACTCAGACACGAGTAGCCAAAATAATTGCATGTGGAAAAACACTGTGTAAAAACCTTTAAGTTAAAACCACAAAAACTTTTAAATAAAAATCCTAAATAATAATATAATCCGAGACCGTAATAGTTATAGGTTTTATTGGAAACAAGAAAGGAAGCTACCTTCGGCCAGCCGAAGCTCATATACCCTTGCAGATAAAAGAATGCTCACTCGGTGCAGTTCCAGGGATTCCAGATCCAGCGTTTCTATTTATTTAAATTTTGTTTTTAAGTAGTCAAGAATCAAAATGCCTACTTCCTACAAAGTTACAATGAATTTTCTTATATTTGTTTGAATATTCCTATGGGAGCCTTAAGATATAGTGTTCCGATCCGGCTCGCTCCGACATATGTACTACCTGCAATAGAAAGAAGACTTTCGGGAAAGTTTCATCGCGATAGCTTTAAAACTGAGAGACTAGTTCGCACAGAAACGGACAGACGGACAGACGGACATGGATAGATAGACTCGGCTATCGGTGCTGATCAAGAATATACATACTTTATATGGTCGGAAACGTCTCCTTCACTGCGTTGCAAACATCTGACTGAAATTATAATACCCTCTACAAGGGTATTAAAATCTTTTTTAACGTTAATTTAAAATGTTTATTATAAAATTTTCAAAATTATTATTTTTATCAGTTTGTATAATGTCGCTCAAAAATAATTTTAATTTCTAATTTTTATTTTTAAAAGTCATGAATAACAATAATGTATGATTTTTTTAAATAGAAGTCTATCAGAGCAACGCTTTCTCCAAGTCAACGAAATTAAAATTGTTGAAAGACTTTTATTTTACAACAAATAAAATAAAAGTCTTTTCCATATACATCGCGAACCATATAAGTCTAAGCTACCAAATTTCCAAAACGGGTTTTTCTTAGTTAGTTTAAAATTTTGGCATAGGATATAGACGTCCGATCGGCACGCGCTTTTACCCTGATCAAGGTACGCATAAAAAAAATACGATTTGGAAAGATTGATGACAATAGCTTTTACACAGTGGGGCGAAAAAGCCAAAAGTCTGCCTTAAATCAGCGGAGCCCTATAGCGATTATCTTTTGATGAGGTATAGTTAAATGGAAATAAATATGTAAAATAACATCATATAGTGAATTTTTTTAGTAAAAATTGTTTGTTGTAGGGAATTTTTAAGAAAAAATATGTTTTTTTTTTAAGAAAACAAATACAAACAAATTTTTTATAGGGTTATAAATTTCTTAATATTTTTTTAAATTTAACTTGATTTAAAAAAAAAAAATTTTCAAATCGGTCAACTATCACTATGGACGGAAGTCCATGTAGTGACGAAGCGCACCAGGAGAGTGTGCGAAGGCGACTACTATTATATAGCCGCAAAATTGAAAATCTGCTATAATAGTCCGACCGTAATGAGTAACACACCAATCGAAAGGTATTGCAAAAACTTAAAGGATTGCATACCAAGACTTTAAGAAAATCAATTGGCTTGGGAGAGAGAGCGGTGAAAGTGAAAAAGTGAAAATTTCGAAATTTGGAGCTGTTGGGGCCGGTGGGGACCCGTCGAATGAGGGGTCATATGATAAAATCCGACGCTCCGTTCAAAAGTTATAGCCAAAATAAGATTTTCTTCGTCTTCCCAAAATGAAAATTTAATTCTGTTTGTCAGTTTGTCAGTTTGTCCAAAACATGTTTTTTAAGTTTTGAAAATTTAATATGACGTTTATTACATCGATATAAAAAACTTTTATTCTACCACTTTTGGAAAAACTCGCTAGTTTAGCGGGAAAACAGCTATAAATAGCTAAAATTCGGAAAGCCGTAACTTCTATACTACTAAAGCTACAGGCTTGTGCTGCATCTCGTTTGAAAGGTATTTTTAAATGCTATAAACGCCTTCTATGTGCAATTTGTGTAAATGTAATAGTTAAAAAAATATTAGCAAAAGACAATTTTTTAAAACTTTTTTTTTAGCTTTTTTTTATTTTTTTCAAAAACGGCTCTAACGGTTTTCTTTAAAACTTTAAACTGTATAGCCCTTGAGATTCCTTAAATTTTGGTATACAACACATTACTGTAAAAAGTCACGTTTAAAAGTTATTTTTAATACGAAAATAGCCACTTTTGCCAGCTCGAACAACTAACGCTCCCTGAGTATTGAATTTTGTGTGAGGGTATCCGAACTGTATTTTAGGGTCATGGAATCAGTAAATTTGCACTTAAGAGTTCCATATAGGAATCTTTTGTTCTACGACTTTTGGAAAAAGCCGCTACTTTAGCGGGAAAAAGCTAAAAATAGCTAAATTTCGTTAGTTTGTAAGTTCTACACTACTAAAGGTACAGACATGTGCTATACCTCGTTTAAAAGGTATTTTGAAATACTTCAACGCCTTTTTAACTTAATTTGTTAAAATACAATTGTTTAAAAATTATGATTGACCAATTTAAATTTAAATGTTTACATTAGCACCTATGAGAGCAAAAGTAAACAAACAAAAACTTCTGATATCAAATAAAAACACCTCAAAACGAGGTAAAAAACTAGTGACGATCGCACCTTCAACGTACAAAAGTTCTGATATCAACTTTTGTGACGAAAAATGATTTTAGATGCGACTAAATAAGTACGTTACCTAAAATTTATTCATTCGGCACGCTACAACAAAAAACTTTCGTGTAGATATTAAATATTTGCCAAAGCGGGCCGAATGAATACATTTTAGGTAACGTGCTTACCTATTTTTTCCCTATTTTTTTAATTACCTTGGTGATTTATAAAAAATTAAAAAGTAAAACCAATATACTGGGAATATCTCGCCACATAGGGGGGTAAAATCGCCACACAACTGGGGAAATTTCGTCACCTGAAAAATGTAGGGAACTTTACGCCTGTAAGTATGCTACACTGATCAAGCATACCATTTTTGTTGACGTCCTAAGTTTGTTGCTGCTGCCGGTAGTCTGTTCGTTAGCCAGCTCGTCAAATAAAAAAATATTTAAAATAGGTGCGAATTTACCCTAAGCATAGGGTGGCGAAATTTCCCCAGACAGTACTTTTTTAGAAATAATTATTTTTCTTTCGAAATTAGGCGCGAAGTTAAAAATCACTAACGCAGAAATGCACATTATAGCACTGTGTATTATATAAAAAATTGTGTATCTTATCCCATTTCAATTGTGGCATACAGAAAAAATTTCGTCGAGAACTAAATGTAGCTTTTGAACTGTTAAAACACATTTAATATTATAGCTTAATTATCATGTGCAAAAAAAAATGCATTGGTTGTGTCATGCCGTCTTGAGGGACTAAAACAAAAAAAATTATATATTTTTAAAACTTATGGACTCCGAGATATTGCATGTGACGAAATTGCCCCTGTGACGAAATTACCCCACTCTCCCCTACATATACAACGTAAGCCCTCAGGCGCTTTCAGAAAAATTTCAAAAATGTATAAAAATACTTTGTTTTCCTTATTGGCTACAATTCCATTTCGAAAAATCAACTTTAAAAATCTTTAGTGTGAGAACCATTCATCACGGATTACTTTTTTTTTTTATTTGTATAGAAAATTCAATTGTTTTAAAAGTTGCATTGCAACATTTTGGAAAATCTTTAAAAAAAACATTTTGGCAGGCTTCTGTGCCCACAGTGCAGCATGTCAAAAATTTTAAAAGTTGCGTCAGAGATTCGATCTGTGCGCCTGCGACTAAATATGGGCACTTCCAAAATGTCGCTCGGGACATTTGCACACCTTTAAAGTTGAAAAAAAATTGTAAAACAATGGATTTTAATTTTAATTATGGGCTTTTCTTTTCACTCTTCCCAAGCTCTATTTTTGGTAAAAATCTTGTTTTTTTGTACCACTTTTAGTTTTTAAGATATCGGTAAAAAACTGCCGTATTCGCTCGGGACAAAAATAGAAGTGGATTTCGGGGAAGTTCATACAACACCAGAAATTAGCAAATTCTGATGGAATATTTGAATGCGATTTTTTTTAGAATGTTGTTCAAATATGTCGCTGTGAAATGCTTTTGGTTTTACTCAAAAATTCTTTGCCGTTTTTTTTTTATGCAGTTTCAACCACATTCGCTCGGGACATGTCGCTCGGGACATTTTTTCCGACTGTTTTGTAAAGCGGATTTCTTTACCTCTATCTATCAATTGCAGGATGTTTTGCTTTTAACTTAATAGTTTAGCATGTGAATGAAGCATTCAGTACAGAAAAATGTCACATATTAGCATTCCTATAGGATAAATTTACAACAGAAGACAGGTCCAAAAAATAACAAAAAAATAGCCAAAAACTGATTTTTGCGTATATTGGTGGCGTTTGTCATAAAAATAATCAAACTATACTCCAAATTTGTAGTTAAGCTCAGTATCCAACTTATTAGAAACTAATATCGGGGCAAAATCATGTGGAAATATGTTTTATTCAAGTTTCAAGGTTTTTGGCTTGGTGGACTTTTTTTTGGAAGTGCCCATATATAATATCTCGCTACATTGTTGAAGGCTACAAGGAGTTTGTGCTGGCTAGTAGCGTCACAAAATTTTCGAAGACTTCGACTCCATAAAATAGTATTGGTGTCAGCTTAGTTTTCGCAACGAGCATTTTTAAATTTATTGGTAAAAAGGTTTTCGTGTCGTTTAGTTGTCTAAGTATCCCATACATTTTCCCAATCGTACAATTTACATGATTACTCCAGGAAATAGTGGAATTTATTGTAAACCCCAAGTTGCTTGTTCGATCTACATAGTTTAATGGTTGACCATTCAAGCAAAGTTTTTCCAAATTATCTGTGTTTAAGGCTAATTTATTCCGCTCTGCCCATTTACAGACCCTGTCTAATTCACTGTTACAGACACGAACACATTCATTAATTTGGCTAAGTGGACAGCTTACATATAGTTGGACGTCGTCGGCATACATTTGCATGTCACATTTTAATAGAATATTTGGCAAATCATTAACATAAAGACTGAACAAAAGGGGACCAAGAATGGACCCCTGCGGTACACCACGTTTTACGGACAGAATAGATGATTTAGAGGTTTGTGTATCTACTAGCTGTGATCTTTGAGATAAGTATGATATCATTAAACTTGCTGCAGAGGTTAAAAACATATAAAGACGACTTAGTTTAGTTAAAAGTATTTCGTACTCGTCGCAGCAGCCAAAGTCTCTACACCGCAAGGGAGGGGATGTGCGCACACACCAACACAAATGTTGTGGCCACCTTTAGATATCGATAAGTTACCCAGCAATCGGTTAGGTCCTGCCAACTTATTTTTTTTGCAAGCGGCAAGCAGTGCCGGTAGACCTGCCAACCTAGCCATGGGGCGTAGAATGATGGTCACCCGGGTCAACGACCCGGAATTTTTTGAATTCGAAACAACGGAGTTCTGACTCCATGGCTGGGCGAAGAGAAAGAGAGCGACAGATCAAAGAAGTTGAAAGTCGATGAAGGGCGTTTTGGCTGCTGCGCTGCACAGTTTTTTTTGAAGTTTAAATAAGTTTGTTTCTGCGTAATTTTAAATCTTCTTGCAACGACATCGTCGGTTGCGCAGTAGCAGCAGCGCGCCAATGGTTTAAATAAATTTAATTAATTTTGTGACACTAAAGATCCGGAAAGTAGCTGGGAAGCGGGAACGAGAAACCCCTTGAGGTGAGTGGTCGACGTCCAGGAGTGAGGCCGTGCTTATTGGCTTTTCCTTCTAGGCTCGACCGGACCCAGTGAAATCTTGAAGAGATTAGCCAGGTCACGACGGCTGACCTGGCTCAATTATTTTATTGGGAGTCCATAAATCCAGTCAGAAG
The DNA here is from genome assembly GCF_030179915.1 of Drosophila takahashii. Lineage (NCBI taxonomy): Eukaryota > Metazoa > Arthropoda > Insecta > Diptera > Drosophilidae > Drosophila > Drosophila takahashii. The sequence continues at coordinate 34,382,317 of NC_091678.1, forward strand.
TCCCACGAGTAGTGACCATCACCTGGCACTCAGTTTTTGCGAGACGGTTGCATAAGCCGGTCTTGGTAGTTTTTTCATCGCGGAAGACCGACACGCCTCCCAAGTGGCGGCACCGGGAGCCAAGAGGCTTCAGTATTTTTTTTTTATAATTTTTAAGAATTTTTATAAATGTTTTATTTTATTTATTGGTGTATTTATTTATATATTCCATATTTTTGCCCTTATTTATTAATTAATTTATTATTTTGGCCTTTATTTATTTATTTATTTATTCAAACATTTACTTACTCATATATTTATATTATTTTTAAATTTGTTTCAAAATTGTCTTCAAGTGTATGTTAGTGCAGTCTTGTGTCAGTGTAATTGGTATCAAAATATATATTGCTATTGTCCCCCGCACCCCTCCCCTCGAGAGCTCTTACGGGTAGGTCCAATTGCGAACTTAAGAATATTTTTGTTGAAGATTAAATGGGACATTTAATGATTTAGAAGGAAGGCGATTACAGCATGCAAATTTAACCTGTACATATACAAAAAGAAAACGAAAACGATTACATGGAAATTATTGTGTTAATAAATTAAGTAAAATATGGAGTAGTGAATTTTTATGTGGGGGAAAGGTAAACCGGGTAATGTGTAAGTGAATTGTGTGTGAATTAGTTAGGGGCAGCTGCAAAAAAATATGTTGCAAGCAGGCTGCAAGGTCGGGAGGGTAATGCACGGTCTCCAATACACCGGGAGACCAAATCCGTTGAAACCAAACAAATATGTTGCGAGCGGTTTTGTTTTGTTTTGTTTTGAATTTGAACCGGGTAATGTGTAAGTGAATTGTGTGTGAATTAGTTAGGGGCAGCTGCAAAAAAATATGTTGCAAGCAGGCTGCAAGGTCGGGAGGGTAATGCACGGTCTCCAATACACCGGGAGACCAAATCCGTTGAAGCCAAACAAATATGTTGCGAGCGGTTTTGTTTTGTTTTGTTTTGAATTTGAATTTGAATGTAAACGTGCAGTTCACTGTGTTGTATAACGTTGATTTTCTGGTAGAGGGTCAGCGTTATGTTTATTGTTATGTGTGCGGTGGGCAGGGTTCGGGGACTCACGGCCCAGACTTGAGCTAGTCGGCGAAAAGCCCGAAAACCACACAGGTCCTTAAACAGGATCATAACAGTATGGCGCCCAACTTAAAAGCAACACATTAATCTCCACAAGGAGAAAAAGATATTTCTGGTTAGTGGGTTTAATTTAGAGGGGATCAGTTGCTCGAGAGATTGTTCTCTAATGGATGGCCCGAAAATCAAAAATAATTAAGTGGCGGACAGCCTATATTATTTAAGGTATATGTTCTTGAAACACAAAGACGACGTCAGCTCAAATTAATAATAGAGTTGACTTGCGAACTGTGATATAAAGAATCATAAACCATATGTGATATAAGTCTGTGATATAGCCATAATAAAAAATAGATATAGAAGATAAATTATAAGTATTAGAAATAAATTAATCAGACTGAGACAAAAAGTAGCAGACGACTATGTCAGATGGATTAAGACTGGCATATCGCGATCAGCGAAAAGGGGGGAAGTCAGCAGCGACATTATGCAAACAATTCAAGATGGTGTAATACGCGCGAGTTGACCAAAGGAAAGTAAGCAGGACATATACGTACGGACGGTTAGTAAATCTACATACACATACATTGCATCTTGTTATAGATAAATATTAATATATATATACATTATAAATAGAAATAGTTTAGAAGGGGGAAAAAGATTCCTTAAATTAAAATTAAATTTAAAATTAAATTATAACTGATTGTTCCTTTTCTGAGAGTTCCAAAAAAACCGGTGGCATCTGACGACCGGAGGCGATAGTTAAAGTCCTCTGTAGTGATCAGATGAAAGTTCAGGATGACCTCGACTGTCGACAATGGGGTAGTGAGTGGCATCTTGGACGACACAGGATGAGTCCGGCTGGAGGAAAAGAAATTAATTAGTTTTATGTTATATGTTTGCTGGCATTTCTTAACTACAAATCGTCAATCAAAATTGATGATTTTGGTAGTTGACGAAGCCAGGCAGCAATGTTTTGTAATTAATTCTCGCAAAAACATATTTGGCAACAATGAATCACACACACGTCACTTACAATCCGGGGAACCTATTTCCTCCATCACCCAATGAATTTGATTGGAAATCCGTCGAATTATTTGAAGTATTACTAGCTTTTACCTTACGTTCTCTATATCCGGAATAACTCGATTTTGGGGTATACATTTTTTGTCTATTTCTGTTGAATATGGCGGATGGAAAGAATTCAGAGGCGGACCAGGCAGAGAAAGGAGCTGAAGGATTGATACCAGGGACAGAAGGGAGCCGATTGAGTTTACAACAGAGGGGATTCGTTCCAAGGAGTCTGAATCTGGACCCATCAGCCACTCCGCTTGGGACTTTTTCACATGTTCAGCTAGATCCTATCCAGGAGCAGTACAGCATGGAGAAGGCCGAAGCACACCGATCCCAAAGTCGCAGAGAATTCCAGGGTATGATCCAGGCCTCCCAGGAACAGATAAGGGTGGATATGACACACCTCATGGATGTCCGGATCGATCAATGCATGCGGGCCGGATTCGCGGACTTGATGAAGAAGTTAGACCTTAAGGATGCAGCTTCAACGACGTCGTCAAACGGTTCAGGCGCTCCGCTGGGGTACTCCAAAGGAAACCTGGGTTTGGAGAGCAACAGGAAGAACGGGCCACCAGGTGGTGAACGAGTAGAGGCAGGCCAGGTACAATCAAGGCAGAATCAGGGACAAAGAGTCGACGAAGTCAACAGGAATGGTCAGGACTCTGCAGCGAGAAACTCTTGGCAGAATTTTGGGCAAAACGTCGCGCAGAATTCTACGCTTTTGTCCCATATGCGTCCACAAGGAAGGCCAAACTGCGCGAGAAACCTCGGATTCGCGCCAGCACAGGGTTCCAACAACAATCCGGGACTTGGACAATGCAACCAGGCCAGATCACAAGGCGCTGATCCAGGAGTTCCGTTTAGGTATGGTCAGTGCTGGGGTATCCAGCCCGAATTACAAGATGGACGATCCGCAAACTTTCATCGTCAATATGCGCCGATGTACAAATGGGGCTTTAGTTTCTCTGGAATCGGGTGGGCATGAGTGTCGAAGATTTCCTTTTTAGGGTCGAGCATTTGCAGCAGCAATATGCAATGCCGTGGCCGGAGCTAATGAGGGATTTCCATCGACTGTTAACGGAGGATGCGTCGGAATGGTACTGGTTGTTGATCCGTACTAGACCGCCAAAGTCTTGGGTGGAGTTGCGACAGGCCATGGAGCGTCGCTTCAGCGACAAACGGAGCGACTATGACCGTATCCAGGACATTGCCGAGCGGAAGCAGAGACCCGGAGAGTTACTCGACGACTATTTTGCGGCGATAAGACGATTGGTAGCCCGAGTGTACAACACGGTAGACCAGGACTGGATAATTCGGACTATAAAAAGGAACCTAGCGGAGCCAGTCAAGCAATGGGTATATCCGGTTCGAGTCTTTACGCTGGAGCACTTGCTGGAAGAATGCAAGGAAGCGGAAAGGGCATTTAGTCCAGAATATGGAAGGCGGTACGACCGAGTCTCTACGGTACCTCGACCAAGACAAGAAAATAGGATTGGAAGAGTCGACGAGATTCGAGACTTGCCATTGGACCAAAGGAACCAGGACTCTGTGGAACACCAAGATTATCCCATTGAAGCCGTCTATACGGGAGCGGTCAAGAAAGCATTGATATGTTGGAACTGTCAAAAGCCGGGTCACCTCTTCAAACAGTGCGGCGTTGCGAAAGTGAGTCAGTTCTGCTTCAAGTGTGGATTGGCAGACACACTAACTCCGCAATGTCCCAATTGTAAACAGGGAAACGCTTTTCGGAACGCAGGGTCAGCGGGCAATCAGCGTTCCATGAGGGAGTCCGCGGAGATAGAGAAACGCCTACCCAACTGAGAATAGCAAAAAGGATTCCGGAAACGAACGATTCAGTCCAGGAAAATCCAAGGAACAATGTTTATATGTCCCTGCAGGAGAGAGTACGGCGATATAAAGAAGTACGGGATCGTTTGTTTGGTGAGAATCAGCTGGCTGGGATGAGGGTCATCACGATGAGGGTCAAGAAGGCCAGGGAGCGGTTCAAAAGACGTAAACAAGACAGGCGGAAACTACAACAAACAGTGACGGCAATCGGATCGCAGGATAACGGCAATAAGGATCCCCGTCCATATGCGGACTCGGGAGCGTCACTGAGTGTACTGGGAAAAGGATGTAGAGAGTTGGTCAGTAAGCTAAAAATCTCATGGAGACCATTCCACGCAAAAGTGAGAACAGCAAGCGGATCTACACAGAATATTCTGGGAAGAATCACGGTGCCCATCACGTTCAAGAATACCACAGTGAACATGGATCTATTCTTGTGTCCTACATTGGAGCAAGAACTATATCTGGGAGTGGACTTTTGGAAAAGCTTCGACGTAGCACCGGAAGTTTTTGGAATCGAAGAGATCTTGTCCGGTGCAGGAGTTGAGAAGCCGCCGGAAAAGGCTGAGCCAGAACCGCATGATCTGAATGCAGAGCAACAACAGCAACTGGATGAGGTCAGGAAATCATTTTTGTCGTTTGAGGAGAATGGACTGGGGCGAACTGTGAAAATGAAGCACGCCATGGAGCTGGTGCCAGGCGCTACGCCCGTCAAGGATCGCCACTATCCGGTTTCTCCAGCAGTCTAACAGCTAATATACGAGGAAATCGATGAGATGCTTCGCCTAGGGGTCATAGAAGAAAGCGACAGTCCGTGGAGTAATACAATTACACTAGTAAGGAAGCCAGGAAAGAATCGCCTATGTTTGGATGCTAGGAAGCTCAATCAGAGGACCGTCAAGGATGCATATCCGCAGCAGAACATAGAGGGAATTTTGAGCAGGATAAACACGACCAAATTTATATCTAGCGTCGACCTCAAGCATGCTTTCTGGCAAATCGAAATGGAAGAAAGCAGCCGGAGATATACAGCCTTTACCGTGCCAGGACGCCCTCTGTATCACTTTGTCGTGATGCCTTTTGGTCTCACCAATGCCGCTCAGCGCCTTTGTCGGCTGATGGACAAGGTAATACCCCAAAAGCTAAGGGAAAAGGTGTTCCTGTATCTGGATGACTTGTTAATAGTGTCTCCAACGTTTGAGGAGCACTTGGTCACTCTGAGAGAAGTTTCCCAGTGCCTGAAAGAAGCGGGTTTGACCATAGGACTCAAGAAGTCGCACTTCTGCTTCAAGGAGCTGCGGTATTTGGGTTTCGTTATTGGCGGAGGGGTTCTGAAAACTGATCCTGGCAAGGTAGAGGCTGTCAAAAACATGCCCATTCCCAGAAGTGCAAAAGAGGTAAGAAGATTCCTAGGAACAGCCGGTTGGTATCGGAGGTTCGTACAAAACTTTGCAGAAATGGCAGCCCCGCTGACAGATACACTTAAAAAGGGAAAAAAGTTTGAGATGACCAAAGAGGCGAAGGAAGCTATGAGGCAGCTACAGGAAGCGCTTATGACTGCACCTGTTTTGCGACATCCGGACTTTGGAAGGAGATTTTTCGTCCAATGCGATGCGTCAGATTATGGAGTAGGAGCTGTTCTCTTTCAAGAAGAGGATGAGGAAGGCGAACGCCCAATAGCTTTCTTTTCCCAGAAGCTCAATTCTTGCCAGCGGAACTATAGCGTGACGGAGAAGGAGTGCTACGCAGCGGTGTTAGCAATAAAACGGTTCAGACCTTACATCGAAATGATGCCGTTCACGGTAATTACTGACCACTCAAGTCTGAAATGGCTTATGTCACTTAAGGATCTCAGTGGCAGACTGGCAAGATGGTCGCTGAAGTTGCAGGCGTTTGATTTTGAAATCATCCATCGGAAAGGCTCGGACAATGTGGTAGCGGATACGCTGTCGAGAACGGTTGAGGAAATTGAGCAGGATGACGAGTGGCTACTGGGATTTGAGACTACTGAGTTCGAATCGGAGGACTACGTGGAGTTACGAAAAGACATGGAGTCCAACAAGGAGCAATTGCCGGATATAAAAGTGGTGGATGGTTTCATATTTAAACGGAATCAGGCGTGTGGCAGTCCCGAGCTCGAAGAGCATAGCTGGAAGCTATGGGTGCCGAGCTCATTGACTCCGATGATGATCGAGCAGGCACATTCGCCCCATACAAAAGCTCACGGAGGGATAGCGAAAACTTTAAATTTCCTGAGGCAGCGATTTTATTGGCCCGGAATGGTGGCTCAAGTCCGCAGGTTTGTGAGGGATTGTAAGGTATGCGCGGAGACGAAATCCACTAATAAGGGACCACGACCTGGCATTGGAGAGGAAACGGTTACGTATCGCCCGTTCCAGAAAATTTATATAGATTTTCTGGGAAAATATCCCAGGTCAAAGGGTGGGCACGCCTATATCTTTGTAGTAGTGGATCATTTCTCGAAGTTTGTGTTTTTGAAAGCAATGAAGGAGGCCACGACTGCTGCGGTAATTAAATTCCTGACTAAGGAAGTTTTCAACACATTTGGAGTCCCTGAGGTAATCCATTCAGATAATGGCAAGCAATTCGTGGCGAAGAAGTTTGTGGAAATGACCCAGAGCTACCAAATCAGACACACGAGAACAGCGATTTATTCTCCTTCGTCAAACGCTGCGGAAAGAGTGAATCAGTCCGTGCTTAACGCTATTCGAGCATACTTGGGGGAGGATCATCGCGACTGGGATTTGTTCCTGCCGGAGATCGAAGCAGCTCTGAGAAGCGCGATCCATCAGGCTACAGGGGTTTCACCGTATTTCGCACTGTTTGGACAGCACATGTATACAAGTGGGGCCGATTATCAACTGGCAAGGAAGCTGCAGTCTTTGGAGGACAGTGAGATAAGGAACCTACGTCAGGAAGATAGATTTGCATTGCTGAGGGACACGATCCGCGAAAACTTGCATAAAGCACACGAGTCTAGCGCACGATACTTTAACCGGAGGACGCGAGAGGTAAAGTTCAAGCCAGGACAAGAGGTCTTCCGAAGAAACTTTGTTTTGAGCGATTTTAGCAAGAATTTCAACGCAAAATTTGCTCGGAAGTTTCTGAAGTGTAGGATCCGTAGACCGATCGGAAACAATATGTACGAGGTTGAGGACATGAATGGAAAGTCGGGAGGAGGACCTAAAGCAGTGACAAAGGAGACCAAAGCGAACAAGAACGGCACACGAAAGGATAGGAAGGAGATTTTAGCCATCGATGAAATCTGAAAGAGAAGATAAATATAAATCTGAAACCATTAGTGTGCATTGTTCTGCAGCTCACGCAGGATTCCTGAAGAACATATGTATGAAACAATTGAAAATTTTCCTCCATGGCAAGCGGCCAAACGGATGTGCGTCGATCCCACTCAGGTTCGTGGGCGGTTTCCCTCGTTGGGCGCTTCTTTAGGCATCCAGTACGGCCCTGTGTGGACATCCATCAGCATCTGGTTAGTCATTATTTGCTTTAAGGCCAGTTTTTTCACTGCCAATTCAATCTTTACGAGTTTTATTCTTGTCAGTGTGGTTGTTGTGGCCACCTTTAGATATCGATAAGTTACCCAGCAATCGGTTAGGTCCTGCCAACTTATTTTTTTTGCAAGCGGCAAGCAGTGCCGGTAGACCTGCCAACCTAGCCATGGGGCGTAGAATGATGGTCACCCGGGTCAACGACCCGGAATTTTTTGAATTCGAAACAACGGAGTTCTGACTCCATGGCTGGGCGAAGAGAAAGAGAGCGACAGATCAAAGAAGTTGAAAGTCGATGAAGGGCGTTTTGGCTGCTGCGCTGCACAGTTTTTTTTGAAGTTTAAATAAGTTTGTTTCTGCGTAATTTTAAATCTTCTTGCAACGACATCGTCGGTTGCGCAGTAGCAGCAGCGCGCCAATGGTTTAAATAAATTTAATTAATTTTGTGACACTAAAGATCCGGAAAGTAGCTGGGAAGCGGGAACGAGAAACCCCTTGAGGTGAGTGGTCGACGTCCAGGAGTGAGGCCGTGCTTATTGGCTTTTCCTTCTAGGCTCGACCGGACCCAGTGAAATCTTGAAGAGATTAGCCAGGTCACGACGGCTGACCTGGCTCAGTTGTTTTATTGGGAGTCCATAAATCCAGTCAGAAGTCCCACGAGTAGTGACCATAACCTGGCACTCAGTTTTTGCGAGACGGTTGCATAAGCCGGTCTTGGTAGTTTTTTCATCGCGGAAGACCGACACGCCTCCCAAGTGGCGGCACCGGGAGCCAAGAGGCTTCAGTAATTTTTTTTTATAATTTTTAAGAATTTTTATAATTGTTTTATTTTATTTATTGGTGTATTTATTTATATATTCCATATTTTGGCCCTTATTTATTAATTAATTTATTATTTTGGCCTTTATTTATTTATTTATTTATTCAAACATTTACTTACTCATATATTTATATTATTTTTAAATTTGTTTCCAATTTTGTCTTCAAGTGTATGTTAGTGCAGTCTTGTGTGAGTGTAATTGGTATCAAAATATATATTGCTATTGTCCCCCGCACCCCTCCCCTCGAGAGCTCTTACGGGTAGGTCCAATTGCGAACTTAAGAATATTTTTGTTGAAGAATAAATGGGACATTTAATGATTTAGAAGGAAGGCGATTACAGCATGCAAAACTAACCTGTACATATACAAAAAGAAAACGAAAACGATTACATGGAAATTATTGTGTTAATAAATTAAGTAAAATATGGAGTAGTGAATTTTTATGTGGGGGAAAGGTAAACCGGGTAATGTGTAAGTGAATTGTGTGTGAATTAGTTAGGGGCAGCTGCAAAAGAATATGTTGCAAGCAGGCTGCAAGGTCGGGAGGGTAATGCACGGTCTCCAGTAGCGGTTTTGTTTTGTTTTGAATTTGAATTTGAATGTAAACGTGCAGTTCACTGTGTTGTATAACGTTGATTTTCTGGTAGAGGGTCAGCGTTATGTTTATTGTTATGTGTGCGGTGGGCAGGGTTCGGGGACTCACGGCCCAGACTTGAGCTAGTCGGCGAAAAGCCCGAAAACCACACAGGTCCTTAAACAGGATCATAACACAAAACTAACTTGGAAATCGAACAGCTTGTTTTGGAGAAAAGACGTTTGAGGCGTGCTTGGCAAACCAGCAGATCGCCATCCTCGAAACAAAGTCTTAAGGAAGCTGGTCGCAGACTTACCAGGGCCCTAAGGCACGAAGAAGTAGAAGCACAACGCCAGTACATTGAGAAACTTTCACCCACCAGCACCAAGCATCCCTTGTGGAAGGCCCACCCAAATCTAAGTGCGCCGTCCGAAACAGTAATCCCCATAAGAGACTCTTCAGGCAGCTGGGCCAGAAGCGACAAAGACAGAGCTTGTACATTTGCTTTACACCTTCGAAATGTCTTTCAGCCAAACACTGCAACAAATTCATTCGCACTACCGTCGCCGCCAATTCGAATCGAAACTGAGACGGACCCAATTCAGTTTCAACCAAACGAAGTTGCAAAAGTCATCAGCGAGCAATTGAAACCAAAAAAGGCCCCAGGCGGTGATCTAATAACTGCGAAAATGCTAATTGAACTCCCAAACTGTGCAGTTGAGGTCATTTGTAAACTCTTTAACGGGATTACACGACTTGGCTACTTTTCAAAAAAATGGAAAATATCGGTAATCATAATGATCCCAAAGCCAGGAAAAGATCACACAATACCAGCTTCATACAGACCGATAAGTTTACTCTCGTGTCTGTCAAAACTGCTCGAAAAATGCCTTTTAACGCACATAATCCCATATCTGAAAGAGCACAACGTTATTCCGGCACATCAATTTGGCTTTCGAGAAAGCCATGGAACAATAGAGCAAGTCAACAGATTAACAACGGAAATACGGTCTGCATTCGAATATCGAGAATACTGCAGTGCGGTATTACTTGATGTTGCACAGGCTTTCGATCGAGTCTGGCTTGATGGCCTTATGCACAAAATCAGAACTATTCTGCCGGAAAACACTCACATGATACTTGAATCGTACCTTTACAACGGAGAATTCGCCGTGAGATGCAACTCTACAACATCCGACGATTACACTATAGAGGCTGGAGTTCCCCAAGGTAGCGCCCTTGGTCCAACTCTATTTCTCCTTTACACCGCAGATATTCCCACGAAGGTCCGGCTAACTACTTCCACATTCGCAGACGATACCGCGATCATAAGTCGGTCCAAATGCCCAATTCAGGCAACAGCACTACTAGCTGATCACCTCGTGGTAGTGGAGAGGTGGTTATCAGACTGGCGTATAAAAATAAATGCGCAAAAGTGTAAACACATAACGTTTACTCTTAACAGACAAACGTGTCCCCCGCTAACTCTGAATAACACGCCACTTCCACAAGCTGACGATAACGTACCTTGGCGTTCACCTAGACAGGAGACTTACATGGAGGAAACATATCGAAGCTAAGAAAATTCATATAAAACTAAAATCCATTGGCCTCCATTGGCTCTTAAATCCTTGCTCCCCCCTCTGCCTGGACTTCAAGGTCCTGCTCTACAATTTAACGCTTAAGCCAGTCTGGACATACGGCTCCCAGTTGTGGGGAAACGCGAGCAGCAGCAACATCGACATTATCCAGCGAGCACAATCAAAAATCTTGAGAGCTATCACTGGGGCACCTTGGTATGTTCGGAACGACAACATCCACAGAGATCTTGGCATTCTGCCCGTAAAAGACGAAATATCAAAACAAAAAGCGTCCTACCTCACCATGCTAACTTCTCATCCAAACCAACTCGCCAGGGTCTCATACCGGACCCGATTTTAACGAAATGACCTTCCAGCTCAGCAATAGTTATTAGAGCCCTTTAATCTCGCGTCAGTCATCATGACTGTTAGATAGTTTTTTAATTTAATATTTTATATACTTATTGTTAGTCTCAATTCAGAGAAGATCCAATAAATAAAATGCATACGTAAAAAAAAAAAAAAAAGTATTTCGTAGTTTACCGTGTCAAAAGCCTTACTGAAATCTAAAAGCGTCGATAAAGTAATATTGCTATTATCCTTTTGTAATCTAATATCTTCAGTGATTTTTATAGCAGCTGTTGTGCAACTTCTGTTCTTCCGGAAACCGGACTGTTTTTCTGAAAAGACATTGTGTGGATCCATAAAACTCACGATTTGGCTAGCAATTAACATCTCAAAAACTTTTGACAAAAAAGGCAGGATAGCAATAGGTCGATATTCTGTAGCTGACTTGGGAATTGGTATTATTTTTGCTATTTTCCAAGGTGTGGGAAACGTAGAAGTGGTGATGGAGCAGTTTAAAATGTGCGTTATTACTGGAAGAATTTTGGGACAGATCAATTTTAAAAATTTTGGTTAATATCTGCTAAACCCGTTGCATTAGACTTAATGCTTAGGATTGAGTTAAGGACATCGCACTAACTGATACAATTATAATTAAAGATAACACAGGCCGACAAAATGTGACATGGGTCGGTGTCCAGGCCTGCCACCATTTTATTTCGATAAATGAGGCTTTTCTAAGCATAAGTTGCCACTACGCCTATAGTCCATCAGCTCTGGTATTTGCGGTATCTTTAATTTAAGAAAATCACAAATTTTCTTCGTCTTTTGGGATATATCTTCAATTTTGGTAATCTTTTCGGAATTAAATAGTTACATGTCTCTTATATACGGTCGTTTTGGACAATTCAAAATTTTAAGGTCACAGCAAAGTTTAAAAATCTTCATTTGTGAACAGCCCACCTTCTCTTGTGGCTCAGTTTGATTGAATTTTCCAAAATGACCGTATATAAGGTAGGTCCTCTCTGCGGACCTCCAAGTAGAGCTCCTCAGAGAGGACCTCCATGTAGAGCTGAGCTCCGTTTTGATCCACACCCTCGTAAATTGTTGTCTCCGCGTTCTCTTCAGTACCAGCCTGCGTCGTTTATTTATTTATTTATTTCCAAAAATTAGCAAATATCTGCCAATATAAACCTAACTCCTACCTCCGCCCGAGTAAAGAAGTTTTTTTTAACGATATGCTCCGACTCACATCAAGTGGGCAGAGGCAAGGTGATTAAAAATATTTCTTACATTAAAGTCCACGGAACATTCAACAAACAACAAAAAATACAATTCATTATATTGAGTACACAAAACTCGAAAAGGATCGTGCGCTTCAAAATTCGATTTGCAAATTTCAAGAGCAATAGGCCGAAAGTAGCGGGATGCTCTTACGGGGATCGAAAACCGTATTTGGCCGAGTAAGAAGCTAGAATTTATAAGTCCAGTGATCAACTTGTGGAGGAACATCACTCCCTGGCAGGTCCGACGATCCATTAGCGAGGGCAGGTTCAGAAGACGCAATCTATCGGCGTAGGATGGCAGGTGGCGTTGTGGTTCCCAGTTTAACCCACGTAAAGCAAACAAAAGGAACTGTTTCTGTACCGATTCGATTAGGTCCTGATATTTAGCATATTGAGGTGACCATACGCACGAGCAGTATTCAAGAATAGGTCGCACAAGAGAAATGTAAAGGTGCTTTGTGGTGTAGGGATCCTCAAATTCTTTAGACCAGCGCTTTACAAACGCAAAAACCCCTTTTGCTTTACTGACAATGATGCCGATGTGATTGGTAAAGTTTAGGTTGTGGCTAAATAAAACTCCAAGATCTGTTACGGAATTAATGCGTTCAAGATCGTTCATCCCGATGGAATAATTAAAGAGGAAAAGCCTCTTCCGATAAAAAGACATGAAGCTACATTTAGAATTATTTAAGAACAGCAGGTTCTGGAGGCAACATGATTGAAGATTGCATAAGTCCGCTTGCAGGAGTACGTGAGAATCAACGTTTGTTAAGGGCATGCAAAGTTTTACGTCATCGGCATACATCATCACGTGGGAAGAGAGAATTACTTGAGGCAAGTCATTTATAAAGATTCCAAACAGAAGTGGTCCAAGGTGACTCCCTTGAGGAATGCCAGAAGTCACATGGACAAGGTTTAAGATCGAATTTTTAAATAATACTCTCTGCGTCCGGTTCAATAAGTATGAAGAAATCCACTTCGTCAACGAGATTGGGAATCCCAAAAGCGTAAGTTTTTTTAACAGTAACTGATGGTTCACCGAATCGAAAGCCTTACTAAAGTCTGTAAAGATTACATCAGTTTGGGTGTTGGTTTTAAACGCATTCCTAATAACTGTAGTAAACTCTAGAAGGTTGGTTGACGTTGATCTACGTTTCATAAAGCCGTGCTGTGTTGGGGACATTATTGAGATACAGTGGTGCTGAAGCTGAGCAGTAATTAACTGTTCGAAGAGTTTGGGAATAGCACTGAGTTTTGCAATCCCTCGGTAGTTATTAATGTCCGATTTACTTCCCTTTTTATGAAGCGGAATTATAAAAGATTCCTTCCAAACTTCTGGAAAAAATGATTGCTGCAGGGATAACTGAAATAGTTTTGACAGTGGCCCACACAATGCACTAGCACAATATTTTAAAACGCAGCTTGGTACAAGATCGGGACCAGAAGGGAAGGATGACATGATTCTTTGCAGATTTTGAAAAACATCATCTACGCTGATTATAGGCATAAACATACCATTAGAGTGCGGAATAGAAAAGGGATACGCTAAGGTATTATCGTAGCTTGTGGATGAATACTGGAAAAAATTTGCAAATAAATTGGCAATATCGGCATCATTAACAGCAGAAACGGAATCCAGATGAAGGCAGCATGGAAATTGTTGAGACTTGCGTTTGGAGTTAACAAATGCATAGAACTGTTTGGGGTTATCATAAAACTCAGTTCTGCAACGATCAAGGTTATTCTTGTAGCATTGGGAATTGTGAGTTATGAATTCAGATCGCACAGTAAGGTATCTCGAATAGTCTACTTGCATCCCTGTCCTCTTAAATTTCTTTAAAAGTCTGGACTTACAGTTTTTTAAGTAAGAGAGTCTACGAGTGAACCAAGGAGGCTTATAAGAAACATCAGGTAAGGGGAATGAAGGCACATACAAGTCGAAAACCGTGCCGAGAATGCAGTAGAACTGTTTAACAATGTTAAGAGGTTATTCGTTTAAGTCCATAAAAGACCAATCTACTTCGGATAAATAAAGATTCATATCAGTAAAGTTGGCCTTTCGAAAGCAGCGAAAAGATGCTGGTTCGATTTCAGGACCTGGTAATAAAGGAGCCGAGGCTTCCAGAATGACCTTAAGTGTAGGGTGATAATTGTCTTCAGGACTAACGAGCGGGTCAATTCTTGAAACGTAGGCATTGGCGAAAACAGACGCAAAAATAAGGTCCAAGATTTTATTCGAGGAGTTCTGAATAGAGTTCAATTGTCCCAATGAGAGGTCGATTAGGCCGTGTACCAACTCGTGAGGTAAAGAGGGAACAAGAACATTTGAGTCAGGTGATGACATCCATGATATGGAAGGTAGGTTAAAGTCGCCCATAACAATAAGATGGTCGTTATAGCCGAGGGTGGAGTGAATACTCTGAATATGAGCAACGTGCTGCAGATATACATTAATATCGGACCGAGGTGGAATATACGAGCATGAGACGTAAACAAAATAGTCATGAACGTTAATACGAACAGCAACAAATTCTAAAGTGCTTTCGGAGTCGATTATCGGAATTAATTCTGAAACCAGATCGGACTTGACGGCAATAAGAACACCGCCGCCCAGACGCACTGTACGATCTTGTCTATAGATGACATAGTTGCCCGGAAATATTTCACAGTCAGGCACAGAAGAATTAAGCCACGTTTCAGTAAAGGCAATCACATTGGCGTCAAAGGAGACACCATTGACGTGCAGTTTACTGAGTTTACCCAGTAAACTAAGTACATTCTGATAGTGTAGGGAGAATGACTCAATTAGTTTTTTGGAACACTGGCCGAAGGGGTTTGAGGCCCACGAACTCGAGAATTTGATTTGTTAACATACTCGTGAACGATGGCATGCTCCGGCCAAATTGCTATATCAAGGACATTATCAATTAGAGTGTCAGAAATTCCAATCTTAAACGACGATATTTCGCGTCTTTGCTTAAAACTGAACTTTGAGACAGTAATTTCGGTGCCAGAAATATTTGCTACTTAGTTTGCTACTTAGGTGGGTCTTAACGTCGTTCTCAGAAGCCCCAGGATTCAGACGGGAGACAATAATGAATCTTTTGGGTGCAACGCCAACTATTGGCGCAGATAACATTGGCGCGACACCAGATATGATTGATCCACAGTTGATTCTTACAGGCGCCGAATGTGTGGCTATCGCGGCATTGGTGGTACAAGTAGAATTAGCTACGTCCATATTATCGGAAATAGCAGACGACCGGGCGGTGGCCAACAAAGCGTCTGTTGGTGCCGCGGCTTGCGACGTAGATGCCTGGTCTTCGTTGGCAACAGAGCCAGGATGCAGTTCAGTAGGTAAACGCAGAGGAAGAGAAACCAGGGCCGTCGCCGGGGCAACTGTTGGTACAGTTGTCGAGTGATCTGAAAATATGTGGTCTTCATCAGCTGCACCACCATCCGGCAGGGACAAGTCCAATTAAGGCCAGCCCGTGACCTAAGCTTGTCCACAATTGGGCCACTTGTCCGCCCTAGCTCCACGCAGATAGGATGTGCCAAGTTGTCACAAATCCAGCAGCAAACCGAAGTTTGACGGGAAGTTATTTTGTTGCCATAAGAGCAGGAAGCGGCACAGCATGAACTCATTTCGTTTGTTTTAATATATAAATTGATTTAGTAATTGGTTTAATAATCGCGGCGAAGAACCGATCAAAACAAAAAGCGAAGAGCGCAGGTAAAGCTTTTTGTTTGAGCTCCAAAAATCAAGTGCGTGTGATTGTTCAGCAGCAGATGACCGGAGAGTAATTACACCAACAACAAAACACACTGTTAAGAGATAAGCGTAATGCACGAGAGCGATAGGAGAGCTAAAGCGCGGGCAACAACAACTCTAGGGGTTAAAACGCAAATGCACAAGAATGGGGAGGCGAAGCGGATAGGGAAATTTTTCACTAAGTAGTTTTGCGAAATAAAAAGTCACTGTCTTTATTTAAAACGATCCAGTTTGTTCGGATTGTTAAAGATCACAAGGTCATCAACAGTTCGCTGAAATTCTGGTCAAAATGCACAGATTTTTCACGGAGAAAACTTCGTTTGAAGATAGAGCGATATAAAGCACGTCTAACAGCGGCAGCGAATGATGTAGATTATAAAACCTAGGATTGCAGTTATCCTCTGCTTTCCTATTTCTCCCAATGATTCCAGCTGATACGCCCCGAAGTATCTCGCCCTGATATGGTTTAGTGCTGGGCAATGACACATCATGTGCTCCTGTGTCTCCTTTGTGTCTGTTTCTTTGCAGCTTCTGCAATTAGCGTTGTACGGAAGCCCCATCTTCATGGCTTGCGTACCAATGGCCCAATGGCCTGTGTTGAGGAACCCTATAACTAATCATAATAATTTGGTATATTTAATAGAATGTAAGATAATCCCTCTTGAGATGGTCTGGTCTCGCTATTTTTCTCTCTCTCTCTTGTTTCTGACCACGAACTATCGACATGAAATAATGCGTTCATTCTTATTGTAATGTAGTCTCAAATGGTTTTATTCAAAGTGTGGCCGTCACTGTTTAGTACCAAGATCTCTTATATCGAATACACGGGGAAAGATATCGATCAAAAGCTTAACATACGATATATACTAAATATCTGCTATATAACATGTCCCTTCTAAAGGTTTTCTTCATATTTTCAATGTTTACAATTTCAATGATTACAGATTCAGATATTTCAATGTTTACAAATTCAATTCATTGCTTGGCGACCTTTCCCTCTTTTAGGTGTTACATTCCTAATTGGACTTCTAGAGGAAGAATCCACACATACTTCAGATTCCTCATTATGTATATATGCATGGTTCCACACTTGCGCACTCTTATGAACCTGATCCATGTTGTCCCTCCGTTTTGTGTTATCCTCGGGAGCTCGGATTTGATCAGTGTGCCGCTTAATGATTCTGTGGTTGTGAGCAAGGTTGCACAAATATGTTCGAGATACTATACATTTGTCTATTGTTGCCTGTGACCAAGATGCCTTATTTGGATTCGTGTAATCCCTAATGCATACTTTTTGTCCCTGATTGAATGATTCATTACGCTTCCCTTTATAACCTTCTATGCTTTTCTCTTGCTGCTTTAAAACTCTTGAGCTGACTGTGGGTGGACTCATGAGATCAAACCTAGTCTTTAGGCTTCTGCCAAAGAAAAGCTTTGCTGGGGTTTCTCCCGTCGTACAATGAGGTGAGTTTCGGTAATCTGCTAAGAATCTGTTTGTAATGGTTTCTAAACTTCCGTGACAGTCCTTATCGAGTGTTGCTATAATGGATTTTTTTAAGATCTTAACTAAAATCTCTGCCTGTCCGTTCGTGGCAGGATGACCTGGGGCGGTTAAAACATGTTTTATACCATTTATTTCCATGAAAGTTTTAAACTCCTGCGATGTAAATTGACGCCCGTTATCAGTGACTAAGACATCTACTAATCCGTATCTACAAAACATTTCTCTTAGCTTTTCTACTGTAAAGTTACTTGTAATTTGTTTTGTGATTACAACTTCGCTCCATTTCGAATACGAGTCGACCACAACCATGAAGTAATGATTTTTGATGGGTCCAGCAAAATCGACATGAATTCGTTTCCATACTAAGTCTTCAGGGCTCCATGGAATTAAGGGGCTTTTGCTGGGACTATCTATGAGTTTTTGACATGAGTCGCATTTACTTATCATGTACTCTATGTCCTTGTCTAACCCTGGCCACCATACGTAGTTTCTGGCCAATGCTTTGGTTTTGACAATGCCTAAATGCGATCTGTGTAAAGATTCTAGAACTTCCTTATAAAGTTTCTTGGGTGCAATGGTACGATAACCCCACATCAAACAGCCGTATTCAATTGATAGCTCTGTGTGTTTCTGAATGAAGGGTTGAAACTCTTTATCCAAGGATTGAATGGTACCTTGTTCTATTGCCTTTATTACTGTTGACAATGTGGAATCACGTCGAGACAGTCTGGCTATGCATTGAAAATTTAAGTTTAAATGATTATGCTGAGTTACGAAATTCACATAACTACACTCTTCCGTCTGTGTCTGTGTTACTGGAACTTGTGAAATTCTCGATAAACTATCTGCTTCATTCACTGATCCCTTCACATATTCTACACTATAATCAAACCCTGATAAATTGAAAGCCCATCTTTCGATTCGAGCTGACGCCGTTACAGGCAATCCTTTACTCTCGCCAAATAGAGTTAGTAGATGTTTGTGATCAGTACGCAACGTAAACCTGTTGCCCAGTAGATACTGGCGAAGTTTGTTAACGGAAAAGACAATTGCTACGCCTCCTTTTCCACAGTACTGTAATTTCTTTCACTCGACTGAAGAGCTCGCGAAACAAAAGCTATTGGCTTTAAAGAACCATCTACATACTTGTGTGAAAGAATACGTGCTACTGCTGTATAACACGCATCTGTGGTCAAAACTATTTCCAATTCTGGGTTGAAATGTACCAACACGTGATCAGATGCAACATCTTTAATCTGTTCGTAGGCGTTTTGACATTGATTCGTCCAACGGAACTCTACACCTTTTCTGACAAGCTGATAAGTCGGATCCATTTTCTCGGAAAATCTATCTACACACAAAAATCTATCTACCTACAAAATAGTATTTAACCCGAAAAAAAGTTGTTGTGTTTTTTTAATTATGTTTTTAACTTTTTTTATTTTTAATTTAATTTGTTATATTAATTTATATGGAAGTTATTTATTGCCACTTACATTTCACAGATACTTAAACTTACAAATTAGGTTTTTTGCCTCCGCTGGGAAACGAACCGGGGCCGCAACCATCGGAGTCAAGCACTCTAACCACTAGGCCACAGAAAAATGCTTTTTGTAGAGGAAAATCTATAAACTTGAAATCAACATTTGTCAAAAAAAAAAAATATCATCTGCAAAAGCGGGATTTGAACTCACGACCCAGAGATTATGAATCGGATACTCTAACCACCCTAAGTCTAGAAAAAAAGTTGACATACAATTTATAATCGTATTTTTAAAACAACAAAGGAAAAAAATAGTTGTGTTACGATATTAATTGTGGTGTTACTATTTAATGCCCCAAAAAATAAAACAACAAAATACACGCAAACAAATAAAATAGTTTTGCTACGATATTAATTGAAACGTTACTATTAACTTGCCAAATGAATAAACCAACAAAATACATGCAAATTTCGTAAATATGTTTTCTACTATTTTAATTGTTAAATACTATTCAATGACCCAAAAAATAAAACAACAAAATACATGAAAAATTCAGAAAATAGTGAAATACTATTTTTCTATGTTAATTTTACATAGTTTTTTTTTTGTGTGTATGAACTTGGAATAGTAGTTGACCATTCCGGTGAATGCACGAACTTCAGAAATGTTCCTTGGATTTGATGCGTTGAGCACACACGAAGCTCGTTCCTTGTTTTTGCTGAGACCGTCCTTGTCAATATTGAACCCTAAATATGCGCCTTTCTTTATTTAAGTGTAACCCTGCTGACTTAAGCTTCGCTAAAACCTTTCGTAATGTGACTACATGGGATTTAAAATCTAAACCGGTGATGGTTATGTCATCTTGATAAACGTCAACATACGGGATGTTTCGAAGCAAAGACTCCATTGTCTTTTGGAATATGGACGCGGCTGTCTTAATGCCAAATGGCAATCTTTTCACCTTAAAGATTCCTACATGTGTGCTCCACGTGCATAATGACTGAGACTCCTGATTAAATAATAACTGATTATATGCTTGAGATAAATCTAGTTTCGTAAAACGTTGGCCTCCCTGCAATGCAGCGAATATCTCGTCAATTCTTGGAAGCCGGTACCTAAACTCATTGAGATATTTGTTAATGGTAACTTTGTAATCTGCGCAAACCCTCAATTCACCATTAGGTTTCAGTATGAGAACATACTGATCTACTAGCGTTTTAGTGCTTTCACTGCTCTCTATTACTATGTTTATACGATAGGAATCACGATTTCTTAAAAGCGCAATATAGAAATAGCTCTTGTTTATACGACAGCCGAGAATTCATGCTTTTATTCACTCTCAGCTGATAGGGATGCCGGACCGGTAAAAATATCTAATTTTTAATACCACTGATTAGAGAAATAGCCTATAAAAGGCCTTCAATTTCTAGCGATCTGGCAACGTCGATCATTTTTTACAGAGTTACCAGGTTGCTTATCACCAAATCACGCTTTTGGGCTGAAATCATAGTCAACTTTCGTGTGTTGCCGAATTCACGAAATGGCGTTTATACAAGCACGAATCGGCCGAAAGCGTGAAATGATAGCGTGAATTCGGCATCGTATAAACACAGTATAAAGCATTGACTTGCAATAATTCGAAATTGAATGCTCGTAAAAAGGATCTTCCTAATAGAGGCATGTTTTTAGACTGGGTCACGACAAAAATAGAGTTGGCATAGGTGTCTTTGAATTTAATTTGTGCAACAAACTCACCAAGAATCCTTATCGGGTCACCATTATAATTAACATATGATGTTTTGCACGATTTTAACGTGGTCGTTTTCATTTCCCGAAATAGATCTACAGGGATCAGGTTACAAGGTGCACTCGTGTCACATGCTGCATCAAATTTTATGCCATCCACTTCAACAGTAAGTGTGTACGCTTCCTCTGAACTTTTACCTATGATACTGAAAATGCTATTATTAAAAATTTCGTTATGACTACACAGGTGATTTGGATCAGATACAAAGTTTACGTTTTTGCCTTTAGTGGCTTTGCATACAGTTGCAGGATGTCCAATTTTGCCACATTTATGACACGTACTGTCCTTGTATTTGCACTCCTGTGATGAATGATTTCGCCAACCGCATCTTGAACATGGCTGCCGCTTTTTGCCTTTTGCCATTTGCTTATGGTGCGTCTTGTTTACGAAATTGACCATTCCGTCTGACCCGGTCCTGCTTTCCTCCATCGTACACTCCTTAGTCGCCAACTTGGTCTCGTACAGTAACGCCTTCTGTAGTGCCACCTCCAGGGATATAGTCCCGTCTTCCTCGCAAAATCTTTCAAACAGCTCGTTGGGCATTCCGACGATGAACTTGTCTAGAACAAATGCTTCTAGGTGCTGTCCAAAAGTGCAGCTGAGCGCTAGCTTTTTTACCCTTGCAAACCATGCTGCCACCGATTCTTCAGCGAGTTTACGAGCTAGATAAAATTGCCTGCGCTCGTAGAATGTGATTGTTGGCGGTGTGTACTGGGTGTGTAGCATGGCACATAGTTCTTTGTAATTTTTTCTTGTAGGTAATTCTGGGCTGCAGAGACTGTGTAATACACAATAGGCTTCCGAGCCAACTGACTTCAGTAGTGTCGCCTTTTTGGAGTCGTCCAACGTGATCACCATTTCCGTGAAATGTACCTCCAAACGCTCTAGCCACATCTGCCACGTGGATTCTCTCGGTACGAATTCTGGAAAACTCACGGCCTGCATGATGGTGAGGTTAGATTGAGCCATTATCGGAACTTGAGCGTCTGCGATCTCTTGCTTATTGTCAGGCATTTGGTTTTGGTGTTGTACATACAACTTTACCGCCCTCGTAATACAAGGATATTATTAACTTAGTAAAATTTGCGTGGTTAACCTTAAAACTTAAGGAATTCGTAATGTATTCCCACATGGTTTTATTCAAAGTGGGGCCGTCACTGTTAAGTACCAAGATCTTTTATATCGAATACACAGGGAAAGATATCGATCAAAAGCTTAACATACGATATATACTAAATATCTGCTATATAACACTTAATGTGAAATAATTGTGTATTATTCGATCAACCCAATTCGAAAGTGGTCTTACAAACCATTTAGCGTGATCTATTCACCATCATTGTCTGGTCCTTCGAGAGCCGGAATACTTCCGCATCTTTATAATTGAATCTGCACACCATGGAGCAACAGACGCTTAAACGTCTTATCCAAGCACGTGGTCGGCTAAAGGCTACCATAACTCGCTTGGTGAATTACATCGGGAATCCACCTCCGCAGAGCACTTACTCCGGAGTCGATGCCATGCTGGAACGGCTAAATCAAGCATTTAAGAGCCTTGAGGAGGTCACCAACGAAATGCACTTGTACGATAACGTTAAGGGTTTCGAGGATCCTACCAAAGACTTCCAAACGTATGAGGAGAAGTACCTGCACGCGCTTACCTTACTCGCGTCGTTAAAGAGCGACCTTCAGCCAAGCGTTATACCACAAGCGGATCACAATATGGCCAAAGGTAGTAGAGACGGCAACTATCAAAATTGGAGAAGCCACAATTAAATCCCGCCCAAGCCTAAAATACTTGGGTGTCATGATTGACCACCGGCTAACCTTCAAAGATCATCTAGCGTACGCTAGTGGCAAGGCAGGTAGGACCGCGGCCGCAATCTCGAGGATTATGGCAAATACTCGGGGACCGAGGCAACCAGGTTGGAGATTACTGGTTAGCGTTGTCACATCGACGCTGATGTACGCTGCTCCCATATGGGCCCGAGCCACTGAAACGGAAAGTTATATGCAAGAAGCCGACTCCGTGCAGAGGCTGTGTGCCCTGCGGGTATGCTGTGCGTTCCGCACGGTATCCCATGATGCGGCATTGGTAATATCGGGAATCATACCGATCGACCTGCTGGCACTGGAATCAGTGGAGATCCGAGCAGGCAGCACAGGAATCGCACCTGCTGAACCCCTACGGAAAAGGTGCAGAGAACTTACCATTGCGAAGTGGCAAGAGAGATGGGAACGAAGTAGCACAGGACGTTGGACGTATAAGCTCATCCCAGAACTGCAGAGATGGCTGGGAAGGAAGCATGGACATGTGGACTTCTACTTAACGCAACTGTTGACAGGACATGGATGCTTTAAATACTATCTAAATAGGTTTAAGCATGAAAGTTATCCGCACTGTCCACTCTGCGAGTCGGATAACGAAGACGCAGAACACGTGTTTTTTGTCTGTCCGAGATTTGAAAATGAACGAAGAGATCTGAGCATGAGGGTTGGGAGGACGCCAGCGGCTTGTAACCTGGTGGATATTATGCTTGATATATTGGATATTATGCTTGACTCAGAAGAAAATTGGTCTGCTGTATGCAACATGGCCACAATAGTGCTCAAAAAACTGCGCATCGCAGAAAAACTACGAAATTCCAATAGGATAGAATCCTAGAGAGCCCTAAGGGCATTCCCCCCCCGGCGAAGTAATACCTAACGGCAGTACCGCCGGGGAAGCGGGGAGGGGCTGGATTTTTTACTGGGTTAGAGTCCCAGACTTCGGCAAGCTAGCCCAGCTCCGAGATGGCTTTCGATGCTTTTCACCACCACTAAAAAAAAAAAATAAAATGGCCACATTGCTGCAACAGCAAAGTGAGTTCCTTCAGCGACTTTCTGAGAACGGAACATCTACCTTGGCCACGCCGCCGCCTGCTGCAGTTTCTTTAACTGAAAATCCGTTGCCGAAAATCCACATAAAACCCTTTGGTGGAGACTACAAGGAATGGCCAGCCTTTAAGGACATTTACGAAAGATTCAAAAGATTCACTACCTTAAACCTTTCATAGTTGGTGAAGCAGCCAATCTTCTGAGTCACATGTCCATTACGGAATCAGCTTATGATTCAGCATGGGAACGCTTCAATGAACGCTATGACCGCCCAAGGCATATCGCAAACTCCTTACTGGACACCTTCATGGAACTGGTTGCTGCCCCCAACGGCGAAGTATCTAATCTACGCAAACTTACTGATGGCGCCAATGAAATCATTTGTGGGCTAGATGCAGTTGGGGAGACCAGCCGTGACTGCTGGGTGATTCATCTTGTACTGGCTAAAATTGATCCCAACTCTAGAAGGAAGTGGATAGAGGTCACCAGAGGCGCTGCGACGCCAACCGTTACAGACTTGTTTAAATTCCTTGATGATCGTTGCGAGGATTTTGAATTAAGCCAAGCTACATCGGCAATCAAACTCGATCCTGGCAGCCACACCGACAAGCCTGCCAAAACGAAGCGCGCACTTATTGCAGTGAGCAGTGGCAATTGTGGTAAGTGTGGCTCTGCTGACCATCAGCTATATAGATGCTCTCAATTTCAAAATCTGAACATCGAACATCGGCGATCCTTTGTGAAAGGAAAGTCGCTTTGCTTCAATCGCCTACGCCCTGGCCACCGTTCTTCGCAATGTAAATCGAAATATTCGTGCAAGCACTGCAATGGCCGTCATCATTCTCTTGTACATCCTGAAAGCATGGATTTCATGACCATTGCTTCTGCGGACACTGTACAGGCCAGTTCTCAAACTTCTGGATGTAGCTCAACTTTGGTCGCCCAGACGCAAAACAGCACATCATTAGCACAGTCACCGTGATCAAAAGAAGCACATTGCCCACAGCTTTGGTGTATGTCCAAAACACTAAAGGTTCTAACACAATTTGCCGTATGCTTTTGGATGGCGGTTCTGAGCTGTCATACGTTTCTGAACGATGCGTCAACGCACTTGGGCTCGCACGTTCACCCTCAAGAATACTAGTTTCCGGAATATCTTCCGTCAAGGCCGAAACTACTAGAGGATTGGCAACATATCCAATCAATGGTGTCACTGCATACGATTGTTGTCGCAGCCCATGTGCTAGGCAAAATCACGTCATCACTTCAAAGGGACGACATTGACGAAACAGCTGTAAGGATCTACGATGGACTCCAGTTAGCCGATACATCGTTTAACACATCTTCACCAGTAGACATTTTACTGGGAAATGAACAAATTTGGTCCGTTCTGTCAGGTGATAAAAAATATGACGCCGATGGAAATATTATTGCCATCAGCTCGATCTTTGGATGGATAATCACTTCCGTTGAAATGCCGCATCTATTAACCGCCAACACGCTCGTGACTACTGTTGACATAAACGCCTCTCTTCAACGCTTTTGGGAGATCGAGGATAACACTGACCACACACAACAAGACCCTTCGCCCGAAAAGGTGGAGCAGCACTTTTTGACCACACATTCCCGAGACCCAGACGGCAAATACACCGTTGAATTCAAACCACGAAAGCCAAGAGTTGGAGACAGCCTGCAGGGCGCTGTCTCACGCTTCTATGCTGTGGAACGTCGCCTACAGCGTGATATGGAGCTACGCAAGCAATATTCAAAAATTATGAAGGAATATCTAAGCCTAGGTCATATGCGTAAGCTGGCCCCAGAAGAATGCAATACATCAGCCAAAACGTTTTACATGCCACACCACCCAGTTCTAGGAAAGAAGCTGCGCGTGGTATTTGACGGGTCGTTTGAAGACGTAAACGGCCACGCTCTAAATGATGCCTTACACATTGGGCCCAGCATTCAACGTAACCTTTTTCGCGTATGCCTTCGCTTTCGAATGCACAAGTTTGTGTTTTCGGCGGACATAGTCAAAATGTTTCGCCAGATCTGGGTTGCCCCTAAGCACCGCAACTTTCAACGGATCGTATGGAGAGATGCTCCGAATAATCCTCTTCCACACTTTCAACTCTGCACAGTTACCTATGGAACAAGCTGTGCACCGTTTCTTGCTGTCAGGGTACTGGAAAAACTAGCGCGAGACCACCAGGATGAGTTTCCCACAGCATCAAAAATTGTGCTTAGCCGCCGCGACGAACTCATCCAGCTGATGTCCAAGGCTAAGCTTGAGCTTGGCAAATGGGTGTCCAACAGCAGCCGCCTCAGCCACACCAGCCAAGAGGAGCTCCCAATAACCAGTGCGTTGAAGGTTTTAGGAATGCATTGGAATCCCCATGACGACGTCCTGTCCTACAAGACTTTACTTTCCACGGAAACAGAAGCTACTAAACGGCAAGTATTGTCAGATGTCTCACGAATTTTCGATCCTCTAGGTATTCTGGCGCCTGTGGTAGTACAGTTCAAAATCCTTTTCCAAGAACTTTGGCTACTTGACCTGGACTGGGATTCAAAACTCCCACCGAAGCTGGCTGAGTGGTGTCGCGACGATATTAACTGCATAACAAACCTAGGGATTCCACGTTTTGTACACAGCGAATCGGAAAAAATCGAATTACATGGATTTTCAGACGCGTCTATAAAGGACGGCACCTGCTTGGTGTCACTTATGGCAGCCAAAACACGCGTTGCGCCACTAAAGCAACAAAGTCTTCCTCGGCTGGAACTCTGTGGAGCGCTATTGCTCACTCGCCTTCTCCGAGCTGGTAAGGTTTACAGCACAAGGACATAATTGTGCATGCTTGGTGCGATTCCACGATTGTCCTTTCGTGGCTGTCGCACACCCCATCAAAGCTGAAAACCTTTATTACCAACCGTACTTCGGAGATCCTGGATGTCATACCACGCAGCGCATGGCATCACGTTGGCTCACAGGATAACCCTGCCGATTGCGCATCGAGGGAAATGCTAAATGTATTAATTCGAAAGTGGTCTTACAAACCATTTAGCGTGATCTATTCACCATCATTGTCTGGTCCTTCGAGAGCCGGAATACTTCCGCATCTTTATAATTGAATCTGCACACCATGGAGCAACAGACGCTTAAACGTCTTATCCAAGCACGTGGTCGGCTAAAGGCTACCATAACTCGCTTGGTGAATTACATCGAGAATCCACCTCCGCAGAGCACTTACTCCGGAGTCGATGCCATGCTGGAACGGCTAAATCAAGCATTTAAGAGCCTTGAGGAGGTCACCAACGAAATGCACTTGTACGATAACGTTAAGGGTTTCGAGGATCCTACCAAAGACTTCCAAACGTATGAGGAGAAGTACCTGCACGCGCTTACCTTACTCGCGTCGTTAAAGAGCGACCTTCAGAAAAGCGTTATACCACAAGCGGATCACAATATGGCCAAAGGTAGTAGAGACGGCAACTATCAAAATTGGAGAAGCCACAATTAAATCCCGCCCAAGCCTAAAATACTTGGGTGTCATGATTGACCACCGGCTAACCTTCAAAGATCATCTAGCGTACGCTAGTGGCAAGGCAGGTAGGACCGCGGCCGCAATCTCGAGGATTATGGCAAATACTCGGGGACCGAGGCAACCAGGTCGGAGATTACTGGTTAGCGTTGTCACATCGACGCTGATGTACGCTGCTCCCATATGGGCCCGAGCCACTGAAACGGAAAGTTATATGCAAGAAGCCGACTCCGTGCAGAGGCTGTGTGCCCTGCGGGTATGCTGTGCGTTCCGCACGGTATCCCATGATGCGGCATTGGTAATATCGGGAATCATACCGATCGACCTGCTGGCACTGGAATCAGTGGAGATCCGAGCAGGCAGCACAGGAATCGCACCTGCTGAACCCCTACGGAAAAGGTGCAGAGAACTTACCATTGCGAAGTGGCAAGAGAGATGGGAACGAAGTAGCACAGGACGTTGGACGTATAAGCTCATCCCAGAACTGCAGAGATGGCTGGGATGGGACATGTGGACTTCTACTTAACGCAACTGTTGACAGGACATGGATGCTTTAAATACTATCTAAATAGGTTTAAGCATGAAAGTTATCCGCACTGTCCACTCTGCGAGTCGGATAACGAAGACGCAGAACACGTGTTTTTTGTCTGTCCGAGATTTGAAAATGAACGAAGAGATCTGAGCATGAGGGTTGGGAGGACGCCAGCGGCTTGTCCCCTGGTGGATATTATGCTTGACTCAGAAGAAAATTGGTCTGCTGTATGCAACATGGCCACAATAGTGCTCAAAAAACTGCGCATCGCAGAAAAACTACGAAATTCCAATAGGATAGAATCCTAGAGAGCCCTAAGGGCATTCCCCCCCCGGCGAAGTAATACCTAACGGCAGTACCGCCGGGGAAGCGGGGAGGGGCTGGATTTTTTACTGGGTTAGAGTCCCAGACTTCGGCAAGCTAGCCCAGCTCCGAGATGGCTTTCGATGCTTTTCACCACCACTAAAAAAAAAAAAAAAAAATGGCCACATTGCTGCAACAGCAAAGTGAGTTCCTTCAGCGACTTTCTGAGAACGGAACATCTACCTTGGCCACGCCGCCGCCTGCTGCAGTTTCTTTAACTGAAAATCCGTTGCCGAAAATCCACATAAAACCCTTTGGTGGAGACTACAAGGAATGGCCAGCCTTTAAGGACATTTACGAAAGATTCAAAAGATTCACTACCTTAAACCTTTCATAGTTGGTGAAGCAGCCAATCTTCTGAGTCACATGTCCATTACGGAATCAGCTTATGATTCAGCATGGGAACGCTTCAATGAACGCTATGACCGCCCAAGGCATATCGCAAACTCCTTACTGGACACCTTCATGGAACTGGTTGCTGCCCCCAACGGCGAAGTATCTAATCTACGCAAACTTACTGATGGCGCCAATGAAATCATTTGTGGGCTAGATGCAGTTGGGGAGACCAGCCGTGACTGCTGGGTGATTCATCTTGTACTGGCTAAAATTGATCCCGACTCTAGAAGGAAGTGGATAGAGGTCACCAGAGGCGCTGCGACGCCAACCGTTACAGACTTGTTTAAATTCCTTGATGATCGTTGCGAGGATTTTGAATTAAGCCAAGCTACATCGGCAATCAAACTCGATCCTGGCAGCCACACCGACAAGCCTGCCAAAACGAAGCGCGCACTTATTGCAGTGAGCAGTGGCAATTGTGGCTCTGCTGACCATCAGCTATATAGATGCTCTCAATTTCAAAATCTGAACATCGAACATCTGCGATCCTTTGTGAAAGGAAAGTCGCTTTGCTTCAATCGCCTACGCCCTGGCCAACGTTCTTCGCAATGTAAATCGAAATATTCGTGCAAGCACTGCAATGGCCGTCATCATTCTCTTGTACATCCTGAAAGCATGGATTTCATGACCATTGCTTCTGCGGACACTGCACAGGCCAGTTCTCAAACTTCTGGATGTAGCTCAACTTTGGTCGCCCAGACGCAAAACAGCACATCATTAGCACAGTCACCGTGATCAAAAGAAGCACATTGCCCACAGCTTTGGTGTATGTCCAAAACACTAAAGGTTCTAACACAATTTGCCGTGTGCTTTTGGATGGCGGTTCTGAGCTGTCATACGTTTCTGAACGATGCGTCAACGCACTTGGGCTCGCACGTTCACCCTCAAGAATACTAGTTTCCGGAATATCTTCCGTCAAGGCCGAAACTACTAGAGGATTGGCAACATCTCCAATCATTGGTGTCACTGCATACGATTGTTGTCGCAGCCCATGTGCTGGGCAAAATCACGTCATCACTTTAAAGGGACGACATTGACGAAACAGCTGTAAGGATCTACGATGGACTCCAGTTAGCCGATACATCGTTTAACACATCTTCACCAGTAGACATTTTACTGGGAAATGAACAAATTTGGTCCGTTCTGTCAGGTGATAAAAAATATGACGCCGATGGAAATATTATTGCCATAAGCTCGATCTTGGGATGGATAATCACTTCCGTTGAAATGCCGCATCTATTAACCGCCAACACGCTCGTGACTACTGTTGACATAAACGCCTCTCTTCAACGCTTTTGGGAGATCGAGGATAACACTGACCACACACAACAAGACCCTTCGCCCGAAAAGGTGGAGCAGCACTTTTTGACCACACATTCCCGAGACCCAGACGGCAAATACACCGTTGAATTCAAACCACGAAAGCCAAGAGTTGGAGTCTCACGCTTCTATGCTGTGGAACGTCGCCTACAGCGTGATATGGAGCTACGCAAGCAATATTCAAAATTTATGAAGGCATATCTAAGCCTAGGTCATATGCGTAAGCTGGCCCCAGAAGAATGCAATACATCAGCCAAAACGTTTTACATGCCACACCACCCAGTTCTAGGAAAGAAGCTTCAAAATCCTTTTCCAAGAACTTTGGCTACTTGACCTAGACTGGGATTCAAAACTCCCACCGAAGCTGGCTGAGTGGTGTCGCGACGATATTAACTGCATAACAAACCTAGGGATTCCACGTTTTGTACACAGCGAATCGGAAAAAATCTAATTACATGGATTTTCAGACGCGTCTATAAAGGACGGCACCTGCTTGGTGTCACTTATGGCAGCCAAAACACGCGTTGCGCCACTAAAGCAACAAAGTCTTCCTCGGCTGGAACTCTGTGGAGCGCTATTGCTCACTCGCCTTCTCCGAGCTGGTAAGGCTTACAGCACAAGGACATAATTGTGCATGCTTGGTGCGATTCCACGATTGTCCTTTCGTGGCTGTCGCACACCCCATCAAAGCTGAAAACCTTTATTACCAACCGTACTTCGGAGATCCTGGATGTCATACCACGCAGCGCATGGCATCACGTTGGCTCAAAGGATAACCCTGCCGATTGCGCATCGAGGGAAATGCTAGCAGCCAATCTCATGAGCTATGAGCTGTGGTGGAAGGGTCCACATTGGCTACGCCATAACGATCTGCTTGCTTCATAGCTGCGTAGTGGCAACAATCCCAACACAATTTTGGACACTCCCATAATGGATGGGCTGAAATCCTCTTCACTATGCAGTCGTATTGAATCGAAACCTGAAGCGTCCCCGATTGAGTGTCTATCCCTTCGAGCTTCTTCCTGGACCAAGCTGATTCGCTGCACTGCTTACGTTCTACGCTTTATGAGTCGAAGCAGAATGAAGAAGCGGATTCCGTCAAGACTCACACTCATGTTTGAGGAAATAAGCGAGGCACGCATTTATTGTCTCAGGCACGCTCAAGAAGGCTTCTCATCCGATATACACCTGTTGCAAAGGGGAAAAGCTGTTGCAAGTTCGTCAACACTTCGAACACTTTCACCCATGGTTTGCAAGAACGGCCTGCTTCGTGTAGGTGGGCGCCTCTCAAACTCGCTACTACCGGAGGAAGTCAAGCATCAAATTATTCTGCCTCTCATCGCATTTCTCCGTTTATTTTGGAGAACGAGCACAGGATACATCTTCATCCAGGTGTGACAGCACTTTTCGTCATCGTTCGGCAACAATATTGGATAGTTGGCGCACGCAACATGATACGCAAGCTTACACATTCTTGTCACAAATGTTTTCGCCAACGCCACAAAACAGCTCATCAATACATGGCGGACTTGCCAGCTGTTCGGGTACGTCAAGCATATCCATTTGAAAATACTGGGTGCGACTATGCCGGACCGCTTCTGCTCAAGGTGCACAAGGGAAGGAATCCACGAAAGGAAAAAGGATACATCTGCCTATTTGTCTGCCCAGTGACCTCCGCAATTCATTTGGAGTTGGCTACAGATCTCAGCATGGAGACATTTCTCGCTATTCGCTCCGTAAAGCTTCATCTGCGTCGTGTTATCTGGAATTCCATCCTCACATTTGAGCAGATGCACACCCTTCTGGCTCAAATTGAGTCCGTCGTCAATTCACGCCCTCTCTTCGCTACGTCAGACACCGAGGTTTCCTACTTGTCACCCGCACACCTGCTGATTGGACGCCCTTATACATCAGTTCCAGAGGGCGATCTTGGCCACATAGCAGTTAACCGACTGGATTACTGGCAAAATGTACAGGCAATGCTACAAGGCTTTTGGAAGAGATGGCATCAGGAGTACCTTACTACACCTCAACAGCGTCTTAAGTGGAATACGGAGAGGAAGAACGTTGCTACTAGGGATATGGCGACCATCAAGGAATTAAAATACACCACCCGCCGCTTGGGCTTTGGCGCGCGTAATTGAAGCCTATCCAGGCAAGGACGGGCTGGTATGCGCCGTAAAGCTGCGAACTTCATCAGGAGAACCTGTTAGACCCATTCCTAAAATTGCCATTCTGCCTAATTCAGAAACTTAGTTTCAGGATGGGCCGGGATGTTGAGGAACCCTATAACTAATCATAATAATTTGGTATATTTAATAGCATGTAAGATATTACCTCTTGAGTTGGTCTAGTCTCGCTAGTTGTATAGGAGCCGTCTGCCGACCCCATTCGTGCAAGTTTATCCGCCTTTTCGTTTCCTGGTATATCATTGTGCCCTGGCACCCATGTTATCTGTACATGGTTGTTTGTTGCTAGTATGTTAAGAGCCGACTTACAATCGGGTACTAGTGTCGAGTTGGTTCTTGCTGCTGCGAGAGATTTGATAGCCGCTTGGCTATCAGAATAAAATAGCAAGTACCTCAGCCTGAAAAACTGTCGCTGATTCTAGGAGGTGGAGTTTCGATTCTATCCCCCAGCTTTCAACGAAAATTCCAGCCCCTACACCACAGTCCATCTTGGAGCCGTCAGTGTAGAGTGATACCTCATCTTGTCCGGTTACTCTGTCATTCTCCCTGTCCCTGTTACTCTGTCATTCTCCCTCGTTGGAAAGGTAGTCGTAAATCCGTGTATATAACCGTATATAAGAGACATGTAACTATTTAATTCCGAAAAGATTACCAAAATTGGTTTACCACTCTTGAAGATATATTCAAAAAGACGAAGAAAATTTGTGATTTTCTTAAATTAAAGATACCGCAAATACCAGAGCTGAAGGGCTATAGGCGTAGTGGCAACTTATGCTTAGAAAACCCTTATTTATCGAAATAAAATGGTGGCAGGCCTGGACATTGAACCATGTCACTTTTTTTCGGCCTGTGTAATATCCCTGCAGTACTAGAGGGGGCCGGTGGCCCTTTTGGGGTAGAAAAGGGATCGACCACCGAGTGGGTCCTTAAGGGTCAATAGGTGGCTCTTGTATTTTTATACCCGTTACTCGTAGAGTAAAAGGGTATATTGTATTCGTGCAAAAGTATGTAACAGCTAGAAGGAAGCGTTTCCGACCCCATAAAGTATATATATTCTTGATCAGGATCTCTAGCCGAGTCGATCTAGCCATGTCCGTCTGTCCGTCTGTCTGTCCGTCTGTCTGTCTGTCTGTCTGTCTGTCTGTCTGTCTGTATGAACGCTGAGATCTCGCAAACTATAAAAGCTAGAAGATTGGCATTTTGCATGAATATTCTAGGAGCTCCTACGCAGCGCAAGTTTGTTTCAAAAAGGTGCCACGCCCCCTCTAACGCCCACAAGCCCCCTTTAACGCCCACAGTTTTGAAGCTATTATGAAAATAGTAACTGATATGTATTCGCTTCGTCAATACCTATCGATTGGCCAAGTAAAAAATTGCCACGCCCACTCTAACGCCCACAAACCCAATAAACGCTTAAACCTGGCCAGCGCCTACATTTCCGCCTTTCATGACCAGTAGTACCAATATCTGGCGGTAGATGGCGCAATACAATATACACTAGCGCCATGTGCTAGGCAGAATTGAAAGTTCTAGAAAGCCTCTTCTAGAAAGAGATCCCTGGGTAAAAATCGAGCGGCGACAAACATATAAGAAGGCATATTTCTATTAAGTTGTTTAGCTGAGTAACGGGTATCTAATAGTCGAGGCACTCGACTATAGCGTTCTCTCTTGTTTACAAGTGCAAAAAGAGTAATCGGAGAGTAAACACTTCAATATGATAAAAAATTGAAAAATGAAATTTTTAACAAATATATAATGATTTTAAAAACGCATACATTATACATTTATATAAAAACATACTTTTATAATTATAAAACAAACAAAACAGGAAGCTACCTTCGGCCAGACGAAGCTTATATACCCTTGCAGATAAAAGAATGCTCACTCGGTGCAGTTCCAGGGATTCCAGATTCAGATTCAGATTCATTCAAAAAGCCTACTTCCTACAAAGTTACAATGAATTTTCTTATATTTGTTTGAATATTCCTATGGGAGCCTTAAGATATAGTGGTCCGATCCGGCTCGCTCCGACATATGTACTACCTGCAATAGAAAGAAGACTTTCGGGAAAGTTTCATCGCGATAGCTTTAAAACTGAGAGACTAGTTCGCATAGAAACGGACAGACGGACAGACAGACAGACGGACAGACGGACATGGATAGATAGACTCGGCTATTGGTGCTGATCAAGAATATATATACTTTATGTGGTCGTAAACGTCTCCTTCACTGCGTTGCAAACATCTGACTGAAATTATAATACCCTCTACAAGGGTATAACAACTGACAGGCCGACAGTGTTTTTGGACAGCCATATGGGCATTAAATTGTGTTAATATAGACGTATATAAGCATATCTGCATACTTAGTTTTCGCGTTTAACGGGTGGTATTTGTGCAATCGTGGTTTGAAAAAAATATCAACATTTAATGTTTGATCTTCGAGGGTCTGTGCATTTAAGGTTCCATCATTATTTGAGTCAATAAAAGCCTATGAGCTATTGAAGTAATTTGTTCACCTCTATTCACAACCAACTTAATGCGGTGAACAGGCCTAAAAAAAATACAAGGAAAAATATGTGCCCTACAATACTTGACAGGCATCTAGAGGCGTCTTTTCCCGAATTTTTCAGATAAATCTTACTATTGTACTTGGGTAAGAATTTCTCAACTGCGCATATGAAATAATAGATTTCCTTCAAACTCGGGTATCTCGTAGAGTTTGCTTTTCTTATCATCTGTGATTTTTTTGAAATTTTTTGGTGTCCATTTAGAGGCGCTATGAATTTTTGAAGTTAAGAACTTAAAAAATGTTGTCAAACTTTAAATTAGTATATCTCGAGAACGGCTTAGAATAACAATGTGCAACTTTACACGTTTTTAAATGTGTACTGGGGGAGTTAGAAATTAATTTTCTTAAACTTTTTGTTGTCCAAAAAGTATGAATTTTAATTATTTGAAATTTTTTATCGCGGTTTTGAAAGTCTTCTTCATCCTATAAATTAAACTCAACTATCCAAGATTGTCCATCTCATAACCAACTTAATTTACCCGAAGAAACATTTTTTCCTTCCTTTTCATCATTTCCAAGAAATATCATTTTTTATACGAATTAAGAAAAACCCTATTTATATTTCCAATGAGTACAATTCTAATATGTTTAAGCTCAAAGTTTGCACAACTCAATTACTCACTGATATTATGCAGATATATTAATATCATAATTTTACCACGGCCCCTTCATATAGCTGCCATAAAAATCGATGGATTTTTTTATTGTTTAAAAGGTATGCTTTGAAAATATTTTTTGTTTCAGCTTGTAATTTTCATTTTTCAAAGCCAACCTTCTTAACACGCAAACTAGTCTCTCAGTTTTTTAACTATCGGGGTGAAACTTTCCCGAAAGTCTTCTTTCTATTGCAGGTAGTATATATGTCGGAACCGACCGGATCGGACAACTATATCTTATAGCTCCCATAGGAAGGAAACGTTAAAAATTCTAGCTTCGGTGTTTTTTCAAATATTACGTTGTACTCTTGGAAATATTATTTTTTATATATTTCTGAATTTCGAATTAAATATTTTAAAAATCGGATCATTATATCATATAGCTGCCATAGGAACGGTCAAAAAATTAAATGGAAATCAATAGAGAAAAAATTTTATCTCTGTTGATTTTTATTTTATTTTATCTTCTACTCTGCGATATGACTTCTTTTAAATATTTCCGAGGGTGACCTTGCCTTTCTAGTAAGGTACATCTCCCTGATAAAGAAGAAAGCGCAAATGTCATGTCAAGAATTGTGCATCACGACGAACGAGCATCTACGTAGCCAATGGGATATATTTTTTTCGTTCTGGTTATGCCGATCAGCTGTTTCTGCATTAGCGAACTTCTTTGTGAATGTTGATCAGTTGTATCTGCATCAGCGATCTTCTTTTTATATTACAGACGATATTACGGTATTATAGGAAAACGTCAGAAGAGTGTGGATATATAATTTGAAGTTATCAGGGGTATCGCAGAAACTGTCGACGGATTTGGGGACGGTTGGTTTAGACACCAACCGACCAAAACCGTTGGTGTCACAGGAATTCGAGAGATTTCCTTTTTTTGGAAAATTTACCGAAAAACGACCAGGGCTGGATGCATACACTATATATCGAGTATTCAATAATTATCGAATTTTATTTGACTTATTTGGACTATTTTCCAATAAGTTTTAAACTTATTTTTATGTTTTTTTTTGCAAAATTACAAAGAGAATATATGTTTAAAGCGCATATTGTACATAATAAAAGAAAAAATTAAAAATTTGAATTACCCGCCAGGCTACATATTGCAGCCCTGAACAACGGTTTGCCGCGGCTGCGTTGGTTTATTTTAATTTCTAAGTTGGCAAGATTTTTAAAAGCGAACTAAAATGCCGTCTGCTCTAGAGTACTTGCGAAGGCATAAACTGCGAGAGGCTAGGACGCAGAGAAGATCCTTACAAACGGTTTTACATGGACTACCACGGAGATTTAACTCATTGGCCAGGTCCTTTCACAAGAATGCGGCCGCCCTGAGTAAATCCTTTGGCAATGTCGATATTATCGCGAATGAATCGGAAGAATATGGTGTCTTGCGCTGGTAACCTATGTTTACCCCTGAAAATTAGCAACGTTTATTAATTTAAATTAATAATAAACAAAAATGTTGTACTTTTTTACTTACATGGTTCTTCTTCTTCACAGCCGGCGTTTTACCTGGCAAAAATAGGACATTTTCACAACAGTGATGCCAACTTTTTGCAACAGGCGGCCTGTTTTTATTAATTTATCAATAACTACAACTTATTTTACCATGAAATTTTTACCAGATATAAGTTTCATTTTTAACTACAATACTAAGTACCTTTGAATAAATAATTCGTTAACAAAACATTTCGATAACTAACTCCGAAATTTGGACAAATTTGGGTTTTTTAAGTTCTATCTAATTGGTAACACTGCCAGGTAGACGGTTTGCCGACGGATTTTTTTTAGCTAATTTTTTCAAGAGGTTTTATAAAAAGCATATTTTCAAATATAACCCGAAGTAGGTATAAAAATCTTAGTATGCAGAAATATCATAAAATTCATTAGCGTTGTCTT
The DNA here is from genome assembly GCF_030179915.1 of Drosophila takahashii. Lineage (NCBI taxonomy): Eukaryota > Metazoa > Arthropoda > Insecta > Diptera > Drosophilidae > Drosophila > Drosophila takahashii. Next base: position 34,419,408 of record NC_091678.1, read on the forward strand.
AAATAAAGTTATATTTTTGGGAAACATTTGTAAGTTGGGTAATTTTATCAAAACGTCCGGCAAAATACGGGGGATTTAGAAACCGTCAAAAATGACGTCTGTGACACCGAGATTTGCCATTTCTGGGAAATTCGGTTGGAATGGTTTTCTGTGAATTTTCAAAATTTTTGCGACTAATTAGGAGCTATAAACAAATAGGAACAATACAATTACACTGTGCAGCATTTTTAATGCTTTTTAAATTTACCTCGATGGATGCTATATTTTTGGATTCGTTATGAATTCCGATGTTAAACTGCGTTTTCCAAAAAGTTCCCCGACGCAAGGATTTTCAGCAAAAGGACCTCAAAGTTCGAAAAATGCTGAAACTGGTCCACTGTCCGGAGCTCTCAGAGGCAAACGGATTCATTGTTTGATTCGGTGTTACAATTTTTTAAAAGATACACTCTTTATCTTTTAAATCCCATACTTAAAATAAGTATTGCCGCCTTGTCTTTTTAAAGGTTTGTTGTTGTCACTTTTCTTATTTAATTAGTCTAATAGTACAATTATAATCAATACAATATTACCAGCAGAAGAAAAATTACAACAACAAACCTTTTAAAACACAGGGCGGCAATACTACTACAATTTCGACCGCAGCTGTATGCTTTTATGTTTTTTGACTATGTTTTTTAAAATTTGTTTCTCCCTTAATAAGAATCCTAAAATTTATATAAAATTTAAAGTAAAATTAATTACATATGTACTTTGAACAGCCCAAAACATTTTAAAAACGTGTTAAAAATGTCTGATTTCATGGCAATACACTCTATTAGCTTTAGAATTTTTAACCTTATTAATTTGACCAGCTAAAGTTTTTTTAATTAAAAAAATTAAATTTAACGTTTACATTCTATGTGATCATGCCATCTTATCCAAACAAATCCCAAAAAAAGGCATATATATTTGTCCCTTTCTAAGCCTCTGATGAATGAGCCGAATAATCAGGGTATTCCCTAAACTGTTAAATTGTTGAATTTTGGTCAACTGTTAATCAGCTAATCCATACAAAGTCAACTTTCAAAAATTTCAGCAATTCAACAGCCTCGGGGCTGTTGAAAAAGCCAGAGTTGTCAACTTTTTTATTAAAAGTCATGGCACCTCTTTAACATTTTAGTATCAACAGAACGCATTATTTATTTTAAAATCAACTTCGAAAGCATATTTTTGGTTATTTTTACCTTGGTATCAATTTTAGACAGTAACTAGCAATAATTAATAACATTTTACATCTTTTAAGTTCCGTACAACTTTTCAACAAATAACAGCTGTTTGAAAATTCAACAGGAATCATTTTGGGTCGTTCCCTTAATTGCTGAAATTTTTCTTGAATTTTCAACAATCCAGCAATTTAACAGTTTAGGGAATACCCTGAATGTCCTGGAATAACCGCATAAACAGTCTTTCCATACACACTATACGCAACTCACAGTGGAAAACCTCTTTAATCATGCAGTGGAGGAAATCTGGAAATATTTCGCTAGAATTCAAATAGTGGAATACATTTATAAAAAATTGAAAAACATTTCTTTTTGCAGTTAATAAAAGTTTTTTGCATTATTGCATATTAGGGATGTCACATATTTTAAAAATATCGTATCGCTGATATATTTTCTTTAAGACAAATATCAATGTGATATATAATATATCGCCAAAAAACATCGATATATCATATACTTTTGATATTATTTTTTCAGTTGAATTTCAAAATTTTAGCCGCGTAAATAAGCTAACAACAAAGACTTTTGCTCTAAAATTAATGTAAAAGCACTAGAAAAGTATAAACAAAATACAACCCTAGTCAAAAGTATTTTCACAAAATTGAATGTTAACTGTAGGGGAGAGTGGGGTAATATCGTCAGCATTTTTTCAAAGCTATTTTTTGTCCATCTTGAGACACGTTATCATATTTCTATTTTTATTGTTGAATGCGGTTAGCACCAAGCTTTAAAATGTGACATTCCCCTTATTTTTAATTACCTTGGTGATTTATAAAATATGAAAAAGCAAAACCAATATACTGGGGCAATCTCGCCACATAGGGGGTAAAATCGTCACACCACTGGGGAAATTTCGTCACCTGAAAAATGTAGGGAGTTTAACGCCTGTAAATATGCTACACTGATCAAGCGTACCATTTTTGTTGACGTCCTATATTTGTTGCTGCTGCTGGTAGTCTGTTCGTTAGCCACCTCGTCTAATAAAAATATATGTATCTAAAATAGATGCGAATTTACCCTAAGCATAGGGTGGCGAAATTTCCCCACACAGTACTTTTTTAGAAATAATTATTTTTCTTCCGAAATTAGGCGCGAAGTTAAACATCACTAACGCAGAAATGCACATTATAGCACTGTGTATTATACAAAAGAACCTGTATCTTATCCCTTTTCAATTGTGGCATACAGAAAAAATTTCGTCGAGAACTAAATGTAGCTTTTGAACTGTTAAAACACATTTGATATTATAGCTTAATTATCTTGGCCTTCTGTGCAAAAAAAATGCATTGGTTGTGTCATGCCGACTTGAGGGACTAAAACCAAAAAAATTATATATTTTTAAGACTTATGGATTCCGAGATATTGCAGGTGACGAAATTGCCCCTGTGACGAAATTACCCCACTCTCCCCTACTCATATTTTGAACTTATAATATAAACATTTTGGCACCTATGGAAAGAACACTTTAATTCCGTTTAAGGGGGGAGATACATAAAGAAAACAAAAAAAATTCTTTTATTTTATTATTTAAATTGATAGTATAATTCTTTAGGAATGTGTCATGAAAGTTTCAGGAAGAAATTCGAACTAATTTGGAACTTATACCAGGATGACGGCACCCATCATCCTTGTGCAGTAGATATATTTCATTACTTTAAATGCGTTTTTCTCGAAACCACGTTTTCGCCAGATGCGGATTGTGTATCTCAAAAAGTAATGGTTCGATCATTATGCTGCTTTTACAGAAATGTTTGTAATGAAATTGCCGACTGTCTGAACCTACTTAATGTAGACATTTGCAAGTGTAAATATTTTTTTTAAGCAAAAACAACAAAATAAGTATGCAAAAAATTGATTTTGACTTTGAAAGGGTGCCAATTCCAGAGTACTTGAGATATTCTATGTAAGTTAGGTTCAGACAGTTTCTACATTAATTCCTATCAAAATAAACTTAGTTTCATAAAAATCGGATCTACACAGCGACCTGTAGACGATCCGCAGCTAGCCTACTTTTTTTTTAATATAGCCTGGCAAAAAATTCCCATGGCCACCATTATAAAAAGATAAAAAAAAAAAAATTGTAAAAATTATAAAAGAACAGTGTAATCAACATGCCAAGTTACAATTCCTTATTAGTTTAAAAAAATCACGAAAAACATGAAAAAATTGCAAATATACAGTGGCTCCATCGCATAATCGGACACCTACTTTCATAAAATAAACATGCAAAAAAAATGAATAAAATGGTTTAAATTCGTCGTTTTTTTTGCTTTTACTTATACATAATGCTAATATCTTCCAAAAACATAAACAAAAATTACATATTTTCCACGAAAACACTTAGTTTTCCAACAAAAACAACAAAAAATCCGATTTTTAAGGTTCAACGAATAATCGGACACTCGCTAAATATGGTTATTTTTTATGGAACTTGCTGCAAACTTGGGGTTTTTGGCATTGAGATTACTTTGTAGTAGAAATTAAGAGAAGAAACCATCACTACACTGAAAAAAAAAGTTTAAATGGCTCCAAGGAAAGCCATTTTCTGTGAAACTTCGTCAGTTGATTGGAAAACTCAATTTCGAACTGAAAACTGTTCGGAAATTCACTGGATTGGTCGGAGAAGTCAAGTCTATTGTCCTGGACATTATAATGAGCTTCCGGGATACATTTTAAGATGACAATAGAGGCGGGAAAGGCCAATTCAAGATGTTAATGACGGCATAATTCCAAAGTACCTTAAGATTTTAAAGGATAACAAATATTTAAAAAATTATTGTTTAATGTAACTTCTGTGGTCTGAAAGTGTATTAAACAACCAACAAAATGAGATATCGTTAAAAAAAATCGGTTCACAACTTACCTAAAAAATGGACCAAACTATAACCAAACGGATAACTGCTTGGTCAAAAAGCACGATTTCCATACAAATTTCAATAAAAACGAAGCTTTCAGCTTAACAAGAATGTTCTCGAACCCATCTTTTAGGTAAGTTGTGAACCGATTTTTATAAATGATACCTCATTTTGTTGGTTATTTAATACACTTTCAGACCAACGAAAGAAACATTAAACAATAATTTTTTAAATATTTTTTATCCCTTAAAATCTTAAGGTACTTTGGAATTACGCCGTCATTAACATCTTGATTTGGCCTTCCCCGCCTCTATTGTCAAATTAAAATGTATCCCGGAACTATATAATAATGTCCTGGACAATGGACTTGACTTCTCCGACCAACGCAGTGAATTTCCGTACAGTTTTCAGTTCGAAATTGAGTTTTCCAATCAACTGACGAAGTTTCACAGAAAATGGCTTTCCTTGGAGTCATTTCAACTTTTTTTTGCAGTGTAGTGATGGTTTCTTCTCTTAATTTCTATTACAAAGTAATCTCAATGCCAAAAACCCCAAGTTTGCAGCAAGTTCCATAAAAAATAACCATATTTAGCGAGTGTCCGATTATTCGTTGAACCTTAAAAATCGGATTTTTTGTTGTTTTTGTTGGAAAACTAAGTGTTTTCGTGGAATATATGTAATTTTTGTTTATGTTTTTGGAAGATATTAGCATTATATATAAGTAAAAGCAAAAAAAACGACGAATTTAACCCATTTTATTCATTTTTTTTGCATGCCTATTTTATGAAAGTAGGTGTCCGATTATGCGATGGAGCCACTGTATATGTATGTCCTCCCTCAAACGACACAAAAATTTTCTTAACCCATTAAGCAACCTTTGAAAAGTGAGCAAATTAGGCAATTTTTTTTGAAAGTCAGATATTCAACTTTGTTCCTGGGGCTGCTCACTTTTCAAAGGGGTCTTAATGGGTTAAGTACATTTTTGTATAATTTTAACGGAATTGAAGTGCTCTTTCTATAGGTTCCAAAAGTTTATATTATAAGTTCAAAATATGAGTACAGTCAACATTTAAATTTGTGAAAATACTTTTGACCACCCCAGTAATACGTTTTATTAAATTTCTTATTTTATTAGTTCCACACATAAAAGTTTTTGTTTTTCAAGTGGGATAACATTTTTGATGTATTCCCACTTATTTTAATAGTTTTCAAACATTCATTTTTTTGTGCACAGATAAGAGAAAGATATATAAATATCAAATAATATCGAAAAATAAAATATCGATATTGTGATATTTGGCTAAATAAATATCACGATATAAATATATTTTTTTTTGCAAAAAATATCGATATATTGATATTTTGATATATTTTTGACATCCCTATTGCATATATGTATGTATATGAATTGGTCTAATGACCAATTATATTTTATTTTTTTTTAACGAAAACAGGAAATAATACCGAGGTTTTTCAAATGGCCGAAGCTCTGCAAAATTGTTCTGTAAGGAGCATTTTTCGTTAGAAAGTTTTGTTGAAAAAAAATGTTTATGTTTTAGGTCTCTGGAACGGATAGCATAGAAGACGATGAAGTGGAGCCAAAATTTAAGTACCAACGACTTGCCAATGATTTAAAAAATATACTCAACGCTGATGTCATTACTTGCACCGCTATACATTTAAAGGTGAGCAGAATCTGCATAATTGGAATAACATTTTCGTAATCATTTACATATTTTTATACATATTTAGCTTCTTATCCTTGGAACTTTCCGAGGCCGCGTCTATTTATTTGATCATCAAGGAAACGCTGTCGACTCGAATCTGAGCAATAGCGAGCACCACACTCATCGATTGGCTGTTAACCATATTGATGTAGACTCAAAGGGCGAGTATGTGGCCACATGCTCCGACGACGGGAAGGTAAGTTCCTAAGCTTAAGATGATTAAGCTTAACTTTTTATTTTGCAGGTCAACATAACGGGTTTGTTCAGCTGCGAGAACAATCAGAATCTAAGTTTCGGCAAATTTATAAAGGCTGTGGCCTTGGAACCAGATTCAAGGTCTCGCATTAGGAGATTCATAGTGGGTAGGTAGGTTTACCAATCCCTTAAATACCAAAAATAAAAATTGTTTTACGTAGGCGACGACAAACTCATCTTGTACGAGCGCAGTCTCCTTAAGAAACTTAAACCAATTGAGTTGTCCTCTGTCGAAGGCAATGTTCTTTCGATCTCCTGGCATGGCAGCTTCGTGGCCTGGGCAAGTCACATAGGAGTCCGTGTCTACGATTTAAGCGAAAGATGCTCGCTTGGATTAATGAAATGGGAGGTTTCTCCCCATGAGCGTCTAGAAAACTTTCGATGCCATCTGCGATGGTCCAACCAGTATACTCTGTTAATCGGCTGGGTAGACACTATACGGATTTGCGTAATTCGGAAGAGAAACTCAGTTGAAACTTCATTTTGTAATCTGCCAGGTTACATAGTAGATCCAGGTGAATAACGTGTTTTTTCATTATAGAATTTTTAAAATATAATATTTATTTTATCATTGCAGTCTCAACATTTCAAACGACTTTCTATATCTGTGGAATAGCCCCACTAACCGCCACACAATTAGTGGTGCTTGGCTATCGCAAAGAAAGAAGCTCTTCTTTTAAAGCTCTGCGTCCCGTGCTGTGCGTTATTGAATACAAAGTGAACAGTAGCGAAGAGATCTGCACAGATAGTTTAACCTTACGCGGCTTCGAGGAGTACACCGTAAACGACTATAGTCTGGGCAGCATAATCGAAGAGAATCGGTTTTACATTGTGGCCCCTAAAGATATTGTGGTAGCTAGCCTTATTGAAAATGACGATCGCTTAGAGTGGTTAATTAAGCACAGGTAATGTAATACACTAATTTGTTTTGAAAGATTCCCTGACATGCCTACACTACTAAACTATCGCAACATTTTTCTGATGATTTTGTCCAATCGTAATAGTATTCTGATAAAGAGCTCGACCCAGTGCCACTGCAGAGTTTTCCATCGTATATATCGGTCATCATTTCTATATTTCGTTTGTGCAAAACCATATGATAGGGCTGACATTTTCGAGGCTTGTACGCGGTGTCGAATCTAGGATCGTGCCAGCGATAGACATGACGCAGTGGAGCCAGCCAAGTGCCGACTGAGACATCCTCTGATACATAATGCGTGAATAGCTGGGAACTATTGACAATATATTCACAGAGTTTTCGAGATAAAACGTAACCACCGCCTAAGGCGTAAGGCAGGTAGTTTTTGCTAAGAAAATAATTTGATTCTTTCCAATGGCCTTTCCCTTTTATTGTTGCTCGGCCATTAAAATAACCCCAATATAGCTGAGGCACGGGATCGTGGCCATACTCAGACTTGTTACGAAGTATCTTTCGATCGTAAGAAACAAGTTCATTTAGTAAACTGTCCAACTTAACGTAGGTGTCGTCGTCCACTTTGATGACATAAGAGAATTCATAATGGTGTTTTACAGAATTAAATGCCTGCAGTAGCTTTTCTGTAAGATTGCCGTATGAATCGTGATGCCTTTGCAGAAAGAGGAGATCGTTGTGTTGCTTCTGCTCCTCTTGCAGCTCTGCATGCACTGTGCTGTTTATATTCCATGTACCTATGGCAAATACGTGCTTCACACTAATCTTCCTTTCCGTCCGTGGGGGATCCTTTGTCAGCATGCTTTTTTGCCAATCCATGTACTGCTTCAAGCGATTTGCCTGCTGTGCAACTGACTCTACCTGCAAGTGGCCATTAGAGCTGTAGACCGGAAGAAAAATCAACTCTTCTGGATAATATGGCTGATGAAGGGGTTGCCTTGCGTTTCGGAGCCAGGTCGCCCGCATGGTGTTCCTTTGCACAGCATTGTGTGGTGGGCTCAGCACCAACACCATGAGGAAGAGATTTGAGTTTGACTCGAGATGGCTCCTTCCAATGTTGTTTGCTGGACATTTGTCTACCGCGCTGAATATCCTCGTTATAAAACTACCAAAAAAAAAGGATGTTATAGCAGTGAAGACAGTAACTAAATTATTTAAACGCCTCATCTTAAGCTAAATGTGAATTTAAATAATGTGACCGTGGAAATTAAAAAATATACCGCGCTGTTCTTAAATACACTAACTACATATTTTGAAAGCCTTTTTATACCCTCTGCACACAATGTGCGTCAAGTTAGCGTCGGTGACTTTAGCGGCGATAGCGGAACGGTGGAATCTGGAGCATGGAACCAATTTTTTATTTTTTGATTTCTGGGGCTTCTGGCGGCCAAATCGAAGAATTTTAAATGCAAATTTTTTTGAAATGAAATTCTCTTTCGATCTAAGTAATTCGCGATTCTGGCCGATGTTCGGAAGTATAAAAAAAATGCATTCAAAAAATCAGGTCCCCACGTTTTGGGGAATATCTCCACTCACAGAGCGTGCTCCACAATGCGCGCTAGCTTAGCTTAAAGGTCGCCCTTTAAAGGACATATGAGGAAAATTGCATCAAAGAATTACACGAGTTTACAGCCAAACTGCTCCAAGGCAATTGATGGCAAATTCTGTTAGTGTTCGACCCCCAAATCACGAAAATACCACTAATTTTTTTTTCGATGGCACAGTTTTTTTTTTTAAATTTTTATAATTTTAAAATATATTGTGATTGCAATTTAATATTTTTTAAGGAATTTTTAAAAATTAAATTCATTTTTACAATTTTCTAGCTTTTAAATATCTGGTTTAGCTATTTTTTCAGCCGGCTGCCATCACCACTCATTTTTGTTTACATGTCGCCGCCTAGAATAAAACTAAAATTTGAACTTTGTCAACCGAAAAAAGTTGAAAAATCCGAACTTTAAAAATCCATCATAAATCCAATTTTTTATGAATTTGGGCCATACTCGGCTTGTTTTGTCCGGTGGGATGTAAACTTTAAGTTTGTACCCATTATAATTTTTCAACGGATTTATTTCGGATTTTTACGATACATACAGCCGACCTACAGAGGACCAAAAAACACATTTTTCATCTTTGTCGAGCTGCTGCGCTGCCATTACTTATCCAATCATATTGATCTGTATGGCAAAGTTAAGCTCTGATCTAATGACTTTATAATGAAACAAACAAAACTGGCCCAATTGGGTGGATATTTGCCGAGATATAGGAAGAAATTCGAAAAAAGTCCGATATTTAACATTTTGAACTTTAAAAAATCTAAAAAAAAAAACTGTTCCATCGAAAAAAAAATTAGTGGTATTTTCGTGATTTGGGGGTCGAGCACTAACAGAATGTGCCATCAATTGCTTTGGAGCTCTCCAAGAATATTATTTTGTAAACTAGTGTTATCGTCAGTTTTTGAGAAAATCTGTTAACAGTGGACCAACCTCTGAATCCGCCCATACAAAAAAAGTGCTTGAATATTAATTTATCTATAACTTTTTTCACAGAGCGCGCTCCACAATTTCGAGTTTATAGTATGACGGTGGGGTAATTAAGCTATGTTCTCACCATCCGGAACGATTTTAAGCTTCATTGGAACCTCTGCTACGGGGTTTACTGCCTTATAGGTTCCAATTATATCCAATTATTTCCTCATCTTCTGCAACGTCAGCCGAAAAGCAACCGACTGGGCATGTGGCCTTCTTTCCCAATCCGCGCAGCTTTGACATTTGGAATTTGATCAAAGACGCAGTTGCTCAGTATGGAGACGTCAGCCCCGGTATCCACCAAGCAATCCACCTCTATGCCGTTCAGTGTAACTGTCTTCATTTGATTTTCATGTCGTACTTGTACGGCAGTAGCTGCTTCCGGAAAATTTGTAGACATATGTCCCCTTTGTTGCATCGAAAACATTTAGTTACAGCCTGGCAATCCTTACGTAATTGATCACTGAATCCGCAATTATAGCAGTGACTCTTTCTTTTGTTGAAGGAGTAAGTGAACAAGGAAGCGTTTCCGTCCCCATAAAGTATATATATTCTTAATCAGGGTCACTAGCCGAGTCGATCTAGGCATGTCTGTCTGTCTGTCTGCATGAACGCTGAGATCTCGGAAACTACAAAAGCTAGATGGTTGAGATTTCCCACACATATTCTTAGGCTTCCTACGTAGTGTAATGTGGGTGGTGTTTCTGTGTCAAAAGAAAGGAAGAAGATGTGTTGGGGAAATAGCTGAAAGCTATTGATTTCGGACGACACAGACGATTGACAGGATTTCGAGCAGTATACCTCATGCTGTGCTCAAACTAGCTCGCCGGATTGTCGTGGGGTCTTTCTACTCTCCTATATGTCAACCGACCCCATTAGCATAATATTTTAGGTACACGTATTACTGCGAGTTTATGGCTATTAAAAGTTGTGAGGATGTCAATTAAAATAAATGTAATAGGCTACCGACTATAGCCAAGTAGTGTTTCGTTCTTTAGGCTGGGAATTAGATGTCAGTTATCCCATTTCTTTACACTCCCTTCCTTTATCATATTGTACATTAATATGACCCTTATAAAAGTTCTAGTTTTAATTCATATTAACACTCCCCTGCACATGCTCTACTCGGGACGAGTAAATAAAGAGATTAGGCAGGCGATCATTTTAATATTAAGTGTACACTTTAATAATTCAAATAAGCGTCAAAATAATTCATAGTAATTCTCCTAGTTTCCTAATATTGTTTTTATAGTATATAATTTTATATTTATAAAGAAAAGAAAATAGTTATAACCTAAATTATCAAAATTTAGATGAACAAAAAAGTCGTACAATAGTATGTATTTAGGATATTGGGATTTCAATTTTTGTATCTTTAGTTAAGAATAGGGCGCAAGTATATATATAATTTGGGGTTTCAATTCATTTAATTATTCTTACTGAAAACTCACTCTTTACTTTTTATATAATTTTCCAAGCGCGATCGTTGAGCTCAAGGATGACGGTGGTTGATGAGTGCTAAATTAGGGAATCGAAACGATTTATAAGTAAACAAGGCCTAATATTGAATAGAAATATACTTCATTATTTGTTTTCATACCCTTATTCATCCTTATTCATTCTCGACACTATATTTTAAGTTCAAAATTAACGTAAAGGCTAAAAATCTATCGGGGGTGTCACAGAAAACCATTCCAACCGAATTTCTCTCGGTGTCACAGACGTCATTTTTGACGGTTTCTAAATCCCCCGTATTTTGACGGACGTTTTGATAAAATTACCCAACTTACAAATGTTTCCCAAAAATATTACTTTATTTAAGACAACTCTAATGAATTTTATGAACTACCTGCATACTACGATTTTTATACCTACTTCGGGTTATATTTAAAAATATGCTTTAATAAAACCTCTCCAAAAAATTAGCTAAAAAAAATCCGTCGGCAAACCGTCTACCTGGCAGTGCTACCAATTAGCTAGCACTTTAAAATACCAAATTTGTCCAAATTTCGGAGCTAGTTATCGAAATGTTTTGTTAACGAATTATTTATTCAAATGTACTTAGTATTGTAGTTAAAAATGAAACTTATTTCTGGTAAAAATTTTATGGTAAAAGAAGTTGTAGTTATTGAGAAATTAATAAAAACAGGCCGCCTGTTGCAAAAAGTTGGCATCACTGTCGTGAAAAAATGTCCTATTTTTGCCAGGTAAGACGCTGGCCGTGAAGAAGAAGAAGACATACATGTAAAAAAGTACAACATTTTTGTTTATTATTAATTTAAACTAATAAGCTTTGCTAATTTTCAGGGGTAAACATAGGTTCCCAGCGCAAGACACCATATTCTTCCGATTCATTCGCGATAATATCGACATTGCCAAAGGATTTACTTAGGGCGGCCGCATTCTTGTGAAAGGACCTGGCCAATGAGTTAAATCTCCGTGGTAGTCCATGTAAAACCGTTTGTAAGGATCTCCTCTGCGTCCTAGCCTCTCGCAGTTTATGCCTTCGCAAGTACTCTAGAGCAGACGGCATTTTAGTTCGCTTTTAAAAATCTTGCCAACTTAGAAATTAAAATAAACCAACGCAGCCGCGGCAAACCGTTGTTCAGGGCTGCAATATGTAGCCTGGCGGGTAATTCAAATTTTTAATTTTTTTCTTTTATTATGTACAATATGCGCTTTAAACATATATTCTTTTTGTAATTTTGCAAGAAAAACATAAATAATTGAATATTCGATATTTAGTGTATGCGTCCAGCCCTGGTCGTTTTTAGGTAAATTTTCCCAAAAAAGGAAATCTCTCGAATTTCTGTGACACCAACGGTTTTGGTCGGTTGTTTTCTAAACCAACCGTCCCCAAAACCGTCGACGGTTTCTGTGACACCCCAGTATATATTATTTATAAAAGAAGAAGATCTCGAACAGCAGTACATCTCTAGCAGCAACAGTTTTGGAGCAACTGCCTTGCGCATACAGCTTCTGTTTTAAAGCCACTCCAGTAGCCACATTGCACTATGGGAAAAAAGTTGATTTTTTTGGCATAAACTCTTGTTTTAAAGATACAAATTTGAAATTTTGTATATATACTATTAAGAATAAGGTGTAATTTCGGTTTTTGTTTTTTTTTTTAATGGGACCATTGCCTTCATCCTCTGCCCACGCCGCATAAAAAAATGATGTGGCAGTGATTCATGTGCATAAAGTTAGCAATGCAACTTTTGAAAATGCAAATTTTTTTTCTATCGTCAATTTGCCGCTATTTATCCGTAAATTATTCGTGAAAGAAACAATTTTTTTTGCTTAGACATGAGTGGACACATCGAAAACATATCTGTCCACCAAAAAAATTTTAAAAAATTCGAGATTAATTTTTTTGAAATTTAGTGAAAACTAAAAGTGTGGTCCACAAAAAATTAATTTTATTTTTAAAAATAATTTGTAAATTAAGTTGATTTTATGCCACAGTTTGAGAGGCGGCGACGTGTTGGCCAAAACTGAACAGTGATTGTCATCCGAGTTCCCTGAAGATGATCAGTAGTGGTGCAGGTCACAATGATGGGGTCATTGGAGCACTATTTCCACTATTGGTGGAGTTGCTCTGTCGGTTTATGCAATCCTGACCACGTGCAGCTTGCGACCTTTGATCTAGGCATTGAAAGCTTGGGCTATGCGGTTTCACTAGCCAATAAAACCTGGCTTAGTTATTTCCAATTAAAAGTCCCTCGTCGAAAGGTAGCAGGCCCCAAAAGGGGCCAGGCGAGAACACGGCCTTAGCCGGCATCTCCCGAGTAGAAAAGATCTGCGAACGGTTTTGATCTTAATTTCCACTCACGAAGAATTTATTTATCTTTACCTTTGGGTTTTAATCAATTTTAACTAGTGAGGTGATTAGAACTCGAATATTGCTTATCTATCATATATGAGCGTTTTTTCAGATGCACTCTTGCAAGTCAAAGCTTTCTGCATGTGAACCAGAAATTTCACTCAATGCAAATTATAAAGAGAACATTAAGAGCATAGGTATTTGTACTTTCTATTTAAACTGGCCACTACAGCAGCGCAGCTCTAATGCCCACAATCGCTTTCTTACGATTTTAAAATGTGTCTGGCTCCCACACCTTTAAAGATTTCCGAGAAGTATAAATGTCATTTTGTTGTGTATATTTACCTATCGAAATGTAGAAGACATTTTTAAATCGGACCATTCATTAAAAAATTATTCGCAATAAAAAAATTGTATGTATCTATCTCCCTCGCACTCCCTTTAGCTGAGTGACGGATATGAAACTTTAATATCAAAACAAACCATGAACTCGTTTGCCTCTGAGACCTCCAGAAAGTTGGCCAATTTCAGCATTTTTCGAACTTTGAGGTCCTTGTGCTAAAAATCCTTGCGTCGGGGAACTTTTCGGAAAACGCAGTTTAACTTGGGAATTCGTAACGAATTCAAAAATATAGCATCCATCGAGGTAAATTTTAGATGTTGCAAAGTTTGATCGATGTTTCTTAACCTATTATCTGAAATGGGGTTACAAAGTAAATGACTATAGCCTTCATATTTGTTTTTTTTTTTTTTAATGTTACAGTAAATTCGAGGAGGCAATGGAACTGATAGCCACGCATGGCGGCAGTGTCCCTATTCTCTCCGTTGCCAGGTGAGTAAAAAATAATAAGTACTTTAATCGTTTTGTATGTATATATAATTACTTGCTAGACTTTATATTAACCATTTACTGGCGATAAAGCAATATGATGATGCTGCAAAGCTTTGCCTGCGCATGCTTGGTAATAACAAAGTCCTTTGGGAAGAAGAAGTTTTTAAGTTTGTGAAGTGTCAGCAGCTACGTTCCGTTAGCCCCTACCTGCCGACATCCGTCGAAGGCAAACTTGATCCCCATGTATATGAGATGGTTTTATACGAGTCTTTGAAATTCGATGTAAATAGTTTCCTAAATCTCATCAAGGAGTGGCCATCTCATCTGTACGATGGCCTAGCTGTTATTAACGCCATTCACGATAATTTTCGTAAGCAATATGCTAATCAGTTGCTCGAATCTTTGGCACTTTTATACTCGTATCAGGGTGATTACGAAAGCGCTCTCCGTATGTATTTAAAGTAAGTATATAAATCGTTAATAAGAACTAACTCACAAAAAGTCCACAGATTACAGAACAAGGATGTCTTTCAATTAATACGTCGCTATGAGCTTTACGATGTCATTGCAAAACTCATTATTCCCCTCGTTCAATTGGATCGTGAACGTGCTTTAAAAATACTATTAGATAAGAAAAAGATAAAGACAGAGGTAGTTGTCCATCAGCTGGAACACAATCAAGAGTACCTATACTGGGTAAATGTGGCGCATTAACATGTAACATGTCAAAAATGCATTAAGTTTTTATTAATTCTTTTCAGTATTTGGACTCCTTGCTAAAAGTGGATACCAGTAATGTGTTTCAAAATAAACTGGTTTCCTTGTATGCAAAATATGATCGAAGTAAACTATTACCCTTTCTTATGCGTTCAAAGGAATATGACATTCAGGAGGCGTTGATATTGTGCAAACAGGAAGGTTTTTATCCGGAAATGGTCTTCTTACTGGGTTGCATGGGCGGAGTGGAAGCAGCCGAAGCCCTAAATATCATTATTCATAGAGTGAGACCAATTAAAGTAAAAGAAAAAATAACTGTAAAATAACATTTACATTTTTTAGATCAAAGACATAGAAATGGCTATCGAGTTTTGCAAAGAACACGATGACAACGATCTATGGAACCTGCTTATCAATGAATCTACCAAGCAACCCGAGATTGTGTCTAAAGTCTTGGACGGCATTGTGGGTAAATAGCGCGGAAACTTGATATGCGTCCTGAGTAATATTAACCACTTTACTGCTCTAGACTATGTAAACCCTGCGGTAGTCGTTAGTAAGATTAAAATGGGCCAGACTATTCCGAACCTGCGGGAATCTCTTATTAAAATACTGTGGCATTACAATATCCAAGAGGAAATATTATCCACCACCCAAAAGATTCAACATGATGACTATTTTGATACACATTCGGAGGTAGTGACACTGCAAAGACGTGGTCAGCAAGTATCCTGCGAACAACTATGCTTATTGTGCCAACGCCCAGTAATAGTGAAAAATACTGTTTATAATTATATAATCGGATTTAAATGTGGCCACCTCTATCATGAGCCGTGCGTAGGTGTCCCTTCCAACAAACACTGCAGTGAGTGTAAACTGAGGCCCGGAGATCCAGTTGTGGAAGAATAGGTTTATAGTGATATCCTTGCTCCTTTTCTGGTTATGACACATTTATCTTTAATATTGCTCTGTATTGTGTTTGATTTTGTATAAATATCTAATGGGATCCCACGTCATTAGATACCATTCAAAAAATAAATGTATCCCTTTTCATTTATAAATTATGCTTTTTAACTTAAATTGAAGGTATACAAAATTTAATAAATAGAGTCTTACTACCTCATGCAAAGAATAATATGTGCAAATTAACTTGCTTCTTAGTGAATTTGTTAAAATAAAATCATTTTATGTTTTCCTTCACTTATTCACTATAATGTTGTTATAGGTCAACATTTATTTCAATTTACTGCTCTTTGACCTTTAAATTCTGGAGTTTACGTTAGCGGACTTAGAGCTCGCTCTAGCGCTCAATATCGGCTTGGGTTTTATCTGGTTGGGAATAATTTGGAGGCGAAGTTTAAATTTTTCCGCCATATATAAAAGAGGTCTCGTTTTGGAAAATGAGCAATTCTTCGGTAATATTTTAATTGTCCAAAGATTTAGCTTTTTTGTCACATTTGTGCATGTGCATAAAGTTAGCAATGCAACTTTTGAAAATGCAAATTTTTTTCTATTGACAATTTGCCGTTATTTATCCGTAAATTATATGTGAAAGAAAAAAATTTGCCGCTCAATTATTTTTAAAATTATGAGATGTTCTGCTAATTTGATATTATTGGAAATGCAATAGGCACGGTATTAACATATCGCATACCGAACTATCGATAGTAAAGTCATAGTATAATGTATCTTCTCTAACGAATGTATTGTCTCTTCTTCTGCCCACCACTATCGCAAACGAATGTGTAAAACTTAATCCTCTGTGTCAATTATCCTAAATAAAACTATTATTCACTACTCAAGCTAAATTACAACAGGTTATGGGCCGCAGCACTTTCCACTGCGCCAGAAAATAGTTAGCAGAAGATATTGAACAACCAGTGAGATTAAATGGCAAATTTCAATTCGTGGTGAAATTGCCGACGCGCACATACATATGCATGTGCAAGAATTTGAGACTTCTGGGGACGAGACTGAAGGCGTCAAATAGGTGACAGAAAAAAGAAGAGTGTTCGTTGCTTGTGTAGCTTCGTGATCTAGTTGCTTGTGTAGCAAAAGTAAACGCAAATTACAAAGAAAAATGAGTATTGCTAGTATACGCATAGAGCCTTTGGGCAAACACAATTTCGACACCTGGAAAATACAAATGCAGGCCTTGTTAGTCAAGAACGACTCGTGGAAATATGTGAACGGGACTCATATAAAACCCGAAGAAAACCCCACGCGGTGGATAAACAAAGATGCAAAGGCTAAGTCCGATCTCATTTTGGCCATGTCAACATCGGAACTAAGGCATACAAAAAACTGCGAAACTTCAAACGATGTATGGAAAAAGCTGCATAGCACTTACCAGTCAACCGGGCCAGCCCGTAAAGCCGCGATGTTGAAATCACTGATCCTACTAAAAATGAATGCAGGCGGAGACATGAGAAGCCACATAGATATGTTTTCCGATTTAGTAGACAAAATAAACGAAGTTGATCTCATGAATATTGACGATCTGTTAACCATTTTGCTACTGTACAGTATCCCCGAGGAATATGAACAGTTCCGAATCGCGATCGAAACGCAGGAAAACTTAATCTCAACGGAGGCACTTAAAATAATGTTATTAGACGAATACGAGGCGAGAAACAGAAATCAAAGCGAGTCGACGCCCGGAGCATTATTGGCACACAAGAAGTATAGTAACAACAAACCAAAAGAATAAGCACTAATCAAAAGTTTAAGTTTAAATGTTACAACTGCGGAAAAGTCGGTCACCGTGCAGCTGAGTGCAGGTCGAAGCCAATAAAGAACCAGAATGATAGCATGTACATCAACGCAGCTTATCATACAATCAGTGATTGCAGTAACTGGTGTCTAGACTCTGGAGCAACGTCACACATGTGCTCACAACAAAATATGTTCGTGAGTCTTGAGCCTGCAGAAGGCTCGAAACTCAGACTGGCAAATGATAAGGCTACAGACATAAAAGGATACGGATCCGTGCAGTTCTCGCCAAACAACAAGTTCACTGCCAGCCTGAAGAACACGTTCTATGTGCCGGATTTAAGGACCAATCTCTTATCGGTCTCAAAAATATGTGATCACGGCTTCAATATTGTTTTCAAGAAGGAGAAAGCTGAAATTATTAGAGCTACAGGAGGAGAAATAGTGTTCACCGCTCCTCGCAAATTGGACTTATACCAGATAGAAGAAAAACTCGAATGCAGCCAGATCGCTGCAGGTAAGCAAAACAGCATCAAAGAATGGCATGAACGTTTCGGCCACCTTAATGAGCCGGACCTAAAAGAACTAATAAGAGAAGGTAAAGTACAAGGAGCCAAAGTAAACCTCAAGGAGACTCTTCCAATTTGCGAAGTATGTATCAAGGGGAAGCAGTCCCAAAAGCCGTTTCCAGTATCAGATTCAAGAGCAAGAGACGTACTAGAACTAATCCACAGCGACGTATGCGGTCCCATGCGTACAAATAGCCATGGCGGCAGCCGCTACTTTTTGACATTCATTGACGATTTCTCAAAATGGTGCGAGCTCTACACTATCAAAACAAAGTCTGAAGTGTTCCAGAAATTCAAGGAATTCAAAAACTACGTTGAACGGCGAACTGGAAAGAAGATAAAAACAATCAGGTCAGATAACGGTATAGAATACACTAATAATCAGTTCAAAAGTTATCTTGCAGCCGAGGGAATAAAGCACGAGTATTCCGTAGAATATACTCCTCAACAAAATGGTACAGCCGAACGTAAGAACCGGACCCTTGTTGAAATGGCTCGCTGCCTGATGTTGCAAGCCGCACTTCCTGCGAGCTACTGGGCTGAAGCAGTAAACACAGCTAACTACATAAGAAATCGATGTCCTTCAAGGAGCCTATGTGAAGATACGCCCTTTAAGCTGTGGAACAATCGCAACCCAATTGTAAGGCATATGCAAAAATTTGGTCAAATTGCATATTCACTGGACAAACGATCGAAGAGTAAGTTCAGCCCAAAATCCAATAAATGCGTATTCGTTGGATACTGCACCGATGCCAAAGCTTATAGGCTGTACGATGTGAAAAAACAGATGTTAATTAAAAGCCGAGACGTCGTTTTCACAAATCTATTTGGGCACGAGTATAAGTTCGAAGAGTTCATTGAACCTCAGATCGATGTCGACGTTGAGCCGGTAGCAGACAATCAACCAGAAAATGACCAAGATGACAACGAAAGCATCCAACCAGAAGATCCTGAGTCAGAGGACAATGAGCCAGACGATAAACAGCCAGTAAAACGTGGTCCTGGAAGGCCAAGGAAGCTGTTAACAGGTAAACCGAAGGCAAACCGAAACGCGAAGGCATTGACTATGATGAGACCTTCTCCCCAGTGTCCAGAATGAGCTCGATTCGAATTGTAATAGCTCTAGCAGCGGAACTCGGACTGGATCTTCATCAATTTGACTTTAACAGCGCCTATTTGAATGGAGATATTGAGGAAGAACTTTACATCAGCGTCCCACCAGAATTCCAAGAAATCTTGACAGCTAAAGAGAAAAAAAAGTATGGACCTGAAAAAGTGTGTAAGCTAAAAAAGGCTCTATATGGCCTAAAGCAGAGTGGACGCCAGTGGTACAAAAAGCTAGATAGTAAACTCGAAGAACTGAACCTTAAGCCACTCGCCGCCGACAAATGCGTGTACCTGAAAAATGAACAAAACGGAATCCTGATCGTATCGCTTTATGTAGATGACCTCATAATCGCGACCAATAACACCCAAATGCTTTTACAATTGAAGCGAGAATTGTCCAACAAGTTCCAGATGAAAGATTTGGGTAAACTATCGTATTGCTTGGGCATCGAGTTTAAACAAAACAAAGAGAAAACAGAATTTACCATGGGTCAGCCCAAATATATCGCAGATATTCTCAAACGGTTCAATATGGAGAATTGTAAGCCCGTAAATACACCAATCAACACGAATGAGAAATTGTCAACTGAAATGTGTCCAAAAACCGAAGACGAGAAAGAAGCTGTTTCCAACGTGCCGTATCAGAGTTTAGTAGGAGCACTAATGTGGTTAGCAGTATCAACGCGCACTGATATTGCATTTGCAGTGAGTGCACTGAGTCAATACAATACAAACTTTGGAAAACAACATTGGATTGCTGCGAAAAGGGTATTACGTTACCTAAAAGGCACTCAGAACTATTGCCTGACTTACAAACGAAGTTTCAAAGGAAGCTGTCCATCTTAGAAGCTTTCTACAAGAAGTTTTGGGCCAACTGAAAACGACCATCATCTACAACGACAATCAAGGAGCTGGCCAACTTACACGCAACCCCGTGTTCCACAAACGCACCAAGCATGTTGACATCCGCCACCATTTCATCCGAGAGCTTGTTGAAGAAGGAACTATTTCAGTGAACTACATTCCAACCACCGAGATGCCAGCAGACATATTGACAAAGGGACTCGGTGCTTCAAAACACAATACTTGTAAGACAGCCTTGGGTATACGTCCAGTCGATCAGCGCCTTACCAATTGAGGGGAAGTATTGGAAATGCAATTGGCACGGTATTAACATATCGCATACCGAACTATCGATAGTAAAGTCATAGTATAATGTATCTTCTCTGACGAATGTATTGTCTCTTCTTCTGCCCACCACTATCGCAAACGAATGTGTAAAACTTAATCCTCTGTGTCAATTATCCTAAATAAAACTATTATTCACTACTCAAGCTAAATTACAACAGATATCAACTTAGCAGAATACCCACACTAAAGTTACAAATTTCCAAAATCTTTTTTAATGGCAATTTGCCGTTATTTATCCGTAAATGATTTGCGAAAGAAAAAAATTTTTTTTTTTTTTTAATTTTTTAAAACATAATATCATAACATAACATAAGTGACAAAAGTTTTACGAATGCCATCCTCATCCATCTAGTAATTGGCAAAGTCGATGCAGGAACTAAAAGAAAATGGGAAGAACAGTTAGATTATACTTCGCTTCCTCTTTGGAGCGAGTGTGAGTCGGCCCTGAACAAGCGCTATCAGCATATGGTTGCCGAAGAAGCGCGTAAGCCAAAAATTGTTCAGCAGAGCCAGGTTTATCCTAAGAAGAATGGAAATAGGAGTTTTTCGTTTGTTGCTGCCATAGACGACCCTGAAGTTTGTGTGTTTTGCAACTCAGCAGAACATCAAGTAGGAAATTGCACTGCTTTTGCTGCCCAAAAGTACTTTGTACTTTGCTAAGTTGATATCAACTTAGCAGAACACTCACACCAAAGTTAAAAATTTCCAAAATCCTTTTTAATGGGAATTTGCCGTTACTTATCCGTAAATTATTCGTGAAAGAAAAAATTTAGTTGCTCTTGTTTTAACATTTTTTTTTTTAAACATATTGCACTAAAGTGCAAAATTTCCAAAATCTTTTTTATTGGGAATTTTTCGTTATTTATCCGTAAACGATTCGCGAAAAAAATTTAGTTGCTCTTGTTTTAACCTTTTTATACCCGTTACTCGTAGAGTAAAAATGTAAAAGACATTTTTCAAATCGGACTATTCATTAAAAAGATATACGCAATCAAAATTTATATATCTGTCTCCCTCGCACTCTCTAGCTGAGGTTCGAATATTAGATAGTCGGGACACCAACCCGAGTACAGCGTTCGCAACCCCTTTAGCTGAGTGACGGGTATTAGATAGTCGGGACACCAACCCGACTATAGCGTTCTCTCTTGTTTAAAAAAAAAATCATAGTTCTGCTAACAGCTCTGCTGACGTCGACGTCAAATGTGTGAAATTCCCGCGAAACCTGCGTCCTTAAGTTTTATTAATTTCTGCAGTGAGTCTGAGTCAATATTATTTACAAAATTAAACATAATGAAAAGTTAAAAATGTTTAAACATGAAAAATGGATGTTGCTTCTCACAGAAGCAGAATTCGCGGGAATTTTACACATTTGACGTCGACGTCAGCAGAGCTGTTAGCAGAACTATGATTTAAAAAAAAAAAGGTTAAAACAAGAGCAACTAAATTTTTTCTTTCGCGAATCATTTACGGATAAATAACGGCAAATTCCCATTAAAAAAGATTTTGGAAATTTTGAACTTTGGTGTGGGTGTGTAATTAGGTTTTTTTTTTTTTTTAAATGTTAAAACAAGAGCAACTACATTTTTTCTTTCATGAATCATTTACGACAAAATAACAGCAAATTCCCATTAAAAAAGATTTTGGAAATTTTGAACTTTAGTGTGGGTGTTCTTGTTTGTTGATATCAACTTAGCAGAACATCTCATAATTTTAAAAAAAATAGGGCGGGAATTTTTTTTCTTTCACGAATAATTTACGGATAAATAACGGCAAATTGTCGATGGAAAAAAATTTGCATTTTCAAAAGTTGCATTGCTAACTCTATGCACATGAGGCTACCCGAAGAGAAGCGACGACTAGTAAGGACAAAGTACCGGACAAGGACAACGATTTGGAAAACGATATTGAGGATGATGGGGAAGAAGTAGGATTAGTTTAATTTTAATATGTTTGAAAAGAAAAAAAAAATAAAGAATGAAAAATGAAATTTTAAAAAATTTTTAAATCGAGTAGAACTAATTCCTGAGAGTCGCATCCAGAAGCACTCTAAAAGACGCGATCCAGAACACATTTTTTTTGGAACGCAACCAGAATCACTCCAAAAGATGCGATCCAGAACGCATCTTTTATATTACATCCAGAACCAATCCAAAAGATGCGTTCTGGATCGCATCTTTTGGAAGGGACAAATGGAAGTTGAAGTTGAAACCCATGGCCGATGCGTGAAAACACGTAGCACCCATTTTGTCCCGATTTTGCTGTAAAAAGGAAGTGAGAAGATCATCGATCGGGCATGCATGCATCGGTGCTTCGGATGCTATCCATCACCCATTCTGGATGCGTTCCACTTCCGACTGGGATGCTTTGTGATTTTACAAAAACAAATGGGCACCGCGTCCATATGGGCTATGAATGGGCCGAACAATGTCGTGGAATAACAGTATTAGGGAAGTTCACCAAATGTTCAGGGAATGTACCGCTATGGCAGGAACTTAAAGAAATGGAATAGACAACGCACATTTTTTTTAGACATTATTTTTAAAAATAAAATAAATTTTTTTAAATTTACATACCAATTATAACAAAAGTAATTTTATTATATTTTAATAATTTTATTGGTAACCCGTTAGGGCAGCTTGAGCTCTGTTTAGAAACTGAAAATACATCTAAAAAAGAGACTGCAGCTCGCCACTTCATCGTCCGGCTAGGATGCTGATGCCGCACTTTTGGGCAGGCGCTGCTGACGGTCCACAACTCCGTTGCTGGCCCGCTGCTAACGGCCCACAACTCCGTTGCTGGCCCGCTGCTGACGGCCCACAACTTCTCGCCTCCAGCGCCTCGTGACCGTGACCACTTAGCGACTATAGCGTTCTCTCTTGTTTTAAAATGTTATATTAGTGTCCAAGGTATCCGTAATCGTCACAGATAGTTCCATCCCCGTCAGTCACCGGTATGTAATCAGCGTGTGAATATTCAATTAACTCGGAATGTCGCGTTAGTGGTCAGTATTGTCAGGAGGAATATGGCGACGTGGTTTGGGCAAAAGGAAAATGGTTAATACTAGTTTTTTTTAACCTATACTAGGTTGTCCTTATGGACCACTATCCCTTTTATTAAAACCGTTGTTTCCAGGTCCGCCTCGGAACAAAATGGTGATAATTTATTTCCTAGCCGTTTATTTCATTTTAACCAAACTCTATCCCCTGCTTGAAATCTTTTGTAACAACTGTCTTTGCTTTAGAGTTGGTCGCGTGTCGTGTTATTTTTCGTGACACGAAACACGCACTCAAGGGTTTTTTTTAGATTTAAGTGGTCATTACATTTGCGATAAGTTTAATTTAAATGTAGCTATACTGTGTGTCAAAGAATTCTCAGCTGAAAAAAAAAACGGGAGCTAATATTTTAGAATTTGTTAAAACAAGAAAGGAAGCTACCTTCTGACATCCGAAGCTTATATACCCTTGCAGATAAAGTAATGCTCACTCGGTGCAGTTCCAGGGATTCCAGATTCAGAGTTTCTATTTAAATTTTTAAGTAGTCAAGAATTAAAACGCCTACTTCCTACAAAGTTACAATGAATTTTTTTATATTTGTTTGAATATTCCTGTGGGAGCCTCCGACATATGTACTACCTGTACTGCCTGTTAAAACTGAGAGACTAGTTCGCATAGAAACGGACAGACGGACATGGCTAGATAGACTCGGCTATTGGTGCTGATCAAGAATATATATACTTTATGTGGTCGGAAACGTCTCCTTCACTGCGTTGCAAACATCTGACTGAAATTATAATACCCTCTACAAGGATATAAATATTCTCGAAGATTTTATTATACAGGATACATTAAGCAGTGGAGTTATTGTTACTGACTGACATTGTATCAGCTTTTAGTAAATTTAAAAGATTGTCCTGGATGATATTATGGATTTTGGATGATATTTTTGAGAAAAAACGAGTTTTTGAAGTTTCTGAACTTATAGAGGCTTCAAAAATACTTGTTAAGTACTTTAAGCACTCCGAACTCAACAACAAAATAAGTAAGTCACTTAAACAGGAAATTAAAACTCGCTGGAATTCGGTTTTTCTTTTGCTGCAAAGTATATTTGATGTTCAATCCGAAGTTAAGTCATTATTACTCAAAAAGAACGAGCTAAATAAATAAATAATGAATAAATGATTTAGACTTCGACATAATGGAAGAACTTCTAGACTCTTTAAAGCTTTTTAAGGAATGTTTGGAAAAATTCAGTTCTGAAAAGCATCCCACTTTCCACATCTATGTTCTGTGGGCTAATAAATTAATTAAACATTGTAAATCAAATATTAAGGATTCCTTTGCCATTTCGCAACTCAAAAGAAATACTTTGTAGTCACTAGAAAAACGCCTTAGCCCAAATGATATTCATTAATAAGGACTCTTCCCAAACCCACCGTTTAAGGAGCTTAGTTTTCATAGTGCTGAACTAAAGGCTCATGTCTTATCACTTGTTAAAATGATGTTATGTGATTACGTAACCGACATGGAAGCTGCGACCAGTGTTTTAAGAACGTCATCACCCACTGAAACTTTTGAGTTTGAGGAGTATAAAGATGATAACCTAAAAAAAAAATAAACTTGACAAAAATAAAGTTGATTTGGAAATAGAAAATTATTTTCAAAGCTCAAAAGACTGCGAAAACGATATATTACGTTATTGGAGAAATGCCAATCATCTAAAGTTATTGCAAAAACTTGCAAGGAATATTTAAAGCATCCCAGTTAGCTTAGTTAGAAGGACTAGGCTGTTAAGCTCTAATTTGGAAAAACTTTTAGTTTTAAATAAAAACATGTAACAAAAAAAATCCCACTGTTTAAAAATCAAAAAAAGTCTATATTCAAATAAAAAAAATTTATAAAATATATATTTTTATTTCGTGCGTGTTCGTGTCGTGTCGTGTTTTAAAATTATTTCATTGATTCGTGTTCGTGCTTGCTGGAAACTCGAGTTTCGTGTTCGTGCTGTGTCGTGTTGCGAAATTTTGACACGCGCCCATCTCTAGTCCCAACGGCGAATTGGAAGATTCTGCACATGGCCAGCCTTCTACCCAACGAGAGGGGCCAAAGTGTGGTCCTCCAAATCATCAATGAGGCGGAGGATCTGCTGTACCCAAGGGGCATGGGTGGTGTCTACCTGCGCCTCAAGAAGCGACACCCCGACGACAAAGGCGCACACATCCTGCAGGCTGGCGAGGTGGAGAAGGACTTAGGAACTTGCTCTGGACGACTCGGAGGACGAAGAGGACGGTGACCTGATTGTAATAGCCAACCCGTCGAGCGGAGATGAGATGAGCCAGCCATCATGACACTAAGGGTGCTGCAGCTCCTGATTGCCCTGAGCAAGGACCCGTCGACATAGCCTTGGTTCAAGAGCCATGGATTGCCTCGGGCAATATCGTGCCCGGACTAAGGTCCTCAAACTACAATACATTCTACTCACCAACGGTAAGCAGGAACAGAAGCGCCGTACTTGTGCGGAAGGGTATTTATGCTAACCTTATGCCTCATTACAGCTCTGACGACTTGACTCCGGTGATGCAAGAAAGCGAGGAGCAGCGCCTCTTAGTAGCCTCCTGCTACATGGCACACGACAGATCGGCACCACCAGACGAGCTGAGCAGCTTGGTGGAGTAAGGCTCGAAGGATGACCAACTCCTCATTGGTGCAGATGCCAATGCACACCATAGCGTGTGGGAAGAGGTGAGTCACTCTTAGACTTTATTATATCTACTAATCTATATATAGCAAACGTGGGGGAGGAGCACACCTTCGTAGGTCCCTCCTCGTCAAACGTGCTAGATATAACACTTGTTAAGGGATAGAGTACTTTGGTCTCCGAATGGAGGGTCCTAAAAACACCATCTTTCTCGGACCATAGGTATATTCCGTTCAGATATGATTTTAAAAGCACTCCAAAGTTAGCTGTCTATAGTAACCCCCGGAACACGAACTGGGAAAAGTTTACAAGGACAGTGACCACGAAACTCGCGACCAGCCCTAGAGACCCTGTCCAAGGAATTACTGGATGCGTATCACGCATCATGCCCGACTTCAAGAACAAGGAAGAAGAACAGGCCACCATGGTGGAATCGGGAACTTACACTCCAAAGACATAACCTCCGAGAATTCTTCAAAATCGCAAAAAAGGCAGACGATGAGATCATTAACGAGAAATACAAAATCCTACTGAGGGATTACAAGAAGGAAACACGCAGGGCGCAGAGAAGCTCGTGGAGAAACTTCTGCTACAGCATCGAGAATGTCCCGGAAACAGCTAGACTCCGGAAGCTGCTTTCAAAGCAACCTACCATATAGAGTCAGTTAAAACTTGACGACGGACAGTGGACTGAGGGCAGTGAATTGGCCCGAACAGCACTTATGCAATCGGACTTCCCAGGATGCACGGATGTTTTAGACGCCAGCACGCACAAAGACATAGCAACTGGCGAAGAACGCCCCCCAAACGATCTAATAACAACTACGAAAATCAACTGGGCCATAGACTCCTTTGCGGGCTACAAGGCACCAGGACTAGATGGAATATTTCCA
The DNA here is from genome assembly GCF_030179915.1 of Drosophila takahashii. Lineage (NCBI taxonomy): Eukaryota > Metazoa > Arthropoda > Insecta > Diptera > Drosophilidae > Drosophila > Drosophila takahashii. The sequence continues at coordinate 34,446,504 of NC_091678.1, forward strand.
GCCATGTTACAAGCGACCAAGGAAAGGATCACCCCATGGCTATATGAAATATACTCTGCTTGTCTAAGCACGGGCTATATCCCAATCCAATGGAGGACCTCTCGGATTGTCTTCTATCCAAAAGCGGGAAAGTGGAGTCACGCGAGCCTCAAGGATTACAGGCCGATAAGCCTCACCTCTTTCATACTCAAGACACTGGAAAAGCTGCTAGATCTACACATCAGGAATGATGTAGGGAGGCTCATATCATCCAACCAGCACGCCTACACCAAGGGGAAATCTGTGGAAACGGCACTACACTCGCTAGTAGCAACCGTTGAGAGAGCCCTACACATTAAGGAATATGCGCTTGGAGTATTCGTAGATATATCCGGAGCATTCAACAATGTCAAGATGAATGCTATAATGGAATGATGATGATATAATGCACGACTGGAATCAAACAGGCTTTGAAATGATTCCATTCGAATAGAATAGAGTTGAGTAAGTGCTCAGCACACTATGACTAGAATGTATTGAATCTTGGTCCGTATAGAGTATGACAGCAAAGGCATAGAGTTAAACGAGTGATAACGAAAAACAGAATGTCATATTTGAATAAGCTGAAATCATTCGAGTTATTCGAATCCATTCGATTGTCTTATATGACGTCACTGGGGCAAAATGGAAAATTAAATATTTTTTAAAAAACATACATATATGTCTATTTATACCCGTTACTCGTAGAGTAAAAGGGTATATTGTATTCGTGCAAAAGTATGTAACAACTGACGGCTTGACTGCGGCGATGCTAGAAAGCGACAGACCGGCAGTAGACGAGCTGAGCAGCTTGGTGGAGCTAGGCTCGAAGGATGACCAATTCCTCATTGGTGCAGATGCCAATACACACCACAGCGAGTGGGGAAGCTCAGACATCAACGTCAGAGGTAAGTCACTCTTAGACTTTATTCTATCTACTAATCTATATGTAGCAAACGTGTGACGAGAAAACACCTTCGTAGGTCCCGCCTCGTCAAAAGTGCTAAATATAACACTTGTAAAGGGACAGAGTACTTTGGTCTCCGAATGGAGGGTCCTAAAAAGATACCTGCAAAGTTGCAGGCGGGTACATTCAGAGTGGGGCACTGCTTCCATGGTAAAGGGGGCGCACCACAAGGTGGGGTCCTCTCGCCTCTCCCATGGAATTTGGTGGTCGACGATCTAATTAATAGTCTAGTCACACTGTGTGGGGTAACCTATCGAGTGAGCCAATAACCCGATTACTCCAAAAAAGTGTTTCCACTGGGTTAACTCCAAATATCGAGTGATGACATCTAGTGTTTGTTGTTTGTGTTGTTTATTTGACTAGGGATGGACCTTCAACGATAGGAAATAAATACAAAATATACCGAAATTTACAAAAAAATACTCCGAAATACCAAAGATCCTAAAAGTACCCCACTTTTGCCCACATCTAGTTGCCTATACACATCCTATGTAACAAAAACAGGGAAGTAGTAGTAGTAGTAGTATTCTTTATTTATAAAAAAACATTGAGTGAACGGCATTACAAATGTACAATTAAAGGTGATTTACAGTTTTTTTTTTTTTTTTTTATAAACAAGAAAAGAATTAGAAAATAAATCGACTTGGTTATCTAACCGTCTGTCGATCTCGGCTCCCAGTGTCAAAACTGCCAGTGTACTACACCTGACTTCCCGGGTCTTCCCCAGATATCAGATCGTTCCACCAATCAGTTTAAAAACTAGGAGAGCTGAGTTTCGTGTTTGAAGTAAAAAATGTAGTATTTAAAAGTTTTCCATTAAAATATTATTACGGTACTGCAGAGCCTGGTTGATGTAGTTGTAAAGCGTTGACCAGCACTGCCCATTCAGCAAATCGTATACAGCACGCCGGGTCAGCTGAGCCATACCAAAATGCAGCAGGCGAATCTCCCGTAAAATGGGGCAGTGTCCTATAAAGTGCACGATGTTTTCCTGCTCCCTCATATTACAGATCGGGCACACAGTGTCGCTGGCTGTCACGTTTGGGATGTAGCTTAGTGGGAGGATTTCCCCCCTTGCCATAAAAATGGTACGGATCTTCTCCACAGTGAAAGCGTCTGTAAAATAGTTATTGACTCCCAGATCGTATTCAAGAGACCTATGAGTCAGCCGAGTTGCGCTTCTCCTTGATTCCGTCTCGAACTGAGTCCTATACGTTTCTTGCATATGTACTAGTATACGTTGCGTCCATTGCGACCATTGGGAAGGGTCGCCTAACTGTAGCCTTTCTCCGTAGGTCTCGGCAAGCGTCACCCATTCTATGACCCATTGCTTACGTTCCTGCACCAAATAGTTCGCTAGAATTCGCGGCAGCCTACATTCGGGCATGGATACCACTCTCTGGATATATCTGAAGTGCATTTCTGCTGTAAAGATATGCAGCGGCGGAAGTCCAGTTTCAAGATATAGCATCCTGTTCGGGGTAAATCTGGGTAGACGAAAAATCTTTTTTAAGAAGAATCTTAGAAGACTTTCAACTTCTTCATAGGGTAAGATGCCCCAGACCTGCGCGCCGTAACATAATATTGATCGCATTGCTGCACTAAACAGCTTGTACTTGCTACTCATTGGAACATCCTTTTTCCCTAGCAGCGATTTCCATGTGCAATTTATGGCCAGTTTAGCATCTCGAAGTTTCTCCAGTAAGTGGTTGTTGAAACGACCATTGTGGTAAATCCAGACTCCCAGGTATTTATATGTCTTGACAATATCTAGCTGAATTGACCCCAAATTCCACTTTTCGTTTTGCGCTAGCCTTCGCCAATGCCTTTTGAAGATTAGAACTTTTGACTTCTCGGTGTTTACTGATAGTCCCCACAATAGACAGTATTTGTGCAGAGCATTAATCATTTCTTGCAGTTCGTCGGGTGATTCGGCGAGGATCACAATGTCATCTGCATACAGCAGCGCCTTAATCGCGCATCCGCCTATTTGAATACCGCATGGCAGGCTATCCGTGATATCGTTTAAAAACAGGGAAAACAGAAGGGGGCTGAGTAGACATCCTTGCTTGACTCCTGCTTCAGTGGCAAACCACTCAGATAGTTGTTCTCCATCCCATACTGCCTCCATGTTATCCGTATACAAGCTCTGAAGGACGTTTAAAAACATGGTTGATATGCCGATATTGCTGAGCTTGTACGTTAGGGTTCTTCTGTCTATTGAGTCAAAGGCAGCTCTGAAATCTACAAAGAATGCGTATAATTTTTTTCCACCGTCGATATAAGACCTTGCTATACTTGTGAGACTGAAAATGTTGTCTACTGTCGAATATCCTTTTCTAAAACCGGCTTGGAATTCAGTAAGAATATCGCAGACTCTTAACCAGTTTTTAAGCCGTTCGAGAAGTAGCGCAGCGAAGACTTTAGCTAACGCATTTTGAAAAGAGATTCCTCTATAGTTAGATGTCACCTTCGGGTCGCCTTTCTTAAAGATCGGAAAGATTATCGCTTTTTAAAAGCTCTTTGGGACTGCTTCGGATTCCAAGAACTTGTTGAAAGCAGTGACAAGGCTGGCTGTAAATTGAGGTGTAGCGTACTTAATGAATTCCGCTGGTATCCTATCTGGCCCGGGTGCTTTTCTTTCTTTTAACATTGCAATTATATTTTCCACTTCTTGTCCAGTTACATACCCATCTAAAATCGGATTTTGTACCGACGGCATTGCAAAGTGCAGGGATTGCGTCCAATCAGGAGGAGCTAGAAGATCACGGAAATGGTTTCCTAGATCATCTGCATTAACTTCCCTTGATTTTACAAACGAACTTCCATTGAGTTTCTTAATAGTAGTCCAAAAAGTCCTGCTATCTGTTATGGAATCCAATGATCTTGCTAGGTTAATGTAAAATTGCGTCCGAGCCTTTTGACAAGTTAGCTTGTATGCGGCGTTGGCTTCATGGTACATTACCGCTGCACTTGCTGAATTTGTTGATTTTTATTGCCTTAGCATGTTAAAAGAAAGCATTCGAGCTGCCTCACACTGCTCTGTGTACCACTCCTGCTTAAAGTCTCTAGGCTTTCTTCGACCTCGTGTATTAACGGCTTTAATAATGCATTCTGTAAGAAACCCTTCAATTTCATCGGGGGTTCTCAAATCTGCCACACAACTTGTTGCCAGGTTTCGGTCCAACTTAGTCCTATAGTTCTCCTTCTCTCGATTACGCCAGATCAGACTTGGCAGAAGTCCAAGCGGCGCTGTGACTGCGTTCGATGTTGTGGAGAGAGTGACTGTAACTACCAGCGGCAGATGGTCAGAGAACATTTGACTGTTCACTTCCAAGTCTTTGATGGTTTTTATCCATGTGCCGCGTGCCATGCATAGGTCGATGGTAGACCGAGCTTCACCTCTCATAAAGGTGTAATCGCCCAAAGGATCGCCTGCCGACCTTCCATTGACCACCGTGAAGCCGAACAGCTCAATCAGGTCCATTAGGTGCCGGCCATTGGCGTCTGTTACTTTGTCTTTGGCATTACGGGCTTCATTGAGGGCACTTGTGCCTAACTGTTGGTCAAATCCGAGAAGTTGCGCTTCTCCCAACCTTGCGTTACAATCTCCTATTATCAGTGCACTTTCACTTAATCGGACATGGTTTAAAACCTCATGTAACATTCCAGAATCTCTTTCCCAGTGATTGCAATTAATGTACACTGGCAGTAGGTGCAGGTTTTCATTTTCTACAGTCCTCAGTTGGATAATAATTGCCTCATCTACATTTATGAAACTAATTATATTCTGTTCGTGAAGTTCTCTTTTTATACCATATATCATTCCACCACTTGCTCGTCCTCTGGCGCTGGTTCGGATGGCAGGCACCCATCTAAGCACAAAGTCTTTAAATTTTACTTCGACCGCATCCAATTTGGATTCCAAAAATGTTTCAGACAGAATGAAAATTTGAAACGACGCAATGTATTGGAAGAAATCATTATATATAAGCTTATTTTTTATTCCTGCCACGTTATAGGACAATATTTTGATCTCCAGTCTCTCTATAGTATCGGACTCTTTAATCGCATTTACACCTACAACATTACTACATTCTAACATAGGACTACATTTAATACATTTATTTTTGTTTCTATTTAGTTTTTTGACTTGGACTTTTGGCATAAGAACGCATACGTAATGTGAGAAATTTCCAAACTGTTTCCGTATAATTCTTTTAATTTAGGTTCAGCTGGTTTTCCTTGCCACATAAGAACCTTGTTGTTATTAAACGACATCCAATTTCCGTCTACGTTGATGCTGTCGTTTTGAACTTTTACTTTTATTTCCCTGCGAATGGCCAGCAGAACCTTTTTTAGCTCTAGAAGAGCCACTTTGTTTGCTTGTTTTTCTACAGTCAAGTCCTTGTCTAGGAACACATGGCTTCCACGTAACTTATGACCATTCTTCAAAATATTTTCCGCTTCTCCTTGGGATTCGCATTCTACCAAAACCATCATTTTGCCATCCCGCTCATTTAGCTTTCTCACATCGGAAACCCTAGCACTTTTTAAATGAAGTTTCTCTTCAATTAGAGTTTTAACCACCAGTTTACAGTTTTTATCTACTTTTAGGCCTTTTATCACTACGTTTTTTTTCTTTTGTTGTTCTAGCAACATATTTATTGTACGCTTATCGGCTTCTCTATCAGCGCGAAGGCTTATCACCTCTTCTTTGAGTCGCGTGTTATCGTCGGTTAACTGTTTGACCTGCAGCGAAATGGCACCAATGTCGCTTTTCAGATCCTGTTTTAGCCCTTCGACGTCTGATTTCGTTGGCAGGTCTTTTAACTTTATATCAAGCAGCTTCGACATAGCTGATGTCAGCTCCTTCAAGGTCGCTCCTCCTGCAATATTTTGTGACATATTCTCCAGCTTCCTCTTTTGCGACGCCTGCACTGGTGATAGGTAGTTATCTTTTTCATCCGAACTAGACATGACTACTATAAGTTTTATCTACACGCCTAGAAGTATGCACTATTTTTGCAAAAAAGGGTAACTGGCGCCCTCCAACGGTGGCCGCTACTGGATAGGTTTTGAAATTTTCGTAGAGTGTTAGGCAACTCACTGCGGCTGCGACCAGCTGACGATTGCCACCTCTAGTCTTGTTTACCTCTTCCCACGCCGGTTCGACTCGTCCGCGTTTTCCTGCCTTTCCCCAGTTTTTCGCAGCTTTCGCCGAAAAAAATGAGTGAAAACCTGGAACAGCTTCTTGGAAAGCAAAGTGCTAATTTTCCTGAGGTGCGTTGGTCCACAGCTGATCCTCCGTGTTTTCTACGGTCAGTGAGCCGTGCGTCGTCGTTTGGACGTAAGTTTATGTTTTTAATGGTGCGGGTGTCTTGATATAAGACACTTTTCTCGGAGCCTGATAAAAAACTCAACTACACAACTCAACAAAAACAGGGTTATGTCAATAACCCCATAGCTCCATAACTCCACCCCAGTGTAAATACTATTTACTAAATAGACTATAAGAGATTCGAGAGGAGAGCCCCAAAAATACCAGCCTATGCGGACAGGCTGACCCGAAACACAGGTCAAGTACATAGGCACAATACTGGACTGCAAGCTGGCATGGAGACCCACTGTTATGGAAAGGGTGTAAAAGGCCACTATTGCGCTTTATGCATCCAAGAAGATAATTAGCAGCACATGGGGCCTGTCACCTATTCTGATCTACATCTCGGTGTTGCGTCCGACGCTGCTGTACGGAGTCTGTTGCTGGAGAAAATAAATTTTGAATTTAACCGCCCTAATTTGAATTCGTTACACTTGAGTTACCCTGTATGCCAATTTCAGCTCACTTGTCTATAAATATGTTGCCCAACACTTTTTCTATTATTCCTTCATTGTCGCTAATTCGTTGATGTGAGCAGAAATACAATTTAATAAACGCTACGATTTGCAAAATAGCCTGTGAAGGACAATTTCTTATAAATAAATATATAGTCGCCGATCGCAAACAGAAGTGTTTTATTAAAGTATTTAAAGTTTCGTGGCTGGCACGTAACATTTTTATTAAATTTTAAAGTTGCTTATGTCGCACATTATATTTGAAATCTTGCAAAAAGTTGTGAAATTAACTTTGCAATAGTCTGCAAATGAGATCATACAGTGGCACTCTTCACTTTTTCGTGACGCCTAAATGGTATTGACTCGTGCGAAAAGAAAACTGATGAAAAATATGGATCAAACCCACAATTCGACGCCAAGACCGGGTGGGAAACCAGACACCGATGAGGACCACATGGAGCCACTAAGTGACAATGAGGATGACACTGTAATAGAAAAGGACAAGGAAATTCCAATAATGAACATGCAGGATTTCATGGAGAAGATGTTGGTGGAGCAGCAATTGCAGACGGATCGAATTATGCAATAATTTAATGCCATGACCGAAGAGTTTACTGAGTATAAGAAGAAAGTAAATTCTCTGGTTTCTGAAGCTGATAAACAAGGCAGTGAACCACCCGCAAATGGAGCACAGGGCGGTATTCATGGCCTGGTGTCCTCACACGGAGGTCCGCATCATGGAGCAGCTTCATCGCATTCAGGTGTCGCACAGGGCGGCATCTATGGCCAAGCTTCCTCATATGGAGGATTGCATTCTGGAATTGCTTCAACAACCGGCATCTTTGGGCTGGCTTCCTCATATGCAGAATTGCAGCCTAGCGTTGCCTCAGACAATGGCAGCGCACTGACTTCTGGAGCCGCACAGGGCGGCATTCATGGCCTGGTGTCCTCACACGGAGGACTGCGTCCCAATGCTGCTGCTCTTAGCAGCTATACTTCGACTTCTGGAGCCGCACAGGGCGGCATTTATGGCCTGGTGTCCTCACACGGAGGACTGAGTCCCGATGCTGCTGCTCTTAGCAGCTATACTTCGACTTCTGGAGCCGCACAGGGCGGCATTCATGGCCTGGTGTTCTCACACGGAGGACTGCATCCCGATGCTGCTGCTCCTAGCAGCTATACATCGATTTCTGGAGCCGCACAGGGCGGCATTTATGGCCTGGTGTCCTCACACGGAGGACTGCGTCCCAATGCTGCTGCTCTTAGCAGCTATACTTCGACTTCTGGAGCCGCACAGGGCGGCATTCATGGCCTGGTGTCCTCACACGGAGGACTGCGTCCCGATGCTGCTGCTCTTAGCAGCTATACTTCGACTTCTGGAGCCGCACAGGGCGGCATTCATGGCCTGGTGTCCTCACACGGAGGACTGCGTCCCGATGCTGCTGCTCTTAGCAGCTATACTTCGACTTCTGGAGCCGCACAGGGCGGCATTCATGGCCTGGTGTCCTCACACGGAGGACTGCGTCCCAATGCTGCTGCTCTTAGCAGCTATACTTCGACTTCTGGAGCCGCACAGGGCGGAATTTATGGCCTGGTGTCCTCACACGGAGGACTGCGTCCCGATGATGCTGCTCTTAGCAGCTATACTTCGACTTCTGGAGCCGCACAGGGCTGCATTTATGGCCTGGTGTCCTCACACGGAGGACTGCGTCCCGATGCTGCTGCTCTTAGCAGCTATACTTCGACTTCTGGAGCCGCACATGGCGGCATTTATGGCCTGGTGTCCTCACACGGAGGACTGCGTCCCGATGCTGCTACTCTTAGCAGCTATACTTTGACTTCTGATGCCGCACAGGGCGGCATACTTGGCCTGAATTTTTCACAAGGAGGATTTCATCCCGCTGATACATCTGGCACCACACAGGGTGGTCGACAACTCAATTTTCAAAATGACGCTATAAAAGGTGAGTCTGCTTTTGGATATGCTGGGTCTCGGGGTTGTGGCGCATTCGAGATGGGTGATAGTCAGAATTTTTCGAAGGGAAGAATAATAGAATAATAATATAATATAATATAATATAATATTTAGAAGTGTGTTTGTTGAGACAACTCTCGCATACAAGTATTCCGATTTGGAAAATTTACTCCGACTGCAGAAGAGTTTAAAAGGTGCTGCCAGGGAAGAGGTGGCGGCAATGTTAATAAATCCAGTTAACGTCGATCACATTATGAAGCGCCTACAGTTTACGTATGGACAATCAGGACTGCTTATTAGGAGTCAGTTGGAAAAGGTATCTGAAATGCAGCAGATCACAGAAAACAACCTGGACAAAATTATACCATTTGCAGCAAAGGTATCAAACCTGATCATATTTCTTAAATCGGCTAACGCTTTGCAGCATTTGCAAAACCCTGTCCTATTAAGTGACCTTATAAGTAAACTTCCTATGCGAACTCGTATAGAATGGACAACATATGCATCAGGTATCCAACCCTATGCTGATCTAGGACATTTTGGTTCGTGGATAGATAAAATTGCAATGGATATATCACAAGCTTCTCTTACATCTGCATCAAGTAAGCCAAATTCCAAGCATGAGAAAGGCTCAAACCAAAAGATGGTGATGCAGATAACCAAGGAACCGTCTAAGGATACAGGCAAAATTAAATGTTATGAATGCAAGGGCCCACACATTTTTGAAGAGTGTGAAAAATTTACAAAGAGTGACGTAAATAATAGGTGGTTAATGGTCAAAAAACTGAAAGTATGCTTTGGATGTCTTCGGCAGGGGCATAACCTAAACGTGTGCAAGAAGAAACGTATTTGTAAGGACGAAAACTGTAAATCGTTTCATAACTACATGCTACATCAGGATAAGAAGCTTGTGGCTGTAAATAGTTCGACAGAAACAGTTCAGGAACAACAAGAATGTAGCCCAGCAAATATTCTCACAGTCAGGAACAGCACTTCGATGCTTTTATTTAAGGTGCTGCCAATTGAGGTTACTGGACCAAACAGAACGATCCTTAAAGTATTTGCCTTCATAGACGAAGGATCCTCTGCATCATTAATAGATGCAGATTTGGCAGAAAAGCTTGGTGTGACTGGAGACACACAAAAAATGACTCTCAACTGGATAGGAAATCACAAAAAAGTAATTCCTTCGATAAAATGTCAGCTCAAGGTTCGAACAACAGAAGGTACAACAAATTGGTTGCCATTAACAGGTAGCACAGTTCCGTTTTTGGAACTGCCTGTACAATCACTTGACATTGAATCTCTTAATGAAAAATATATCAAATTAAGGAGTTTGCCAATTATTCGATCGATACTAATGAAAACGAATTAAACGATTTAATGGCCGAATATTTTAATACAGAAAACCTTCTCGTTAAGTTACCAAATAATCCATTAGAGTCAAATGAAATTGTCAGGGCTCGAAAAATATTGAAAGAAAGTACGATACGTGTTGACCAGAGTTACGAGACAGCTCTTTTGTGGAGTCATAATAATATAATCCTTCCTAATAGCTTTGATATGGCTCTAAAACGACTTCACACGACTGAGCGAAAGATATTCGATTCTGACAAGCAGGAGGAATATAAAAAGGCTATAATGGATTTCGTACATAAAGGATATGCCCGAAAATTGACAAAAGAAGAAGCAGAAAAGGTCGGCCCAAGAACCGGTATGCTGGCTGATCTTATGATAATTGGCAAAGTTTTAATGCAGGATATCTGGCGCACAGGAATTACCTGGAATGACTTAATAGACAATAATATATACAAGCGCTTCAAGGAATGGATCGGTCTATTGGATAGAGTGAAGCATTTTCAAATTAGTCGTTGCTATTCTCCAAAGTTTTTAGATTCAAGTATTTCAAGGGAACTTCATATATTCGTCGACGCAAGTGAGCAGGCGTTTGCTGCAGTGGCATATTGGCGAATCATATCTGGCGACAATATTGAGACTTCCTTTGTAGCAGGAAAAACTAAATGTGCTCCCCTGAAGTTGTTGTCGGTGCCCAGGCTAGAGCTCCAAGCCGCAGTACTAGGAACGCGATTGAGAAACTTGATATTAGAAAGTCATGATATTGCCATTGACATATCTGTGTTCTGGTCAGATTCAAGGACAGTACTCGCCTGGATTTGTTCTGACCACAGGCAATACAAACAGTTTGTGGCATATCGGATAGCTGAAATTCTGGACACAACAAAGGAAAATGAATGGCGTTGGGTTCCAACTCTCTTAAACCCACCGGATAAAGCGACAAGAACCACCAAGTGTCAAGAGTATGATCCGCAAACTGTTTGGACTCTAGGCCCATTATTCCTGAAAGAACATGAATCCGCCTGGCCAACAACCGATAAAACGATCCCATTACCAGATGACTCTGACGAAAAGCGCAAAATTGTCCTTACAATAGCGATAGACCCACCAATAGACATTGGTCGGTTTTCAAACTTTATGCGCCTAAAGCGAACAATGGGATGGCTGCTCAGATTCATAGGAAATATGAAAAAAGACAAAAAGAAGGTTGAAGGAGAAATTTCCTTCAAAGAATTGGTCAATGCTGAGAAATCATTATGCAAAGTAGCACAGCAACACACATAATGCGAAGAAATAGGCGCTCTTCGGCAAAATGATTTAATTTCCAAAAGTAGCCCAATATATTCATTGTCACCTGGTCTAAATGAAGATGGCTTGTTGGTCGTTTAGGGCAAGCTCAACAATGCATCTATATTGGCTGTAAGTACTCGGCAGCCAATAATACTTCCAAAGAGACATCCACTTACCGACCTAATTATAATGTACTATCATAAAATATATCACTATCAAAATGACGAACTAATAATAAGCATAAGTAAGTTCTGGGTGATCAGTATACGTACAGCAGTCAAACGCGCTAAATCGTCCTGTCAGTTCTGTAAAAACAAAAACGTAAAGCCAGTGCCCACGCTTATGGGACAATTGCCTAAAGATAGGGTTACGCCGTACAATCGACCGTTTACTTACACAGGACTTGACTATTTTGGCCCTTTATTTGTGACAATAGGGCGTCGTCATGAAAAGCGTTGGGTCGCCTTGTTTACATGTTTAACGGTCAGAGCTATACACCTAGAACTAGCGGAGGACCTATCATCTGATGCATGCATTGTAGCCATCAGAAATTTCGTAAACAGACGTGGCGTTCCTAGCACTATTCGCTCTGATATGGGCACAAACTTTGTTGGTGTCGACAATATTCTAAAGAAAACTAACGACATCTTCGATTGGGAATACATAAAGGCAACGCTGGCGACTAAGGACATCAACTGGGAGTTTAACTGTCCAGCTAACCCTAGTTCAGGAGGATGTTGGGAAAGATTGGTTCAATCAACAAAGGGTGTCCTAGCAGTAACTCTAAAGGAGCAAGCACCAAGAGTAGAAACGCTACGCTGTCTTCTGATAGAGGCCGAAAATATTATCAACAGCAGACCTCTAACACATAACACATGTACCAGTTACTATAGACGATCCTGAACCATTCACCCCGAATCACTTTCTACTGGGAACTGTAAACTCTACACAAACTCCTGGAGAAATTGATAATTACTGCCATCGAAAACAGTATCGTATTGCTCAGCAGCTAAAGGATGTATTTTGGAGACGTTGGAGACGGATGTATCAACCGAGAGGTGGCTGGAAGAAGGGCCTTGTTACCCAAACGTTTAAGGCAAAAGATGGTCTAATTCGAACTGCGGAGGTGCAGACATCAACTGGTCCCCTTAAACGCCCCATCTCTAAGCTTGCAGTTCTCGATGTTTTAGGTAAAACGACTTAAGCGTTTTACGGTGAGGGGAATGTTGCTGGAGAAAATAAATTTTGAATTTAACCGCCCTAATTTGAATGCGTTACACTTGAGTTACCCTTTATGCCAATTTCAGCTCACTTGTCTATAAATATGTTGCTCAACACTTTTTCTATTATTCCTTCATTGTCGCTAATTCGTTGATGTGAGCAGAAATACAATTTAATAAACGCTACGATTTGCAAAATAGCCTGTGAAGAACAATTTCTTATAAATATATATATAGTCGCCGATCGCAAACAGAAGTGTTTTATTAAAGTATTTAAAGTTTCGTGGCTGGCACGTAACAGAGTCTTAGTGTGATGGCAAGCCACTCAAAAGACGACGTACACCGAACTCATGGAGAATATTCAGCGGCAGGCACTGATCTGCATAACGGGGGCGTTGAAGTCAACCCTCACTAAAGCTTTAGAAACGATCCTCGAAGTCGACCCCATAGAGATCCACGCACAACTGACTGCAGGAAAGGTAGCACAACGTTTAGTTGCATCAGGTAACATAAGGACGGAAACCTTCGGGCACGGCTTAATCGGCCTAAGCAGGATCAACAAAACGGACTATATAACCCCCAGAACGTGCCCGGAGGGTAAAACAACCTCGTTCATGGGCCTCAACACCTCAATATATACACGGCGGCTCCAATATGGAAGGAGGAGTAGGAGCGGGCTTATACTGTTCGGACCCTGAAATAAGGCTGTCTCTTGAGCTACCCAACGACTGCACCATATTCCAGGCGGAAGTCTCCGCCATTAGGAATGCTGCTGAAGTGGCTCAAAATATGAAACCGTGGTCAACTTGTTCGTGGACAGCCAAGCTCGTGGACATGCAGTCGTCAACGGACAGTTCCAAAAATGTAATGGCGAGCAGGAAGGCACTAGATAGCCTTAACAAGACAAAGTCAGTGCGGATCTCCGAACGCACCAAAGCGCCCTGGAGAAACAGGTGGACACGCGAGAAAAAAAACAGGTGGAGGAATACCAAGACTTGCCGTATCTTACAGGCCACTGTCTGGCCGTATCATACGCAACTATACTCGGAATCTTTAACAGCCGCACCTGCAGGAAATGTGAGGAATCGTGGGCTTTCGAAACCCTGGAACATCTTTACTGCAATTACCCGGCTCTCTCACGAGCGAGAAGAAAATACCTCGGTGCCCCAGTAGTGGCATCACTACAGTACGCATCTAGAAGGGAACCAGGAGAACTTCTTGCCTTTGCCAAAAACACCTCGATCCTTAGGACATAAAAACCTCTTAACGTATCTCAAGGTTCATACGCTTCAACCGGACAACTAAGGGCCACATTGGCCTATGCGTGGCCCCGTGAAGTCCGTCCGGGTTAATCTAACCTAACCTAATAGAAAGAAGACTTTTGGGAAAGTTTCATCGCGATAGCTTTAAAACTGAGAGACTGGTTTGCATAGAAACGAACAGACGGACATGTCTAGATGGACTCGGCTATTGGTGCTGATCAAGAATATATGGGCACTTCCATATTGTCGCTCGGGACATTTGCACACCTTTAAAATTTAAAAAAAAATTGGAAAAAATTGGATTTTAATTTTAATAATAGGCTTTTCTTTTCACTCTTCACAAGCAATATTTTTTTGTAAAAATCATGATTTTGTACCACTTGTAGTTTTTAAGATATTGTTACAAAGCTGCCGTATTCGCTCGGGACAAAAATAAAGGTGGATTTCGGGGAAGTTTATTCAACATCGGAACTTAGCAAATTCTGATGGAATATTTTAATGCGATTTTTTTTAGAATGTTGTCCAAATATGTCGCTGTGAAATGGTTTTGGTTTTACTCAAAAATTGTTAGCGGTTTTTTTTATGCAGTTTCAACCACATTCGATCGGGACATGTCGCTTGGGTCATTTTTTGTGAGCGTTTTGTAAAGTGTATTAATAAGTTTTTTTTTGTTTAAGGCGAATATACTACATAATAAAAGAAAAAAAATTAAAAATTTGAATTACCCGCCAGGCTACATATTGCAGCCCTGAACAACGGTTTGCCGCGGCTGCGTTGGTTTATTTTCATTTCTAAGTTGGCAAGATTTTTTAAAGCGAACCAAAATGCCGTCTGCTCTAGAGTACTTGCGAAGGCATAAACTGCGGGAGGCTAGGACGGAGAGGAGATCCTTTCAAACGAGTTTACAAGAACTACCATAGAGATTTAACTCATTGGCCAGGTCCTTTCACAAGAATGCGGCCGCCCTGGTGTCTTGCGCTGGTAACCTATGTTTACCCCTGAAAATTAGCAAAGCTTATTAGTTTAAATTAATAATAAACAAAAATATTGTACTTTTTTACATGTATGTCTTCTTCTTCTTCACAGCCAGCGTTTTACCTGGCAAAAATAGGACATTTTTTCACGACAGTGATGCCAACTTTTTGCAAAGGCGGCCTGTTTTTATTAATTTCTCAATAACTACAACTTCTTTTACCATAAAATTTTTACCAGAAATAAGTTTCATTTTTAACTACAATACTAAGTACATTTGAATAAATAATTCGTTAACAAAACATTTCGATAACTAGCTCCGAAATTTGGACAAATTTGGTATTTTAAAGTGCTAGCTAATTGGTAGCACTGCCAGGTAGACGGTTTGCCGACGGATTTTTTTTAGCTAATTTTTTGGAGAGGTTTTATAAAAAGCATATTTTTAAATATAACCCGAAGTAGGTATAAAAATCGTAGTATGCAGGTAGTTCATAAAATTCATTAGAGTTGTCTTAAATAAAGTTATATTTTTGGTAAACATTTGTAAGTTGGGTAATTTTATCAAAACGTCCGGCAAAATACGGGGGATTTAGAAACTGTCAAAAATTACGTCTGTGACACCGAGACTTGCTATTCGGGGGAAATTCGGTTGGAATGGTTTTCTGTGACACCCCCGATAGACTTTTGGGTGCTATTCTCATTGTCTCTCTCTCTCTCTCTTGCTTGCTTTTACATTGTAATTGTTCGGGCGTTATAGTTGTTGGGACCCCAAAACCCACGCTCAGTCGATTGAAGCTTTTTCTCTCGCGCTCTCTGGCTTTCGATTTAATTCGTGATCCGCGCTCTTATACTTTTTTTGCTTTGTGTCTTTGCGGTTTTGGAATTTGCCAAATTTACTTGAGGTATTTTTCATATTTTATTTTATTTTCTTTAAATTTTCTTATAATGGCTCTTATCTGTTCAATGACAAATTGTATTCTTTCTTCTCCACCTAATGAAGATTTTATTTTCTGCTGGTTCTGTGCAGGATTAATGGCAGAATTAGAGACTTCCTTGAGCAGCGTGCCTGTCTCATGTGGGCATGTGAGTCCTGCAGGAAATCGGTAAGTGAGATGACCAGCTTTATGAGGCAGACTCGGGACGGCCTTTTAAATCTTTCGGGAGCTATTAAAAAGCTCAATGCAGGGTTTGATTCCGTTTGTGCCCAATTTAGTAATAAACAAGAGAGAACTATATAGTCGGATTGGTGTCCCGACTATCTAATACCCGTCACTCAGCTAAAAGGAGTGCGAGCGCTGTACTCGGGTTGGTGTCCCGACTATCTAATAATCGTAACTCAGCTTTAGGAAGTGCGAGGGAGATAGATATATAAACAATTTTCATTGCGTATAACTTTTTAATGAATGGTTCGATTTGAAAAATGTCCCCTCTCCTTATTTGCTGAAACTCTTGTATTCTCCCTCTTTCTCTCATCTCTCTCTCCCGCTCTATATTATAACTGTAATTAAAATTATAATTTCACTCTCTTTAAACCTCTCTAAACTTCTTATACGGGGGTGTCACAGAAACCGTCGACGGATTTGGGGACGGTTTATTTAGAAACCAACCGACCAATACCGTTGGTGGTTCCACATCCACAGGAACGACCAGGGCTGGATGCATACACTAAATATCGAATATTCAATAATTATCGAATTTTATTTGACAGTCCAAATACTGTTTTCCAATAAGTTTTAAACTTAATTTATGTTTTTCTTGCAGGATTACAAAAATAATATATGTTTTAAACGCATATTGTACACAATAAAAAAAAAAATAAAAATTTGAATTAACCGCCAGGCTACATATTACAGCCCTGAACAGCGCTTTGCAGCGGCTGGGTTGGTTTAAATGGGGATTTAACTCATTGGCTAGGTCCTTTCAAGCAGTGGTCACAAGAATGCGGACGCCCTGAGTACATCCTTTGGCAGTGTCGATATTATCGCGAATGAATCGGAAGAATATGGTGTCTTGCGCTGGTGACCTATGTTTACCCCTGAAAATTAGCAACGTTTTTTAATTTAAATTAATAATAAACAAAAATGTTGTACTTTTTTACTTACATGGTTCTTCTTCTTCACAGCCGGCGTTTTACCTGGCAAAAATAGGACATTTTCACAACAGTGATGCCAACTTTTTGCAACAGGCGGCCTGTTTTTATTAATTTCTCAATAACTACAACTTCTTTTACCATAAAATTTTTACCAGAAATAAGTTTCATTTTTAACTACAATACTAAGTACCTTTGAATAAATAATTCGTTAAAAAAACATTTCGATAACTAACTCCGAAATTTGGACAAATTTGGTATTTTAAAGTGCTAGCTAATTGGTAACACTGCCAGGTAGACGGTTTGCCGACGGATTTTTTTAGCTAATTTTTTGGAGAGGTTTTATAAAAAGCATATTTTTAAATATAAACCGAAGTAGGTATAAAAATCGGATGTGACACCATTGAGTTTCAAAATGTCTTTGATCCGAAGTTTACCCTATTCTGGTGTCATTTTAATACTTTCAAAAATATTAATTTGACCCTTTTTGGTGTCAAAAAGTCACTAGCCGGTGTCATTTTTTTTAGTATTAAGGCCTCTTTACAGTTCAGATGGAATGTGACATGGAATCGAATTTTTTATACAAATTTCGAAATCTGAGATGGAATAGATTCCATTTTCTATTTCGTTTTTTATTTCGAGTTTACACTTCAAATGGAATTTGGTCAAAATTCTAAGAAAAGCCTCATATGTTTAACATAGATTAAAACAATTTTAAATATGAGCCCTTGTAAAATTTAACATTTGCTCGACAGTAATAAAACTTTGATCTGTTAAGATTATTTTATTTGACTCGATTGGAATATGTGTGTCAGTACATATTCCATAAGAGGTTATATGAAATGAATGGTGTTCATTTCGTTTGTTGTCAAAGTGATTGTGGTTCGAAAAAATATCTGGAGCTCGAAAAAAAAGAAACACTGCAACACAAAAGGGAGAGAGGATTCTATCGTAAAAACCATGCGCACTTACTGGTTAATGGATCCCTCCCATTTAAAAAGCGGTCCCTTCAATAGCCCAAACAAGGCTTATAAAGAAGAATATGAAGAAAACCACAGATCCTGTGGATGATACAAACAGGAGATTTTCTCAAGTCAGCCAATGAACTTATGTCTTATCACTAGTGCAGCAAAATAAATATATTGTAAAATTAGAATTGGTCTTCCATTTTTTTTCAGTTGCAGGATGGTTTTATAGACAAAGGTTCTGCCATAGCACAGACCATGGGAATATAATTTGTTAGGACTTTAAAACCGCTAGTGCGTACGACTCAAAGAAAATCAAGAATTAGTGAGAGCCATTAATGAACTCGGAATAGATTCAAATAAAAGCTATCATCAATTGTAAAAGCAAGCAACAATTTTGTCATACCAAGCTAGCTTTTTAAAATTATTTCACAGAATTAACAACAGACTATGTTAACGGGCTTGAAACATAAGAAATCCCATTTGAAAAATTCCTACTGAGGTGTAAAGAGGCCTTTAAAAAAAAATGTTAAGCCAAAAGGTTTCAGAAAGTAGTACATTAAACGCCTCAGGCGGAGCAAATATTTTAAAGGACAATATCCTTTGGGCGTACGAAAATCGAAATTGTTCCACTGCAATGTCCTCGTATGGGAATTTTTCTCGTATAAATGCCAAAACATCCTCAGATTTGGTATCCGTGTTGAATCTAGAAACAAATAATTGCTTCTTATGTGGAACAACTGAAAGTTTCTTACGCCCCTCAGCAGCAGTCTGAACCTCACTCGGCTGAGAGCCAGAAACGGGTACGGTCGGCCACGAATTTGGTAACTCCGCCGGCTCTGAAGATTTTTCCCAACATGACTTCCGGAAACAGGGACACCACCGGACCCAGCGGTATCCATTGGCACAGTTGCTGAGTCAACAGAAATTGCTGCAGTTACCAGGTTCGGATTTGGGGTAGATGCCACAACTTTATTTACTGCCGTTGAGCTTAGTAATTTTTATACCCGTTACTCATAGAGTAAAAAGGTATATTGTATTCGTGCAAAAGTATGTAATAGGGAGAAGGAGCGCAGCGCAAGAATATTTCTGCCGAGCACCACGCCCCCTCTAACGCCCACAATCGCCTACTGAACAATTTTTAAATGTGTCCGGCGCCCACATCTTTAAAGATTTCCGAGAAGTATAAAAGCATTTTTTTTGTATCACTATGGACGGCAGTCCATGTAGTGACGAAGCGCACCAGGAGAGTGTGCGAAGGCGACTACTGTCACTATGAACGGCAGTCCATGTAGTGACGAAGCGCACCAGGAGAGTGTGCGAAGGCGACTACTATTATATCAAATAAAAACACCTCTAAACGAGGTAAAAAACTAGTGACGATCGCACCTTGAACGTACAAAAGTTCTGATATCAACTTTTGTGACGAAAAATGATTTTAGATGCGACTAAATAAGTACGTTACCTAAAATGTATTCATTCGGCCCGCTTTAGCAAATATTTAATATCTACACGAAAGTTTTTTGTTGTAGCGTGCCGAATGAATAAATTTTAGGCAACGTACTTATTTAGTCGCATCTAAAATCATTTTTCGTCACAAAAGTTGATATCAGAACTTTTGTACGTTGAAGGTGCGATCGTCTCTAGTTTTTTACCTCGTTTAGAGGTGTTTTTATTTGATATCAGAAGTTTTTGTTTGTTTACTTTTGCTCTCATAGGTGCTAATGTAAACATTTAAATTTAAATTGGTCAATCATAATTTTTAAACAATTGTATTTTAACGAATTAAGTTAAAAAGGATGGTTTTATAGACAAAGGTTCTGCCATAGCACAGACCATGGGAATATAATTTGTTAGGACTTTAAAACCGCTAGTGCGTACGACTCAAAGAAAATCAAGAATTAGTGAGAGCCATTAATGAACTCGGAATAGATTCAAATAAAAGCTATCATCAATTGTAAAAGCAAGCAACAATTTTGTCATACCAAGCTAGCTTTTTAAAATTATTTCACAGAATTAACAACAGACTATGTTAACGGGCTTGAAACATAAGAAATCCCATTTGAAAAATTCCTACTGAGGTGTAAAGAGGCCTTTAAAAAAAAATGTTAAGCCAAAAGGTTTCAGAAAGTAGTACATTAAACGCCTCAGGCGGAGCAAATATTTTAAAGGACAATATCCTTTGGGCGTACGAAAATCGAAATTGTTCCACTGCAATGTCCTCGTATGGGAATTTTTCTCGTATAAATGCCAAAACATCCTCAGATTTGGTATCCGTGTTGAATCTAGAAACAAATAATTGCTTCTTATGTGGAACAACTGAAAGTTTCTTACGCCCCTCAGCAGCAGTCTGAACCTCACTCGGCTGAGAGCCAGAAACGGGTACGGTCGGCCACGAATTTGGTAACTCCGCCGGCTCTGAAGATTTTTCCCAACATGACTTCCGGAAACAGGGACACCACCGGACCCAGCGGTATCCATTGGCACAGTTGCTGAGTCAACAGAAATTGCTGCAGTTACCAGGTTCGGATTTGGGGTAGATGCCACAACTTTATTTACTGCCGTTGAGCTTAGTAATTTTTATACCCGTTACTCATAGAGTAAAAAGGTATATTGTATTCGTGCAAAAGTATGTAATAGGGAGAAGGAGCGCAGCGCAAGAATATTTCTGCCGAGCACCACGCCCCCTCTAACGCCCACAATCGCCTACTGAACAATTTTTAAATGTGTCCGGCGCCCACATCTTTAAAGATTTCCGAGAAGTATAAAAGCATTTTTTTTGTATCACTATGGACGGCAGTCCATGTAGTGACGAAGCGCACCAGGAGAGTGTGCGAAGGCGACTACTGTCACTATGAACGGCAGTCCATGTAGTGACGAAGCGCACCAGGAGAGTGTGCGAAGGCGACTACTATTATATCAAATAAAAACACCTCTAAACGAGGTAAAAAACTAGTGACGATCGCACCTTGAACGTACAAAAGTTCTGATATCAACTTTTGTGACGAAAAATGATTTTAGATGCGACTAAATAAGTACGTTACCTAAAATGTATTCATTCGGCCCGCTTTAGCAAATATTTAATATCTACACGAAAGTTTTTTGTTGTAGCGTGCCGAATGAATAAATTTTAGGCAACGTACTTATTTAGTCGCATCTAAAATCATTTTTCGTCACAAAAGTTGATATCAGAACTTTTGTACGTTGAAGGTGCGATCGTCTCTAGTTTTTTACCTCGTTTAGAGGTGTTTTTATTTGATATCAGAAGTTTTTGTTTGTTTACTTTTGCTCTCATAGGTGCTAATGTAAACATTTAAATTTAAATTGGTCAATCATAATTTTTAAACAATTGTATTTTAACGAATTAAGTTAAAAAGGCGTTGAAGTATTTCAAAATACCTTTTAAACGAGGTATAGCACATGTCTGTACCTTTAGTAGTGTAGAACTTACAAACTAACGAAATTTAGCTATTTTTAGCTTTTTCCCGCTAAAGTAGCGGCTTTTTCCAAAAGTCGTAGAACAAAAGATTCCTATATGGAACTCTTAAGTGCAAATTTACTGATGCCATGACCCTAAAATACAGTTCGGATACCCTCACACAAAATTCAATACTCAGGGAGCGTTAGTTGTTCGAGCTGGCAAAAGTGGCTATTTTCGTATAAAAATAACTTTTAAACGTGACTTTTTACAGTAATGTGTTGTATACCAAAATTTAGGGAATCTCAAGGGCTATACAGTTTAAAGTTTTAAAGAAAATCGTTAGAGTCGTTTTTGAAAAAAATAAAAAAAGCTAAAAAAAAAGTTTTAAAAAATTGTCTTTTGCTAATATTTTTTTAACTATTACATTAACACAAATTGCATATAGAAGGCGTTTATAGCATTTAAAAATACCTTTCAAACGAGATGCAGCACAAGTCTGTAGCTTTAGTAGTATAGAAGTTACGGCTTTCCGAATTTTAGCTATTTATAGCTGTTTTCCCGCTAAACTAGCGAGTTTTTCCAAAAGTGGTAGAACAAAAGTTTTTATATCGATGTGGTGAACGTCATATCAAATTTTCAAAACTTAAAAAACATGTTTTGGACAAACTGACAAACAATGTGTTAGTTGTGTTCCTATTGAAAATACCCGTCGAATGAGGGGTCCGACGAATCCGACGATCCGTTCAAAAGTTATCGCCAAAATAAGATTTTCTTCGTCTTCCCAAAATGAAAATTTAATTCTGTTTGTCAGTTTGTCAGTTTGTCAGTTTATCCAAAACATGTTTTTTAAGTTTTGAAAATTTGATATGACGTTCATCACATCGATATAAAAAACTTTTGTTCTACCACTTTTGGAAAAACTCGCTAGTTTAGCGGGAAAACAGCTATAAATAGCTAAAATTCGGAAAGCCGTAACTTCTATACTACTAAAGCTACAGGCTTGTGCTGCATCTCGTTTGAAAGGTATTTTTAAATGCTATAAACGCCTTCTATATGCAATTTGTGTAAATGTAATAGTTAAAAAAATATTAACAAAAGACAATTTTTTAAAACTTTTTTTTTAGCTTTTTTTTATTTTTTCAAAAACGGTTCTAACGATTTTCTTTAAAACTTTAAACTATATAGCCCTTGAGATTCCTTAAATTTTGGTATACAACACATTACTGTAAAAAGTCACGTTTAAAAGTTATTTTTATACGAAAATAGCCACTTTTGCCAGCTCGAACAACTAACGCTCCCTGAGTATTGAATTTTGTGTGAGGGTATCCGAACTGTATTTTAGGGTCATGGAATCAGTAAATTTGCACTTAAGAGTTCCATATAGGAATCTTTTGTTCTACGACTTTTGGAAAAAGCCGCTACTTTAGCGGGGAAAAGCTAAAAATAGCTAAATTTCGTTAGTTTGTAAGTTCTACACTACTAAAGGTACAGACATGTGCTATACCTCGTTTAAAAGGTATTTTGAAATACTTCAACGCCTTTTTAACTTAATTCGTTAAAATACAATTGATTAAAAATTATGATTGACCAATTTAAATTTAAATGTTTACATTAGCACCTATGAGAGCAAAAGTAAACAAACAAAAACTTCTGATATCAAATAAAAACACCTCTAAACGAGGTAAAAAACTAGTGACGCACCTTCAACGTACAAAAGTTCTGATATCAACTTTTGTGACGAAAAATGATTTTAGATGCGACTAAATAAGTACGTTGCCTAAAATTTATTCATTCGGCACGCTACAACAAAAAACTTTCGTGTAGATATTAAATATTTGCTAAAGCGGGCCGAATGAATACATTTTAGGTAACGTACTTATTTAGTCGCATCTAAAATCATTTTTCGTCACAAAAGTTGATATCAGAACTTTTGTACGTTGAAGGTGCGATCGTCACTAGTTTTTTACCTCGTTTAGAGGTGTTTTTATTTGATATAATAGTAGTCGCCTTCGCACACTCTCCTGGTGCGCTTCGTCACTACATGGACTGCCGTTCATAGTGATAGTAGTCGCCATCGCACACTCTCCTGGTGCGCTTCGTCACTACATGGACTGCCGTCCATAGTGATACAAAAAAAATGCTTTTATACTTCTCGGAAATCTTTAAAGATGTTCAGTAGGCGATTGTGGGCGTTAGAGGGGGCGTGGTGCTCGGCAGAAATATTCTTGCGCTGCGCTCCTTCTCCCTATTACATACTTTTGCACGAATACAATATACCTTTTTACTCTATGAGTAACGGGTATAAAAATTACTAAGCTCAACGGCAGTAAATAAAGTTGTGGCATCTACCCCAAATCCGAACCTGGTAACTGCAGCAATTTCTGTTGACTCAGCAACTGTGCCAATGGATACCGCTGGGTCCGGTGGTGTCCCTGTTTCCGGAAGTCATGTTGGGAAAAATCTTCAGAGCCGGCGGAGTTACCAAATTCGTGGCCGACCGTACCCGTTTCTGGCTCTCAGCCGAGTGAGGTTCAGACTGCTGCTGAGGGGCGTAAGAAACTTTCAGTTGTTCCACATAAGAAGCAATTATTTGTTTCTAGATTCAACACGGATACCAAATCTGAGGATGTTTTGGCATTTATACGAGAAAAATTCCCATACGAGGACATTGCAGTGGAACAATTTCGATTTTCGTACGCCCAAAGGATATTGTCCTTTAAAATATTTGCTCCGCCTGAGGCGTTTAATGTACTACTTTCTGAAACCTTTTGGCTTAACATTTTTTTTTTAAAGGCCTCTTTACACCTCAGTAGGAATTTTTCAAATGGGATTTCTTATGTTTCAAGCCCGTTAACATAGTCTGTTGTTATTTCTGTGAAATAATTTTAAAAAGCTAGCTTGGTATGACAAAATTGTTGCTTGCTTTTACAATGGATGATAGCTTTTATTTGAATCTATTCCGAGTTCATTAATGGCTCTCACTAATTCTTTATTTTCTTTGAGTCGTACGCACTAGCGGTTTTAAAGTCCTAACAAATTATATTCCCATGGTCTGTGCTATGGCAGAACCTTTGTCTATAAAACCATCCTGCAACTGAAAAAAATGGAAGACCAATTCTAATTTTACAATATATTTATTTTGCTGCACTAGTGATAAGACATAAGTTCATTGGCTGACTTGAGAAAATCTCCTGTTTGTATCATCCACAGGATCTGTGGTTTTCTTCATATTCTTCTTTATAAGCCTTGTTTCCACCCATGGGCTATTGAAGGGACCGCTTTTTAAATGGGAGGGATCCATTAACCAGTAAGTGCGCATGGTTTTTACGATAGAATCCTCTCTCCCTTTTGTATTGCATTGTTTCTTTTTTTTCGAGCTCCAGATATTTTTTCGAACCACAATCACTTTGACAACAAACGAAATGAACACCATTCATTTCATATAACCTCTTATGGAATATGTACTGACACACATATTCCAATCGAGTCAAATAAAATAATCTTAACAGATCAAAGTTTTATTACTGTCGAGCAAATGTTAAATTTTACAAGGGCTCATATTTAAAATTGTTTTAATCTATGTTAAACATATGAGGCTTTTCTTAGAATTTTGACCAAATTCCATTTGAAGTGTAAACTCGAAATGAAAAACGAAATAGAAAATGGAATCTATTCCATCTCAGATTTCGAAATTTGTATAAAAAATTCGATTCCATGTCACATTCCATCTGAACTGTAAAGAGGCCTTAATACTAAAAAAAAATGACACCGGCTAGTGACTTTTTGACACCAAAAAGGGTCAAATTAATATTTTGAAAGTATTAAAATGACACCAAAATAGGGTCAACTTCGGATCAAAGACATTTTGAAACTCAATGGTGTCACATACGATTTTTATACCTACTTCGGTTTATATTTAAAAATATGCTTTTTATAAAACCTCTCGAAAAAAATTAGCTAAAAAAATCCGTCGGCAAACCGTCTACCTGGCAGTGTTACCAATTAGCTAGCACTTTAAAATACCAAATTTGTCCAAATTTCGCAGTTAGTTATCGAAATGTTTTGTTAACGAATTATTTATTCAAAGGTACTTAGTATTGTAGTTAAAAATGAAACTTATTTCTGGTAAAAATTTTATGGTAAAAGAAGTTGTAGTTATTGAGAAATTAATAAAAACAGGCCGCCTGTTGCAAAAAGTTGGCATCACTGTTGTGAAAATGTCCTATTTTTGCCAGGTAAATCGCCGGCTGTGAAGAAGAAGAACCATGTAAGTAAAAAAGTACAACATTTTTGTTTATTATTAATTTAAATTAATAAACGTTGCTAATTTTCAGGGGTAAACATAGGTCACCAGCGCAAGACACCATATTCTTCCGATTCATTCGCGATAATATCGGCACTGCCAAAGAATTTACTCAGCATTCCTGTGACCACTGCTTGAAAGGACCTGGCCAATGAGTTAAATCCCCATGGACTGCCATGTAAAACCGCTTGTAAGGATCTCCTCTGCGTCCTAGCCTTTCGCAGAGCAGATGGCATTTAAGCCAACCCAGCCGCGGCAAAGCGCTGTTCAGGGCTGTAATATGTAGCCTGGCGGTTAATTCAAATTTTTAATTTTTTTTTTATTGTGTACAATATGCGTTTAAAACATATATTATTTTTGTAATCTTGCAAGAAAAACATAAATAAAGTTTAAAACTTATTGGAAAAAAGTATTTGGACTGTCAAATAAAATTCGATATTTATTGAATATTCGATATTTAGTGTATGCATCCAGCCCTGGTCGTTCCTGTGGATGTGGAACCACCAACGGTTTTGGTCGGCTGGTTTCTAAATCAACCGTCCCCAAATCCGTCGACGGTTTCTGTGACACCCGCGTATAAGAAGTTTAGAGAGGTTTAAAGAGAGTGAAATTATAATTATAATTACAGTTATAATAGAGAGCGGGAGAGAGAGATGAGAGAAAGAGGGAGAATACAAGAGTTTCAGCAAATAAGGAGAGTGGACATTTTTCATATCGGACCATTCATTAAAAAGTTATACGCAATGAAAATTGTTTATATATCTATCTCCCTCGCACTTCCTAAAGCTGAGTTACGATTATTAGATAGTCGGGACACCAACCCGAGTACAGCGCTCGCACTCCTTTTAGCTGAGTGACGGGTATTAGATAGTCGGGACACCAATCCGACTATATAGTTCTCTCTTGTTTATTACTAAATTGGGCACAAACGGAATCAAACCCTGCATTGAGCTTTTTAATAGCTCCCGAAAGATTTAAAAGGCCGTCCCGAGTCTGCCTCATAAAGCTGGTCATCTCACTTACCGATTTCCTGCAGGACTCACATGCCCACATGAGACAGGCACGCTGCTCAAGGAAGTCTCTAATTCTGCCATTAATCCTGCACAGAACCAGCAGAAAATAAAATCTTCATTAGGTGGAGAAGAAAGAATACAATTTGTCATTGAACAGATAAGAGCCATTATAAGAAAATTTAAAGAAAATAAAATAAAATATGAAAAATACCTCAAGTAAATTTGGCAAATTCCAAAACCGCAAAGACACAAAGCAAAAAAAGTATAAGAGCGCGGATCACGAATTAAATCGAAAGCCAGAGAGCGCGAGAGAAAAAGCTTCAATCGACTGAGCGTGGCTTTTGGGGTCCCAACAACTATAACGCCCGAACAATTACAATGTAAAAGCAAGCAAGAGAGAGAGAGAGACAATGAGAATAGCACCCAAAAGTCTATCGGGGGTGTCACAGAAAACCATTCCAACCGAATTTCCCCCGAATAGCAAGTCTCGGTGTCACAGACGTAATTTTTGACAGTTTCTAAATCCCCCGTATTTTGCCGGACGTTTTGATAAAATTACCCAACTTACAAATGTTTCCCAAAAATATAACTTTATTTAAGACAACTCTAATGAATTTTATGAACTACCTGCATACTGCGATTTATATACCTACTTCGGGTTATATTTAAAAATACGCTTTTTATAAAACCTGTCGAATAAATTAGCTTTAAAAAACGGTCTCCAAAACCGTCGACGGTTTCTGTGACACCCCTGACTATACCTGAGTAGGTATAAAAATCTTAGTATGCAGGTAGTTCATAAAATTCATTAGAGTTATCTTAAATAAAGTTATATTTTTGGGAAAAAATTGTAAGTTGGGTAATTTTATCAAAACGTCCGGCAAAATACGGGGGACTTAGAAACCGTCAAAAATGACGTCTGTGACACCGAGATTTGTTATTCGGGAGAAATTCGGTTGGAATGGTTTTCTGTGACACCCCCGTATATAACCGTTTCAATAATCGTACAATTTTCCAATCCCATATAATAGCAATTTTCGGTCTCTCTAAAGTGGACCTGCCGTCCGCAACGAAGCTGAGAGATATGTCATGATCATTTTTGTTCAAGCGTTGTCAAAAATTGAAAAATGTAGAGCACACTGCAGAATTGTACCCAAATAATACCGAATCAGGAAGAAGACGCAACAAAAGCATTTTAATTGCCGCAAACACTTTGGGAACTGGATGTGTTGTGTGTAACAACAGTGGCCATTCAATTTACAGCTGTGTTCAATTTGCCAATCTGTCAGCACAAGAGCTGTGATCTAAGAGGTTTTTCCAGGAAGTTGAAAATAAAGCAGTAGCGGAAGAGATCTTCCGCCCGGGTTTCCACTAATCAGCACGTGTTTGGGCACACAAGGTTATACCATTCACGAATGGACTGCAATCTGCCACATCCGATAGGAATATTCTCTTTCACTTATGCAAAAACGAACACGGTTTGGGTTTTGTATCAATTAAAGCGGCGTGATAAAGTTTATCAATGGCGCGGCAAACTTAACCTTGGCGTTTTCAAGATCGCTTATATGACGATCTGATACGAATACTTTTGCGGGTTGTGAAAGGGACTGATTGCCACCGCGTGGGCGTTTATATACCTAAAATTTCCAGACATTCAAAATTTTAGTTCTTGGAACGTCATGGAAATATTGCACCAAGTTGGCGGCGCTGAACAATGCAGCTGATACTCAAAAGCTGAGCTAAGATAACCCCTCGCGGCCGCAAAGTATACTTTAATAGGGATCTAATACAATTATTGGTTTTGGGGTTTTCTGGCTGCAAAATAATAAACGCACATTCAGTCCAGAATGACGACCATTACACCACCCGATAATATTTATTCTTTAGATGCATTATTAGCGGGAATTAGCTACGAATGTCCTTGGCGTGATAAGTTCCTACCTCTTTTCCTTGCAAGTTTTCAAGTTGGTAATAACAATTCCCAAGTTTTTTTTCGAATTCTATATTTCACAAACTGGGGACCTAATTTTGCGTTAAAATTCTGTTCGAATTTACTCTGAGCGAAATTTCGACTATACACTTCCTGTACTTCCCGGAACGATGCCAGCTTTGCCCGCAAATTGTATGGCCGGACATTGCGATAATAGGCACAACGAATATTAGCTTGAATATCTTTTGGCAAAAGGGCTAGGTTACCTGATCGAGACATAGGTACTATAGGTTCCTCCAAAAGCGATAAGTCTTTGAGTAACTTATAATCGGAGCAAAAAAGGCCTAGGTTATCTGATCGAGACATAGGTACTATAGGTTCCTTCAAAAGCGATAAGTCTTTGAGTAACTTATAATCGGAGCCGTCCGTTATCATATCTAGTCCGAATAAAGCACGGTATGGGGAACATCCTAACGATTGATGAAAAGAGGATCTCAAGGAACAGGTGATACTAGTAATATGCAGGTGCAACTCGGTTTGATCGTTTTTTAAGTACGAACGGACCGCAGCTAATAGGGAACGGTTTACACGCTCGGTCGCATTACTTTGTGTGGCGTAAAGCGCGGTGTATACTTGGTTTACCTGTACACCTGTTTTAATAGAAACTCTATTATTGCTGACGAAGTAAATTTTTTCAATGGTTGGAGCCAGGAATATTTGCTAAAGTTGTCGAGTACTGTTATTAAATCAACATGTCCCTGTTTACTACGAGGGTAAGGACCGAGCAGATCGATATACAGGCGTTGAAATGGTCTGTACGTTGGACAGTGTAAAGTATAGTTAGGCGCTTTGTTCTCCTTACAGGCGTCACAAGATCGAATATAGTCTCTAACATCTTTTTATAAGCCTGGCTAAAATAAATGTCGACGTATTTTTGCTATGGTCTTTGGCATTCCCGCATGAGAGGAAGTAACGCTACACCCACAGTTTCCATGTCTGTTTATCTTGCATTTCGTTTCCGTCTGCATGTTCGGTACGAATATACAAAAATGGATCTACTATTTTAATGTCTGGGAATTTATCTAGACTATTTGTAAACTTAGTTTTTAACTCAGTATATGTGTCTTCCTGAAACGCCTCGGAGCTAAGTTCTATTATAGGGGCCATATCTAATGACGAGATTTCGTTTTCACATTGCCTAGATAGGGCGTCAGGAACAACATGGTCTTTTGCTTTGCGATGTGAAAAAGTAAATTTAAATAGGTGCAAGCGAAAAATCCACCGAGCAAGTCTGCCACGTTTTGCTACCTCAAAAGCCAAAGTATATAATTAATACTACGAGTTAGTATCTTTATTCATCGTAAGCCGCGCTATCTATTCGCCTTATTCCTGACATATCAACCGCGACTTACACATTTCCCTACACAACGACAAGGTATTGTAATGTGGGTAACATTCTCAGAAGTGGGATAGTGCGCAATAAGTGAAAACGAGCCAAAATAAATGAACACGACGAAGTAATACACAATGCCGGGGAGGAACTATTTAACTAAAAAAGCCTTACAACATAAGTGCAGAGAAGCCGGACTCTCGACATCGGGAAATCGCGAGGACATGCTTAAAAGATTGAACTCCCAAAACAGCGACGATGAGTACATAAGTGCACAAAACCAGTCACTTCAAAAGAAGGTTGTCGAACTGGAGAAAACGGTACGAGAGCTTCAAGAGCGATCTTTTCACCCTTCAGTAATTTCATCACTAATCGAAAAAGCTGCAACAGTAAACGAAGTTCAGACAGCCAACGGTAGCGAGACAACGAGTTATAGGCATGACGAAAAACGGCATCTCAACCACACAACATGCACTTTGCTACGTCACAGCAAAACGATATATACCCAACTCAACCACACAACATGCACTTTGCTACGTCACAGCAAAACGATATATACCCAACTCAAATACACAACATGAACCTTGCTACGTCACAGCGAAATGTTATCTAACCGACTCAGACTCACAACGTGCATTTCTCTACGTCACAGAAATTCGCAGACTGTGCTACCTCACAGCCAAACGTAAACAACCCTGTCACTTACTCAAACTTTGGAAATTTTGTAAATTCGGGAAACGATTTTAATCAATACAGTACATTTCCACGACATCAACCGATGTATAACGAGTATCCGTATGCTCGTGCTAGCCACTTGGATTACAGGATCCCCACTGGCAACGAACATTTCAATCATTCCTATGGAAACGTCAGTGATATTGTCGCGCTGCTTCCAGAATTCAATCCATCGTCTGGTAAATTCCTGGACTCACATCAATTTGTAAAGCGTGTCAACTCCCTTCGTAACGCTTATCGTTGGGATGATCGTAAGCTAATACTTGCAGCTAAACAAATATGCTGGGTGCTGCTCGTTATTGGGTGGACTCTACGAATCAAATATTTCAAACATGGCCCCAGTTTACTGAACGATTTTTGAATGACTTCCCATGTCTCAGTAACCCGGCAGACGTTCACCTTAAGATGTCAAAAACGAATAGAGATTCAAACGAGTCACCGTCAGATTATTTCTACAAGATGCTCGCCTTAGGTAAAAAGGGTGAGTTACCAGATTCAGCAATTTGCACACACATTATTAACGGAAGATATCCAACAGTTATGTTTCCTGTAACGAACTTTTACGCGATATTCTTGCATACTCCGCGCATAATATCATAAAACATAACGCCATTCAAATGTCAAACAAACGGGATATTAACGTCAGCCTTCAGAAGCCGAATTCATTGGTTACAAAACGTCCTTTCAACGATAAAGTCGAAGTATCGGTTAAATGCTACAATTGTCAGAAAGTTATACATAATTCTTCGAAATGTCCTGAGCCCCAGCGCAAGCCTCGTTGCTCGCACTGCAACCGCACAACACACGATTCTGCTAGCTGCCCCGATAACCAAAAAAAAAAGGTCAAAACATTAATAAAATTGACTCTGATTCTGATTCAGAAATCTCCAAATCGATTTCGGTAAACGGCAATGAAACCATCGCATTTGTGGATCCAGGCAGTACGCGAACTCTAATTCGAAAGCCATTCGCCGAAAGCGTAGGTGTTCTACAACGATGTACTGTTACCCTGAACGGATTTGGTGGTGGGAAATTCCTTTGCACACAGAAACTTTTCGCGAAAATTGTAATTGACGCTTCGGATTACGCAGTTGAAGTTTTAGTCGTAGAAGATAAACTAATAACCAAAAATGTACTTTTGGGTAAGGATATCCTTTGTCGCGATGGAAACAAATTGATTTTCCTCATTTTCCTAATGAGTGTTATGTAGAGAATATTCGGAAAATTCAAACAAGCCAAGAGCGTTCCTCAGTTGAGAACGAACTCATAAACGAATTGGTAGGAAAACGCTTCTTGCATTGCTTGGTAAATGTTCTGTAACCAAAATGGAAATAACTTTAACATCAAACGTTCCCTGCTTCACTAAGCCTTACCGTACTCCTTTTGCACTCAGACCTGTCGTCGGTAATATTATCTCCGAGTTACTCAATAGTGCTATCATTCGTCCTTCAGACTCCCCTTATGCATCTGGAATTGTCGTCATTGAAAAACAGAATGGTGAACATCGTCTTTGCGTCGACTACCGTCGTCTCAACAGTATAACCGTCAAAATACCATTTCCAATGGCAAATCTGGAGGAGCAATTTTTCCAATTAGCCGGGAATGCCTATTTTTCTCAGCTTGACTTGAGTGTGTATCATCAAGTCAAGGTTTGCGAATCATCCAAACAATTCACCGCATTTGTAACTTCAGACGGCCACTACGACCCCCCACAAGACCCCTTACACGACTGTTGCGTAAGGTAGAGCAAAACAGCTTTGATTGGGGAAATGATCAGCAGCGGGCTTTTAACGAGCTAATCGACAAATTATGCTGCGTTCCAGTTCTGGTTCTGTACGACTTTGCTGCACATCATAAGGTACACACAGATGCTTGTGCGATCGGACTAGCAGTAGTCTTATTGCAATCTCAAGACAAAACGAATTGGCGACCCGTGTGTTACTTCAGTAGACTTTCAGACGCTGAAAGTTGATACCATAGCTACGAAACGTTGGCCGTCGTAGAAACGCTACAAAGGTTCAGGGTGTATATTCTAGGAAAACCCTTCCGACTCGTTACTGATTGTTCCGCCATCGCCAAGGTAAAACTTAATAAAGAATTGATTCCTCAAGTCGCACGTTGGTGGATTAAAATACTGGACTACGACTGCGAATTCATTCATTGTGATGGTAGTAAAATGGCCCATGTGGATGCCATGAGCCGCGCTCCCGATTCGCCTTCTGAAAAATCCTTACAGGAAGTAGTGCGCACCATAATTACGGACGTCGATGACTGGTTGCTAACTATGCAGCTTCAGGATGAGGCCCTAGTCCAAATATTTGCTGTATTAAAGGAACATCGTACTGGAAATCAACTAAAACAACTTCAAGCTGACTACGTCATCAAAAATCATCGTCTATATCGCAAGGTCGAAAAAGGTCGTTGTACCAAAGTCCGTGAGGTGGCGCATTGTTAAGATGTGTCATGATGATTTTGGGCATTTTGGTCTGGACAAAACAATCGGACGAATTCAAGAAAAGTTTTGGTTCCCAAGAATGCGGTAATACGTGAAAAAATAAATAAATAAAATTTCAACATGCATTGATGCTGCTACTACAAATCTAAAGGAGGCAAGCCCGAAGGTTGCATGCATTACAATGACACCGATCCAGTACCATTTCGCAGGCTCCACATCGATCATTTGGGACCGTTTATTCGAAGCAAACGCGGCAATACCCATATACTATCCATATCCGATACCTTCAGTAAATTTCTGATTGTAAAGACAGTTAAAAGTACAAAAACCCTCCCAGTACTGAACATTCTGAATGAAGTTTCCAGCTACTTCGGTCTGCCGAAGATAATAATATCCGATCGTGGAACTGCGTTTACCTCGAAACAATTTGAAGAATACTGTAAGCACAACCAGATTCAACACATCAAAAACGCTGTGCGAACACCTCGTGCAAATGGACAAGTCGAACGCGTAAACCAAACTATTCTTCACTACGTACGCACAGTGAACGACCACCCGAAGGATTGGGATCTTCCTTTGCACAATCTTCAATGGCGCGTAAACTCTCAAAAGAACGATACATCAGGATTCAGCCCAATTGATTTGGTGTTTAACTTTAATCCTATTGACGTAGTCCAGAACCATCTCACTGTAGCTATACATACCGATCTGGAAATAGACGAGAAGGAATCTGTCATTGACAACAGAAACCAAGCGCTCGTCAATATTGCAAGCGAGCGAGCTAAATGGAAACAACGTTTTGATACCAAACACACAAACCATTCTATCTACTCCACAGGTAATCTTGCAGTCGTTGAAAACGAACCAGCTGCTACAGGCGAGTCGCGAAATCTCAAACCACGCTATCGAGGACCATATATCGTCGTCAAGGTCCTTGGAAATGATCGTTGTGTAATCGAAGACATCCCAGGTATACATATACGTATATACGACGATACACTTCCGATGTCAGCTTTGCCCGCAAATTGTATTCCCGGACATTGCGATCATAGGCACGACGAATATTAGCATGAATATCTTTTCGCAAAAGGGGTAGGTTATCTGATCGAGATATAGGTACTATAGGTTTCTCTAAAAACGATAAGTCTTTAAGTAACTTATAATCGGAGCAAAAAAGGCCTAGGTTATCTGATCGAGACATAGGTACTATAGGTTCCTCCAAAAGCGATAAGTCTTTGAGTAACTTATAATCGGAGCCGTGCGTTATCATATCTAGTCCGAATAAAGCACGGTATGGGGAACATCCTAACGATTGATGAAAAGAGGATCTCAAGGAACAGGTGATACTAGAAATATGCAGGTCCCACTCGGTTTGATCGTTTTTTAAGTACGAACGGACCGCAGCTAATAGGGAACGGTTTACCAGCTCGGCCGCATTACTTTGTGTGGCGTAAAGCGCGGTGTATACTTGGTTTATGCCTAATTCAGTAAGAAAGTGTTACGTGGGCATATTAGTTCCCTAGTCCTGAAAAGGACTTGGGCCGAGGGAAATTCATCCGATGTTCAGGCACCAATTTTTGCCGGCATAAGCTCGCCGGATGGGGTGGGTTCTTGGTAAGACTTTCTTCTCTCCAACATAACGAGAATAAATATTAAGATGCCTGAAAAGTAGTAAGCGTCGTAAAGTCCGTCGGTCATCAGTCTACATTGCCCCACAAGCTTAGCTGTCGCTTGATCGTAACACGATCGGGCAATGTTTCGGCCACATTCCCTCCCCTTCACATAGTCGTGTGCCAAATGGATCGTCGCGGGCCGCGCAATACGATCCCATATTGTAAAGGTTGTCCGTCAAAAGTTATGTCATTATTCTTCACCTACTCCACTTATCGCGTCAGCTCCCCTTGTTGGAAACTTAGCACTTCATGGTTTTAAGTTCGTTTTCACATTATAATTTTATTGAATAAAATATTGGCTAGTGCCATTTATGAGTAATATTATTATTTGGAATACATATGAATTTAATTTTAATTGACCAACAAAGTTTGTTAGCGAAGAGTATCGAATTTATCACCCGTACAATGTGCACACGTCAGCAAATTGCGGACTATTCACGACTACAAACGTCGCTCTGAGGGCTCTTGTGATTGTTCATACAAACACAAGGCTGATACTCGCCGCTGAAAAATCAATGTTTTATTATATTATAACAAAAAGGTATACTGACTGATATAAACTATTTTAATGCCTTGAGGAGGCCTAAAGTGGACAATTTACAACCTTGACAATATGGGATCGTATTGCGCGGCCCGCAACGATCCACTTGGCACACGGATGTGTGAAAAGGGGGAATGTGGCCGAAACATTGCCCGATCGTGCTACGATCAAGCGACAGCTGAGGAGGACTAGGGCACTAATATGCCCATGTAACAGAATTGGCGCCAACGTGGGGCTTTCATATTCTCTACGGAATTAGGATCAAGCATTTAAATTCCTATACTATTTGGATTAGCGAACCGAGGGATGGCATAGCTTCCATCTTTAAATGCCAGAAATAACTTGACTATATCTAGAACAAGGGAGTTAAGTAATTTAATAACAATGCTAGCTAAAATTTGTATTATTGATTGTAAATTTAAAGTCCACAACTTCTGCGACAGTCAGATTTGATCAGTCAGGAACTTGTCTCGGAATAGAAGGTGACTTTATACATTTTTCCTTTTTTAAAATCATAGATATCTTTTGTTTTATTATGGGTAAAGTTACTAAGAACATTTTTTAAAGCAAATAGGAGGTTTCCTTTTATAACTCTATATTTATGTGCCGACTGACCTTTCACTTTTTGAAATTAACGTAAAAACAATTTAGATGTGCTTTTTGGCCGACGCTACACGACGTACTAGGCGAAGCCCGGTCGTTTGATAGGCTCGAGTCCAGAAAGAGCAGGAGCGCAGACGTTACGGTAACGCATTTAGCCATTGCGGTGCGGATCTATTGCGCGATTGTCGATCCAGGACAGAAAAGGTGGGTGGGGGAACTGACAGGAAACATAAAGCCGACGCTACACGACGTACTAGGCCAAGAGTCTGGTGGTTTGATAGGCTCGAGTCTTTACGGCATCCTTTGACATATTTGGCGGGGGACGTATTTTAGTTTCTCTGGCCGACGCTACACGACGTACTGAGCTAGATGGTGCGGTCGTTTGATAGGCTCGGGTCCGGAGAAATAGGAAAACTGCGGGGGATCCCGAGAATGATCGGTCAGATAGCAGCAGGTTGTGGAGCCCGAGAATGATCGGTCAAATAACCTGATTTCCGACGACTGGCGGGAATTGCATACAAAATCACAATAATTAGTATAAAACATATAAGATTGCATGAGATCATTTAAAAATAGTTAAATTAATATCGAATATGTTAGATTTCAATTTATTTTAAATATTTTACGTAATTAAAAAAAAACGAAAAGAAAAAAATGAGAATTTAAATTATCTAAAAATGTTACATGTTAATAAAAACCGCAATGGATGAAAATACTATAAAAAAATATATATATTTAATTTGAATGTGAAATCTGTTTGTTTTTTACTGTAAAATATGGATTGTCCTATTTCAATGCCATACAAAATATAATATATTTGTCTTAAGGTACACAAAACAAAGTTGTAATTATTATAATCAATTACAATCACTTTCAATTTATTGACACAAAAAAAATTTAAGGTATACACTTTATATTAAAATTTAAGTTTAGTATAAAATTGAAACTGAAATTGTCTAAGTTTATTTTTTTTTGATAGTTACAAATCATAATAACCACAATGGTGTCAAAGAGAAGATGCTGCATTAACTAATAAAAAGATAACCGTATTTTTCTTTATGTTCTGATTAATCCTTAATGTACATTTGACAATTAACTTTTGTTATTTAAAACCACTACGAAAGGAAAAGTCAATTTATAGAATATTTATAAAAAGAAATGAAAAGCAGTAAAGCGGCTTAACACGTCACCAACAGCATTATAAATTTCAATAATACCACTGCAAGTTCGTACACATTGCTCTAAGCACTGCACTACAGATCAACATAAAATATGAATGAGATCAAACATTACTATCAAATCATAAGATCAAAAATCAAAAATCACAATAGTTTCAAGAACCCAGCACACATTAAAATTATACCTTCAACGACATAAAGCAACACCCATGATGGTTATAGCCGGCTAGTTCAGTCAAATGAACATAAGACTCTTGTTCACAGACGTAGGTCGAAGCCACACGTTTAAAGGCGACTAAATAATAGAAAAACAAGAAAGGAAGCTAGCTTCGGCCAGCCGAAGCTTATATACCCTTGCAGATCATTCCTATTAATTAACAAATCGCAAAAATGTTCAATTTTCTAATATTTCTCATTAATTTTCCGATCGTTCCTATGGCAGCTATATGATATAGTCGTCCGATTTTGATCAAATTAAAAATTGAAATTCGGAAATATTTAAAAAGAGTCATATCCTACTTTACTTTTCCATTAATTTTCCGATCGTTCCTATGGCAGCTATATGATATAGAAGTCCGATTTTTTAAATAATTAATTCAAAATTCAGAAATATTTAAAAAACAAGAAAGGAAGCTAGCTTCGGCCAGCCGAAGCTTATATACCCTTGCAGATCATTCTTATTAATTAACAAATCGCAAAACTGTTCAATTTTCTAATATTTCTCATTAATTTTCCGATCGTTCCTATGGCAGCTATATGATATAGTCCTCCGATTTTGATCAAATTAAAATTGAAATTCTGAAATATTTAAAAAGAGTCATATCCTAGAGTAGAAGATAATACAATAAAAACCAAGGAAGCTAGAATTTATTTCCTATTTCTTTTCCATTAATTTTCCGATCGTTCCTATGGCAGCTATATGATATATTAGTCCGATTTTTTAAATAATTAATTCGAAATTCAGAAATATTTAAAAAATAACATCTCCAAAAGTAGAAGGTAATATTTCAAAAAACACCGAAGCTAGAATTTTTTAAAGTTTTTTTTTCCGATCCTTCCTATGGGAGCTATAAGATATAGTTGTCCGATCCGGTCGGTTCCGACATATATACTACCTGCATTAGAAAGAAGACTTTTGCGAAAGTTTCGTCCCGATAGCTCAAAAACTGAGAGACTAGTTTGCGTAGAAACAGACAGACGGACAGACGGACGGACAGACAGACAGACGGACATGGCTAGATCGACTCGTCTTGTGATGCTGATCAAGAATATATATACTTTATGGGGTCGAAAACGTCTCCTTCACTGCGTTGCAAACTTCTGACTGAAATCATAATACCCTCTGCAAGGGTATAAAAAGAGAAAACAAGCACTTATTCGATGGTCGTACGAAGATTCCTTTTGCGAAGTCATTCCATTCGTTTCCGCATCGATAACTTCAAGCCTGTTACGTACGCCCTCTTCTTCAATTTATTTGATGGAGAAAGATGCACGTAGAAAACCACAGCGAATCTCAAGGCAAAGGGAGAGGGGCAATCGACCCGTTGACTCACGGAAACAAGTAAAGGAATGTGCAATTTGACGATCTTTTCGGTCAGAACAACGACCGCGATCGACCTACTGGTAACCCTACCCCAGCAGCTGGCAAAGTGCATCAATCGGGCATTGACACTACCGATAGGGGAAATCATAGGTGGGAACACCTAAATAACTCAATCTATCACGGGGGCTGAGAAATAGCTCTATACTGGTATAAAAGACCGTAGCCGGATAGAGAGGAAAGGCAGAATCTATTCTGGTCCCATACTGACGGTATCCACTAGCTCCGAAGGAGGAGGATTTTCCTCACGGGCTTCGGGCATCTGCTCACGGAGTCCAATGCAACCAGGACACAGGACCCATTGTCCTCGATAAGGACACGTTTATCGATTAGCAAGGATCGGAAGAGACGGACACCGCCGACAATATAACCAAAACCGTGGAGAAGATCGGTCATAAGGACAGCATCGAACAAAATACTCTGATGTCAATTTCCGCAGCGCTTGTGATCCCCACCCTACTGAATTTGAAGAAGACATAGCAGCGATCCATTCCGAGGCGTAGTGACTGTTGCCCACTTTAAAAAAAAAATAGTATACGGTACCAAAGGTGTTAAAACAATGAAGCCCAAAACGAGCCAATGATTAATTATTAATAGTGAGCAAGTGAAAATCAAGAGATCAGAAACATGATCCGTCAGTGAAGATAACCACGATAATAACCAGAGCGTGTAAAAAACAGTTGATCGTTTTTTCGTTTGCTGTCTCGGTCTGAACGAAACCGAAAAAAATTTAAAAATTTGGTTTCGGTCTGAGCGAAACCCTTCATTTCAGTTTGTTTCGGTTTTTGGTTGACCGTTCTTAACTGAAAATAAATTTTTTCGGTCTTTCCAAAAACCGATTTTTGGGATCGTTTGTATGAAACGGTCCCAAAAAACTGTTAGTAGATTAACAAAACTTTGAAATGCTCAGTAAAAACGGTCTTTTTTGACAGTTTTGCCTTTCCTTTGCCTTACACCTTTAAAAATTTAATCTGATATATAGAACATCTATTTGAAAATACATATATATATGGTAAATAACAATTATTAGCACCAGGTGCATTACAATTGCTGATATACAATGGCCATCATCTTCTGTAGAACTCGCGGTTTCTAAAGAATACGCTGTTTTCAAGTTTTATGATATAGCGAGTAAGGATATACAATGGCCATCATCTCCTGAAGAATTCGCGGATTAAAGTCTTGTAAAATATAGCCTCTAGGTGATGGTGTCATACGAGTAAATATACATAATGGCCATCATCTTCTGAAGAACTCTCGGTTTTTTATTTTGTTTGATAAAGCGTCTAAGAGATAGTATTATCCGAGTAAATCATCTTCATCTTCCATAATCTTCTGAAGAATTCGCGGTAGTTAAAAAGATAACTGGAAATATTGGTCTGCTAAAGTTTTGTACTTGGCGTTTAAGCTTAAGACACAATAAAATCCAAAATACTCTTTGTTTAAGATTTTTATAAATAAAAAATTGAATTATTATTAAAAATTAAATTAAGAAAATGTAATTAGGTTTAAAATATTTGGAAAAAACAAACAAAATTTTAGGGGTATAGAACATATTCTGTGTTTAAACACATAGGTATAAAAAGTCAAAAGACCGTTTTTGTTCTCCGTTCAGTTTAAACGGTCTTTGATCAACCGAAACCGTTTTGAAACAAAAAAATCGGTTACTGGTTGAGCAAAGACCGAAAACCTTTTGAAACAAAATAAACAGTTTCTATGTGACCATTTGCTCAAAGGGTCCAAAAGTGAGAGTTATTTTGAGACAGCTAGAAATAGTCAACTGTTTTTTACATGCTCTGATAATAACTGAATGAATTGTCTAACCAGTTTAAATGCCAATTAACTGAACCGATTTAAAAGGACATAGATGAGAAATTTTAGAACCAATTCTCTCCACCAGCCGTTGAAATCGACGCATGCAGCTAAAAAAACTATATATATATATATATATATATATAAATAATAATATCTTCCAAAGCCCAGGAAGCGTCGAGATCTTATCGCCCAGGACTTAAAAGGGTAAGTTTGCCTGAACATCGGATGACTTTCCCTCGGCCCAAGTCCTTTTCAGGACTAGGGCACTAATATGCCCACGTAACAGAATTTCTTGGCGACCGTGACAGGACACGAACCTGCAATCTTCGGATGTCTATTTTTAACTATTTTTAACTAAACATTCACTCGCGCGATCAGCCTAGTACGGCTGACTAAGGGTTGCGAATATAAATCAAAGTTAATGAGGGTGGAGCAGCCAGTATTACCACCAACGAATCGGTTTCCGGCACATCCCATCTGACAGCTTTTTGTGTTTCCAAGAGACGCCACCTTTTGAGCCGCTATCGCACGAGAATCTCAACAGCCAAAGGCATCGGCTTCGAGATCACCGGCGCCCCGATAACTCCCAACACCACCAATCTCGAAATAACGGCCCGGACACGAGTTACCCACGACACCCCGAATAGGCACCAAAAGTTCGGCTGGACAAATGGAATTTGAAGTTTGACGGAAACAGCCGCGGTATGACCGTTGAAAGTTTCTTGTTCCGCGTTGAACGGCTACAAGTGCTTAATCGGATAGAGCCGAGCCAAGTTTTCCGCGAATTGGTATGGAAATTGATGGAGGATCGAGCGGACGATTACGACTTCGACTACTACTCGCTAACGACGGAAATGAAACTCGCTTTTTCTTTATCCGGGAGTGACCTCATGAAGATCAAGGAGTTGATGGAACGGCGACAAGAACAAAACGAATCTTTTAGCGATTACGTATCCGATATGCATACTTTGCATTTCCGATTGCAGAACAAGCTAGAAGAAGACAAATTCGTTGAGCTCATCAAGGATAATCTCAATGCCCAGATGGGAAGCTTGTTGCTGACAGCCCCGATTAGGGTCCTAGCAGATCTGAAAAAGGAAGGACTTACAGTGGACCGCTGGTTAAGAAGTTGTTACGTGGGAATATTAGTGCCCTAGTCCTGAAAAATACTTGGTCCGAGGGAAAGTCATCCGATGTTCAGGCACCAATTTTTGCCGGCATAAGCTCGCCGGATGGGGTGGGTTCTTGGTAAGACTTTCTTCTCTCCAACATAACGAGAATAAATATTAAGATGCCTGAAAAATAGTAAGCGTCGTAAAGTCCGTCGGTCATCAGTCTACATTGCCCCACAAGCTTAGCTGTCGCTTGATCGTAACACGATCGGGCAATGTTTCGGCCACATTCCCTCCCCTTCACACATCCGTGTGCCAAATGGATCGTTGCGGGCCGCGCAATACGATCCCCTATTGTTAAGGTTGTCCGTCAAAAGTTATGTCATTATTCTTCACCTACTCCACTTATCGCGTCAGCACCCCCTTTTTGAAAACTTAGCACTTCATGGTTTTAAGTTCGTTTTCACATTATAATTTTATTGAATAAAATATTGGCTAGTGCCATTTATGAGTAATATTACACAGGCCGACAAAATGTGACATGGGTCGGTGTCCAGGCCTGCCACCATTTTATTTCAATATATTAGGCTTTTTTAAGCATAAGTTGCCACTATGCCTATAGTCCATCAGCTCTGGTATTTGCGGTACCTTTAATTTAAAAAAATCACAAAATTTCGTCGGCTTTTGGGATATATCTTCAAGAGTGGTCAACCAATTTTGGTAATCTTTTCCGAATTAAATAGTTACATGTCCCTTTTATACTGTCGTTTTGGAAAATTCAATCTAACTCAACCACAAGAGGAGGTGGGCGCATTCAAAATTTTAAAGTCACAGCAAAGTTTAAAAATCTTCATCTGTGAACAGCGTTTAAAAATTAAATAAAAATATTTTCTTCTACAATGCATTTTTGATCCAAAGACACCTTATGTCCTTAATTTTTAGGACACTCATCAGGTTTTTATGAATTGTTTTGGAATTTTTAAAATTGTTTTTCTGACTTTCTTCACAGTGACGATTCACAAACAGTGCCCAAACCTGTCACATTTTTAAATAACATATTTCTAAACGATCTAAGTAGTTTTCCTTTGAATATAAGCACATGAGCGTAGCCTACTAATCTTTGGGGGCTGAAATGCCTGAAGTGTGCTCCCCCTCCAGCTTTTAACTTACGCCCATGAATAAATATTTTTAAAGCAAGGGTCACTTGTGCTCAAAAATAGTTATGCGTTACGTAAAATAGTGACAGGTTTGGGCACTGTTTGTGAATCGTCACTGTGAAGGAAGGAAGAAAAACAATTTCACAAAACAATTCACAAAAACCTGATGAGTTTCCTAAAAATTAAGGACATAAGGTGTCTTTGGATCAAAAATGCATCGTAGAAGAAAATATTTTTATTTAATTTTTAAACGCTGTTCACAAATGAAGATTTTTAAACTTTGCTGTGACTTTAAAATTTTGAATGCGCCCACCTCCTCTTGT
Source organism: Drosophila takahashii (assembly GCF_030179915.1). Lineage (NCBI taxonomy): Eukaryota > Metazoa > Arthropoda > Insecta > Diptera > Drosophilidae > Drosophila > Drosophila takahashii. Next base: position 34,489,702 of record NC_091678.1, read on the forward strand.
GGTTGAGTTAGATTGATTTTTCCAAAACGACCGTATAAAAGAGACATGTAACTATTTAATTCGGAAAAGATTACCAAAATTGGTTGACCACTCTTGAAGATATATCCCAAAAGCCAAAGAAATTTGGTGATTTTCTTAAATTAAAGATACCGCAAATACCAGAGCTGATGAACTATAGGCGTAGTGGCAACTAATGCTTAGAATAGCCTAATTTATCGAAATAAAATGGTGGCAGGCCTGGACATCGACCCATGTCACATTTTGTCGGCCTGTGTTATTATTAGGAATACATATGGATTTAATTTTTGTTGACCAACAAAGTTTGTTAGCGGAGAGTATCGAATTTATCACCCGTACAAGGTGGACACGTCAGCAAATTGCTGACTATTCACGACTACAAAACATCGCTCTGAGGGCTCTTGTGATTGCTCATACAAGCACAAGGCTGATACTCGCCGCTGAAAAGTCAATGCTTTATTATATTATATAAAGTACAACCAAAAGGGTATACTGATTAATATAAACTATTGTAATGCCTTGAGGAGGCCTAAAGTGGAATTTTTACTTTAGATAGTCAAACAAAGGCACGAATATATATATATATGGTTGATAAAGGAACCGTGGTCCGACAAACTTACCCCTTTACTGGCCCTGGGCGATAAGATTTCGACGCGCTGGATCCTGGGCTTTTTGAAGAAATTAGAAACATAACCTTAGTACGCCACCAGCCAATATCTAATTGCCAATGTACCCCAGCTTTAGAATAAACATCCAGAACGAATCAAATTACATTATCAGTTCGTTCCCACACTTTTCGGACCCTTAATGGAAAATTACCATGAGAAAGAATCCCCAAAAGATTTAGACTAAACAATCGGATTGAGTCGCCGGTGCATTATCAATCAACAATCCAAAGGGCAATTATAAAACTCACTCAATAAAAGCTAACTCCACTTATAGAAAGCTCTAAAGCTCAGAACCGAGGTATGATCATTAAAGAAGTTTAAGTTAAGAAGCGAGTTCAGTTTGATACTTGTCTAAAGACAGTCAGTGTTCTTCCAAATAAAAAAATATTGTAACCAGTTTAAAATTAAATTAAATAAAGTTGTTTTTATATTAAACTTATGGTGCAAAGATTTTATTGGCGCAGCCGGTAGGATATTGAAGTCATTTTAAAAGTCATCGGTACTGATCAACTAAAGGATATTACTATACGACTAGTTTGTCCTGATCAGCGAAAAATCCGTGAATATACAAAACGACAAATATCGAGATCCGCAAAGAATCTATGTGTAATTTTCGCACGCAGAAACTAAAATAAAAATCAAATTCGGTCAATACGCGCTTGAAATTTAAAAAGTGTCAATATTGAAAACCAAATATATAAAAATATTAAACATGGCAAACCCACCAGTACTACCGCAGTTGTCTGAGCTTCATCTGAATCAGCTAATCGGACAAATCAAAAAGCTACCTTATTTCGACGGAAACCCATCGGAACTAAGTCGCTATATTGCCAGAGTAGAGTACTTACTGCAACTTTACCCTACCCAAGATGTTCGCCAAACCCACATCATCTATGGAGCCATTGAGAGGACCATCGTCGATTCCGCGCAAGCAGTCATCGAGGAGGAAAAGTCGAATACATGGGGAACAGCAAAAGTGGCCCTATTAAAGCTTTCAAATTTCACAGGCCATACGAGGACATCATACAGCACGTTCGTGACACCCCATACCAAGGAAGCATCAGTAAGTTCGTAAACGAACTAAAATCCAGATCATCAAATGTACACAATAAGTTAAAACAAGAGAGAACGCTATAGTCGAGTGCCTCGACTATTAGATACCCGTTACTCAGCTAAACAACATAATAGAAATATGCCTTCTTATATGTTTTTCGCCGCTCGATTTTTACCCAGGGATCTCTTTCTAGAAGAGGCTTTCTAGAACTTTCAATTCTGCCTAGCACATCTTCCGTCTCTCTCTAGCGCAGGGGAATGCACTTGTGAAAAACGTATACGAGCAAAAAGAGACAAAATGCGCGCCCCATTTCAAATAATTTAAAATTTGCATTTACATAATGTGAATTAGAGTGACCACAGAAAAAAAGGCAGATTTTTTCCAATGCCATTTCCTAGATGGGGCTAGTGTATATTGTATTGCGCCATTTACCGCCAGATATTGGTACTACTGGTCATGAAAGGCGGAAATGTAGGCGCTGGCCAGGTTTAAGCGTTTATTGGGTTTGTGGTCGTTAGAGTGGGCGTGGCAATTCTGTACTTGGCCAATCGATAGGTATTGACGAAGCGAATACATATCAGTTACTATTTTCATAATAGCTTCAAAACTGTGGGCGTTAGAGGGGGCTTGTGGGCGTTAGAGGGGGCGTGGCACCTTTTTGAAACAAACTTGCGCTGCGTAGGAGCTCCTAGAATCTGCATGCAAAATGCCAATCTTCTAGCTTTTATAGTTTCCGAAATCTCAGCGTTCATACGGACAGACAGACAGACAGACAGACAGACAGACAGACAGACAGACGGACATGGCTAGATCAACTCGGCTAGTGATCCTGATCAAGAATATATATACTTTATGGGGTCGGAAACGCTTCCTTCTAGCTGTTACATAATTTTGCACGAATACAATATACAATATATACTCTACGAGTAACGGGTATAACTAGAATCAGATCCAACAGACAGGCTAATTTACACAAGTTCCTTAAACAAAACATTGTATATTGTATATTGTATTGTATATTGTATATATTGTATAAAGAAGCTGCAATGATTCTAGGTCACTGGAATGCAGACCCTTTTGATAATTATAAACCCAGGCGCAAAGATAGTCGAAGGAATTCGGGAAATACACATCAAAATTATTATTATCAAAGGAATAATTCCCACTCTTATAGTTATCCAAGAAACAACAATAATATTTATTCAAGGAATAATAATAATTCAAATTCAACAACTTCTCAAAGTTCACCAAATAGAAATTTTAGTACCAATTCTCTCCACCTGCCGTTGAAGTCGACGCATGCAGCTAAAAATAGTTTATATGTTTGTGTTGAAGTGAAAATAATGTAGTTAAGAACAACAGTGGTTTGGCGCACGTATATATAAATATATATAAATTATAATATCTTGCAAAGCCCAGGATCCGGAGCGTCGAGATCTCATCGCCCAGGACTTAAAGGCGTAAGTTTGCCTGAACATCGGATGACTTTCCCTCGGCCCAAGTCCTTTTCAGGACTAGGGCACTAATATGCCCACGTAACAGAATTGGCGCCCAACGTGGGGCACGAATCCACGACCCTGAGATTAAGAGTCTCATGCTCAACCGCTTTTGCTTTCTGTAGCTCGTCCATATGCACTCGTGAGAAAGCATCTGTTACTACGTTAAGTGCTCCTTTACGATGCTCGATGGTGAAGTCGAACGCTTGCAGCTTCATACCCCATCGTGCTAATCTGCCGGATAAATCCTTTTGACCCATCAGCCATTTTAGACTAGAATGATCGGTGATCACTTTGAACGGCATTCCTTCTACGTAAGCGCGAAATTTGGTGATGCTGAGAAGGGCGGCATAGCATTCGAGCGACAAGTACAGGTGCTGATGCCATGTTAACCTACCATAACCTTAACATAACCCAAATATCACGGCAGGCTAGAAAAAGCTCTACACTGGTATAAAAGACCGTAGCCAGATAGAGAAGACAGACAGAATTTATTCTGATCTCAGGGCACTATAGTGTAAGCACTAAATTTCCCAAAGCCTTGAAGACTGAAGCCAAGACCGAAACGATAGAAGGAAGTCCTTAAGCATTCCACAGGACTGCTATTTTTCCAGAAGGAAGTTCTTCCGTGCTGCCCACGATTTCCACTAAGGGAAGTCCTGTTACATCCTAGCTCCGAGAAGGACGAGGCTCAATTTCCGAATACGCAAACAGGCAGGACTTCACCATGGGTGGAACCAATTAAAAAGTGGATCATAGTACCGCCAACGTGATTAATACTGTTAAAATAATTGATCACAAGGACGACATCCAAGACGTCAATCGCAACCTAAAAATCGTCATCTGCATCATAACTATCATGGCCGTCTTAAAAGTGCTCCAGATGTACAAGGTAATTAAATGCCTTAATTACAGACAAACGTGAAGTGAAAAGAACATAAACAAATTGTTAACTCAGGCATTTATGAATGCAAGTGCAACAACAATAATATCAAGTGAAGTGAGCAAGACATCGAAGACGCCGCTGCCCGCAATTCATCAAACCAGACGTGTGCCGCCGTGGGGTACACCGACATACCTGCATAAACATACATACCTACATACATATAATAGTGACATATCCATAGTTCCACATAACTCTATGCACATGTCCATACGCCCACACACTTACACACACATACACCATCCCATAATCCACCCTTCAGATAACCTTAGTACGCCACCAGCCAATATCTAATTGCAAATATACCCAAGCTTTAGACTAAACATCCAGAACGAATCAAATTACAATATCAGTTCGTTCCCACACTTTTCGGACCCTCAATGGAAAATTACCATGAGAAAGAATCCCCAAAAGATTTAGACTAAACAATCGGATTGAGTCGCCGGTGCATTATCAATCAACAATCCAAAGGGCAATTATAAAACTCTCTCAATTAAAGCTAACTCCACTCATAGAAAGCTCTAAAGCTCAGAACCGAGGTATGATTATCAATGAAGTTTAAGTTAAGAAGCGAGTTCAGTTTGAGACTTGTCTAAAGACAGTCAGTGTTCTTCCAAATAAAAAAATATTGTAACCAGTTTAAAATTAAATTAAATAAAGTTGTTTTATATTAAACTTATGGTGCAAACATTTTATTGGCGCAGCCGGTAGGATATTGAAGTCATTTTAAAAGTCATCGGTACTGATCAACTAAAGGATATTACTATACGACTAGTTTGTCCTGATCAGCGAAAAATCCGTGAATATACAAAACGACAAATATCGAGATCCGCAAAGAATCTATGTGTAATTTTCGCACGCAGAAACTAAAATAAAAATCAAATTCGGTCAATACGCGCTTGAAATTTAAAAAGTGTCAATATTGAAAACCAAATATATAAAAATATTAAACATGGCAAACCCACCAGTACTACCGCAGTTGTCTGAGCTTCATCTGAATCAGCTAATCGGACAAATCAAAAAGCTACCTTATTTCGACGGAAACCCATCGGAACTAAGTCGCTATATTGCCAGAGTAGAGTACTTACTGCAACTTTACCCTACCCAAGATGTTCGCCAAACCCACATCATCTATGGAGCCACTGAGAGGACCATCGTCGATTCCGCGCAAGCAGTCATCGAGGAGGAAAAGTCGAATACATGGGGAGCAGCAAAAGTGGCCCTAATTAAAGCTTTCAAGGATCACAGGCCATACGAGGACATCATACAGCATGTTCGTAACACCCCATACCAAGGAAGCATCAGTAAGTTCGTAAACGAACTAAAATCCAGATCATCAAATGTACACAATAAGTTAGAACTAGAATCAGATCCAACAGACAGGCTAGTTTACATAAGTTTCTTAAACAAAACAATTAGGGATTGTATCGAAAGGAAACTTCCTGATAGATTGTATACTTCCTTGTTTAAAAAAGAAATAACAACAATTGCCAATTTAAAAGAAGCAGCAATGATTCTAGGTCACTGGGATGCAGTCCCTTTTGATAATTATAAACCCAGGCGCAACGATAGTCGAAGGAATTCGGGAAATACACATCAAAATTATTATTATCAAAGAAACAATTCCCACTTTTATAGTTATCCAAAAAACAACAATAATAATTATTCAAGGAATAATAATAATTCAAATTCAAAAACTTCTCAAAGTTCACCAAATAGAAATTAAATTCCCCCTCAAAATCAGGGAAATTATCAAGAGTGTAGGAGGAACTTAGATCAAGGTAGGGCCCAAAACCCCTTAAATTTCCAAGCATCAACTTCCAGTACACCGACATACCTGCATAAACATACATACCTACCTACATATAATAGTGACATATCCATAGTTCCACATAACTCTATGCACATGTCCATACGCCCACACACTTACACACACATACACCATCCCAGAATCCACCCTTCAGATAACCTTAGTACGCCACCAGCCAATATCTAATTGCAAATATACCCAAGCTTTAGACTAAACATCCAGAACGAATCAAATTACAATATCAGTTCGTTCCCACACTTTTCGGACCCTCAATGGAAAATTACCATGAGAAAGAATCCCCAAAAGATTTAGACCAAACAATCGGATTGAGTCGCCGGTGCATTATCAATCAACAATCCAAAGGGCAATTATAAAACTCACTCAATTAAAGCTAACTCCACTCATAGAAAGCTCTAAAGCTCAGAACCGAGGTATGATTATCAATGAAGTTTAAGTTAAGAAGCGAGTTCAGTTCGAGACTTGTCTAAAGGCAGTCAGTGTTCTTCCAAATAAAAAAATATTGTAACCAGTGCGAGGGAGATATATGTATGTAGATATTTTGATTGGTATATTTTGATAGGTAAAAATATACACAACAAAATTGCATTTATACTTTTTGGAAATCTTTATAGATGTGGGCGCAGGAGACATTTTAAAATCGTTAATGGGCGATTTTGGGCGTTAGAGGGGGCGTGGCGCTCGGCTGAAATAAACTTGCGCTGCGTAGGAGGCCCAAGAATATGTGTGGAAAATCTCAACCTTCTAGCTTTTGTAGTTTCCGAGATCTCAGCGTTCATACAGACGGACATGGCTAGATCGACTCGGCTAGTGACCCTGATCAAGAATATATATACTTTATATGGTCGGAAACGCTTTCTTCTACCTGTTACATACTTTTGCACGAATCTAATATACCCTATTACTCTACGAGTAACGGGTATAATTAAATAAAGTCTTTTTTTTATATTAAACTTATGGTGCAAACATTTTAATTCTTGGACGTTGATGCACTATGGTCAGTACAAACAAGTGGCCCTTACGAGACCAAGCAAAGCTTGTTACGCGCGGAGCCCTAAACCGTTTTTGGCAAGTAAGCGGAATCGCGGACATGGAAAAAATACGATCTAACAATAGACAGTTTAAAATTAATGCTCACAAAGAATTTATAAATTATTTGAAGACAGCAAATACATAAGTTTATTATAATTAGTAGCATTTGGGGTATCAAACAGTAAGACGTGGCACAGTGAATTATAGTCGTCACACAGAACACGAAAAGGATCATGCAGGGCATAATAAGATCTACATATTGGCAGGGACAACGGACGAAAACGGCGAACTGTTCTACAGGGTACATTCCAGTTAAGTGAACTAAGAAGAAAAGGGGAGTCGACATCACCATTAATAAGTTTATGTAAGAACATAACTCCATGACACTTTCTACGATGGTAGAGGGTTGGTAGGTCGAGCAGGCGCAACCTCGCAAGATAAGAGGGCAATCGACTACCTGTGTCCCAGTGTAATCCCCTCAGAGCAAATAAAAGGAATTGTTTTTGGACAGACTCTAACATATTTTGGTAACAGCTCATTTGAGGAGACCATATACAAGAGCAATATTTTATAGACGGACGAACAAGAGAAACATACAAAAGCTTTGTTCATAAATGCATGAAGTCTTTTGGCTTTATTAGATATAGTAGATATATGGTCTTTAAAACTAAGTTTATGATCAAATAAAACGCCAAGATCCTGAACTAATAAAATTCGTTTAAGGGCGTTATTTCTAATAGAATAAGAAAACAGAGATGGATTACAACGATAAAGGGTCATAAAGTTACATTTAGGATAGTTTAAATTTAACATGTTAATCATGCACCACGTATACAAACAGTCAAGATCTAATTGAAGGTCATTAAATGAGCTAGGTAAACACATGGACAAACATAGCTTGACATCATCTGCGTACATTAATACGGTAGACGATATTATAACATTAGGTAGATCATTAATCGTTAAGCCAAAGAGTAAAGGACCCAGGTGGCTACCCTGTGGCACTCCAGAAGTAACATTATTTATTTTGGAAATTCTATTGTTAAAACAGACCATTTCAGTTCTATTAGAAAGGTAGGAAAGTATCCAGTCAAGTAGGTTTGGAGGAAACCCTAGAAGGGACAATTTATAAATAAGAAGTTCACGGTTCACAGAATCAAAAGCTTTGGAAAAATCGGTATAAATCACATCAGTTTGATGATGTGTCAGGAAGCCTCTAGTAATTAAAGATGTAAATTCTAGTAGGTTTGTAGAAGTAGAGCGACGTCTAGTGAAGCCATGTTGACACGGTGAAATAATAGACCGGCAATGATGCTGCGACTGACAGGTAATAATTTTTTCGAAAAGTTTAGGAATTGCACTGAGTTTTGCAATACCACGATAATTTGAGATATCTGACTTGTTCCCTTTTTTAAACAATGCACATTGGGATGAAAAGCATTTTTTTTGGCATAAAGTCCCAAATTATTTTGTGAAATTTTTGTTTTTTTTTTTTATCCGTTAAAGAAATGTTCAACTATCATAAAACTATTTTTAAAATATTTTTGTGACCATCCCTGGCTTTTTGCCAGCTCTCTAAAGTCAGCTGTTCGAGTTAAGTTGCGTGCGCCTAAATTTTTCTACGAAGTGTCACAAAAGTTTAATTATTTATTCTATTGCAAATTACGCGCATTCTTTTCGGCTAAATTACGGAAAATCTACGTCAAGGTATGTATAATATTGCTTAGAGGGCTTACACTAGAAATGCTTTTGTTTTGTGCTGTTTTTAATTGTTTTATTGAACCATGTTTTGTGTAGAAGTTAACCTATAAATATTTGTGTTTCGTGGAGTAGAACTAGCAATTGTATGCAGGATTGCGAAAAGTGCAAATGTGGTAATATGTGTTATTGTGTATATGATTAAATGGAGTTAATAACTTTTGCGCATACTTGCGTCATTTCGTAATATTTAAATAGTTTCGGAACAACTCGACATTAGTAGGGGCGAACTGCTGGAAGTGTGGCTGAAGAATAATCGCAGCTATGTCGATACCGTTCACTGGATGTGCGAAAGGTTCAAAAATAAAAATAGACTGTCTGAAAATACGCTGATTGGCATCAAGAAGACATTAAAAACTTTGGTTTCTCATGTTAGTAAGCTGCTAAAGAAACACAATAGGCATGTTAAATGCTTCAAAAATGCAAATGCAAGCTGTCTTGCATCAGAAATATAATTTTCTGAAAAAAACAAGACTGGTCGGCCACATTTAAATTACGAGAATGGTGGATCGCGTTTGAAAAGAAAGATGGCTTCAGATCTCTCGAAAGAAAATCCTACAAGTCTTCTAATGCGCTTTTAGAGGCACCCCCTGTTGATGCAGTAATTGATAACCCGCATTTCGAGTTCGAACAAAATTTGGACGTCGAGTTAAATACAGATGATGAGTAAAATAAAAATATAACACGTACATTTTATTTATATATGGAATTTGGCCGGCTGACAGGGGGTGGTAAAAATCAACAATTTTACAATGGTCTTAATATTATGTACAAAAAAATTGAAATCCGCATGTTAAAATTACCTTCGCGGTCGGGGGTGGTTCATGTGGGCGTGGTCAAAATTAAAAACTAATGAAAACCGAAATTTTACAATGGTCTTAATATTATGTACAAAAAAATTTAAATCCGTATCTTTAAAATTAGAGTTTATGCGAAAAAAAAAGGCTTTTCATCCCAATGTGCAATGGAACAATAAACGATTCCTTCCATATGGATGGAAATCTTCCTTGACTTATCGACAAATTAAATATTAATGTTAAGGGAAAAGCTAGATAGGACGAACAATTCCTCAGTATACAAATTGGTATTTTATCAGGACCCGGTTGTTGGCGCCGAAAGCTTGGATGGAAGAAGACTCGCAGTATTTAGTTTAGTTCACTTTTGAAAACATTGAAATGTAATTGTAACTTTGAAAAGTCATTCCAATTGTAATTATCGCACAAAGAAATATCAATGTATCGAATAGAATCGAGTAGATCGAATAGAATCGAGTAGATCGAATAGAATCGAGTAGAAGCGAATAGAATCGAGAGAAGAAAAAAGAAGAATAAAGCATTATCGAAAAACCGACTGATCTGACTAGCGGCGAGCTTGCGCCTTTTTTATAGCCTGAGATTTGGGTCCAGGACTAGTTCAGGAAGTAGCGGATTCCCGAACAGGGACCCTTGGAGAAGGTCCTTTCTTGGAGCTCATCGTTGGAGCACACCATTTGGAACTCACCAGTTGGAGTTCATCGCAGGAGCACCAATACTTGGAGCTCATCGTTGGAGCACCCCATTTGGAATTCACCATTTGGAACTCACCACTCAGAGCTCATCACAGGAGCACCACTAATTGGAGCTCACCACAGGACCACCCCATTTGGAACTCATCGTTGGAGTACACAATTCCTCGATCACTCGGCGGCGCGAAGCTGTGCTGAATTGTGAGTGATTTCTGGCTTGGCGCATTTGGTGCCTTTTGCATGGTATGTTTATTTGATCGGAGAAAAACTGCAGATTTAATTTCTACATAAAGCAGCAAATTTGTTGTTCGAAACGTGGTGCACGTGGTCTTGGGGGTATCAGATTGCGAAGTCTGTACTACATACACACATACGTGCAACACACACACGTGGTACATAGGCTTGAAGGTGTGCATTGCTGAGCTTTTTGGAGAAGCGTGCGTGTGTGAGTAATAGCGCGGCACGCGGCGGAACGGTTTTTTGTAAGCTTGAGAATTGGTCGAAGTTTATCTAAGTGCGCAACAGACTTGTACAGTTACGTCGCCCATAACCTTCACAGCACATGGGCCCTAGAAAAAACAAGGAAGATGATTTCATTTTATCACGTGATGGCTTATTAAGTTCCCTCGAGCGTAACGGCAATTTTATGGAGAAAAATGGGCAGACCATGACCGCTGCAGAGTTAGAGGCTCGGCTTAGTCTAGTGGAGTCAGTGTTTGTACAGTTATGTGAGGTACAAGGCCAAATAGAAAGGAGTGCGGAAAACGCTCAAGAATATGAATGTAGACAGGGATTTGAGGATAGCTATTGTCGCGATATTAGGGCACTTGGCGGCAAGGGGGAGACAAACATCGCTGGCGTCTGGGTCCGGAGGAAACGGTGCATCAATCATCGGGACATCTGTGGCAAAGTTGCCATCTGTAAAATTGGCAGAATTTTGTGGCAAACATACGGGTTGGACCAGTTGGTTCAACTCCTTTACCCTTTTAGTTGATTCGGATGCAACTTTGGACGAGCTTACTTAATTTGTTCACCTAAAATCATGTTTAGGGCCCATTCCCTTACGAACAATTGACTGCTTGGAATTGTCTCAGAATAACTACCGGAAGACGATTCAGCTGCTGAAAGATCGGTTTGACAACCGAGCTCTGATAATGCAATCTCATATTGGGGAGATATTCCAAATTCGTTGCTGATGCCGATTCCTTACGCAGCCTAGTGGACTCCGTGAACTCTCACCTCTCCGCGCTTAGGTCTTTAGGAACAGATTTCAAAATTCTCAATGCAGTTGTATTTCATTTAGCGCGCAGTAAGCTAGATGAGGAATCGCTAGATAGATGGGAACAAGAATATGACTGCACAAAGCTACCGTCGTGGCCATTGCTATGTACATTTTTGGATAATCGAGGGGTCAACCTAGCAGGATGAGAAGTGAGTAAGTCAGTTAATAGTAAATTCCAGAGTAAAGGCGACACCAAGAAAATTAGTTTAGTGGCGTCCGTACCAAACCCTTGCCCGGGACTTTGTCATATCTGTTCAGGACCTCATCGAGTAAAGGCTTGTCAGGAATTCAGATCCCTAACCCCGGTTCAAAGATATCAAGAGGTCAAAAGGCATGATTTGTGTTTGCTGTGTTTCAGCAAGCGCCATAAGACCAAACAGTGCAACGCAGCGCGGTGTGTGGCGTGTCATAAGCCGCATCATGACCTATTACATAGAGGAGATCTAGAGGTAGGCAACGCAAGAGCTGATGGTGGAAACGATCTAAGATCCTCCAGTTCGTTGCATAGCGCTCTCTTGGCAAACCGTTCAACAAGCTTCCTAGCGACAGCAGCAGTGCTGGTTCGAGACCGAGACGGCAACTACCAGTCATGCAGATGCGTGCTCGATTCGGGTAGTCAACTAAATTTTGTGACAGCCAGTTTTGCGAACAAGCTAAAGCTAGACATCCAAAGGGTAAATCACTCGTTGACAGGGATAGGTAGTGCAGAAACTAAAACTTCGGGCCAAGTAAGAGCCACATTTAAATCTCGAGTGACCAATTTTGTCGCAACGGATGAGTTTAGCGTATTGTCAAAAATTGCTAAGTATAATCCAGGAGTTGCAGCGGGTGGGTTTCAAGTCCCAGAAGAGATAAAGCTGGCCGACCCGTCCTATTACTCAGCAGAGGAAATTCACAAGCTAATTGGAGTAAATCTATTCTTTAAACTCATAGTAGCAGGACAAGTTAAAATGGGCACTAACTTACCGGTTCTGCAAAAATCCCTATTGGGATGGATAGTTGTGGGGGAATACACTCCATCGAACCAATCCTGTCTCATGTCAGTTCACCAATCTAATAAAGTAGATGAGTTAACTTCTCTTGTGCAGAAATTTTGGGAGTGCGAAGGAATCCCTAGGCCTATAAAGCGACTTAGCGCCGACGAGGAGTTCTGTGAGCAGCTGTTTACTGCAACGGTAACAAAGAACCATGAAAATAGGCTCATAGTATCGCTGCCCATTTAGGAACCGAAGGCGCAGCTTGGAGATTCATATCAGATACCTCACAAGCGTTTCCATAATCTGGAAAGGAAGCTCAATCGCTCCCCAGAGCTGAAGGCTAGTTACACCGAATTTATAGAAGAGTATCGCAGGTTGGATCATCTTGAAGAGGTTCCTCCGGAGGCAGTTCGTGACGTAAAATACATTTGTCCGCATCACCCAGTCATTCGACCTGACAGCTTAACCACCAAGCTGCGAGTCGTATTTGACGCCTCTTGCAAGACCAGTAACGGGAAGTCTCTAAATGACATAACCCTCGTGGGTCCCTCCCTGCAACCAGATCTTTTCAACACTTTGACCAGGTTCCGATTTTATAGGTATGCCCTAACTGCCGACATCTCTAAGATGTACAGACAGATTCTAGTTCAACCCGAAGATCAGCTGTATCAATGCATTTTATGGCGGGCCACAACCCAAGAGCCTATAAAGGTATTGCGCCTAAAGACTATTACGTATGGCACTAACTCGGCACCTTACCTTACCCCATGGCTAGGGATGCAATAGAGCAAAACTTTTATATGGATGACATGCTGTGCGGAGCCGAATCTATAGCTGAATTAGTCAACCTAAAAAGGGAAGTAACCGAATTACTGAATTTGGGCCGGTTCGAACTGCACAAGTGGCGCTCTAACTGCGATACTTACCGAGGTAAGACGTTAGATTCTGAGTTTCTTGCCCTAAAAACGGCCGACACCAAGGCTCTCGGCATTTTTTGGGCAGCAGCTAAGGACTCGTTTCGGTTTTCATACTCAGCAGACGGATCGACAATAATTACGAAGCGTAGGGTGCTGTCTGAGTTAGCTCAACTATTTGACCCGCTAGGATTCCTAAGTCCAGTCATAATTATAGGAAAAATCTTCGTGCAGGAGTTGTGGCGTTTAAATATCGATTGGGATCAGGAGCTACCACCAAACTTAGCAATGCAGTGGGAGAAATATAGAAGAGAATTAAGTCAAGTAGATTGTTGCCAACTTCCTAGAGCCGCAATCCCAACCACAATCGATACAGTATCCCTGGAACTTTGCGGGTTCTCCGACGCTTCCTCGTTGGCCTACGGAGCGGCGATCTACGCTCGAACGACCGATCCGCTGGGAATAGTTCAGGTTAGGTTAATATATGATGGACGTTGATGCACTACGAGAAGTACAAACAAGTGGCCCAACGACACCAAGCACGTGCTTGTTACGCGCGGGGCCCTTTTGTAAATTTGGGCAAAAAATGCGAGTTCGCGAGGAAGAATACATAAAACCAATAAAGACGGGACAAATAATGAAAAAAACTAGCAGTTAGGAGTGAAGCAAATGAGTTAAAATGTTAGTTTTTAATACCGGGATAGAAGTTGATGTGCAAATTAAATGATAAAGAACGTTATAGTTATTACATAGAACGCGAAAGGGCTCGTGCAGACCAAAATTTAATGTACATCGAGGTAAATTAAGAGGATGATAATTACGTGTTAGTCTAACGGGAACATTAAAAGTTAGGCGGCTAACAAGTTCTACAGAATCAATATCACCTCTTATAAGATTATGCATAAAAATGGTACCAAGCATTTTTCTACGATTTGCAAGTGTCGGTAAATTAAGCAATAATAATCTACTCTGGTAGGAAGGTAGCCTTACGTTTTGATCCCAGTTCAAACTACGAAGGGCAAAAAGGAGAAATTTTTTTTGTACCGACTCTATACGGTCAATGTGGACTTGGTATTGTGGGCTCCAAACCGAAGAACAATATTCCAATATAGGACGGACAAGGGAGGTAAATAATAATTTGGTTATATAAGGGTCATCAAATTCTTTTGACCAACGCTTTATAAACCCAAGAACACTCATTGCTTTATTGACTGTCGACATTATGTGGCAGTCAAATTTAAGCTTCGGGTCCAGAAGAGCGCCTAAATCATTTACTGAATATATACGGTCAAGTGGCAAATTCTGAAGCGAATAACTTATAAAGGTAGGGGTAACCCTATAAAAGGTCATTACGTTTCATTTTAGGCAGTTCAAATTTGAGAGGTTATACTCACACCATACTTGAAAATGATCAATGTCTGATTGTAAGCCAAAACCAGACTCTATATTATTATATGTCAAACAAAGCTTAACATCATCAGCATACATTAGTACACGAGAATGTGTTACAATAGAGGGAAGATCGTTTATAAACAAAGTAAACAGCAAAGGGCCCAAATGACTACCCTGAGGTACTCCAGATGTCCCATGGATCGTTTTTGAAACAGCGTTCTTAAATATAACCCTCTGAGTCCTCCCATTCAAATAGCTTGAAATCCAAGTTAATAGATTACATGGAAACCCAAGCAAATCTAATTTGAATAAAAGAAGAGAGTGGTTAACAGAGTCAAAGGCTTTACTGAAATCTGTATATACAACGTCAGTCTGCATTTTATTGTTAAATCCATTTATTACAATTGATGACAATTCAAGTAGGTTGGTGGTAGTCGATCTTCGCTTAACAAAACCGTGCTGACACGGTGATATTAGCGAGGAACATAAATGTTGCAAATGAGAAGTGATAATACGTTCAAAGGCTTTTGGAATAGCCGACAATTTAGAAATACCTCTATAATTCTGGGCATCCCCCTTCGCACCCTTTTTGTGAAGTGAAATAATAAAAAAATCCTTCCAGATAGTTGGAAAAACTGATGATGAAATAGACAATTGAAAAAGTTTAAGAATAGGTTTGCAGATGGTTGATGCACAAAACTTAAGCACTCACCCTGGAAGTCCATCAGGACTTCTCTTAAGAGAGAACTTTCGGTAATTATAGGGGAAGAAATACAATTTGCCCTATTTAAAGGATTACGGTAATTTGATTCAGACCATGAAGAAGAGCTATAAGTAGTTTGGAAAAAGTCAGAGAATAAATCAGCAATTTCAGAATGACTGTTAAGAACGTTAGAATCAGATCGAGCCACCACATATTTCGAAAAATCGGATGGCCTACCCGATTTTGTATACTTTTTGTAAGTGTTTGATTTAAGATTTTTAAGTCGTTGAAGCGCATTTGTAGACCAAGGGGGCCTGTTTGGTTTTGGAGGAAGCCTATCAGAAACGCATTCATTAAAAAAAGTGTTTAGAACGCTATAGAACAGTTCAGTGGCACTTTCGATGTCCATACAGTTATAAAATTCTGTCCAATTATATTGAGAAATCATTAAATTAAGTTTACTAAAGTCACATTTACGAAAGCTTCTCATTTTAGTTGGAGAGACTAAAGGAGAGAGGGTATCAAGGTAGGGGAGTTGGACGGTATCGGTCTTCTGGTACCACAAGAGCGTCAATTCTAGATACCGTGACTTCAGACGGCTCTGAAGAAAACACAAGATCTAGTTGTCTATGTAATGAATTTCGTATAAAGCTAACTTGCTGTAACGATAATTCTAAAAGGCCATCCACAAAGTCATGGGCGGATAAAGGTACAACGCCAAGTGAGTCAGTAGGAGGGGACCAAGAAATATCCGGGAGATTAAAATCACCCAAAACAATCAAAAGGTCTCTATTGGAAAGAAAGGATAGAATAGATTTAATAGCTGCTAAATGTTGCTCATAAATTATAAGGTCAGAGCCAGGTGGAATATAGGAACATGTAATAAAGATAGACAAGGATTGGAGGGTAACTTTCACACCAACAAATTCAATGTCACTAGGGACATCAGAGTGAATACTCTCAGAATTTAGGGTAGAAGTAACAGCAATTAGAACGCCGCCCCCCCTACGGGAAAGGCGATCAGTTCTATAGGTATTAAAATTATTTGCAAGAACTTCAGAGTCTGTTATCTCTGGTTTCAGCCAAGTTTCTGTAAAAGCTAAGATATCGTCCGTAAATGCCGAGGAGTCAGCATAAAGCTTGGATAGCTTCATGTTAAGTCCTCTAACATTTTGGTAAGCCAATAATAAACTTTTCAGTTTTTTGGCACCGTGGAAGGCCTATTATTTGTTCTCGGTTTATTAGGAACAAATTCTTTTATAACCAGATCATCATTAAGCCAGAAGCTTTCAGAAAGCAGTTCTTTAAACACATCAGGCGGAGCAAAAATTTTGAAAGACGATATCCTACGGGCGTATAAAAACCGAAATTGTTCAACCGCAATATCCTCGGATGGGAATTTTTCACGAATGAATTCCAAAACATCCTCAGATGTGGTATCAGGCGTAAATCTTGAAACAAATAGTTGCTTCCTATGTGGAACAACTGAGAGTTTCTTACGCCCCCCAGCAGCAGTCTGAACCTCACTCAGCTGAGAGCCAGAAGCGGCACCTACTGTATGTCTGGGTACAGCAGCAGCCTGAACCTCACTCAGCTGAGAGCCAGAAGCGGCACCTACTGTATGTCTGGGTACAACTGAGAGATTTTTACGCCCCCCAGCAGCAGCCTGAACCTCATTCGGCTGAGCGACAGAAACGGCGCCCACAGTACCTATGGGTATGGTCGGCAGCGGATTGGTTGATTCCGCCGGATCTGGAGCCTGACTTTCAGATACAGGGGCTACAGGGACAGGGACTACACCTGAACTAGCAGTATCCATTTTCACAGGTGGTTCACTTACCCCTGTGTCACCAGAAACTGCAGCAGCTACCAAATTTGGATTTATAGTGGGTTCAACACTCGCCTTTACTGTCGTTGAGCTAGCTTTTTTGCGTTTGGGCGACTCGGTTAATAATTTTTTATTATTAAATTGTTCACATACGGAATTAAATCCATCATTGAGCTGTTTAAAAACTCGTGAAAGATTACATAGGCCGTCTCGAGTCTGCCTCATAAAGCTGCTCATCTCAACTGCCAAATCCCTGCAGTGCTCACATACCCACATGAGACCAATCCGCATTTCAATAAAGTCTTTACTTCTGCCAGTAAATCCTGCATATTTAGAATGCATCATTGCTTCGCAGAGCCAACAGTAAACAAAAGGGTCGTTAGATGCAGTCCTACAATTTTTCTTAGTACAGATAAGAGTCATTATAAGAAAAATATGTTAGAGAATAAAGAGAATAAAATAAAAAGTATATAAAAGTATAAAAAAATACCTCAAGTAAATTTGGCACTGGGATCAAATTCCAAAACCACAAAATCACAAAAACACAAAAAGTATAAGAGCGCGAGATCGCGAATTAAATCGAAAGAGAGCGCGAGAGAAAAGTCTTCTATCGACTGAGCGTGGCTTGTGGAGCACCAAAACAACTCAACGCACGAACAGTTAGATGTAAAGCAAGCAAGAGAGAGAGAGACTATGAGAATAGGTTTACAAGAAATTCGGCAGGTTCAGAAAGAGTGAAATTACAGTTATAATAGAGCGGCAGAGGGAGAGAGACTAAGAGTAAGAGAGAGAATATAAGAGCCAATTTAGAGAGTGCGAATTACACTAACAAAAGCCAAGATATTAAATAAATCAAATGGAAATGTTAAAATAACTATAACCACGTACCCGTAATCTGGGAGATCTATGAAAGTCACTAACACGATTGTTAGGCTAAACTTTGTTAGTAAATAAACACAAAATACTTGCGGAAATAACACAATATAAAACAAAAACTCAGAGCACAATGGTAAACATAACCGTTCACAAGCGACGCTAAATCGCTAATAGCTGCAAAGTGCAAGGTAGCTCCAGTGAGCACCACCTCAATACCTCGATTGGAACTGGAAGGTGCTCGGCTGTTAACAGAGTTAATGGAAAAAATAAAGAAGTGTTTTCCAAGGGCCGTATCTAAAATTAGCTACTTTACGGACTCTACTACGGTGCTGGGATGGATCTCCTCCCATTCTAGCCGATGGAAAACCTACGTAGCGAATAGAGTAGCAATTATTCAAGAGACTACAAAAAAGGAAGATTGGTATAAGGTAGAGTCTAAATCAAATCCGGCCGATATAGTGTCCCGCGGTTTGTTGACGAGCGAACTCAAAGGATTGTCTATGTTGTGGGAAGGGTCCCCTTTTCTAAGGCTGTCTCGGGATAAATGGCCATCGACTCGTTGGATTGCTAACGAAGAACTCCCAGAACAGCAGAGGTCGAAATCTGTCTTGGTAGCGAGCTCACTCTGTAATATAGACGACTTAGTTGGGGATAATAAGTTTGCAAAGGATTTCGTTAAGCTTACCCGGGTGTTCGGATACATATATAGGTGGCGCCGACGTCAGACTAAAGTCGAAATAATTAAGGATCGGCCTCTAACTGCTGATGAAGTGAAGGGTGGCTTAACGTATGTAGTTGCCAATTTGCAAAGGCTCCATTTTCAAGAAGAGCTATCAAAATTACAAAAACAGGAAGCTGTAAGCTTAACAAAAATCCAAGGCCTCAATCCGTTTCTCCACAACGTTCAGGGCATAGAGCTTATTCGAGTAGGTGGTCGACTGTCGCAATCAGATGCCCCTTATGCCACAAAGCACCCGTTTTTGTTGCCCAATACCCATATTGTAGTGCACTCTTTATTTGAACACTTTCATCGCAAGAAAAATAGCTCGCAAAACAGTACGGAATTGCTTTGCCTGTTTTCGACAACGGCCAATACTGGCACAGCAGCTGATGGGACCACTTCCCGGAAGCAGAGTGAGCAGCGGACTACATCCTTTCGAGCGCACAGGACTGGACTTTGCCGGCCCTCTATGGATGCACTTTAATCAGAGAGGCCGAACACCGAACAAAATTTATTTGTGCGTCTTTGTATGTTTCCTAACAAAGGCCTGTCACCTGGACTTGGTTTCGGACCTTAGCGCCAGTGCCTTTATAGCTGCGCTCAAGAGATTTTTCGCACGCCGCGGAATAAGTAAGCACCTGTTCTGCGTCAATGCCACTAACTTTGTTGGGGCATCGCGGGAGTTAAAGGCTATCGAAGAGGAATTGATATTATGGGAAAAGGACCAAAGAGACCGAATCGTCGATCATTGTAGTAATCTCCATGTCGACTTCCACTTTATACCGCCTCGCTCGCCCCATATTGGAGGGCTCTGGGAAAGCGCGGTCAAGGTCGCCAAGCAGCTACTTGTGAGGTGTTTCAATGGAGCGGCGCTCAACTACGAAGAGCTATCTACAGCGATCGCTCAGGCAGAAGCAGTAATGAATTCCAGACCGCTTCACCCGCTTTCGTCAGATGCTAACGACTTTGATCACTCACCCCCGGCCATTTTCTAATTGGTGGGCCGTTAAATGGACTCGCCGAACCAAGTAACGAGGATTTGAAGCTATCAGCAACCAATCGCTGGAAAAGGATCATGGCGGTTCATCACTCCTTCTGGAGGCGTTGGTCGTTGGAGTACCTCACGTTGCTACAAGAACGATCTAAGTGGAAGACAGCCTTCAATAACCTCAAGCTCGAAATCCTTGTGCGCATCGCGGAGGACCACACTCGTCCGGGCCAGTGGGCTATAGGCCGCATTGCAGAGATACACCCAGGACTGGATGGAATGGTTCGGGTGGTCACCATACGAACTTTGTGAGGCACTGTAAAAGCTGACCCACATCCAGCGAGTAGATTTAAGTATACATAGACATATTTGGTAGATAATAAGACAAATAGTACTAAGCTAGGATAGGCCACGGAGGCAGGCAAGAAGCCAAAGAAAAAGCCGTTAAGTTCAAAACTTCGGCCGTTAGCCAGTAGCTCAAACAGGCGTTATTTAGTCTATTAATCGACCGTTAGCCAGTAGCCCAAACAGGCGTTATTTAGTATATTAATCGACCGTTAGCCAATAGTTTCACCAGGCGCTATCGAGTGTGCTAATTGGGATCTCAGCTGATCAAGCGCTCTACTCGGGTTAGGCGGTCTGCACACGAACAGATTAGGCGACCTACGCACGGTTCCAGTGTTGGGAAGCGAGGACCCGGCTGGCTATATAAGCCCGGCGGCCGCGAGTCCCGACGCTCGTTCGTTCGCCATCAGTGAAAGCCAAAGCATCGCAGGATCGCAGCAAGGACTTTAAGGACACGCAGGACAGCAAGGACCAAGACGGAGGACCCTAGTGAGTAGAGTGCGAGAGAGATAGGGACGGGGAAAGTAAATAGTGCAGCTAGGGAAAATATATATATACACAAAAGAAAAAGAGAACCAAGGAAAGAAAATAAAACCACGGACAATAAGAACAGCGAACATATACCGAGTTGGGTTTATTTCTCCCATGACCCTCAAAGCCCTGATCCGCGTGTGCTAAAAATAGTGGCCTAAGCCAAGCCGGTTGCGTTTTCGAGAAGATTCCTCTGCGCAACGGGACTTTGGTGGCAACCACGTGCACAGACGTGAAGGCGTGCAAGTACGGGTTTTCTCTCCGCTTGCATAGTTTTCCGTCTCGGTTTCGACCGACGCACACCTGTCCCCGAACGGGAAGCGCTGTCTTCTGTCCATGTTTAGAGAAGATTCCTCCGCGTGGGCGTGAGAACAGCGCCCCAGGCGGCGGGAGTTGACACAGTGGTATAGGCCAAAACCCCCCCCACTGTGCCGCCTCCGGCACGCACGTGACGGCTTTCACTAGTTCGCGCCTGCCCCAAATCCGAGTTGCAAAGGCCTGCCCTGACCCACCGATAAGGACCGCCGCGCGCATCGTGGCTGATCGGTGACTGCGGCCCAGTTGCCCGCCTCCCCTCGTCCCCGCTTATTTACAAATTCGATTGTAAAGGATCCTGGGGAGACTGAGCTCCATCCCAGCCGTAGAAACATCCTTACAGTCTGGCGCCCGAACAGGGACGAGCGGAGGACGAGCCGGTGTCCACCAAATTTATGGCCTAAAGACCCATAAGACGCCGTTGGCCGTCGCCGAGCCGCCCGGCCACTCACAGCGCCCGGCATCGCCGCAAACCGCTCCGCCACGCGTACCGATCACAGCAGCATATATAAATCCTGGCCAGACACCGCTTAGACCACCAAGGGGCACCGCGCACACCAACAGCGACGCTAGGAGCTATTTTTTTTGCCACAGACAGGGTCGTCGCACACGTCAGACGCACGCTCAGCAAAACAAACAGGGTCGTTACACGCGCCAAGCACCAGAAAAACCAGGGTCAACAAAAAAAGCCAAGTAAACACACACGACAATAAGAAAAAATTTTTGGTACACACACGACTGCCGCCATAGTTTTTGTTGGGGCCAAACCTCGGTTCGGCCGCACAGCGCCGTTGCCAGCCCTCGTTCCGGCCATCAAAGCCACTGATCCCTGCCGGATTTGTGGGCGAGGCCGCTCAACGTCGCTCCAACGTGGTCGTGGACCACCACCGACGCAGTGCAGCATTGCTAGGCCTTGTTCCGGCCGCTTCGTGCCACCGCCAACGTAGTCGTTGGCCACCGACGCCGCTGATCCCCACCGGATTTCGGCCAGGCCACTCTACGTCGCCGCCAACGTGTTCGTTGGGCACCGACGCCAAGGATAAAAGAACTGGACGTCAAAGACCACCCGGAAACCACGCCGGACGACAACCTGGAGGAATTAGTCGTAGCAACCGGAAGTAAGGAAAAGCCAGACACCATGGGCGTCCGCTGGATCGCATATCGCCGGAAAGAGGAACTGGAGGGACTCCTCAAGGAGTTCGGATTGGAAACGGCGGGAACGGTAGTCGAGCTGCGAGCACGACTAGCCGATTTTATCGGAAAGGCAGAGCGTAGCCAGACCACGCTGTCTCGACTCGCACAGCTAGAAGCCCTCTATCCCGAGGCACCATCCGGGAAGGAAATGCAATCACGGTCCACGTCCCCAATGCCGGAAGCGGGGGCCATGAAGCTGATCGTACCCGGGCGGTCACCCTCACCAGGACGCATGACCACCAGCGCGGAAGCCCAGAATGCAACCACGGCCTCCACTAACCGAGCACCGCGCGACACCATATCCGCAGCGGTACTGACCGAGAAGCTACGGAGCTGGGGAATCCTCTTCGACGGACAAACGGACCCGGTCCATTTCGTGGAACGAGTCGAGGAAGGAGCAGCCGCCTATAACGTCCGGATCAGCGACGTTACTATCTGGAAGAGCGGAAGGCTGGTACCGAGCCTATCGTATGCACTCTGCGCCATGGCTCCTATTTAAGACCGAGTTCTTGGAGTTCTTCCTGCCTCCGAGGTACTTTAAGAGGTTGGAGGACACGATCCGCACCCGGTATCAACAGCCGCAGGAGCCATTCAAGAACTTCCTTGTGGACCTGAGACTCATGATGCAGCGCGCGAAGTACACTCTGGCAGACCAGCTCGAAAGGATATATGAGAACTTGTTGCCAGAATATCAGCTTTTTATCCGTCGCCACGAGTTCTCCACCCTCGAAACGCTGACGCAGCTCGCCACCGCCTATGAGATCGCACGGGATCGGGACTCGGTCCGACACGCCGCCCTCACTCACTTCGCCACCAAGGGGTCGGACCAAGCGCAAAGGTCACCAGGGATCGCACGTAAGAATTACTTTTTTAAAAAAATTGACAAATAAGTCTTATTTTTTAATTTTTATTATAAAAGTTGACATATAACTCTTATGCTTCAATTTTGTTGATTTTTATAATAAAAATTGAAGCATAAGAGTTATTTGTCAACTTTTATAATAAAATAAATATTGAATTGAAATAACTCTTGAACTGTGGGGTATATTGGTTTAAAATTTATATATGTATAATCTACGCTTTAATACCTTTCTGTTGATATGCCATATGTCCCCAAAATATTTTTGATGATGTAAAAAATATTATAATTATAAAAAATATGTTGGGGACATATGGCATATCAACAGAAAGGTATTAAAGCGTAGATTATACATATATAAATTTTAAACCAATGTACCCCACAGTTCAAGAGTTATTTCAATTCAATTTTTATTATAAAAGTTGACAAATATTTTTTGATTTTTATAATAAAAATTGAAGCATAAGAGTTATTTGTCAACTTTTATAATAAAAATTGAAAAATAAGACTTATTTGTCAATTTTTTTAAAAAAGTAATTCTTACTTGCGATCCCTGGTCACCACCATACCCTAGGACTACGACTGCAAGAGAACCCATCACCTGTCCAAGGCCAGCGAGGGATTCAACGCCAAGTTGGCTCCGAAGTACACCGGACCCTACAAAGTGGTGAAGTTCCTGTCCCAGAATGTAGTGCGACTACAACTGCAGGGCTCTAGGAAACGGCGGACTGCCAGTCTCCCGGATCTCAAAGAGTACAGGACCGGAGAAACCGACGACTAAGAAGATACAACGAACAACAAGGCAGAGCCATACACAGAAGCGTTTGCCTCCGAACCCCCAAACGTGGATCCAGAAGACTCCCAAGCTATGGGCGACCAGCAGGAGATACTCGGTCAGGAGAGCAACCAGGATGCCCAAGTCACTGAGCAGCGTACCCAGCCCAAGAAAGCCACCCGTCGACGAGTACACTTCGAATAAACCAACATTTAAGCAGGGTCACGTGAGTCAAGCGGGGCACCCGCGCTGCCATAGTTAGGTTAAGCCGCCAAGTAAGCTAAGAACTCTGAACTTGTAATCTAGAACCATAAGTATCTCAAGCCGCACTATAGGTAGGATTCAAACAATAAGACCTAAGCTAATACGTTACATTTACTAGCACACCGTCATCATGTCCGAAAACGAGGAGTACGAGTACCGCCCATGGGGCTACTCCACCCGCTCGCCCTCACCACCAGCCGACACCATGTCTGCAAACGAGGAGTATGAGTACCGCCCATGGAGCGACTCCACCCGCTCTCCATCACCACCAGCCGTAACCATCAGCACCGACTCCGTGCTATCGGAGCACGCAGAGCGCATCGCGTCGCCGCCGTTCGACCCGGTCGAGACACCACCGCCTCCACCTCTTGCCTGCGGCGGAGACGCCGACTCCCAGTCCACCAACCTCCTCGACCCATCGTACGAATGCGAGGTGAGCAGTGGATCGAACGGACAACCACGACCGGAGGAGGAGCCGCCAGCTCGAGATAACGAGCCCGACACCAGGGGACTGACCACAGCAAGGCTGGCGCGGTTAAACGTCGAGGGATCCCCAGCAGCCGGGTACATCACGGCCTGCTATCTAGTGACCGCTTGGCTGGAGAGCGTGGCGACGCCGGTATTCGCTGAGGGATTTGAGGAGAGATGCGTCCAGGAGAGTCGTGCCTGGACACCAGACCCGGCATCATCTACAGACGACTCGTCAGTGGGAAGGGATGGCCGCTTCGCGACTGGGGGCCCACCCGTGCCCCTCCAGTGCTCAATAGCGGAGGCCAACGACGCTTGGGCCGATTACGCAGCACGGCCTCGCACCCCCACCGCCTCGACCGCCTCACGGGAAGCCGATGCCACCGAAGACTCGTTTATGGGTACTTCGGTGAGTGGATCCCTGAGCGACGACGCCGACGCGGAGGCCGTAACTGCTGAGCCGCACCAGATAGACGAAGGCGAGGAGGGGACGGATCCCCACACCGGACTGCCCGACGACGCGGGAAACGCAGCCCGAAGAAGCCGAAGCCAGGACCCCGAGTCCCCACACGACCGCTGCCCAGAACGAGCCACTTCCAGCTACCCCGGGAAGGGGAATCCCCGAAGTTGGAAGCTCGAGAACCCAAGACCGGCACCCAGAACGGGAG
Organism: Drosophila takahashii; assembly: GCF_030179915.1. Taxonomy (NCBI): domain Eukaryota; kingdom Metazoa; phylum Arthropoda; class Insecta; order Diptera; family Drosophilidae; genus Drosophila; species Drosophila takahashii. The sequence continues at coordinate 34,515,103 of NC_091678.1, forward strand.
GACAAACGAACAACGCCACTGCCCGCCTCCCCTGAGAGCCCTCGGACACCGAGTCCTACGGTAGTCGCCCTAGACGGAATAATCCCACCCACTCCAGGGAGTAGCATCCTGAGAGTGGAGATGAGCCGCTTGCTCGATCCCCACCCGGCGGGACCGGAACGGGATAACAACGGAGGTGCACGCGACCCCATAGCAAGGCCCAACGACACAGATGCCGATATCCTAGACCTGGGCCTCTTCCCGACCGGACCAGAGGAAGACGCACTCCTGCAAGCGTTACGGGAGCACCCGGGAGTAGAGCAATTCTTCGACGAGGAAGATTGGATCGTCGCACCGGCAGCATGGAGGGTCGACACGAACGAGCGTCGTCTCCCCAGCGCCATCGTGGAATACGTGGAGGTGTACGACCGCACGAACGTTCGTTTCCTGCGGCACCACCAGGGACACCGATTACGCATCACGATCACGGCCCGACGCGGCATCGCCATCTCACTTCGCCACCCCAACGTAAGGGGGGGGGGGGGGTGTGAGGCACCGTAAAAGCTGCCCCACATCCAGCGAGTAGATTTAAGTATACATAGACATATTTGGTAGATAATAAGACAAATAGTACTAAGCTAGGATAGGCCACGGAGGCAGGCAAGAAGCCAAAGAAAAAGCCGTTAAGTTCAAAACTTCGGCCGTTAGCCAGTAGTTCAAACAGGCGTTATTTAGTCTATTAATCGACCGTTAGCCAGTAGCCCAAACAGGCGTTATTTAGTATATTAATCGACCGTTTAAGCGAACATATACCGTTTATTTCTCCCCTGACCCTCAAAGCCCTGATCCGCGTGTGCTAAAAATAGTGGCCTAAGCCAAGCCGGTTGCGTTTTCGAGAAGATTCCTCTGCGCAACGGGACTTTGGTGGCAACCACGTGCACAGACGTGAAGGCGTGCAAGTACGGGTTTTCTCTCCGCTTGCATAGTTTTCCGTCTCGGTTTCGACCGACGCACACCTGTTCCCGAACTGGGAGCGCTGTCTTCTGTCCATGTTTAGAGAAGATTCCTCCGCGTGGGCGTGAGAACAGCGCCCCAGGCGGCGGGAGTTGACACAGTGGTATAGGCCAAAACCCCCCCCACTGTGCCGCCTCCGGCACGCACGTGACGGCTTTCACTCGTTCGCGCCTACCCCAAATCCGAGTTGCAAAGGCCTGCCCTGACCCACCGATAAGGACCGCCGCGCGCATCGTGGCTGATCGGTGACTGCGGCCCAGTTGCCCGCCTCCCCTCGTCCCCGCTTATTTACAAATTCGATTGTAAAGGATCCTGGGGAGACTGAGCTCCATCCCAGCCGTAGAAACATCCTTACAACTTCTTCGGGATTCTTCAAAGAACGTTCACAAAATCTGCCCTCTGCCCTGCGAGCAGGAATAGTTGGAACAAGGTTCCAAGGCTGGGAGTATGTTGGCGCCGAAAGCTTGGATGGAAGAAGACTCGCAGTATTTAGTTTAGTTCACTTTTGAAAACATTGAAATGTAATTGTAACTTTGAGAAGTCATTCCAATTGTAATTATCGCACAAAAAAATATCGATGTATCTAATAGAATCGAGTAGATCGAATAGACTCGAGTAGATCGAATAGAATCGAGTAGAAGCAAATAGAATCGAGAGAATACCAATGAAGAAATAAGAAGAATAAAGCATTATCGAAAAACCGACTGATCTGACTAGCGTCCAGGACTAGTTCAGGAAGTAGCGGATTCACCGGTGAAAAAGAGAGCTTAAGAGTATCAAGACTCTGAAGAACATCAGAAACATTAATCACTGGTTTGAAGATAGAGTTCAGATGAGGTAGCGGGTATGGATATTCATTATCAATAACACCATTGCATTCCGTATAAGTCGATTGAAAACAAGAAAGGAAGCTACCTTCGGCCAGCCGAAGCTTATATACCCTTGCAGATAAAGTAATGCTCACTCGGTGCTGTTCCAGGATTCGAGATTCAGCTTTTCTATTTTTGAATTTTGTTTTTAAAGAGTCAAGAATTAAAACGCCTACTTCCTACAAAGTAACAATGAATTTTCTTATATATCTTTGAATATTCCTATGGCAGCCTTAAGATATAGTGGTCCGATTCGACTCGCTCCGACATATGTACTACCTGCAATAGAAATAAGACTTTCGGGAAAGTTTCATCGCGATATCTTTAAAACTGAGAGACTAGTTGGCATAGAAACGGACAGACGGACAGAGGGACAGACGGACCGACGGACAGACGGACAGACTGACATGGCTAGATCGACTCGTCTAGTGATGCTGATCAAGAATATATATACTTTATGCGGTCGGAAACGTCTCCTTCACTGCGTTGCAAACATCTGACTGAAATTATAATACCCTCTACAAGGGTATAAAAATCAGCAAATAGGTTGGAAATATCATCGTCATCAGATGCTATATTATTATTAAGAAAAAGAGAATGAGAGAAGCAATTAGGTTTCCGCTTAGAATTGACGAAAGAATAAAAAAGTTTAGGATTACTTTTGAAATCACGCTTACAACAAGACAGGTAATTTTGATAACAGTCAGAATTGTGCTGGACAAATTCCGCCTTAGCAGAACTATATTTGACCCAGTCCGTCAGCAAGACAGAAGTTTTGAACCGTTTAAAAAGTCTGTTTTTTTTATTTTTTAGATAGGATAGTTGACGAGTAAACCATGGAGAGCTATACGAATTCTTCAAGGAGGAAAGAGGGACATGTACATTAAATAGACGATAAAGGACTTTATAAAAATACCCAACTGCATCATCAACAGGAAGGTCAACAAGATAGGACCAATTAATTGTCGATAAAGATTCAACTAGTTTAGCATAGTCAGTCTATTTAAATCACAAACTAGGATGTACGTTTATTGCAGTCCTGGGAGCATTAAAAAATCCATTTATACAGAGCTGAAGGGTAGGATGATGATAATCTTCAGGTAGAGATAGTGGCGGAATTCGACTAACTTCAACATCGATACCATCAAAGACGAAGATTAAGTCAAGGGGACGACCAATACGATTGGGAGTCCAGTTAACTTGCTGCAAGGATAGTTCAACAAGACCATCAACAAAGTCATGTTGAATCCTAGTAATCATTGCCAATGAGTCATTACTCTCCAACCAAAGAATATTGGGAAGATTAAAGTCACCGAGCACAATGAGTTGGTCAGTTTCAGCAAGCAACAAGGAGATAGGCTGTATGGCAGACAGGTGCAATATATACACGTTAAATTCGGAGTTAGGGGGTATATAGGAGCAAGTTAAAAAATTGTATTTTTTGGGAAAGATAATTTTACACAAATAAATTCAATACCTGATGAACCAGAAATATCAACAAGCTCGGAAGTTAAATCGGATTTGACTCCAAAAAGAACGCCTCCACCTCGACGGGTATGACGATCATTCCGATAAACAAAAAAGTTATTTGACAAAATCTCACTATCGTGTACAGATGGGTTAAGCCAGGTCTCAGTGAATACAATAACATTGGCTTCAAAAATTGAGCTGTTTTTATAAAGTGTTGAGAGTTTACTAAGAAGCCCCCGTTCATTTTGATAGTGGATTATAAAATTTAGTTTTTTGAATTTGAAGCAGAGCTGGGCGCCGACAAGGAAGTGATGGGAAGCGAACTATTTTTTTTGGATATTCGTGAACAATTATATTAGCAGGCCAAAAATTAGGGTCAAGAAGTTTGGAGAACAGTTCATCCGGAACAATGAAGAATAATCTCTTATTTGTTTAAAATTAAATTTAGTGATGTCAATACTAAAGACTCAGGCGAAGCTACGTTCAGCGAATCTGGCCGAGATTGCGTCCTGACATCGGTCGTCGATGATTCGCTCCCATTGGGATCGTCCTCATCGCACGACATATAGCATGCAGTGGGGCTGGGAAGAGAGAGGTTGCTCGAGAGATCTGGAACATGTAGAGAAATATTAGGCAGTGTAGGATTACGATTTATATTTAAAGATATTTGATTAAGAAGGATACGACCTTTAAAGTTTGAGTCGAAAACATTAAACCGACTTAATAAGTCCGTAAATCCAGCTCGTAAGGCCTGAAACTCAAGCTCCATTTGCCCCATAAATGATCTAATATCAATTTTGATATGTAGGCATGTAGGGCACGTCCAGTCCAGGTTGGCACTAGACCTAGTACGATCCGCAATTTGGGTCGCACTATGCCCAAAGTCAACACATTTGGCGTGCGCGATGTTGTCACATAACCAGCAATTAACAATCGGCTGACGAAAAGTGATTTTGCCAGTAAATTGGCAACCAACAACACAGCAAGCAGACAAGTTAAAGTAAGATAAAAAATGTAGAATGTAGAATGTAGAGAAATGTAAACAGAAAGCTTTAAATGAGTGCCAACAAACAGCTGTGTGGCTATAAGGGCGTCGAGGAAAGAATGAGCGCGATAAGAGAAAAGAAAGAGCGCGATAAGACCAAATCAGCAAAGAAAAAAGAACTCGAAAATGAGAGGCGGTGACTGAAAATGGGAGATGAGCAGAACAAACGGTGCGAGAGAGCGCCAAAACGACAATGTAAATAAAAAAAAACAACAATGCACTCGCGTCGTTAACTATTTTTCAATATCTTTATAAAGACGATGGTTTCAACACAAATCACTAATTTGCATTCAAACGGCGGGCTCAACCGAGTTGAGAATGAAAACTTAGGGAATATAAAAAATCAAAAATTTCGGCACTAAGCGAATAAATGTGGGAGCGAATGAAAAACACGTCCGTATACAACAGAGAGAATCTGCTGAGAATTGGCGCAGTCGGTAGGATCTTGAAGTCCTTTTAAAAGTCATCGGTACTGATCAACTAAAGGATATTACTATACGACTAGTTTGTCATGATCAGCGAAAAATCCGTGAATATACAAAACGACAAATATCGAGATCCGCTAATCGGACAAATTAAAGAGCTACCTTATTTCGACGGAAACCCATCGGGATTAGGTCGCTATATTGCCAGAGTAGAGTACTTACTGCAACTTTACCCTACTCAAGATGTTCGCCAAACCCACATCATCTATGGAGCCATTGAGAGGACCATCGTCGATTCCGCGCAAGCAGTCATTGAGGAGGAAAAGTCGAATACCTGGGGAACAGCAAAAGTGGCCCTAATTAATGCCCTTTCCTCACCAGAGCTGAATGTAGCATTTTGACGTTTTTTGGTATATCTTACATTTTTCCCATATATTTTCAAGTGGTTCTAGAGGTGGGAGAAAAGAACATTCAACAATAAATGCTACTACATTTTGATATTCTCGTGCCTAAAATACCAAATATTTGAGTATTTTTTGACTATCGACAAAACGGCCATCGCAAAATTTTCGAAATTATCAAGGCCCACTATAGATGATTTCTCTGCAGAAAAAAATTACGAATAACTGCAGTTAACAAAACCTGACCAATCTTTTGCCACTCAGGTTTATCACAGGAAGTAAGAGGCAACAAACCACCATATCGATAAGACCACCGAAGGATTGCAAAATCAACAATAAAATGATCCCAAAAAAGATCTAATGTGCATTGCATAGCAATATATAAAGCAAACAAAAGCTTTATAACAAATTCAAATCTTTTTTGTCCATGGTCAATACATTTGATTGTTCAAATCTCCTGCTTGCGGATTAGTATTTGAGAAATTATGCCCATATCTCAGGTCCTGAAAAATGTCTTCCTCATGAAAAGCTTTCAACGCTTTCGTGCCTGCGCTGTTTCTCTAGCTGTTTCTGAATTTTTAGCAGAAAACACATGACAAAAATAAGATAATTATACCCGTTACTCGTAGAGTAAAAGGGTATATTAGATTCGTGCAAAAGTATGTAACAGGCAGAAGCAAGCGTTTCCGACCCTATAAACTATATATATTCTTGATCAGGATCACTAGCCGAGTCGATCTAGCCATGTCCGTCTGTCCGTCTGTCCGTCTGTCTGCCTGTCCGTCTGTCTGTCTGTATGAACGCTGAGATCTCGGAAACTATAAAAGCTAGAAGATTGACATTTTGCATGCAGATTCTAGGAGTTCCTACGCAGCGCAAGTTTGTTTCAAAAGGGTGCCACGCGCCCTCTAACGCCCACAATCGCTTATATACGATTTTAAAAATTTCAATATTTCGGAAAAGTAAAAATGCAGTTTTATTGTGTTTATGAATACCTATCGAAATGTAGAAAAAATTTTTTAAATCGGACCATTCGTTAAAAAGTTACGGCGGATCAAAGTTTTTATCTCCACCTCCTTCGCACTCCCTTTAGCGGAGTAACGGGTATCTGATAGTCTGGGCACCCGACTATTGCGTTCTCTCTTGTTTTTGTTAGCATTGAATATTTTGAATTTAAAAGCAAAGCGAAATAATAAATGCTGAATGCTAAATGCTGTACCGTGCGGACAGGAAATAGCATTTTTTTGAATACCGAAAAAATACTACAGTATGTACATCAGTGAGGAAACGGCATAAAGCTTTCAAAGATCACAGGCCATACGAGGACATCATACAGCACGTTCGTGACACCCCATACCAAGAAAGCATCAGTAAGTTCGTAAACGAACTAAAATCCAGATCATCAAATGTACACAATAAGTAAGAACTAGAATCAGATCCAACAGACAGGCTAATTTACACAAGTTCCTTAAACAAAACAATTAGGGATTGTTTCGAAAGGAAACTTCCTGATAGATTGAATATTTCCTTGTCCAAAAAAGATATTACAACAATTGCCAATCTAAAAGAAGCAGCAATGATTCTAGGTCACTGGGATGCAGACCCTTTTGATAATTATAAACCCAGGCGCAACGATAGTCGAAGGAATTCGGGAAATACACATCAAAATTATTATTATCAAAGGAACAATTCCCACTCCTATAGCTATCCAAGAAACAACAATAATAATTCAAATTCAACAACTTCTCAAACTTCACCAAATAGAAATCAAATTCCCCCTCAAAATCAGGGAAATTATCAAGAGTATAGGAGGAACTTAGATCAAGGTAGGGCCCAAAACCCCTTAAACTTCCAAGCATCAACTTCCAATAATTCTCCGAATACACCTGTTAAAAGACAAAGAGAGAGTGACAGTGCACAGAATAGAATGGACGTAAATTTTCAGCAAACTGCCTCGGATACAGAAAGTGTTGCCCATATGTCAGAGTAATGATTAAAGGAAAACTTCTTAGAGCTATGATAGACACAGGGTCATCTATCAATATAATGACGCAGAATTTTGGAAATAATGAGGAAGAAGATAAAAAATTAGAAGTATTCACAATAAATGGGTCAATGGAATTAAATAAAAGTATTACATTGGATCCATGTAAAATATGTCCAGTTAAACAAAAATTTTATTTACATAAATTTTCTGAAAATTCTGACATTTTAATAGGTAGAGATTATTTGAATGAAAGTAAAGCAAAAATAAATTACGAAGAAGAGACAGTGACGTTAGGAGATACATTACTTTATATAAAATATGGTGAGAACGATGTAGGAAAGGACAAGACCGCAGTAAAATGCCTTAGTCCACCATCAGTTGAAAAGGAGATTGAAGAGGATAAGACCGCATTAGAATGTCTTAATCCGCCCTTATCAAAGGACCAATCATTTAATTTTGCCACTAATAATGAATTAAAAGAATGCAATAAATACAGATTAGAACATTTGAACGAGGAAGAAAGACAAAATTTAAAAAAAGTTTTATTTGAATACAATGACATTCAGTACAAGGAAGGTGAGAATTTGACTTTTACAAGTACTATTAAACAACAAACAAAACATGAAGACCCAGTATATAGGAAGCCATATAAATACCCTCAAACCTTTGATGAAGAAGTTAATAAATAAATAAATGAAATGATTGAACTGAGAATAATTCGTAAATCAAAATCTCCCTGTTGTTCACCCATTTGGATAGTTCCAAAAAAGAGCGATGCATCAGGCAAAATGAAGTTTATATTAGTAGTGGATTACAGAAATTTAAATGAGATCACTATCAACGATAAAGTTCCGATACCCAGAATGGATGAAATATTAGACAAATTGGGAAGATGTCAATATTTCACTACTATTGATTTAGCTAAAGGATTCCATCAAATTCAAATGGAACCAGAATCAATAGCTAAAACAGCATTCTCAACAAAACACGGTCATTACGAATACATACGAACGCCATTAGGTCTTTAAAACGCCCCCGCCACTTTCCAAAGATGTATGAACAATTTATTAGAAGATTTAATCTATACAGATTGTTTGGTATATCTAGATGATATTATAATTTTTTCCACTTCATTGGAAAAACACATTTTAAAAAAATTACGTAATGCAAATTTAAAATTACAACTAGACAAATGTGAATTCATGAAAAAGGAAACAGAGTTTTTAGGTCACGTAGTAACTACTACAGGTATTAAACCAAATTCACAAAAGATAAGTGCCATTATAAATTTTCCAACACCAAAATCTCCAAAAGAAATTAAATCATTTCTAGGATTGTGTGGATTTTATCGAAAATTCATACCAGACTTTGCACATATCGTAAAACCAATGACAGTAAAATTAAAGAAAGGCGCCACAATCAATACTAAAAACAAACCTTACATAGAAGCATTTGAAAAAATGAAAGTTTTAATTACCTCAGACCCAATTTTAATTTATCTTGACCTTTATAAACCATTTACTCTAACAACGGACGCAAGTAACATGGCTATAGGAGCAGTACTGTCACAAAATCATAAACCAATCTGTTATGCTAGCAGAACTTTTAACGAGCACGAAATAAATTACGCGACTATTGAAAAAGAACTTTTAGCAATCGTATGGGCTACCAAATATTTTAGATCATATTTATTCGGTAGGTCATTTGAAATATTAAGCGACCATAAACCTTTAGTCTGGCTGAATAATATAAAAGAACCAAATATGAAACTACAACGGTGGAAAATAAAATTAAACGAATTTGATTATCAGATTAAATATTTGCCAGGTAAAGAAAATTATGTTGCCGACGCTTTATCCAGGACCAAAATAGAAGAAAATATGTTTACAGGTGATATTGAGGAAAATGTACTAGAAGAGACAGCCAGTAGTGGAAACGAAACAGCACACAGTGCTCCAGAAGATAACCAAAACTATATTTCTATAACTGAGGAACCATTTAATTATTTTTCCCGACAAATTGAAGTAATTAAAGAAGATGAAGATAAAACAGAAGTAACGCATAATTTCCACAAATTAAAAATTCAAATTATTTATAAAGAAATGACGGAAACTTAAGCAAAAGAGATAATTAAAGAATACCTCTGTACCAAAAAGAGCGCAATATATTTCCATAACGATTCAGATTTCCTTATATTCCAAAAAGCTTATGTGGAAGTTATAAATGGAAGTCATTTGACGTAATTAGTCAGATATACGGCAAGACTTGAAGACATACTGATATACGCAGACTTTAAAGAAAAACAAGAGAGAACGCTATAGTCGGGTTGGTGTCCCGACTATCTAATACCCGTCACTCAGCTTAAAGGAGTGCGAACACTGTACTCGGGTTGGTGTCCCGACTAATAATCGTAACTCAGCTAAAGGGAGTGCGAGGGAGATAGATATATAATTTTTGATTGCGTATAACTTTTTAATGAATGGTCCGATTTGAAAAATGTCTTCTATATTTCGATAGGTATAAATATACGCAACAAAATTGCATTTATACTTCTCGGTAATCTTTAAAGATGTGGGCGCAGGACCCATTTTAAAATCGTTAGTGGGCGATTGTGGGCTTTAGAGGGGGCGTGGCGCTCGGCTAAAATAAACTTGCGCTGCGTATGAAGCCAAAGAATATGTGTGGGAAATCTCAACCTTCTAGCTTTTGTAGTTTCCGAGATCTCAGCGTTCATACAGACAGACAGACGGACAGACGGACAGACGGACATGGCTAGATCGACTCGGCTAGTGCCCCTGATCAAGAATATATATACTTTATGGGGTCGGAAACGCTTCCTTCTAGCTGTTACATACTTTTGCACGAATCTATTATACCCTTTTACTCTACGAGTAACGGGTATAAATATTGAAACGACACAAAGACCTCTTTCATCTAGGAATCGAAAAAACTACTAAATGGTTTAGAGAAAACAAGAGAGAACGCTATAGTCGGGTTGGTGTCCCGACTATCTAATACCCGTCACTCAGCTAAAGGGAGTGCAAACGCTGTGTCGGGTTGGTGTCCCGACTAATAATCGTAACTCAGCTAAAGGGAGTGCGAGGGAGATAGATATATGCTGACAATTTATAAAGCGTATAACTTTTTAATGAATGGTCCGATTTGAAAAATGTCTTCTACATTTCGATAGGTATAAATATACACAACAAAATTGCATTTACACTTCTCAGAAATCTTTAAAGATGTGGGCGCAGGACCCATTTTAAAATCGTTAGTGGGCGATTGTGGGCGTTAGAGGGGGCGTGGCGCTCGGCTAAAATAAACTTGCGCTGCGTAGGAAGCCAAAGAATATGTGTGGGAAATCTCAACCTTCTAGCTTTTGTAGTTTCTGAGATCTCAGCGTTCATACAGACGGACAGACGGACAGACGGACATGGCTAGATCGACTCGGCTAGTGACCCTGATCAAGAATATATATACTTTATGGGGTCGGAAACGCTTCCTTCTAGCTGTTACATACTTTTGCACGAATCTAGTATACCCTTTTACTCTACGAGTAACGGGTATAAATATTACTTCCCTGATTATCAAAAATTAATTCAGAATATAATAAATGAATGTGAAATTTGCAACATTGCTAAAACGGAACTTAGAAATACCAAATTGACATTCGAACTTACACCAGAAATTCAAAATATAAGAGAGAAATTTGTCATGGATTTTTATATAATGGGTAACCAACAATTTTTATCATGTATCGACGTTTAGGGGAGAGTGGGGGAATTTCGTCACAGGGGCAATTTCGTCACCTGCAATATCTCATCAATCCATAAGTCCTAAAAATATATAATTTTTTTCTTTTAGTCCTTCAAGACGGCCAGACACAACAAATGCATTTGTTTTGCACAGAAGGCCAAGATAATTAAGCTATAATATTAAATGTGTTTTAACAGTTCAAAAGCTACGCCTGAGGGCTTACGTTGTATATGTAGGGGAGAGTGGGGTAATTTCGTCACAGGGGCAATTTCGTCACATGCAATATCTCGGAGTCCATAAGTTTTAAAAATATATAATTTTTTTTGTTTTAGTCCCTCAAGACGGCATGACACAACCAATGCATTTTTTTTTGCACATGATAATTAAGCTATAATATTAAATGTGTTTTAACAGTTCAAAAGCTACATTTAGTTCTCGACGAAATTTTTTCTGTATGCCACAATTCAAAAGGAATAAGATACACGATTTTTTATATAATACACAGTGCTATAATGTGCATTTCTGCGTCAGTGATTTTTAACTTCGCGCCTAATTTCGGAAGAAAAATAATTATTTCTAAAAAAAGTACTGTCTGGGGAAATTTCGCCACCCTACGCTAAGGGTAAATTCGCACCTATTTTAAATACATATTTTTATATTTGACGAGCTGGCTAACGAACAGACTACCAGCAGCAGCAACAAATATAGGACGTCAACAAAAATGGTACGCTTGATCAGTGTAGCATATTTACAGGCGTTAAACTCCCTACATTTTTCAGGTGACGAAATTGCCCCGGTGGTGTGGTGATTTTACCCCCCTGTGTGGCGAGATTGCCCCAGTATATTGGTTTTACATTTTATTTTTTTATAAATCACCAAGGTAATTAAAAAATAGGGGAATGTCACATTTTAAAGCTTGGTGCTAACCGCATTCAACAATAAAAATAGAAATATGATAACGTGTCTCAAGATGGACAAAAAATAGCTTTTAAAAAATGCTGACGAAATTCCCCCACTCTCCCCTACTTAAAATTTGCTACTTTAGTAGAAGTCACAAGTAGGGATTGGTTAGAAGCTAAAAGAGCTATCATGAAAGTATTTAACGAAATGGGAAAACCACAAGAAATCAAAGCAGATAAGGATTCAGCATTTATACTATTGGTTAAATTCAGAATGAGTACAAATTCAAGTAACAACAAGTAAAAACGGTATATCGGACGTAGAAAGATGTCATAAAATGGTAAATGAGAAGCTGAGAATCATAGGAAGTGAACCGGACATTGAAAAAAGGTATACCAAATTTGAATTAATTCTGTATATTTATAATCATAAAACAAAACATAATGCTACAAATCAAGTACCAGGCAATAGAATTGAAAAGCTTAATGAAAAACGTCATGATTACGAAATAGACACAATGTTCTAAATACAAGATATCCATTTTGGGCCTTAATGGGATTTATTTCAATGCTCTGTCCGATTGTTAGTTGAATTATGGTTGTTAGTATTATGGAGAAGGTCATTGTTTTCATTAAGTTGTTGTTGTTGGGTCCGTTCATTTTCTTCTGCTTGCCTGGAATTATCATCGTATTTACTTTTATTAATTTTCTTCTTCTTTTTGAATTTCGATTTATAATGAATAATCTTTCTTCCCCTGTTTGTTTCCTCAAAGTGTTTTTCGTCAATTTTTCTCAAGGTTCCTGTCTTCTTGAATGGATTTGTAGTTTTGGACTTTACTAAAGGTGCTTGTCTATATTTTGTGTCTATTTCGTAATCATGACGTTTTTCATTAAGCTTTTCAATTCTATTTATTTTCTTTTCTTGTGTGTCGTAATTAGGGGTTCCTGCATACATAAATATGTTGGCTGGTACTTGATTTGTAGCATTATGTTTTGTTTTATGAATATAAATATACAGAATTAATTCAAATTTGGTATACCTGTTTTCAATGTCCGGTTAACTTCCTATGATTCTCAGCTTTTCATTTACCATTTTATGAAATATTTCTACGTCCGATATACCGTTTTTACTTGTTGTTACTTGAATTTGTACTCCTTCTGAGTTTAACCAATTGTGTAAAGCTACACACATAAATGCTGAATCCTTATCTGCTTTGATTTCTTGTGGTTTTCCCATTTCGTTAAATACTTTCATGATAGCTCTTTTAGCTTCTAACCAATCCCTACTTGTGACTTCTACTATAGTAGCAAATTTTGAGTAAACGTCGATACATGATAAAAATTGTTGGTTACCCACCATATAAAAATTCAAGACAAATTTCTCTCTTATATTTTGAATTTCTGGTGTAAGTTCGAATGTCAATTTGGTATTTCAAATATTGCAAATATTTGCAAATTTCACATTCATTTATTATATTCTGAATTAATTTTTGATAATCAGGGAAGTAATATTTTTCTCTAAACCATTTAGTAGTTTTTTCGATTCCTGGATGTAAGAGGTTTCGATTCCTAGATGTAAGAGGTATCGTTTCAATATTTTTTCTTTAAAGTCTGCGTATGTCAGTATGTCTTCAAGTCTTGCCGTACATTTTACTAATTTCGTCAAATGACTTGCATTTATAATTTCCACATAGGCTTTTTGGAATTTAAGGAAATCTGAATCGTTATGGAAATATATTGCGCTCTTCTTGGTACATAGGTAGTCCTTAATTATCTCTTTTGCTAAAATTTCCGTCATTTCTTTATAAATAATTTGAATTTTTAATTTGTGGAAATAATGCGTTACTTCTGTTTTATCTTCATCTCCTTCAATTACTTCAATTTGTCGGGAAAAACAATTAAATGGTCTCTCGGTTATAGAAATATAGTTTTGGTTATCTTCTTTCGCACTGTGTGCTGTTGCGTTTCCACTACTGGCTGTCTCTTCTATTACATTTTCCTCAATATCATCTGTAAACATATTTTCTCCTATTTTGGTCCTGGATAAAGCGTCAGCAACATAATTTTCTTTACCTGGCAAATATTTAATCTGATAATCAAATTCGTTTACTTTTATTTTCCACCGTTGTAGTTTCATATTTGGTTCTTTTATATTATTCAGCCAGACTAAAGGTTTATGGTCGCTTAAAATTTCAAATGACCTACCGAATAAATATGATCTAAAATATTTGGAAGCCCATACGATTGCTAAAAGTTCTTTTTCAATAGTCGCGTAATTTATTTCGTGCTTGTTAAGAGTTCTGCTAGCATAACAGATTGGTTTATGATTTTGTGACAGTACTGCTCCTACACTCATAAAAATTAATTTCTAAATTTTGGAAATCTCGCCATTGAATCGGCCTACCTTTGAAAATAGAAAAAAAATTTCTTGTTATTAGAAAATTGTCCTTTGAATACAGAAAACCTTTCTTGATGGAAAAAATTCAAGAAAGAATTTTTCTTAAAAATAGAAAAATGAAAATCTCATATGTTTGTTTTGCCGTCGCAGCCAAAACATTTTTGTACGTATTTAAGGACAAAATCACCTTTGAATATATGAATGAAATGACCCTAGAATATAGGAAAGTAGCCATTGACTTCCTTCGGCTGCCGAATGTTAACGACAAGAAAAACGAAGTGGGACGAAGGGCCTACTCGGCCCGACTACTACCCGGCTACCGACTTCTCTGATCCCCCGAGCGTCAGTTGTGAAGAAAATTCGTGAGTGATGGACGTGATTTTCAAGCGGATAAGAGGTGAAGCCTTTTTCCGAATATTCAAAGGTATGTAAATATGTATATAATTTTTTGTATAGCGGGCGTACAATTGTGTGTATGTAATTAAAGGATACATTTCAAATCTCTTTACCAAGCGTATACCAATTTAGGTGAATTGTTTTTTAGCTAAGAGCTACGTACATACATACATTTGTACATAAATTTGTGGGTGTACAGTTCTATAATAACTTTATCTTATTACTCGCATTTTATTTATTTTTCAGAGTGAAAATACCTGCAGTTGCAACAGCCAAATAATTTGTTTGTCGAAGCTGTAATTTTGTTTTAAAACCTTCTAAGGTAAGAAAAATATGTTGTATTTGTTTGACATACTTATGTATGCATGTAAATATCTATGCATGTACGCGGCTCACCCGATCTGAAACCCGATTTTCAACCCTTTCATATTCTGCTCCTCTCTCTCGCTCGCTTGACCTACGCGTCGCGACGTTTCTCTCTTCACCTTCTTAAAACTGACACGATCTGCCCTGCTTACATTCGGTCTCCCTTCGCGCAAAGGACTGTATGTAAATATATATGTATGTATGTACGTGTGTCTCCCGTGCCTCTCTCTCTCTGAAATTCGATTTTCAACCCTTCATTTTCTACCCGTCTTGCTCCTCTCTCTCGGTCGTCTGTCCAACGTGTTTGTATTTTGGCTATTATTAACATTACATTATTTCAAAAAAGTTGTTTATCTAAAAACAAATCATTGATATCCCAATAACTCTTTTTTTATAGATGAGGAAAGGCGAAGAAAATGGATCACCTTAGGTCATATGAAGTTCAACAGACCTTGGGTAATAATAATGTTTTCTTGAGTCAAAAATGTGTTATTTAAAAATGTTTAAATGTTAAGTGTTAAATGTTTTAAATGTAAATAAATATAATATGCAAAAGAAAAAACCAAGTTACATTTTATTTTTAGGGTTTCAGTGTTAATATAAAACTTCCTTTCAAGAAATATTATTTCTTAAATCAAGAAATAAAATTTCTTGAAAGGAAATTTAAACAAGAAAGAATTTTTCTTGTTTAAAAGAAGCCTTTCTAAAAAACCCTTTCTTGTTTTCAGAAATTTAATTTCTTGAAACAAGAAACAAACCACCTTTGAAACAAGAATCGACTTTCTTGTTTTAAGAAATACTTTTTCTTGTTTTTATGGTGGCTTTCTAAAAAACCCTTTCTTGTTTAAGAAATTTAATTTCTTAAAACAAGAAATATTTTTTCTTGTTTTAATGGTGCCTTTCAAAAAAACCATTTCTTGAAACAAAGGTGAGGTCGCCTTTGGCAAAAATTCAAGAAAGAATTTTCTAGAAATTCTTCGATTTTTTTTTAAGAGTGTATAGCCATGTTACTTGCGTCCGTTGTTAGAGAAAGTGGTTTATTAAAACAAAAAACATATTTAGCGTCGCTTGTGAACGGTTGTGTTTACTTTTGTGCTCTGCGTTATTTTGTGTTTTCAGTAATTTTTACGAGTGTTTTGTGATTGCTTACAAAGACAGCGTAGCCTAACAATTTTGTTAGTGTTTTAAACTAAAACTCCCAATTAACGGGTGCATTGTTTTAGTTATTTTAACATTTCTATTTGGATTTTTTTAAATCGCTTGTCTTTGTTAGTGTAGTTACACGCTCTAAACCTGCTAAAACTCTTGTAATCTCTCTTCCACTCTCCCACTCTCACTCCCTCTGAACTTGCTGTATTTCTGATTTCTCTCTCTCTTGCTTGCTTTACACTTGTAACTGTTTGTGTGTATAGTTGTTAGTGTACCACAAGCCACGCCCAGTCGATAGACTTTTTTTCTCTCGCGCTCTCTTGTTTCTAATTAAACTCGCGATCTCGCGCTCTTATACTTTTTGTTGTTTTGTGTCTTTGCGATTTTGCGAATTCGATCCCAGTGTCAAATTTACTTGAGGTATTTTTCATTATTTTCATATTTTTATTCTTATTATATTTTATTTCTCTTGAATTAACATATTTTTCCTATAATGTCTTTTGCCTGTATTAAGAAAAATTTATTTACTGTTGGCTCTGCGAAGCGATGATGCATTCTAAATGTTCAGGATTCACTGGCAGAGTTAAAGACTTCATTGAACTGCGGGTTGGTCTCATGTGGGTATGTGAGTTCTGCAGGGAATTGGCAATTGAGATGAGCAGCTTTATGAGGCAGACTCGAGACGGCCTATGTAATCTTTCACGAGTTTTTAAACAGCTCAATGATGGATTAAATTCCGTTTGTGAGCAATTTAACAACAAAAAATTATTAACAGATTCGCCCAAACGTAAAAAAGCTAGCTCAACGATAAATGCGAGTGAATAATCCGCCTTAAATCCAAACTTGGTAGCTGCTGCAGTTTCGGGTGACGCAGGGGTAACTGAACATCCTGTGCCAATGGGTACTGCTAGTTCCGGTGTAGTCCCGGTATTTGAAAGTCAGGCTCTAATAAGATCTCCAGAGCCGGCGGAGTCAACCAGTTCGGTGCCGACCATACCCATAGGTAAAGTAGGCGCCGTTTCTGTCTCTCAGCCGAATGAGGTTCAGGCTGCTGCTGGGGGGCGCAAAAATCTCTCAGTTGTATCCAGAGGTACAGTAGGTGCCGCTTCTGGCTCTCAGCTGAGTGAGGTTCAGACTGCTGCTGGGGGGCGTAAAAAACTCTCAGTTGCTCCTCATAGGAAGCAACTATTTGTTTTAAGATTTAGGCCTGATACCACATCTGAGGATGTTTTGGAATTCATTCGTGAAAAATTCCCATCCGAGGATATTGCTTGAACAATTTAGATTTTCATACGCCCGGATATTTCTTGGTCCCCTCCTACTGACTCACTTGTCGCTCTACCTTTATCCGCCCATGACTTTGTGGATGGCCTTTTAGAATTATCGTTACAGCAAGTTAGCTTTATATGAAATTCTTTAAATAGACAATTAGATCTTGGGTTTGTTTCAGATCCGTTTGAAGTCACAGTACCTAGAATTGCCGCTCTTATGGTACCAGAAGACCGATACCACCCTACTATGGAATTGACACTTTGCCTCCCCTACCTTGATACCACCTCTCCTTTAGTTTCTCCAACTTAAATGAGATGCTTTCGGAAATGTGACTATAATAAACTTAACCTTATGATTTTGCAATATAATTGGACAGATCTTTATAACTGTGTGGACATCGAAAGTGCAACTGAACTTTTCTATAGCGTTCTAAACACTTTTTTTAATGAATGCGTTCCTGGTTTACAAATGCCCTTCAAAGACTTTAAAATCTTTAAAACAAACACTTATAAAAAGTTTAAAAAATCGGGTAAGCCATCCGATTTTTCGAAATATGTGGTGGCTCGATCTGATTTTAATGTCCTTAACAGTCATAGCTATTCTATGTATTTAAATCGTTGTAAATTTGAATTTACAAATGATCGGAAGCAGTTTTATAACTTTGTTAACGCCAAGCGTAAGTCATCAGCTTTGCCTTCATCGGTTCGTTTTAACTCAATGGAGGCATCGACAGATTCTGAAATTGCTGATTTATTTGCCGACTTTTTCCAAACTACTTATAGCTCCTCGTCATGGTCAAATTCAAACTACCCAAATTCCTTAAATAGGGCAAATTTTATTTTTTCCCCTATAATTACCGAAAGTTCTCTCTTAAGAGATTTAACAACAACAACGCCAACCTATTCTCCCGGTCCTGATGGACTTCCTGGGTGTGTGCTTAAGTTTTGTGCAGCAACCATTTGCAAACCTATTCTTAAGCTCTTTCATTTGTCTATTTCATCATCAGTTTTTCCAACTATCTGGAAGGACTCTTTTATTATTCCACTTCACAAAAAGGGTGCGAAGGAGGATGCCCAGAATTTTAGAGGTATTTCTAAATTGTCGGCAATTCCAAAAGCCTTTGAACGAATTATCACATCTCACATGCAACATTTATGTTCCTCGCTAATATCACCGTGTCAGCATGGTTTCGTTAAGCGAAGATCGATTACCACCAACCTACTTGAATTGTCATCTATTGTAATAAATGGATTTAACAATAAAATGCAAACCGACGTTATATATACAGATTTCAGTAAAGCCTTTGATTCCGTTAACCACTCTCTTCTTTTATTCAAACTAGACTTGCTTGGGTTTCCATGTAATCTTTTAACTTGGATTTCAAGTTATTTGAATTGGAGGACTCAGAGGGTTATATTTAAGAACGCTGTTTCTAAAATGATCCACGTGACATCTGGAGTGCCCCAGGGTAGTCATCTGGGTCCTTTGCTGTTTACTCTGTTTATAAACGATCTTCCCTCTATCATAACAAATTCTCGAGTACTAATGTATGCTGATGATGTTAAGCTTTGTTTGACATACAATAATATAGAGTCTGGTTTCGGCTTACAATCAGACATTGATAATTTTCAAGTATGGTGTGAGTATAACCTCTTAAATTTGAACTGCCTGAAATGTAACGTAATGACCTTTCAGAGGGTTACTCCAACGTTTATAAGTTATTTGCTTCAGAACCTGCCACTTGACCGTATATATTCAGTAAATGATTTAGGCGTTCTTCTGGACCCGAAGCTTAAATTTGACTGCCACATAATGCTGACTGTCAACAAAGCCATGAGTGTTTTTGGGTTTATAAAGCGTTGGTCAAAAGAATTTGACGACCCTTATATAACCAAATTACTATTTACTAGAGGTCTGCATGAATGCATTCAAACTGACAAATGAATCACTCATTCTTAAAACTTGTATAAGTTTTTCTGTATTCATTACTTTAAATATGAGTGAATGCAGTACTTGTGACTGTATTGCCAAATACTGTACTCACTTTTCCAGACACAGTACAGTATATTGTGAATACAGTGTTTTTGGTGTACAATAACTCATTGTACAGTGAATGAAGTTTCCCCAAAATTACAAGGCCTACTGAATTTATAAAATGTTAAAGCTTGCTTATTTCTTTGTAATATTGTAATCTATCCACTAGCAGAATCACTTAAAACCTAATGAAAGAGACAAAGTGTCGTTAGTCATAAAATATTGACGGATTTATTAATACATTAATCGCTATTTAAGACATTTTCATTAATGCTGTCTATGTTGGAGTTTAAATACATTATTTTGTTGACCAGTCGAAGCAATTTTGGAACGCTTTGCGGAAATCTGATTTTTTGCAATTGAAAACGCCCTCTCCGACGGAGCGCTACTTGCTGGGACCGCTAAGATTTGTAGGCCTAGTTTGTATAATAATGGAAATGTTTTCTTAATGATAAATCACCATGGCAGGACATTAAAGTCGTCACTGTACGAGATTTTAACGTGTTTATATGTTTCGATTTCATCATTAATTGTATTATGAAGGCTATTGCTAAGGATTGGTTGAGTGTAGTCTTTAAAAACAGGATCGATTTGTGGATTAGATTGAGTTATGGAGTCTTCGTCTTCTAATGGGCTATTGCAATACAAAATTGCACTTTTTTTTTTACTCAGAGTACAGTACTGTACAATAGTAATTGAGACGACACTCATAGTATTGTTCAGATTGAGAAGCATAACACATAGTATTAAAAAAGTGTTTACTCTAAAATAGTGTACTCAGTTACTATCGGTAGAGTGGGTACTCTCTACAATATTGTATGAGTACACTAAATGTGAGTACCGTGTACAGCTGTACAGTACTGTAAGTTTTGAAATAAATACATTCATGCAGGCCTCTACTATTTACCTCCCTTGTTCGTCCTATATTGGAATATTGTTCTTCGGTTTGGAGCCCACAATACCAAGTGCACATTGACCGTATAGAGTCGGTTCAAAAAAAATTTCTTCTTTTTGCTCTTCGTAATTTGAACTGGGATCAAAACGTAAGGCTACCCTCCTACCAGAGTAGATTATTATTGCTTAATTTACCAACACTTGCAAATCGTAGAATAATGCTTGGTACTATTTTTATGCATAACCTTATAAGAGGTGATATTGATTCTATAGAACTTGTAAGCCGCCTAACTTTTAATGTTCCCTTTAGACGAACACGAAATTATCATCCTTTTAATTTACCACGTTGTACATCATATTTTAGTCTGCATGAGCCCTTTCGCGTTCTTTGTAATAATTATAACATCCTCTATCATTTAATTTGCATTCTATCCCGGTATTAAAAACTAATATTTTAGCTCATCTGCTTCACTCCTAATTGCTTCGTTACGCTTATGCGGTTATTCCACTACATTGTATGGCTCATTCATTAGAGCATTCATTGGAGGCTTAGAAAGGGACAAATATATATGCTATTTTTGGGATTTGTTTGGATAAGATGGCATGGTCACTTAAAATTTAGACGTTAAATTTAAACTTTATAATTCAAATAACTTCGACTGGTTAAATCATTAAGGTTGAAGGCTGTAAAATTAATAGTGTGTGTTGCCAAAAAATCAGACACTTTTACCAAGTTTTTAAATTGTTTTGGGCTGTTTAAAGTACATCTGTAATTGTTTTTAATTTTATCATACCCGGCATTAATTTTTAGGAAGACAATTTTATATAAATTTATAGACGCAGTTATGTCTTTATATAGAAATATGCGAGTTATTTTTAGTTGGCAACGGAGTAATTAGGCCACTAAAATAATTTTTGTATTGTTCATATTTGTTTATAGCACCTTATTAGACGCAAAAGGTTTGGCAATTCAACCAAAAAAAATCAAATCAATTTTTATTATTGATCTCATTTCACAGTAGCTCTAATAAATGAGCAAAATTGTACTTTTTAGATTCAATTTTGCTCATTGCTCATCGGTTCAGGTAGTACCGTATTGAGGCATTTTACAATACTAAAAAAAAATACCAAAAGTGCCCATCGGTTTTTACAATTTGCTCATTGATTGCTTATTGCAGCCGACATATATCTGTCTTGCTCGCACCTACGTAAAATTGTATATGCTGAGAAAAAATTGCACTAATGAATGACCCGAACAATGTAGTGGAATAACCGCATTATTATGTGTCCCGTCTTTATTTGTTTTATGTATTTTTCCTCGCGAACTCGCATTCTTGCCCAAATTGATAAAAGGGTCCCGCGCGTAACAAGCACGTGCTTGGTGTCGTTGGGTCACTTGTTTGTACTGCTTGTAGTGCATCAACGTCCATTAATAAAAAAATAAAATCAGGATAAATTAAAATTGGGTCTGAGGTTATTAAAATTTTCATTTTTTCAAATGCTTCTATGTAAGGTTTGTCTTTAGTATTGATTGTGGCGCCTTTCTTTAATTTCACTGTCATTGGCTTTACGATATGTGTAAAGTCTGGTATGAATTTTCGATAAAATCCACAGAATCCTAGAAATGATTTAATTTCTTTTGGAGATTTTGGTATTGGAAAATTTATAATGGCACTTATCTTTTGTGGATTTGGTTTAATACCTGTAGTAGTTACTACGTGACCTAAAAACTCTGTTTCCTTTTTCATGAATTCACATTTGTCTAGTTGTAATTTTAAATTTGCATCACGTAATTTTTGAAATACCTTTTTCAATGATAAAATGTGTTCTTCCAATGAAGTGTTAAATATTATAATATCATCTAGATATACCAAACAATCTGTACAGATTAAATCTTCTAATAAATTGTTCATACATCTTTGGAAAGTTGCGGGGGCGTTTTTAAGTAGTATATAAATGGGGATTCTGAATAGTATTTAATGCGGGTTCTGGATCTAAAGTGGAGGGAGAGGTAATTAATTATGCTAATTAGGGTAATAAATCAGGACAATGTGACAGGTGTGGGGGTAATTAAAGTTAATGGGTGCGTGACGAGTGATCGTTAATTAGGGTCCACAATAGTTATATCCAGCTTTTGTATGTAGGGTTTGTATTCAGGAATCAGGAATCCCGAAATTCGGTCCAGAAATCGGGGGAGATATTACTGGGGTGTGACGGGTGATCGTAAATTAGGGTGATAAGTTGCTTATATCTAGGAATTGTATTCAGGAATTCGCTCCCCCGAATTTCGTTTAAGAAATCGGGACCCTAATTAAGCGGGTGAGAAGTTACTGAGGTGTGACGGGTGATCGTAAATTAGGGTGATAAGTTGCTTATATCTAGGAATTGTATTCAGGAATTCGCTCCCCCCGAATTGCGTTTAAGAAATCGGGACTCTTATTAAGCGGGAAGAAGTTACTGGGGTGTGACGGGTGATCGTAAATTAGGGTCCACAATAGTTATATCCAGCTTTTGTATCTAGGAAATGGGGTGAAAGAGGGGAGGCATTCTGCTTAAGTGGTTGACGAGTAGGTTGACGGGATCGAACGTGGGAGAAGTTAGAAAAATAGGGTGAAACGAGGGGAGGGAATCTAGTTAAGCGGGTGAGAAGTTACTGGGGTGTGGCAGGTGATCATAGCGATATATTTGGGTTATCCTAGTTAATGGGGGAGAAATTACTGGGGTGTGCCGGGTGTCCTTTGCTTAGATTAAGAAAGTGTGGTGCTCACACGGGTACGTGTTAGAATGTCACGGGCTGTTGTCACGTCCAAAAGAAACAGCTGAAAACAAGCACCCTTGAAAAGGGATCCCTTTGCTTGCCACTGAGAAACAAACTCCCAAAGAAACAGCTGAAAGCAAGCACCCTTGAAAAGGGATCCCTATGCTTGCCACTGAGAAACAAACTCCCACCCCAATAACAAAAAGAATATGTAAATTTTAATTTCAAGTATATTTTTTTATTTTTTTAACTTTTTGACCTGAAAGAAATAGCTGAAAAAAAATCACCCATCCCCCAAACAAAAGAATATGTAAATTTTAAATTCAAGTATATTTTTTTATTTTTTTAACTTTTTGACCTGAAAGAAATAGCTGAAAAAAAATCACCCATCCCCCAAACAAAAGAAGATGTTAATTTGAATTGAAGTATATTTTTATTTTTTAACTTTTTGAGCTGAAAGAAATAGCTGAAAAATCACCCAACCCCCAAACAAAAGAATATGTTAATTTTAATTTCAAATATATTTTTATTGTTTTATTTATTTTTTATTTGTAAATTTAAGGTTAAGATTTTTGTATTTGTTAATTAAAGCAATAGCTTTAAATCTAATGTATGGCGCCTGGTGACATTGACATGTATCCGGGCCCTCTCTTACGTCATCGTCGGCCCAGGGACATGTTAGCATATGCACACCATACCTAGTTTCTCTCTCACCGACTCGATCCATCTGTTGAAGATTGGAGAAGTCCATCTCCAGGGACTCCCGATGTTCCTCAAAAATGAAGTCACCAAATTCTTCGAGGAAATTGGTGATTTCATTACACACGTGGTTGTTATTCATTCTGCTGATGATGTTGTTGCTTGTTGATTTTTGGTTGTTGCTTAGGTGTTTGTTGGTTTTTGGATGTTGATGATGTTGTTGTTTGTTGATTTTTGGTTGTTGCTTAGGTGTTTGTTGTATAGTTGATTTTGGTTGTTGTATAGTTGTTTTTGTTGGTTTGGTTTGTTGATTTTTGGTTGTCGTTTTGTTGTTATTCCAAACTTATGTTGCTGCTGCTGATATTATTAATCCAGACTTTCAATTCGAACTGAA
Organism: Drosophila takahashii; assembly: GCF_030179915.1. Lineage (NCBI taxonomy): Eukaryota > Metazoa > Arthropoda > Insecta > Diptera > Drosophilidae > Drosophila > Drosophila takahashii. Next base: position 34,539,308 of record NC_091678.1, read on the forward strand.
CGTTCTTCCCAGTAACTTCTCACTTTTATCCCCTCTTCATATGGGGAGCAAAAATTTTCCACCACCATTCCTTCCCTCGCGATCATCCCTTTGAGAAAATTAGTTAGACAAATGCAAATGTGATTAGAAACCGAGTAGTCAACAACCTGGTTGCTAGGACACGGTTAACTTTCACCCCTCCCTCGCCATCAAATATTCGATGGAATCAACCAATGAAAATAATGCAAGTCAAATTTCTTATATTAAATTTAAGGAAAATATTTTCATCAACCAATCAATTCGTTGCAACTCTAATTTCTTATATTAAATTTAAGGAAAATATTTTCATTAACCAATCAAAACTTTGAATTTTTAATTTTCAAACTAAAGTTTAGGTTCATACTAATAATCTAACCTCAAAGTTATATTTAAGCTAGAATTTAACCAAATTCAGATCAGTGTTTTCAAATTTCTTGAAGTGACCTACTCTTTTTACTAGTTTCGAAAAACAGTAAAGTGATCTTATTAACGTGTGTACCTCAATTGAAAAGTGTCTTTGTGAGAACAATTAAATTACAATTACAAATTAACTACATTACAAGTGACTTTGTGAAAAGAAAATAAAAATTTAAAACAATCTACAAATTAACTACATTACAAGTGACTTTGTGAAAGGAAAATAAAAATTTAAAACAATCTACAAATTAACTACATTACAAGTGACTTTGTGAAAAGAAAATAAAAATTAAAAACAATCTACAAATTAATTACAATTGTAATTCTTTCCAAAATAAAAAATTAAAATGAATAACCAAACCCAAAAATATTGTGAGTCATGCCGTCGTTTCATCCCGGTGGGAGTTCAATGGAATCACCATGCACGAACCGCGAACCACAAGATGAACGCTATGGTACCTTTGGATGGAAGAATCAAAAAGATTTCGGATGGATTCAAGGGTCGAATCCTTCATTATATGTTTGTTAATGAAGGAGAGGAATTAAGATACCCGGAAGAGTTCCTCTTCGAAGCAGGAGAGGCTTTAAAATCGCATTTATTTAATGTGCTTCAAAGCTACATGTCCGGTAAAGTTAATTTTGAGCTTTTTGCGGAATATATGCTCGTGAAAGATGACGATTTAAAAACGGAGACTAAACAATTCCAAAGCAAAATGGAAGTTGTTACAAGCCACTCGGATTTAGACCGCATATTCACCAGTCACTCAAACCATCTGAAAATAAAAATGGAAGAGTTTCAGGAAAGGGATAGCGGGTGGACCCTACTCCGCATAATTCGATTGGAAATGAATTTCAATCAATTTAAACCGATTTCTGGTTCCTCATTTATCCCAACACCACCCAAGCTTTTTTCGAAAAAAACAATAATTAATGTCCAAAATAAGAATGATTCATACTGTTTTAAATGGACTTTGATTTCGGCACTTACAAAGGTAGCAAGTAACCCTAGTATGTGCTACACATATAAAGTTGATATAAGGGCCGAAAGATTTGTTTTAACATCTGGAATAAATTTGGACTTCAGTGGGTTAACATTCCCGCTCAAAATAAAGGACATAGACATTTTCATTCAAAAAAACGTTACATTGAGTATTAACGTTTTTGGATATGATGAGGAAAGTGAAACTATAATTGGACCTCTTTATCAATCTGGAGTTGAAAAGCCGACGCACTTAAATATACTTTTCCTGGAAGGAAACGGATTCGATCACTACACATGGATAAAAAATATTTCAAAGTATGAATTTTTCTCGTTATAGACCTACTTTTACTTATTATGTTACATTACTTGTTTTATTTTTCTTTTATTTAACAGACTAATGTCTACACAAAAAAGTCTACATAAGGAACGTACATGGTTTTGCAATACCTGCTTAAATTTTTCATCAACTGCAAGTCACGCACTTCGCCACAAGGAGCTTTGCAGTGGAAAGGTTGTCACTCTCCCAAACCCATATAAATCGACATTGAAGTATACGGCACATCGTCATCAACTTTAAGTTCCGTTCGCAGTGTATACAGATTTCGAGTGTATACTTCGACGTAAAAATATTGATGTAAGTCCTAAACTGTTTAATGTAAATGAACATGTACCAATTTCATATGCTTACTTTATAAAGTGTGCATATGATTCTATCTTAGATAAATTTGTAATGGAAACGGGAGGTAATTCAGCCATAAATTTTGTCAATTCCCTTGTAAATAACTTAAAAACTATTCATACAAATTATTTGAGTAAAATTGTTCCCATAGTAATGAATCCAGAGGATGAATATGATTTTAAGTTTACCCTCAATTGTCATATTCGTGAGAAGGCTTTAGCGGATGATAGGGTTCGAGATCATTGTCATTATACAGGTAGATACACGGGAGCAGCTCATTCGAAATGTAATTTAGATTTGAAAAGGTCTAATTTTATCCCAGTTTTCTTCCACAATTTCTCCAAGTATGATTGTCACTTGTTTATCAAAGAATTAACATTAATACCTGGAGAAATTAAAGTTATTCCCATAAACAAGGAGCACTTCATTTCAGTAATGAAAAAAATTGAAAATGAATGTGGAAACAATTTTGAGATAAGGTTTCTAGACACATTTAGATTTATGTCATCTAGTCTAGATGCCTTAGCGACCAATTTAGAAGATGATCAACTTAAATCAGTAAGATCACATTTTAATTGTGAAAATGAATTTAGGCTTATGGAAACTAGTTTACCATCAAGAGACCAATTTTATAATCAGTTTACTGAAAAGCATTGTTCTCAAGAGGAATATAGTCATGCTGTTAAAGTTTGGACACAATTTTCCTGTAAATCTCTAAAGGACTATCTAGAGATTTATTTAAAAACTGATGTATTATTATTAACTGACGTTTTTTAAAAATTTCCGTTTAATTTGCATGAAAATTTATTCTCTTGACCCAGCTCATTTTTATACAACACCAGGTTTATCTTAGCAGGCAATGCTGAAAACCACTCAAATTGAGTTACAGTTGAGTCAAAATCTGCCAAGTGGGCCACCCCTGTTCCGAAGGTCCGATTTTCATCGAACTTTTTTACTTTTCCGGTTCACAACGAAAATATAAGAACTACATTTGAACGGTTTTGCGAAATTTTGAGTTTTACCGGAGTTATAGGGGTCAAAACATGGCATTTTTGACACTTTTTCGAAAAAGTTGCACTCAGTCATTAATTCATAACTTCGGAACGGTAAGAGATATCTTTATGATGTTTTCACTAATCGCTCAAGAATTATTATGGCTTTCCATAAAAAAATGTAAAAAAAAATTAAAATTTATTTTTCTTAAAAATAAATCAACATTTTTTTTTAGTTTTTATTTTTTTCAGTGTTCTTCACCAGCTATAGAGTTTAAAACCATTTGAAAATGAAGTTTGATTCATTACGAAAAAGATCCAAAAAAAAAAAAGAGTGGCCCGGCCAAAGGTTTTTCGCAATATCGATTTGAAGAAGGGCGCACAGCGGATTCCCATACAAAACGACAAGAAGTGCCTCATTGACAGCTGCAGTCGGCTGACGCTACGCGCGCAACGGCATGTGTTGACCAGCCAATTTTCATGAGCAAGCCGTTTTTGTATGGAAAACCGCTGTGCGCCCTTCTTCAAATCGATATTGCGAAAAACCTTTGGCCGGGCCACTCTTTTTTTTTTTTGGATCTTTTTCGTAATGAATCAAACTTCATTTTCAAATGGTTTTAAACTCTATAGCTGGTGAAGAACACTGAAAAAAATAAAAACTAAAAAAAAATGTTGATTTATTTTTAAGAAAAATAAATTTTAATTTTTTTTTACATTTTTTTATGGAAAGCCATAATAATTCTTGAGCGATTAGTGAAAACATCATAAAGATATCTCTTACCGTTCCGAAGTTATGAATTAATGACTGAGTGCAACTTTTTCGAAAAAGTGTCAAAAATGCCATGTTTTGACCCCTATAACTCCGGTAAAACTCAAAATTTCGCAAAACCGTTCAAATGTAGTTCTTATATTTTCGTTGTGATCCGGAAAAGTAAAAAAGTTCGATGAAAATCGGACCTTCGGAACAGGGGTGGCCCACTTGGCAGATTTTGACTCAGTTAATAACTGATATTGATATGTATAAATTTATACAAAGTGGAATTCGGGGTGGTTTGGTACAATGCTGTCACAGATATAGTAAAGCAAATAATAAATATTTAAGTGATTATGATGCTAGTAAAGAGTCATCATTTTTAATGTATTTAGATGCAAATAATTTGTATGGTTGGGCAATGTCTCAACCTTTACCTTACCAAGGGTTTAAGTGGTTGTCTCCCATAGACATAAAAAATTTGGTAGTAGAAAATATTCCAAGCGATGGACATTATGGTTATATTTTAGAAGTGGATTTGGACTATCCATACAGTATCCATGATTTACATAGTGATTTACCGTTTTGTTCAACAACAAAGTTAGCCACTAATAGCGAAAAAGTAAAAAAATTAATTGCCGACCTCGGAAATAAAAAAAAATATATCATTCATTATAAAAATTTACAGCAATGTTTGCTTAATGGGTTGCAGCTAATAAAAATTCATAGAGGGATACGTTTTGAGCAAAAACCTTGGCTCAAAACGTATATAGACCTTAACACCCAATATCGTCAAAAAGCTAAAAATTCATTTGAAAAAGATTTTTTTAAATTATTAAATAATGCAGTCTACGGTAAAACCCTAGAAAATATCGAGAATCGCGTTGACATTAAAATAATAATCCACAGAATAAAAATAATAAAAGTGGTCGTAAAAAAGTATGTGCCCGAGCATTAATTTCCAAATTTAATTTTCAAAGGGCTACAAAACTAGAGAATGATTTCTATACAATTCAAATGAGAAGAATGTCATATGTATACGATAAACCCATGTATCTTGGGTTTACAGTATTAGAGTTATCAAAGTGGAACATGTATAATTTCCATTATCAGTATATGAAACCAAAATTTCAAGATAATATAAGATTAAATTACATGGATACAGATTCCTTCATCTATACAATTAAAACTGATGATTTTTATAGTATCTCTCTTCGGAATGATATAGAATTAAAATTTGATACATCTGGTTATTCCGAAGAAAGAGCCAACTTATATAATTTTAAAATATGCAATAAAGCGGTTTTAGGTGTTTTTAAAGATGAGCTTCATGGTAGACCAATGTCAGAGTTTGTTGGTCTCCGTCCTAAGGTTTATTGTTATAAAATTGATTCTATGGACAAATCGTTTATGAAATCTAAGGGAGTAACGAGAACAGCACTAGAGTATCTTGATATTGAAAAATATAAAAAGGTTCTTTTCACTGAAAATCGAATGTATGGCGGCATGTCAGTTTTTAGATCTAAAAATCATACCATAAATACTTACAAAATAACTAAAATAATTCTCGATGGTAATGATACGAAGAGAAAAGTTGAGGGTGATAAAATGTCTACACTCCCTAATCATCATAAGGGTTTAATAGAAAGGGAACTCATATCAAATGTTCAAATCCTTGAGGGAGAGTCACTTGTTTTGGGGAGACAGGTAGATGAAATAGAAAGTCTTGAATTCCAGACTGAGCAACAAAAAACTTTACTCAAGCGCCTAAAAACAGAAATTGAAAATGTTGAACATGATTTACTTTACAAGTCGCTTGAACTTGAAATGTTTTATAATGAAATGCCCCCCGATCCCAAAAAAACAGAAACAATTTTAGAATTAACAATGCAAAATATTTATTTAATTAGTAAGTTTGATAAAAGGTGTTAAACAATAAAAATTAACAAAATATATATAAATCTTAAGCAATATATATATAAATGTTTATATTTTGTTAGTATAACATTAAGTTGAACGAATAACAAATACATTTCAATAAATTGAGTATTAAATATAAAATATTTGGGTGTGTTTGTAAATTTTTTTTGGAAATTTTTTATAAATTGGGTGAGTATATTTTATTTGATTGGTTTTGTACCCGTTGCCTATATAGATAATTCCACAGTTCTAATTCATGTGGGTTCATTTTAGCTTCAGGTTCAGAATCCCTGTCTTGAACAGGTTCATCTTCTTCTTCAGCTGATTTTTCTTCCTCGTTTTTTTCCCTATCTGTTTTAGATAATAACCCAACTCTACTTGTTCAGGAGTAATATCACTATTTTCATTACTCTCATCGCTATTGCTTAAGTTAATGTTTATATTTTGGTGATAAAGTTGTGTGATGTCATCATCAGTTAAATTAAAACTAGAAATATTATTAGAAATTGAATTTTCTGAAACTACGTTAGATCCTAAAAGGTGAACATATTCAACTGAAATGAGAAAAACAAAAAAAAAAAACGAATTAATGAAATGAAATATTATATACTAAAGTAAATTAACTTATTAACTTATTAACTTAAATTAACTTGTTTTGTTTAATTTATTATTTCCTTGAGGAATTTTTATATCCTTCTGAAATAAATAAGTAATATGTTATCCCTAATTCATATAAAAGTTGTTGCGGTTCAACAACTCGCTACACTCTAATAGACATAATATTCCCCCATCAGAGTCTATACCACTCAAGTCTAGTTCCTCAATTGTTATAACCTCTCTTTTACTTATCTTGGGTGGAGGTGGTAAATCTATTGTTTTTGGTAGAAGTGGATAGTAAAATAATTCTTCATCAATTTCTACACAGTTTATTTGAATCTTATACATATCTAGATGAGAATGTTTTTTTAACCTTTTTGAAACGTAATGACACTGGATTCTTAAAGTGAAAAGGTTCTTATAACCGAGTTTATAATATCTATCGAAACCTCTGTTTCCTGTTACAATAGTTCCGCCCTCTCTATTTTCCCTTTCAAGCAAGTCAGATTTAAACTTCTCTAACAATTCCTTTTTAAGAAAAGAATATTTTTTTTCTACACTACGCTTCTCTGTTTTATTTAAAATTTTTGACTCTTCACTTACATTATCATTATTACCATCATCTTCATTTAGTGGCGTAAATGATTGTTTGGAGGGTGACGACAAATCATCGTACTCATCATAGATTTGGAAATTAGCTGGTGGGGGTGTTGATGATGATGATTCTTCTGTTGCTTCTGTTGATGATGATGATGCTTCTGTTGATGATGATGCTTCTCTTGTTGTTGTTTCTGTTGTTGTTGTTTCTGTTGTTGTTGTTTCTGAAATTAAATATCATAACAAAAGTTAACAAAAATCGAAAAAGGAAAAAAAGTAATTTGTGATGTTATTTATATTGGTATTTACCTTGTGGTGCTTCGTCGTCTTCATCTTTTTTTAGTTTCCTCTCTTTTGTAATATAGCTTGCCATTGTTGTTGCTTCTGAAATTAAATATCATAACAAAGTTAACAAATCAAAAAAAAAAAAAAAAAAATTTTATTGTTTATTGTTATTATTGTTTTGGTGTTCTTACCTTGTGAGGTTTTTAGTTTACTCTCTAACTCATCAATGTTATTTATATTCGCTAGTGAACTGTTCTTAAATAGATACAATTTCAGCTGAATATTCAAAACATCATTGTTAGGGAGTAAAATTTGAATAATTGTGGTTTCCATTGTCTCGTTGTATGTCGTTAGATGTGAAGTGGGTATTACACCCATTTCCACTACTCCTATTACAGAAACTATTATCAAAAATAGTTTTATTATTTTATTATTTTTCATTTTCACACACACACACACACACAATTATTAATAAAGTTTGAGTTTTTCACTTTCACTTTTATATGAGCAATTTGAGCTCCAATTTTCACCGTCTTGTCTTGCTTTCGATCGCTACTGAAAAAATCATAAGCGCCCCAGTGGTATTTATTTAGAATTTTCAGTATATAACTCTTATGTAAACGAATAAAGGGATGGGGCAATCATTCATGAATATGCTGGCGAACCAGTCCAACAAACAGAAACAATATATACAAACCTCGAGTAAACATTCTTATAGCCCTCCACACGCTCTCCACAGAAAGCATAACATTCTTATCGCCCTCCACAGAGAGCAGAACATTCTATCAGACTTTGCGTGTGCGTATGTGGAAACTATTTTTGACTTTGTATACGTAGGGTGCGGCCTTTCGATGCGGGCGATTGGATGACCTTCGAAGTCTTTGCGTGTGCGTATGTGGAAACTATTTTGACTTTGTATACGTAGGGTGGTGAGGGATTTTGGCTGGAGACTATTTTTGAACTTGTACATAAGCTGTTACATGAGCATGCCGGTCTGAACATATTTATTTTTCTGTTGCTAAGTTGATTAGTATATGGAGAATATATTCTTTTATTTTCAATGCGAATAAGAGTTGCTCTATAAAATATTATCTTTAGATTTCCAGCTATCATATTTTTTTGAAAACCCCAGCCAAAGTACACAGACTTTATTCCCGTCTCTCTTTATTATTTTTTCCACTAAATACACTGGTCGACAAAAAAAAAGTCCAAGAATAAAAGCTACCAAACCTGAAAGGATTTTAGCTGCAGATTACTACCTCATACTTGGAAACTTTCCATCACGTCGAAGTTTTGAGAAATCCGTGGTCAAAGTTCCGAATTTTCGATTTTTAGGCACTTTTTGCGGCTTAATAGTAAGAAAACCTTTTGTAGCCCAGAGCCACAATTTAGCGGAAATGGTACCTTGAACCTTTAACTTCAAGAGTGTCCAATCACAAAGCTGGGCGACCTCTACTTCTTTAGCTACAATGGATTTTACAGAAGTACTTTTTGTCACTTTTTTTCATCTATAGTAGCCTGATATTTTTAATGTATTGTATGTATATGGGTCTCAGTTCAACAAGAAAAATATCAGGCTACTATAGATGAAAAAAAGTGACAAAAAGTACTTCTGTAAAATCCATTGTAGCTAAAGAAGTAGAGGTCGCCCAGCTTTGTGATTGGACACTCTTGAAGTTAAAGGTTCAAGGTACCATTTCCGCTAAATTGTGGCTCTGGGCTACAAAAGGTTTTCTTACTATTAAGCCGCAAAAAGTGCCTAAAAATCGAAAATTTGGAACTTTGACCACGGATTTCTCAAAACTTCGACGTGATGGAAAGTTTCCAAGTATGAGGTAGTAATCTACAGCTAAAATTCTTTCAGGTTTTGTAGCGTTTATTCTTGGGCCAAGAAAAAGTCTTGATTTTGTCGACCTGTGATATTTGTCTGGGAAACGAGTTTTTTTCAGTTCTTCTTTGTAAAATCCACCTTGTATTGGAGTACCTTCAAAGTCTTCCAACAAGTATGTGGTAGGGTATGTGTTTTTCACACTTGTTATTTTAAAAATTTCTGTAGTCCAATTCGGTGTATACCCCTTTTCAAACACATGTTTATATTTACTGATGCGTACATAATCTCCATTACGCAATTTCCCCACACTAAACATTTTGAGATGATTGTAGGCTGTTTTCAAAATGTGTTTTTCATTGGAAGAATTGACGTCAATTGGGGCGACCTTAATTGTTCTATGTGGTCTTTTGTTGTATATATCAATTAATTTTTTATACATATCAACCCACTTGTATGTTCCGCTAAAACTAAATTCACGCCACATAAGTTCCTTCAAACTTCTGTTGAAGCGTTCCACAATTGAAGCTTTTACAATTGAATAGGTAGAATAATGGTTTATTCCATATTGTTTCATTAACGCGTTAAATTGTTTGTTAAAAAATTCAGTTCCATCATCCGTTTGTAAATTTTTTGGTGTTCCACGTCCAGATTTGAAAATTTTTTCCATTGCCATTGAGACATCTTTAGCGCTTTTTGATTTTAATGCTTCTCCCCAGGCATATTTGCTAAAACAATCCACAACAGTCAAAATATAAAAATATCCTCCGTTAAGCTTTGAATACTTTCCCATTTCCACTAAATCTGCTTGCCAGAGGTCATTTATACCCTTTGTCACTACCCTTCGACGTTTAAAATTACGTCGACACGGAGCATGAATTTCTTTAACAATACCCAATTTATCACTCATATTTTTTGGTACTAGAACTTTCTTACTATTGGAGTTGCAGTACCTTCTATTTCAACTGTCTGTGATTTTAAAACTGATTTCGGTTGAGTAACATATTTATAAACATAGCTCTCAATACTATTAATCTTTGTTAACATATTGGATAGGATTTTATCAACATTATCAACCCTCCCATTATTAACTTGAACTAAATTTTCCAAAGAAGTTATTTTAGAAAGTCTTCGATTAAGGGATGTATTTATTTTCGTATTAAGGTCTTTCTTTAACGTCTCCAAGTTTTCATCGACATATTTTTTCGTCGTTGCATCCGAATAATCTATTGGGTTCCCACAATTTTTAATTCGTTTCTGTTGGGTATTCAGGTTTTCGTCGCCATCAATGTACAACCCCACAACAGTTTTAATATCCCTTTTTAAAATATCTGTGTGCTCTTTTTCGTCTGAAAAGTGACCAAACTTGTCGACAGACATTTTGTTTATAAGGTAATTTAAAGTTTGTGAACCTTATTTATTCAATTAAAAAAAAAAAATTATATAGCCTCTCGCAGTTCTTCTATTATAGACATGATCTCGTTATTGTGATTAGTGTTGCCAGCGGCCTTTGAAGCTATTAAAAGCTGCAATCTTTCAACTAATTCATTGACGTCATCCCAATAAATATAATTGGGTTTTGCTCTTTGTAGGGACATGTATCCAAATCCCTTTTTATTTGATTTTTTTTGTTTTGATTGAATTGGGGTGGATATAGCTGAAGGAGGTATATTTTCATTGCTCATGAACTTTTTAATAATGTTTGTATACTTGTATCCTCTAGTTCCTTTTATTCGCTTATTTGGATCAAAATCTATTCTATGTGCACTTGTCTCAGTAATGATATCCTTATAATTTTTCAAGTCTGTGGCACTGAATTATGTGGGTTTATTATGAACAATCAGAGAATAAAGCCCAGGAGTCAAATCCCACGTGCTTCCACTTGATAATTGAATTTTATTATGACTTATATGTAGTTCACTATTCCCCAAATTTAAGGATTTGGGGGTTGATGAACTTTTTCTAGGTCCATAAGCATTGTCCAGAACTTTATTTCTTGATAGACTGCTAATATTAAAATCATAGTCTGCATGAATTAGACTGCTAGCATCTGCTTCCTTTTCTAGCTGTGTTTCTAAAGGGGTTTCTAGCGGTGTTTCCGGCTCTGATCCCAATTCAATATGTGACTGTGAAAAAAATTTATCATCTGAGTCACCAGTAACATCATCATTATAAATTTTTGTTTCTTCATTTCGGCTATTATTATCATCATAATCGTAATCATGATCATCATCGTCATCATACCTTAATTGATGTTTCTTAAGCTTTTTACTGGGGGTTTCATTTTTAAATATTTCACTTTTTTGCTTTAGAATCGTTGATTTATCTTCGTTTGTATTCATAAACTTTCGTTTTTTATATTCACTAACTAGTTCGTTTAAGGGAAAAAAAAGTTTCTTCCAACTCGTAAGCATTTTGTGATTTAAAATGTTTTAGATCATTAAACTTTTTCTTTAATATATTTCTCGTTTTAGTAAGCTGACTTAAAATAAATTGACTCATTTTGGGTACTTTCAAAACTTTCACCACCGTCAGCACAAAAGATGTAATACCAGTTTATGAACTATACTTTACAGGGTTACATTTCATACTAATGAAAGTTATAAAATATATATATTATTTATATGATTTTATTTTTGGCTGAAAAAGAATCATTTTACTGTTGATGCAGTTGTTTACATTTCCTCTTCAAATAAAAGAATTTAATGTGGGTGTGTGTGTGCATGTTTTATTGAATATAATAAATGATTATGTACAAATGTTATAAATATTACAAAGTGATAAGTGGATTAAACAATTGTATTTAACTCTAGTTGCAGGGAATCATTGCTTCTTTTTATAACTCGATATTCCTTGTCCTTGAGCAACTTCAGATGACCATCTTTCATAGTGTTATATCTCTTAGGTAGATATAGAATATATTTATCCAGTTCCAAGGCAATGGAGTCCCCATAAACAGTTTTCTTCCTCTGCGCATTGATAATTGGGTAGCTGACGTTAATACCCATCTTGTTTTGTGATAGCAAGGGCTTCAATGCTCGCGTGTTGAACTCCTTTAAAACCCCGCCTCGAAGAATTTCCTCCTCCATAATGGTGTCCAGCTCACTTTCTGATGGAATTGGTTGATTCATCATGTTGTTGTTGGTTTGAAGTTTGTCCTCGAAGAAGGTGGTTTAAATGAGAAGCAAGCTGATCGACTTGACAAGTTAATGTTAAAGTTCTGACTGTAAAGACTAAACGATTTCCGAGCTCATTTTATACCAGTTCTCAGACCGAGATTTCCATAGCAACAGGTTGTTGTTTTTCCACCCTTTTTGTTCTTCCACCCTTGTTGTTTTCCACCCTTGTTGTTAAAAGTCGTTAAATCAGTTACTTTATTTGAATGAAAGCAGGAATTTAATGCACAGGTGTCCACAATTGTATGTTCCAAAACGTTGTACCTGTTCATAGTTATATTTGATTTTATCCCCTAAGTATTTCACAACTTCTTTTGTGGTTGTAAATTTCCAAAACTATCAAAATAGAATATGCTGTTTTTGTTTTTGTGGTAAGCTACCCAATGTGTACCCCTTGATTTCGAGTCACCCAAGTTAATCACTCCACTCTCATTATTTTTAGGCGTTTTAGGGAGAGAGTCTCTCATAAACACTCCCCTAAAATGCGGTATATTTCTTTGACCAAATTCCATTATATCTATATTTGATAATGCTCTTTTGGGTAGCTGACCAATTAGTTTTTTTGTTTCTTCATGATCCCACCACGACTGTTGTATGGTTTTAGGTATAAGCCGTAACCATTTTTATGGGGTTTTAAGTATAGACCTTCACCCACGGAAACTTCTTCCATCTTTCGGTTGTGTCTTTTATTTTCTTCTAGCTGTTGCTTAGCAATTTTTGCGTTTGTTATTAATTTTGCGACACTAGAAGTTCCTGAAGCTAAACTACCTATAGCACTTAATGCAGTTAAAATGGGTAAAAGTGGTAAAAAACCCCCCATTTTGGGAACATTTATTATTCGAGGAACTTTAACGTTTTTCTTAGATCCGATTGAATTATGAATTGCTTTACGTGCAATTTTAATTGCATTAACCACATCCAGGGGTTTTCGTTTTTTCAATTCCCGACTCGCTTCTCTTACAACAGATGATAGTCTATTTATTTTCATCCTCCCACGCTTCCTCTTCTTCTGTTTTTTCTTATTTCGCTTCCGAACACCCATTCCAAAATGTTTCTTTGCTTTCATAATATTAGTTACAAAATATGCTGCTGCTCGCTCCTTAAGAGAACTATCCTTTGCCTTTACTCGCTCCCAAGCCTTGTTAATTAATTCAGAATCTGCCTTATGTCGATTGCTTAGATCCTTGTTTCGTGAACCTTGCAAGCTTCATCCAACTGATTAATTCCGTGATCTCCACGCTGTAATCGCTCTGCAAGCTTTGTACCGGGTCCACAATAGTTATATCCAGAAATGTGAAACTCAGTCGGAAGAGAATCTATTAACTTATTAATAAGACCACTTCCACGTTTACGGTGTAAATAATGACTGATGTGATTATATATTGTCTTTATTCATTGAAGATTTATCACGGAATAAACATATTTATAATAGGATGCGATTAATAAAGCAAAAAAATAACATTATTGTTCGTAACTTTGAGAACGTGAATAATGTTAAACAACCACCACGTCACAGTGAATTATTACCAAACACAATTAGAGCTCTTGTGGTTGGGCCATCCAACTGCGGGAAAACTAATGTAATGATCAGTCTTATTGAGAGTCCAAATGGCTTGAGATTTGAAAATATATACGTGTTTTCAAAGAGTCTATACCAACCGAAATATGATTACTTGGAAAAGCTATTTAAACCGATTAAAGGTATGGGATATCATACATTCTCTCAGAACGAAACTGTTTTACCACCCACCGAAGCAAAAAATAATTCAATCATGATTTTCGACGATGTGGCTTGTGAGAAACAAGATAATATTCGATCATATTTTTGTATGGGTCGTCACAAAAATATTGATTCTTTTTATTTATGTCAAACATATACACGGATACCAAAACATCTTATACGGGACAATGCAAATGTAATTATTATGTTTAAACAGGATGATTTAAATATGCGATACATATTTCGGGATCATATCATCCCTGACATGAATTATGAGACATTTACGAAAATTTGTCAAAAATGTTGGGAGGATAAATATGGATTTTTATTTATAAGTAAGGATGACAATATTGATAAGGGACGATATAGAAAAGGATTTGACCAATTTATTCTTCTTTAATTTTAATATAAGATTGGGGCGGGGTTGTATGACACCCAGTTGAACAACAGATTTCAAAATGGTTAGATTATTGACTCTATCAGTGAATGGAAATAGTTCCATCATAAACACAGTTTATTTTCCACCAATTGAATTAAACGGGGAATATGAGTGTGCGCTAGTTGAGTTTAACATGTACAACTCAATTCCCAACGTGGATGTAAATAACAACCTCTTTCATATTGGTGATAAAGTTATTATTATTCCCACCGGCTCCTATGAACTCAACGATATTTCTCAATTTATTTACAACAAGTTCAAGGATTATAATCTGGAAAATACAGTGAAAATTGAAAGCAATAATAATACACTTCAAGTGGAAATAATTAGCAGTAAAGAAGATATATACTTTAATAAGGAGAGGTCAATAGGTCATTTGTTTGGTTTTAAGCAAAGAGTGTTAAAGGCAAACCAAAATCACTTGTCCGATAATGCTGTCAACATTTTAAAAATTAATACCATTCGTTTGGAATGTAATATTGTGAGTGGCTCTTACGTTGATAATATACCAAATCACGTATTACATGAGTTTGCAATTTCGGTTCCACCGGGCTATAAAATGACTGTGACACCACACAATCTCATCCATTTACCTATTAACTGCAGAGAAATAAGTACTCTCTCAATACATATCGTTGATCAGAACGGAGATTTATTGAACTTGCGTGGTGAAAGCGTATCAATTCGCATACATATTCGCGCAATAGAATGATAATTTACAATAAAAGCAACGGTATACTTCATCAACCGCGCACTAGCAGTTGTAAAGCTAAAGGAACAGGATTAAATCGAAAGGGTCTTACATTAAAAAACAAATTGTTTTTAAAATCACTGGGCTTCAAAATTCAAATCTGATAATAATAATAATAAGAAGCATTAAAAATGAATGAAATTTTAAATGTTCGTGAGAGACCGTTTTCAGATGAAAGTATTTCGAAAAAGGAATATCATACATATTCCTCGTATCATTAATCATTTAAAGCAAATGATGAAATACGTATTTGTATTCAAAATCAGGACTTGTATGTACTCCCTCACGAAAGCTATCTTAATTTTCAAGGAGTTGTTAAGAGAGTAGCAGCCGATGGTACAAGCACCACTGATAATATCGAGGTTACGTTTCGCAATAATTGTATGGCAAATTTTATTGATGAAATTAGATATGAAATAAATGGATACGAAATTGAGTGTGGAGTGGTGAAAATTATATTTTTACAAAAGGTAATTTTAATTTCTCGCTACCCTTAAAAAATGTAATGGGGTTTGCTGAGGATTATAGAAAAGTTTTACTGAATTGTAAGCATGAACTTATACTTTTGCTCACAAAAAATCTGGATGATGTATATGTTAAAAACAAATCAAAGCATACATATGTTTTGAAAATGACTAATATTAGCTGGAAAATCCCTCATGTAACACCCAGTGATGCTGCAAAAATTAAAATGTACGATATAATAAAGAGTGGCGTAAACTTACCGATAGCTTTCCGTAGTTGGGATACAAGTTATCCAGCCCGTGAAACGGTTCCATTTATGGAATTAATAAACAAATTTTTAAATTCAAACTTCGAGGGCCGCGCTTGACCGTCCGGCTAAGATAAATAAATCTATTGTAAAGTAAATAACAGCTTCCGTTCGAAGCCAAACTCTCACGCTCAAAGCCCAAAGTATTGCGTTCCGATTTTTTTATCAAAATTGCATCGGTCAGCAGAATCTAATTTCACAACGAGATGCGACAGTTTCAGCATAAGCTTTTATATTAAACAAAAATCAAAAAGCTTAAAAAAGAAAAAGCTTCTGGCCGAGGTTCGTTGGAGAAGATTTCAGGATTAAGTCTTCAGTCTTAATCGGATTGAAACCGCGAACGGTCAAATCTTAGAATCAAAAGTAAAAGTGTCTTGATAGTGAGTTAGTGAATTAAGGTTTTTTACCAATAAAGAAAAATTATAAAATAAAAGATTATTTTTTTTAAATTAGACATCTGCATGACTGGAATCAAACAGGCTTTGAAATGATTCCATTCGAATAGAATAGAGTTGAGTAAATGCTCAGCACACTATGACTAGAATGGATTGCATCTTGGTCCGTATAGAGTATGACAGAAAAGGCCTAGAGTTAAACGAGTGATAACGAAAAACAGAATGTCATATTTGAATAGGCTGAAATCATTCGAGTTATTCGAATCCATTCGATTTTCTTATATGACGTCATAAGGGCAAAATAGAAAATTAAATTTCTTTTGATATACATATATGTATGTCTATAAATAAGTATTTTTGTGATTTCTTATTTTCGAAATTACCAAGCTCCCCTTAGTTTAAACTCAAAACACATGCAAAAATCCACGAGAATTAAAAAAAAATATGGAGAAACAATTAGTTTTATTAACATATCCCAGAACCAAAAGATCCGCCTCTATCGCCACAGATAAAGAAAGGAATGGTCTTCCTTGGACCGCGACTTCTTAGTATTGTCATCCTGGAGTTTGTTAGATAAATTCTTAAGAAGTTGCGGTCCAAGGAAGACCATTCCATTCTGCCTCTTCACTACACTATTTTGTACTTCTCCTCCTTGGTCCGCGAATTCTTAGGATTTGCGGTAGAAGGAAGACCATTCCTTTCTGCCTCTTCACTACACTATTTTATACTTCTCCTCCTTGGTCCGCGAATTCTTAGGATTTAAATATGAAAATGGCATGGTTGGATTCAGTGGCGAGCTAAAACTAAAGGTAGATTTGTAATTTAAAAAAAGACAAAAAACCAAATATTTATGTAAGTATTTCAAAACAAATTTAATTTTCCATTTTGCCCTTATGACGTCATGTAAGAACTCGAATGGATTCGAATAAATTCGTCTGAGTTGTTCGTGTACTCATTTACTCGATTCGTTTTCCATCACCATTTCTGGTTCGACTGAGTTTTACGTCAGTACACTTATTTATTCAAGCCAGTTTCCCTACACATTCCAACTCATTCAACTCATTTTGAACATTGTCAATTCGAATATGTATTTTTTGTTATTCATGCAGATGTCTATTTTAAATCAACCACAACGATCAAATTTAATTGGCGCCCAACGTGGGGCTGTGTCCTTAAAAAGTTCCAAAAAATAAAAATTTAATGAAAAATAAAGTTAAATTAACAAACGGAACTCGCGCAGCCAAGAACTCAAATTTTTATTGGAAAAATTAAAACATCCAACACCAAACAGTGATCGTGTAAAATTTTTAATGGAAATCAATAAATGAAATAATCCATTAAGTTGATTAATTGGTGGACTGAAGATCTAATTCACAAACATCAAGAACACTTTAAAAATAAAATAAATCCGAAACGACAAAAACAAATAAAAATACAAAACCAACAAAAAACAACAAACAAATAATCAGAACCAAAGAAAAATTGACAGGAAGGAAGGGCTGTAGGGCAATCCCTCGCCAACACTGGAAACAATTTTTAACTCCCTATCGACAACAAAAAGATCATCGTACAAAATTGAAAGAAGACCCCATCGGACAGTATCGTGAGGATAAATATAATTTTATTTTTAATAAAGGGTTTAAAAAGAAAATTAATTAAAGACAAGCAAATTATTAAAAAAAAAAAAAAAAAAAAAAAACATTGAGAATTTAAAAAAAAAAAAAAAAAAAAAACAATCTGGAAAATTTAATAGATAGTTTCGGTGAATTAAATTTAAAAATGGCAACCGGAGGTTCAGCACCAAACTTCTCTGCAGGTAGTATAGCCACAGCTGGCGGCCTAACAGTGGAATTAATTAATAGATTAATAAACGTTCAGTTGAATGAAGTAAGCAGGAAAATAGAAGATTTAGAAGGAAGACTAGCCACGGATACAAACACTGTGGAGGATTATAAAATACAAACAATCGACCCAACTATAAAGTGCGATACAACACTTGAAGTGGTAAAATCTTTACCAAAGTTTACCGGGGAACCAACACAATATGTAGGTTGGAGAGAAGCTGCAGAAACTGTTATGAGTCTTTATAAAATTCAAAGTGAACAATACTTTATCGCTTTAACAATTTTACGAAATAAAATTATGGGAGCTGCCCATGATGCTCTTACCAATCATGGCACCGTTTTAAATTTTCAAGCTATCTTATCTAGACTGGATTTTGTATATAGCGATAAACGACCAATGCATATTCTAGAGTCAGAACTAAGTATTCTCAGGCAGGGCCGAATGACAGTTACAGAATACTATAACGAAGTTAATAAAAAAATGACTTTACTAATAAACAAGACCATAATGACACACGGAAAGGACAGTGTAATTACCAAGGAAACAAACAAAACAATAAGGGGCAACGCTTTACGAATATTTATATCCGGACTAAATGGATCTATATCAGAAACTCTTTTCTCATTAAATCCACCAGATTTGCCCAATGCTTTGGCAAAGGTCCAAGAATTGGAATCAAACAATTTCCGTGCTCAATTTGCAAACAGATTTAATGGATTTAAAAATGAAAATAAATACCAGGGAAACAACTTACGATTTGATAATAATAATAATAATAAAACGGGCAATCATTGGGGTAATAACCAAAATTATAACTGGCCACAAAAGGGAAATTTTTGGCAAAATAATAACCAAAATAACACTCAAAAGCAACAAGCTGTTGAGCCAATGGATGTTGACCATTCGATTCAACTCCAGAATGAACCTAATAACAATCGACAGCCGAATAATAATTGGCAGCCGAATAATAATTGGCAGGCAAATAATAATCAAGGAAGATATAATAATAATTATTATCAAAATAATAATCGTTCAAATTACTATCGCTCAAATCAAAATAAAGAGCAAACTCAAGCTCAAAAAAGGGAACCAGATGGAACTGTTAATCAGCCAGCAAATAAAGTAACTAGATTAAATAACATTAATGAAGATCATTTTTTAGACGAGACCCCTACAGGGGAATGCCTTATTTAAATAGGGTAGACAGAATAACCAAGAAGCAGTTAAAGATTCTAATAGATACAGGAGCCACTGCTTGTTATATAAAAAGGGGAATTTTTGAAAATAAAAATGAATTACACTATGCAGCATCAAAAATTAACCTCGATGAATGCTATATTTTTGGATTCGTTACGAATTCCCAAGTTAAACTGCGTTTTCCAAAGAGTTCCCCGACGCAAGGATTCTTAGCAAAAGGACCTCAAAGTTCGAAAAATGCTGAAATTGACCAACTTTGCGGAGCTCTCAGAGGCAAATGGATGCATGGCTTGGTTCGAAGTTAAAGTTTTTTAAAAGATACACCCATTATCTTTCAAACCCCATACATAAAATAATTTTAGGATTTTTTTTAAGGCAGAAATTAATTCCAAAAAACATAGTCAAAAAACTGATAAACATACAGCTGCGGTCAAAATAGTAGCAGTGTTGCCGCATGGTGTTTTTAAAAGTTTGATGTTGTAATTTTTTCTTATCCAATTAGTCTAATAGTAAAATTATGATCAATACAATATTACCAGGAAAAGATCAATCACAACAACAAACTTTTAAATACACAGGGCGGCAACACTACTACCATTTTGACCGCAGCTGTATACTTTTATGTTTTTTGACTATGTTTTCTAGAATTTGTTTTTGCCTTAAAAAAAATCTAAAAAAATTTTTAAGTATGGGGTTTAAAAGATAAGGGGTGTATCTTTTAAAAAACTTTAACATCGAATCAAACCATGCATCCATTTGCCTCTGAGAGCTCCGCAAAGTTGGCCAATTTCAGCATTTTTCGAACTTTGAGGTCCTTTTGCTAAGAATCCTTGCGTCGGGGAACTTTTTGGAAAACGCAGTTTAACTTGGGAATTCGTAACGAATCCAAAAATATAGCATCCATCGAGGTAAATTCAAAAAGCACTAAAAATGCTGCACAGTGTTATCAATATATAAAAAAGTAACTACAGTTCATGGGTATTCAATTATTAAGTATTACCATATTATAAATATATTTGGAACACGACATTTATTTTATGAAATAGAAGGATTAGAATCTGATCTTCTAATTGGGTTTAATTTACTAAGGAAAATAGGAGCTATAATAAATATAGAAAAGGGAGTCTTGGAATATAAAGGGAAAACAGAAAAGTTAAAATATTATGATAATGAGGAAAAAAATGAAATAAGTATAATTGAAGAAAAAAATAATATTCTTCCGTTAAAAGAATTTATTATTAAAAAATATTTTGATTATAAAAGTACTAAAGACACAGATTCATTATTTGTGGAAAATAGTGAGAAAAGCTTGGGATTCGAAAATCCTGAGAACGCCGACGATGAAATTTCCGTCAACAAAAAATTAAATAGTTTTGGATCAACAAATCCTGAACGCGCCGACGATGAAAATTCCGTCAACAAAAAATTAAATAGTTTTGGATCAACAAATCCTGAACGCGCCGACGATGAAAATTCCGTCAACAAAAAATTAAATAGTTTTGGATCTAAAAATCCTAAACACCCCGACGTAGATTTTTCCGTCAACAAAAGAATAAAAAATATTGAAACTAATGAGCCAAAGGGAAATAAAATGAACAATATTAATATGACCAGTACAAATCGAGTAGAAGTATTGGAGAAGAAAATAATTGACATAATCGAGGAGGAACACTCAAAAATAAATTTACAAATCCCATTTCGTACCGATATCCGGAGTGAAATAAACACCGAAAACGACAGGGCAATTTATAGTAAACAATATCCCTATGCCCTATCAGTTTCAGATTTCGTTAATACGGAAATCAATAGAATGCTTAAGGAAAATATTATAAGACCTAGTAGAAGTCCATATAATTCTCCAGTGTTAGTGGTACCCAAAAAAGGTCAAAATGAAGATGGCAGTCCCAAACATAGATTAGTAATAGATTACAAAAAACTAAACGAAAACACTATACCGGATAGATACCCGATGCAAGACCCGTCAGTAATATTAGCCAATTTAGGAAAGGCTAAATACTTCTCAACAATTGATTTGGAATCTGGATTCCACCAAATTTTAATGAAAGGTTCAGATATTGAAAAAACAGCATTTTCTATTAATAACGGAAAATTTGAATTTTTACGAATGCCTTTTGGGTTAACAAACGCACCCAGAATTTTTCAAAGAGCCATGGATGATATCCTAAGAGAACAAGTAGGGAAAACTTGCCATGTTTATATGGACGATATAATTATTTTTTCAAACACTATTAAACAACACTATGCTGATTTAATTAAAATAATTAATATTTTACAAAGAGCAAATATGAAGATTTCTCTTGAAAAATCTAAATTCTTTAAATTAGAAACCACATTTCTAGGGTACATTGTTTCTCATAATGTAATTAAAACGGATCCCGAAAAAATTGCTACAATTACAAAATATCCGATTCCACGTAATATTAGAGAACTCCGAAGTTTTCTAGGCTTAACAGGGTATTACAGGAAATTTGTCCGTAACTATGCAAAAATTGCTAAACCATTAACAAAATATCTAGGAGGGGAAAATGGAAAGGTTTCTAAAAGAATGTCTACTAAAGTTTCAATACAGTTTGACGAATCAGCTGTACAAGCTTTCAACGAGCTAAAAGAGAATCTAATAGTACAAGTCGAATTAGTTCAGCCAGATTATAGTAAGAAATTCGTTTTAACTACAGACGCATCAGACGTAGCTATCGGGGCAGTACTAACACAGGATAATAAACCAATTACGTTTATTTCAAAAACATTAAATAAAACGGAACAACTTTATGCCACAAATAAAAAAGAATTGTTAGCTATAGTATGGGCTTTAAAAAATCTCCGGAATTATTTATATGGAGTAATTGGCATAGAAATACAAACGGATCATCAATCCTTATCGTTCACAATTTCGGATAAAAATCCAAACGTAGAGATGAAAAGATGGTATTCTTTCATTGAAAGTTTTACCCCAAAAATTATATACAAACCCGGAACAACAAATGTTGTAGCCGATGCATTATCACGAATACAAATAAATAATATTACAAACAGCGATATAGACGTTTCTGAACAGTCAAACTCAGACCAAGACACACAGCATTCAGCTGAAAGTTGTTTTGAAAATGTAATACAAGAGACCCGTAAACCGTTAAATCAATTTAAACAACAATTGTTATTAACAACGGGGAGGTATACAATACATGAGTCACTGGATATTTTTGACAAGACAAGACACATAATCGAATATGATACAGTTGAGAACTTAATAAGCATTTTAAGAGAGTATCTTCCACCTAACATTGGAATTCATTGTAGTTTAGAAGATTTATATCATATTCAAGTTTCTTTAAGAAATAGTTTTACTAACAAAGTTCTTTTTACGCGATTATTTCTACAAGACGTAGAAAACGCCAAAGATAGAGCTATAATAATAGAAGAAACACACAATCGAGCTCATAGGGGATTAGACGAAAATCATAAACAAATCAGTAGA
Organism: Drosophila takahashii; assembly: GCF_030179915.1. Taxonomy (NCBI): domain Eukaryota; kingdom Metazoa; phylum Arthropoda; class Insecta; order Diptera; family Drosophilidae; genus Drosophila; species Drosophila takahashii. The sequence continues at coordinate 34,562,165 of NC_091678.1, forward strand.
TTATATTATTGGCCCAATCTATTTGTAAAACTAAAAGAATATATAAAAAATTGTAAAATTTGCAATGAGAACAAATATAACAGACACCCGATTAAAATTCCAATTGGGGAAGCCCCAATCCCAACTAAAGAAGGCAAAAATTTACACATTGATATATATTATGCGCAAAGTTTAACTTTTTTAACTTGTATTGACGCGTATTCTAAATTCCTAGTAGTTAAAGAAATTCAAAATAAATTAAATATCGAAAATAAAGTAATGGAACTACTTCAACATTTTCCCCAAGCCAAGGTAATTATGACCGATAACGAACCGAACTTTACCTCAGCTCAATTTAAATCCTTTGCACAAAGATGCGGTGTAACTCTACATTACGCAGACCCAAGACACAGTACCTCAAACGGACAAGTGGAAAGAGCACATTCGACATTAACAGAATTAGCTCGCTGCATAAAAGAACAATTTAATTTAACTGACTATTCCGAAATCGTAATAAGAGCCGCTCAGGAATATAATCAGAGTATTCATTCCACAACAAACCAAAAACCTGTTGACATTCTTTATAATAAAATCGAACACGATAATATTCCACAATTATTAAAAAATACTCAGGAGAAAATGTTAGAAACTCATAATGAAAACAGAAAAGAAAAACAATATCACGTAGGACAAGTTGTTTATGAAAAGAAATATGGAGAAAGAAATAAACTAAAACCAAGATATAAGAAGCAAATAGTTAAGGATAATATGCCTAATAAAATAATAATCAACAGTAGAAACAGAATTATTCACAAAGATAATATTAAGCATTAATTAATTCTTTTTTTTAAACTTCCAGAAAATGTATTCTTTAATACATATTTTATCAATCATAATATTGGCCAGTTCAGAAATAATTGATTACTCGAACCATGAATTTTTTCTGTTCAAAGACAACAAGGATGTACTCACCTATGAATCTTACAACGATTTATTCCACGTAACTAATTTAAGTTTTTATAAGGAAATACTTGACATAGAATCAGATAATATAAAAAAGGATTCAAATAAAAGGTCACAATGGGAAATTAAGTACGACATAGAAGTACTCAAAGTAATCTTATCTCAGTTAATATCAGCTAGAACAAAAAGGGGAATAAATGAGTTAGGCACCGTGTGGAAATGGTTGGCTGGAACTCCGGATCATGATGATTTCATAAAAGTACAAAATAAAATCAATGACTTAATTGAAAATAATAATAAACAGTCTATTATTAATTCCAAATTGTTCAAAGAAATAGAATCTCTCTCTGAAGATTTTAAAAAGGTTTTTATTGATCAAGATTTACCACTTAGAAAACATCGCTTACGATTAATAACATTTGACCTACAAAACTTAATTGATACTATTACTCTTGCAAAAATTGACGTTTTTAACACCAAAATTTTAAACAATGAAGATATAAAAGAAATATTAAAACACGAGCAAAAGCCAGTAATTATCGCTGACTTAATGGATATCTCTGTGTTCAAAATCGCATTACACAAAGAACTTTTAATAATTTATATAAAATACCCAATAATAAAAAATAGATGCGAAATTTATTACACTCGATCCATTTCCCAAATCGATGGAAAATTATTAATAAGTAATCAAGTCGCAAAATGCGAAAATACATATTATGAAATGTCTACATTTAAGAAAGAACTTTTTAATAACACAGGCCAACAGTGTTTTTGGTGCAGCCCTATGGGCATTAAATTGTGTTAATATAGACGGATATAAGCATATCTGCATACTTAGTTTTCGAGTTTAACGGGTGGAATTTGTGCAATCGCGGTTTGAATAAAGTAGCAACATTTTATATTTTCATTTAAGATATCTTCGAGGGTCTGTGCTCAGTTGTAATAAAACCTATGCCAAAAAATTGCTTAGATGCCCTTCTACATAATTGCATTTAAGGTTCCATCATTATTTGAGTTAATAAAAGCCTATGAGCCATTGAAGTAATTTGTTCACCTCTATTTACAACCAACTTGATGCGGTGAACAGGCTTAAAAAAATACAAGGAAAAATATGTGCCCTAAAATATTTTACATGCATCTAGAGGCGTCTTTTCCCGAATTTTTGAGATAAATCCCACTATTGTACTTCGAAAAATGGAATTTATAGAATTTTTTTCGTAAGAATGGGAAAAGTAACAAGTATTTTAGAGTCACTCTTACGTAACGAGTTTGTCGTGATTTTACACAGTAGGCTTTTTAAAGATAACAGTGTCGTCGCCTTAAAATTGTGGTGGGGATTTTTTTTAAGGCATATTAACCCCTTAAAAATATAATTTTTCTATGTTCGGCGCCTACTGCTAACCAAATTGAAAGGCACATTTTTACGAATGTGTCAGATATTTATGTAAAATGGGATTTAAAAATAGTTGTTACTTTTTAAGTTCTTACGGAAAAAATTCTATAAAATCCATCCTTCGACGTACAATGGTCTTATTTGTCTTAAAAATTCGGTGAAAGACGCCTCTAGATGCCTGTAAAATATTTTAGGGCATATATTTTTCCTTGTATTTTTTTAAGCGTGTTCACCGCATTAAGTTGGTTGGGAATAGAGGTGAACAAATTACTTCAATGGCTCATAGGCTGTGATTGACTCAAATTATGATGGAACCTTAAGTGCAATAATGTAGAAGGGCATCTAAGCAATTTTTTGGCACAGGTATTATTACAACTGAGCACAGACCCTCGAAGATATCTTAAATCAAAAAATTAAATGTTGCTATTTTTTTCAAACCGCGATTGCCCAAATACCACCCGTTAATCGCGAAAACTAAGTATGCAGATATGCTTATATACGTCTATATTAACATGTTTTAATGCCAATAAGCCTGCACCTTTTAATAAAGTCCATTTTGTTGACCTGTGTAATTATTGCACTTTAAGTTTAGAGAAAACATGTTTTACCCGATTATTAAATGGTGAACAATCAATTTGTAAAAAAATAAGAGAAAAGAATAAAAAAATAGACATTATCCAAGATGGTGCCATTTTAATAAATGGTAACAACATCGTCAACAATTCCGAATTAGGTGGTTCATTCTTAATAATATTTAATGGTACAACTACAATAAATAACGTTTCATATACCAATTTAGACAACAAAATTCTTAACTATATTACTACAAACCACTTCAAAAATTACGAAATATCCGATTATATATTTTCAAATAACTCAGAACTCTCTTTAGATAATATAAATATTTTAAATCCATTCATTAAAATTAATAATACCAAAATATCTATATCCTTTATATTATTAATTTTAATCATTATATATTTGATTTCTCTACCTATTATTAAATACAGAAATATGTTTGTAACCAAAAAACAACGGCCAGAGTTTGAAAAACCTAACGAAGATATATTTTTAACAGAATTAAAAGATCATTTAAACGAAATCCATAATGAATCGGGACGATCCATTTTAGAAGGGGGAGAGTTATCCAGCCCGTGAAACGGTTCCATTTATGGAATTAATAAACAAATTTTTAAATTCAATCCCAGCTAAATTGCCTTTGCCTTTGTTTAAGATTCTGTCTCCGCCTTTTTCATTAACTTCGAGGGCCGCGCTTGACCGTCCGGCTAAGATAAATAAACCTATTGTAAAGTAAATAACAGCTTCCGTTCGAAGCCAAACTCTCACGCTCAAAGCCCAAAGTATTGCGTTCCGATTTTTTTATCAAAATTGCATCGGTCAGCAGAATCTAATTTCACAACGAGATGCGACAGTTTCAGCATAAGCTTTTATATTAAACAAAAATCAAAAAGCTTAAAAAAGAAAAAGCTTCTGGCCGAGGTTCGTTGGAGAAGATTTCAGGATTAAGTCTTCAGTCTTAATCGGATTGAAACCGCGAACGGTCAAATCTTAGAATCAAAAGTAAAAGTGTCTTGATAGTGAGTTAGTAAATTAAGGTTTTTTACCAATAAAGAAAAATTATAAAATAAAAAATTATTTTTTTTAAATCAACCACAACGATCAAATTTAATTTACATACATTAACCCAAAACTGATACAGGGAAATCAACACGTCTGGAGCCTAAAGATAGGAAGTAATAGAGAAAGACCGAGATTTGCTATTATAGCCTTCATGTTGAATGGAGAACTAATTACAAATAATTTATCCAACCTGAAAGTCCACTTGAATTCAGAAACGTATCCATATGATGACTTAAATGATATGTATGCAATGTTTCAAAAGAGTTATTACAACCGCCCAGCAGAACCATTTTTATCACCGACAGAATTTAAAAGTAAACCTATTATTGTAGTTGACCTTTCATATCAAAATGAAACAGTTAAATCGGGACCTATCGACGTGAGAATTTCAATCGATTTGAAAAAAGCAAACAATGAAAACACTCAAGCATATTGTCTCCTTATTCACGATCGTTTAGTTGAGTATAGTCCTTTAAGTGGGTTAGTTCAAAGAATTGTCTAACAATCAGTGTTGGGAAAGGTACTGTGTTTTTTTACCTAGGTAAGGTAAAAGGTATTGTCAAAAATAAATACCTAGGTAAGGTAAAGGTACTTAAATTTCCCAGTACCTAGGTAAAGGTAAAAGGTATTTATAAGGTATTTTTTATTTTTTATAATTTTTTTGTTTTGTTCAATGTAATCATTTAAACTTAAAATAAGACTAGTTTTCAGTTTTTAGTCGTCTTAATCAAACAATATCTTTTCATTTCATTTAAATTTAAATGTTTTAATTTTGTGCATATATTTTTAAACCACGCGGCATGAATAATTTTATGCACGTATCACTTCATTAATGTATTTATGAAACCCTCATGTACATATTTGGCGCGCAAAAATTCCGTATGTAGAAACATTGACTATATATTGTGCATATGCATGTATATGCCGTTTGTTTACGTACATACGGCATTTTTGCGCGCCAAATACACTTTGGTTTCATAAATAAGTTCATGTAGTGATGGGAACATACATACGTGCACAAAATTATATAAAAAAAACTGCGATTAGTTTTAACTTCACAAAACAAACAATAGAACGGCTGAATTATTAATGCTGCGTTCCGACTATTACAATTCTGAAACGAAACGATACAATGAAACGATACTACAGTGTCGCAGTCAGATTTGGCTATTTTAAATCAGAGCAATGTTTAATACCTATGTAAGTACCTTAATAATTCCAAAGGTATTTAAAAATAAATACCTAGGTAAGGTAAAAGGTACTCAATTATTTGTATACCTAGGTAAGGTAAAAGGTACCACTAAATTGTACCTAGGTACGTACCTAGGTAAAAGTATCTAGGTATGTCCCAACACTGCTAACAATATATCAATCACATAAAATGGAGAAAGAACTAGTTGCAATTGATGTACAAGGATTTTTTGATAACAACGACAAGTTCATTCTAAAGGAAATTGGAGTTGTATTTAGCAAAGAAAATAAGTTTAACAATAATTTCGTTATACAACCTCCTTTTGATTTCACTCGTCTTAATAACAAGTCCCGAAAAACTGCTCTCTGGCTTACCAAAAACCATCATAAAATTTTTTGAACCGATGGAATAAACAACTTTAAGCAAACAAGAAAATATATTAAGCAAATCACTTCGGGAAAGGTGGTTTTATGCAAGGGAATTGAAAAGAAACGTTTTCTAGAAATCTTTCTCAGATCACCGCACATAAGAGATGTTGAGGAATTGGGTTGCCCACCATTAAACACCGTAAACATAAACCAATTCCCATTTTGCTCAATACATATTAAAAGCGGTATTTGTGCTCTGAATAATGCGCACAATATTTTAAATTTTTGCAATGGAACTATGGTCTAACACTTATACATATACAAAGGATAACAGACAAAGTGGATTAATAAACCGAATTAATAATTTCACATCCCAATTTGGTTAGGAAATTTTTAAAGAAGATTTAAAATATCTCATTGATACGAGGAATATGTTCATGGATAAAGGAGAAGACGATCTTAACAAAACGGTATATGGTAATCATTTTACGTTTTGAAATAATGGATTCGGCGAAGATGCGTGTGCCTGTTTTTTCTATAAAAATCATCGAGACATAGCCTTAAAACTAATGTCAACATATTTAGTGTATAAGAAAAGCCTGTTACAAATTTCCAAATAAACATGAGCTAAATTCATGACCTAATTTCAAATTAACATCTTCTTTTGTTTGGGGGATGGGTGATTTTTTTTTCAGCTATTTCTTTCAGGTCAAAAAGTTAAAAGGCAATGGCAAGGCAAGCAAAGGGATCCCTTTTCAAGGGTGCTTGCTTTCAGCTGTTTCTTTTGGACGTGACAACAGCCCGTGACATTCTAACACGTACCCGTGTGAGCACCACACTTTCTTAATCTAAGCAAAGGACACCCGGCACACCCCAGTAATTTCTCCCCCATTAACTAGGATAACCCAAATATATCGCTCTGATCACCTGCCACACCCCAGTAACTTCTCACCCGCTTAACTAGATTCCCTCCCCTCGTTTCACCCTATTTTTCTAACTTCTCCCACGTTCGATCCCGTCAACCTGCTCGTCAACCACTTAAGCAGAATGCCTCCCCTCTTTCACCCCATTTCCTAGATACAAAAGCTGGATATAACTATTGTGGACCCTAATTAACGATCACTCGTCACGCACCCATTAACTTTAATTACCCCCCACACCTGTCACATTGTCCTGATTTATTACCCTAATTAGCATAATTAATTACCTCTCCCTCCACTTTAGATCCAGAACCCGCATTAAATACGATTCAGAATCCCCATTTATATACTACTGAATCCTTTGGCTAAATCAATGGTAGTGAAATATTTACATCTTTCCAATTTGTCTAATATTTCATCCATTCTGGGTATCGGAAATTTATCGTTGATAGTGATCTCATTTAAATTTCTGTAATCCACTACTAATATAAACTTCATTTTGCCTGATGCATCGCTCTTTCTTGGAACTATCCAAATGGGTGAACAACAAAAAGATTTTGATTTACGAATTATTCCCTGTTCAATCATTTCATTTATTTATTTAATAACTTCTTCATCAAAGGTTTGAGGGTATTTATATGGCTTCCTATTTACTGAGTCTTTATGTTTTGTTTGTTGTTTAATAGTCGGGGAGAGTGGGGTAATTTCGTCAGCATTTTTTCAAAGCTATTTTTTGTCCATCTTGAGACACGTTATCATGTTTCTATTTTTATTGTTGAATGCGGTTAACACCAAGCTTTAAAATGTGACATTCCCCTATTTTTTTAATTACCTTGGTGATTTATCTTGCCACATAGGGGGGAAAAATCGCCACACCTTTGGGGCAATTTCGTCATCTGAAAAATGTAGGGAACTTTACGCCTATAAGTATGCTATATATTTTTGTTGACGTCCTATATTTGTTGCTGCTGCCGGTAGTCTGTTCGTTAGCCAGCTCGTCAAATAAAAAAATATGTATTTAAAATAGGTTCGAATTTACCCTAAGCATAAGGTGGCGAAATTTCCCAAGACAGTACTTCTTTAGAAATAATTATTTTTCTTCCGAAATTAGGCTCGAAGTTAAAAATCACGAACGCAGAAATGCACATTATAGCACTGTGTATTATATAAAAAATCGTGTATCTTATTCCTTTTGAATTGTGGCATACAGAAAAAATTTCGTCGAGAACTAACTGTAGCTTTTGAACTGTTAAAACACATTTAATATTATAGCTTAATTATCTTGGCCTTCTGTGCAAAAAAAATGCATTGGTTGTGTCATGCCGTCTTGAGGGACTAAAACAAAAAAAATGATATATTTTTAAGACTTATGGATTCCGAGATAAATTACCCCACTCTCCCCTACTTGTAAAAATCAAATTCTCACCTTCCTTGTACTGAATGTCATTGTATTCAAATAAAACTTTCTTTAAATTTTGTCTTTCTTCCTCGTTCAAATGTTCTAATCTGTATTTATTGCATTCTTTTAATTCATTATTAGTGGCAAAATTAAATGATTGGTCCTTTGATAAGGGCGGATTAAGACATTCTAATGCGGTCTTATCCTCTTCAATCTCCTTTTCAACTGATGGTGGACTAAGGCATTTTACTGCGGTCTTGTCCTTTCCTACATCGTTCTCACCATATTTTATATAAAGTAATGTATCTCCTAACGTCACTGTCTCTTCTTCGTAATTTATTTTTGCTTTACTTTCATTCAAATAATCTCTACCTATTAAAATGTCAGAATTTTCAGAAAATTTATGTAAATAAAATTTTTGTTTAACTGGACATATTTTACATGGATCCAATGTAATACTTTTATTTAATTCCATTGACCCATTTATTGTGAATACTTTTAATTTTTTATCTTCTTCCTCATTATTTCCAAAATTCTGCGTCATTATATTGATAGATGACCCTGTGTCTATCATAGCTCTAAGAAGTTTTCCTTTAATCATTACTCTGACATATGGGCAACACTTTCTGTATCCGAGGCAGTTTGCTGAAAATTTAGGTCCATTCTATTCTGTGCACTGTCACTCTCTCTTTGTCTCTTAACAGGTGTATTCGGAGAATTACTGGAAGTTGATGCTTGGAAATTTAAGGGGTTTTGGGCCCTACCTTGATCTAAGTTCCTTCTACACTCTTGATAATTTCCCTGATTTTGAGGGGGAATTTAATTTCTATTTGGTGAACTTTGAGAAGTTGTTGAATTTGAATTATTATTTTCTTGAATAATTACACTATGCAGCATCAAAAATTAACCTCGATGAATGCTATATTTTTGGATTCGTTACGAATTCCCAAGTTAAACTGCGTTTTCCAAAGAGTTCCCCGACGTAAGGATTCTTAGCAAAAGGACCTCAAAGTTCGAAAAATGCTGAAATTGACCAACTTTGCGGAGCTCTCAGAGGCAAATGGATGCATGGCTTGGTTCGAAGTTAAAGTTTTTTAAACCCCATACATAAAATAATTTTAGGATTTTTTTTAAGGCATGATGTCCTCGTATGGCCTGTGATCCTTGAAAGCTTTAATTAGGGCCACTTTTGCTGGTCCCCATGTATTCGACTTTTCCTCCTCGATGACTGCTTGCGCGGAATCGACGATGGTCCTCTCAATGGCTCCATAGATGATGTGGGTTTGGCGAACATCTTGAGTAGGGTAAAGTTGCAGTAAGTACTCTACTCTGGCAATATAGCGACTTAATTCCGATGGGTTTCCGTCGAAGTAAGGTAGCTCTTTGATTTGTCCGATTAGCTGATTCAGATAAAGCACAGACAACTGCGGTAGCACTGGTGGGTTTGCCATGTTTAATATTTTTATATATTTGGTTTTCAATATTGACACTTTTTAAATTTCAAGCGCGTATTGACCGAATTGGATTTTTATTTTAGTTTCTGCGTGCGAAAATTACACATAGATTCTTTAGCGGATCTCGATATTTGTCGTTTTGTATATTCACGGATTTTTCGCTGATCAGGACAAACTAGTCGTATAGTAATATCCTTTAGTTGATCAGTACCGATGACTTTTAAAATGACTTCAATATCCTACCGGCTGCGCCAATAAAATGTTTGCACCATAAGTTTAATATAAAAACAACTTTATTTAATTTAATTTTAAACTGGTTACAATATTTTTTTATTTGGAAGAACACTGACTGTCTTTAGACAAGTCTCAAACTGAACTCGCTTCTTAACTTAAACTTCATTGATAATCATACCTCGGTTCTGAGCTTTAGAGCTTTCTATGAGTGGAGTTAGCTTTAATTGAGTGAGTTTTATAATTGCCCTTTGGATTGTTGATTGATAATGCACCGGCGACTCAATCCGATTGTTTAGTCTAAATCTTTTGGGGATTCTTTCTCATGGTAATTTTCCATTGAGGGTCCGAAAAGTGTGGGAACGAACTGATATTGTAATTTGATTCGTTCTGGATGTTTAGTCTAAAGCTTGGGTATATTTGCAATTAGATATTGGCTGGTGGCGTACTAAGGTTATCTGAAGGGTGGATTCTGGGATGGTGTATGTGTGTGTAAGTGTGTGGGCTTATGGACATGTGCATAGAGTTATGTGGAACTATGGATATGTCACTATTATATGTATGTAGGTATGTATGTTTATGCTTTATGTCTGGTTTGATGAATTGCGGGCAGCGGCGTCTCCGATGTCTTGCTCACTTCACTTGATATTATTGTTGTTGCACTTGCATTCATAAATGCCTGAGTTAACAATTTGTTTATGTTCTTTTCACTTCACGTTTGTCTGTAATTAGGGCATTTAATTTCCTTTATTTTTCTGTCACTTTGTTATGGTTTATAGGTCTGTTTCTTGCACTTTATTGTCTTGTTAGACCTGGCGGCATAACGCCTGTTCCAGGGCGTGCTTTTGGTCCCTGCGTCCTTGCACAAATCGCTTGTACATCTGGAGCACTTTTAAGACGGCCATGATAGTTATGATGCAGATGTCGATTTTTAGGTTGCGATTGACGTCCTGGATGTCGTCCTTGTGATCAATTATTTTAACAGTATTAATCACGTTGGCGGTACTATGATCCACTTTTTAATTGGTTCCACCCATGGTGAAGTCCTGCCTGTTTACGTATTCGGAAATTGAGCCTCGTCCTTCTCGGAGCTAGGGTGCAACAGGACTTCCCTTAGTGGAAATCGTGGGCAGCACGGAAGAACTTCCTTCAGGAAAAATAGCAGTCCTGTGGAATGCTTAAGGACTTCCTTCTATCGTTTCGGTCTTGGCTTCAGTCTTCAAGGCTTTGGGACATATAGTGCTTACACTATAGTGCCCTGAGATCAGAATAAATTCTGTCTGTCTTCTCTATCTGGCTACGGTCTTTTATACCAGTGTAGAGCTTTTTCTAGCCTGCCGTGATATTTGGGTTATGTTAAGGTTATGGTAGGTTAACATGGCATCAGCACCTGTACTTGTCGCTCGAATGCTATGCCGCCCTTCTCAGCATCACCAAATTTCGCGCTTACGTAGAAGGAATGCCGTTCAAAGTGATCACCGATCATTCTAGTCTAAAATGGCTGATGGGTCAAAAGGATTTATCCGGCAGATTAGCACGATGGGGTATGAAGCTGCAAGCGTTCGACTTCACCATCGAGCATCGTAAAGGAGCACTTAACGTAGTAACAGATGCTTTCTCACGAGTGCATATGGACGAGCTACAGAAAGCAAAAGCGGTTGAGCATGAGACTCTTAATCTCAGGGTCGTGGATTCGTGCCCCACGTTGGGCGCCAATTCTGTTACGTGGGCATATTAGTGCCCTAGTCCTGAAAAGGACTTGGGCCGAGGGAAAGTCATCCGATGTTCAGGCAAACTTACGCCTTTAAGTCCTGGGCGATGAGATCTCGACGCTCCGGATCCTGGGCTTTGCAAGATATTATAATTTATATATATTTATATATACGTGCGCCAAACCACTGTTGTTCTTAACTACATTATTTTCACTTCAACACAAACATATAAACTATTTTTAGCTGCATGCGTCGACTTCAACGGCAGGTGGAGAGAATTGGTACTAAAATTTCTATTTGGTGAACTTTGAGAAGTTGATGAATTTGAATTATTATTATTCCTTGAATAAATATTATTGTTGTTTCTTGGATAACTATAAGAGTGGGAATTATTCCTTTGATAATAATAATTTTGATGTGTATTTCCCGAATTCCTTCGACTATCTTTGCGCCTGGGTTTATAATTATCAAAAGGGTCTGCATTCCAGTGACCTAGAATCATTGCAGCTTCTTTTAGATTGAAGTATACAATATATACAATATACAATACCATATACAATATACAATGTTTTGTTTAAGGAACTTGTGTAAATTAGCCTGTCTGTTGGATCTGATTCTAGTTATACCCGTTACTCGTAGAGTATATATTGTATATTGTATTCGTGCAAAATTATGTAACAGCTAGAAGGAAGCGTTTCCGACCTCATAAAGTATATATATTCTTGATCAGGATCACTAGCCGAGTTGATCTAGCCATGTCCGTCTGTCTGTCTGTCTGTCCGTATGAACGCTGAGATTTCGGAAACTATAAAAGCTAGAAGATTGGCATTTTGCATGCAGATTCTAGGAGCTCCTACGCAGCGCAAGTTTGTTTCAAAAAGGTGCCACGCCCCCTCTAACGCCCACAAGCCCCCTCTAACGCCCACAGTTTTGAAGCTATTATGAAAATAGTAACTGATATGTATTCGCTTCGTCAATACCTATCGATTGGCCAAGTACAGAATTGCCACGCCCACTCTAACGACCACAAACCCAATAAACGCTTAAACCTGGCCAGCGCCTACATTTCCGCCTTTCATGACCAGTAGTACCAATATCTGGCGGTAGATGGCGCAATACAATATACACTAGCCCCATCTAGGAAATGGCATTGGAAAAAATCTGCCTTTTTTTCTGTGGTCACTCTAATTCACATTATGTAAATGCAAATTTTAAATTATTTGAAATGGGGCGCGCATTTTGTCTCTTTTTGCTCGTATACGTTTTTCACAAGTGCATTCCCCTGCGCTAGAGAGAGACGGAAGATGTGCTAGGCAGAATTGAAAGTTCTAGAAAGCCTCTTCTAGAAAGAGATCCCTGGGTAAAAATCGAGCGGCGAAAAACATATAAGAAGGCATATTTCTATTATGTTGTTTAGCTGAGTAACGGGTATCTAATAGTCGAGGCACTCGACTATAGCGTTCTCTCTTGTTTTAACTTATTGTGTACATTTGATGATCTGGATTTTAGTTCGTTTACGAACTTACTGATGCTTCCTTGGTATGGGGTGTCACGAACGTGCTGTATGATGTCCTCGTATGGCCTGTGAAATTTGAAAGCTTTAATTAGGGCCACTTTTGCTGTTCCCCATGTATTCGACTTTTCCTCCTCGATGACTGCTTGCGCGGAATCGACGATGGTCCTCTCAATGGCTCCATAGATGATGTGGGTTTGGCGAACATCTTGAGTAGGGTAAAGTTGCAGTAAGTACTCTACTCTGGCAATATAGCGACTTAGTTCCGATGGGTTTCCGTCGAAATAAGGTAGCTTTTTGATTTGTCCGATTAGCTGATTCAGATGAAGCTCAGACAACTGCGGTAGCACTGGTGGGTTTGCCATGTTTAATATTTTTATATATTTGGTTTTCAATATTGACACTTTTTAAATTTCAAGCGCGTATTGACCGAATTTGATTTTTATTTTAGTTTCTGCGTGCGAAAATTACACATAGATTCTTTGCGGATCTCGATATTTGTCGTTTTGTATATTCACGGATTTTTCGCTGATCAGGACAAACTAGTCGTATAGTAATATCCTTTAGTTGATCAGTACCGATGACTTTTAAAATGACTTCAATATCCTACCGGCTGCGACAATAAAATCTTTGCACCATAAGTTTAATATAAAAACAACTTTATTTAATTTAATTTTAAACTGGTTACAATATTTTTTTATTTGGAAGAACACTGACTGTCTTTAGACAAGTATCAAACTGAACTCACTGAAGTCTAAATCTTTTGGGGATTCTTTCTCATGGTAATTTTCCATTGAGGGTCCGAAAAGTGTGGGAACGAACTGATAATGTAATTTGATTCGTTCTGGATGTTTATTCTAAAGCTGGGGTACATTGGCAATTAGATATTGGCTGGTGGCGTACTAAGGTTATGTTTCTAATTTCTTCAAAAAGCCCAGGATCCAGCGCGTCGAAATCTTATCGCCCAGGGCCAGTAAAGGGGTAAGTTTGTCGGACCACGGTTCCTTTATCAACCATATATATATATATTCGTGCCTTTGTTTGACTATCTAAAGTAAAAATTCCACTTTAGGCCTCCTCAAGGCATTACAATAGTTTATATTAATCAGTATACCCTTTTGGTTGTACTTTATATAATATAATAAAGCATTGACTTTTCAGCGGCGAGTATCAGCCTTGTGCTTGTATGAACAATCACAAGAGCCCTCAGAGCGATGTTTTGTAGTCGTGAATAGTCAGCAATTTGCTGACGTGTCCACCTTGTACGGGTGATAAATTCGATACTCTCCGCTAACAAACTTTGTTGGTCAACAAAAATTAAATCCATATGTATTCCTAATAATAACACAGGCCGACAAAATGTGACATGGGTGGATGTCCAGGCCTGCCACCATTTTATTTTGATAAATTAGGCTATTCTAAGCATTAGTTGCCACTACGCCTATAGTTCATCAGCTCTGGTATTTGCGGTATCTTTAATTTAAGAAAATCACCAAATTTCTTTGGCTTTTGGGATATATCTTCAAGAGTGGTCAACCAATTTTGGTAATCTTTTCCGAATTAAATAGTTACATGTCTCTTTTATACGGTCGTTTTGGAAAAATCAATCTAACTCAACCACAAGAGGAGGTGGGCGCATTCAAAATTTTAAAGTCACAGCAAAGTTTAAAAATCTTCATTTGTGAACAGCGTTTAAAAATTAAATAAAAATATTTTCTTCTACGATGCATTTTTGATCCAAAGACACCTTAAGTCCTTAATTTTTAGGAAACTCATCAGGTTTTTGTGAATGAGTGTCCTAAAAATTAAGGACATAAGGTGTCTTTGGATCAAAAATGCATTGTAGAAGAAAATATTTTTATTTAATTTTTAAACGCTGTTCACAAATGAAGATTTTTAAACTTTGCTGTGACTTTAAAATTTTGAATGCGCCCACCTCCTCTTGTGGTTGAGTTAGATTGAATTTTCCAAAACGACAGTATAAAAGGGACATGTAACTATTTAATTCGGAAAAGATTACCAAAATTGGTTGACCACTCTTGAAGATATATCCCAAAAGCCGAAGAAATTTTGTGATTTTTTTAAATTAAAGGTACCGCAAATACCAGAGCTGATGGACTATAGGCATAGTGGCAACTTATGCTTAAAAAAGCCTAATATATTGAAATAAAATGGTGGCAGGCCTGGACACCGACCCATGTCACATTTTGTCGGCCTGTGTATATTACTCATAAATGGCACTAGCCAATATTTTATTCAATAAAATTATAATGTGAAAACGAACTTAAAACACCGACCCATGTCACATTTTGTCGGCCTGTGTATATTACTCATAAATGGCACTAGCCAATATTTTATTCAATAAAATTATAATGTGAAAACGAACTTAAAACCATGAAGTGCTAAGTTTTCAAAAAGGGGGTGCTGACGCGATAAGTGGAGTAGGTGAAGAATAATGACATAACTTTTGACGGACAACCTTAACAATAGGGGATCGTATTGCGCGGCCCGCAACGATCCATTTGGCACACGGATGTGTGAAGGGGAGGGAATGTGGCCGAAACATTGCCCGATCGTGTTACGATCAAGCGACAGCTAAGCTTGTGGGGCAATGTAGACTGATGACCGACGGACTTTACGACGCTTACTATTTTTCAGGCATCTTAATATTTATTCTCGTTATATTGGAGAGAAGAAAGTCTTACCAAGAACCCACCCCATTCGGCGAGCTTATGCCGGCAAAAATTGGTGCCTGAACATCGGATGACTTTCCCTCGGACCAAGTATTTTTCAGGACTAGGGCACTAATATTCACACGTAACAACTTCTTAACCAGCGGTCCACTGTAAGTCCTTCCTTTTTCAGATCTGCTAGGGACCTAATCGGGGATGTCAGCAACAAGCTTCCCATCTGGGCATTGAGATTATCCTTGATGAGCTCAACGAATTTATCTTCTTCTAGCTTGTTCTGCAATCGGAAATGCAAAGTATGCATATCGGATACGTAATCGCTAAAAGATTCGTTTTGTTCTTGTCGCCGTTCCATCAACTCCTTGATCTTCATGAGGTCACTCCCGGATAAAGAAAAAGCGAGTTTCATTTTCGTCGTTAGCGAGTAGTAGTCGAAGTCGTAATCGTCCGCTCGATCCTCCATCAATTTCCATACCAATTCGCGGAAAACTTGGCTCGGCTCTATCCGATTAAGCACTTGTAGCCGTTCAACGCGGAACAAGAAACTTTCAACGGTAATACCGCGGCTGTTTCCGTCAAACTTCAAATTCCATTTGTCCAGCCTAACTCCTTTTGGTGCCTATTCGGGGTGTCGTGGGTAACTCGTGTCCGGGCCGTTATTTCGAGATTGGTGGTGTTGGGAGTTATCGGGGCGCCGGTGATCTCGAAGCCGATGCCTTTGGCTGTTGAGATTCTCGTGCGATAGCGGCTCGAAAGGTGGCGTCTCTTGGAAACACAAAAAGCTGTCAGATGGGATGTGCCGGAAACCGATTCGTTGGTGGTAATACTGGCTGCTCCACCCTCATTAACTTTGATTTATATTCGCAACCCTTAGTCAGCCGTACTAGGCTGATCGCGCGAGTGAATGTTTAGTTAAAAATAGTTAAAAATAGACATCCGAAGATTGCAGGTTCGTGTCCTGTCACGGTCGCCAAGAAATTCTGTTACGTGGGCATATTAGTGCCCTAGTACTGAAAAGGACTTGGGCCGAGGGAAAGTCATCCGATGTTCAGGCAAACTTACCCTTTTAAGTCCTGGGCGATAAGATCTCGACGCTTCCTGGGCTTTGGAAGATATTATTATTTATATATATATATATATATAGTTTATATAGTTTATATATATATATATAAACTATTTTTAGCTGCATGCGTCGATTTCAACGGCTGGTGGAGAGAATTGGTTCTAAAATTTCTCATCTATGTCCTTTTAAATCGGTTCAGTTAATTGGCATTCAAACTGGTTAGACAATTCATTCAGTTATTATCAGAGCATGTAAAAAACAGTTGACTATTTCTAGCTGTCTCAAAATAACTCTCACTTTTGGACCCTTTGAGCAAATGGTCACATAGAAACTGTTTATTTTGTTTCAAAAGGTTTTCGGTCTTTGCTCAACCAGTAACCGATTTTTTTGTTTCAAAACGGTTTCGGTTGATCAAAGACCGTTTAAACTGAACGGAGAACAAAAACGGTCTTTTGACTTTTTATACCTATGTGTTTAAACACAGAATATGTTCTATACCCCTAAAATTTTGTTTGTTTTTTCCAAATATTTTAAACCTAATTACATTTTCTTAATTTAATTTTTAATAATAATTCAATTTTTTATTTATAAAAATCTTAAACAAAGAGTATTTTGGATTTTATTGTGTCTTAAGCTTAAACGCCAAGTACAAAACTTTAGCAGACCAATATTTCCAGTTATCTTTTTAACTACCGCGAATTCTTCAGAAGATTATGGAAGATGAAGATGATTTACTCGGATAATACTATCTCTTAGACGCTTTATCAAACAAAATAAAAAACCGAGAGTTCTTCAGAAGATGATGGCCATTATGTATATTTACTCGTATGACACCATCACCTAGAGGCTATATTTTACAAGACTTTAATCCGCGAATTCTTCAGGAGATGATGGCCATTGTATATCCTTACTCGCTATATCATAAAACTTGAAAACAGCGTATTCTTTAGAAACCGCGAGTTCTACAGAAGATGATGGCCATTGTATATCAGCAATTGTAATGCACCTGGTGCTAATAATTGTTATTTACCATATATATATGTATTTTCAAATAGATGTTCTATATATCAGATTAAATTTTTAAAGGTGTAAGGCAAAGGAAAGGCAAAACTGTCAAAAAAGACCGTTTTTACTGAGCATTTCAAAGTTTTGTTAATCTACTAACAGTTTTTTGGGACCGTTTCATACAAACGATCCCAAAAATCGGTTTTTGGAAAGACCGAAAAAATTTATTTTCAGTTGAGAACGGTCAACCAAAAACCGAAACAAACTGAAATGAAGGGTTTCGCTCAGACCGAAACCAAATTTTTAAATTTTTTTCGGTTTCGTTCAGACCGAGACAGCAAACGAAAAAACGATCAACTGTTTTTTACACGCTCTGGTTATTATCGTGGTTATCTTCACTGACGGATCATGTTTCTGATCTCTTGATTTTCACTTGCTCACTATTAATAATTAATCATTGGCTCGTTTTGGGCTTCATTGTTTTAACACCTTTGGTACCGTATACTATTTTTTTTTTAAAGTGGGCAACAGTCACTACGCCTCGGAATGGATCGCTGCTATGTCTTCTTCAAATTCAGTAGGGTGGGGATCACAAGCGCTGCGGAAATTGACATCAGAGTATTTTGTTCTATGCTGTCCTTATGACCGATCTTCTCCACGGTTTTGGTTATATTGGCGGAGGTGTCCGTCTCTTCCGATCCTTGCTAATCGATAGACGTGTCCTTATCGAGGACAATGGGTCCTGTGTCCTGGTTGCATTGGACTCCGTGAGCAGATGCTCGAAGCCCGTGAGGAAAATCCTCCTCCTTCGGAGCTAGTGGCTACTGTCAGTTTGGGACCAGAATAGATTCTGCACTTCGCCAGCTGCTGGGGTACGGTTACCAGTAGGTCGATCGCGGTCGTTGTTCTGACCGAAAAGATCGTCAAATTGCACATTCCTTTGCTTGTTTCGGTGAGTCAACGGGTCGATTGCCCCTTTCCCTTTGCTTTGAGATTCGCTGTTGTTTTTTACGTGCATCTTTCTCCATCAAATAAATTAAAAAGAGGGCGTACGTAAGAAAAGGAGTAAAATTCCGATGCCTTAAATTGGCGGTGAACACCCGATCGCCTACATGTCAGCCAAACTGAACAAGACACAGCGGAATTATAGCATTACAGAGCTCGAATGCTATGCCGCCCTTCTCAGCATCACCAAATTTCGCGCTTACGTAGAAGGAATGCCGTTCAAAGTGATCACCGATCATTCTAGTCTAAAATGGCTGATGGGTCAAAAGGATTTATCCGGCAGATTAGCACGATGGAGTATGAAGCTGCAAGCGTTCGACTTCACCATCGAGCATCGTAAAGGAGCACTTAACGTAGTAACAGATGCTTTCTCACGAGTGCATATGGACGAGCTACAGAAAGCAAAAGCGGTTGAGCATGAGACTCTTAATCTCAGGGTCGTGGATTCGTGCCCCACGTTGGGCGCCAATTCTGTTACGTGGGCATATTAGTGCCCTAGTCCTGAAAAGGACTTGGGCCGAGGGAAAGTCATCCGATGTTCAGGCAAACTTACGCCTTTAAGTCCTGGGCGATGAGATCTCGACGCTCCGGATCCTGGGCTTTGCAAGATATTATAATTTATATATATTTATATATACGTGCGCCAAACCACTGTTGTTCTTAACTACATTATTTTCACTTCAACACAAACATATAAACTATTTTTATCTGCATGCGTCGACTTCAACGGCTGGTGGAGAGAATTGGTTCTAAAATTTCTCATTGATGCCCATTTAAATCGGTTCAGTTAATTAGCATTCAAACTTGTTAGACAATTCGTTCAGTTATTATCGTGCCTATCTTCACTGACGGATCATGTTTCTGATCTCTTGATTTTCACTTGCTCACTATTAATTTTCAATGGCTCGTTTTGGGCTTCACTGTTTTAACACATTTGGTACCGGATACTATTTATACCCGTTACTCGTAGAGTAAAAGGGTATATTGTATTCGTGCAAAAGTATGTAACAGCTAAAAGGAAGCTTTTCCGACCCTATAAAGTATATATATTCTTCATCAGGGTCACTAGCCGAGTCGATATAGCCATGTCCGTCTGTCTGTCTGTCCGTATGAACGCTGAGATCTCGGAAACTATAAAAGCTAGAAGTTTGACATTTATTGACATGCAGATTCTAGGAGTTCCTACGCAGCGCAAGTTTGTTTCAAAAGGGTGCCACGCCCCCTCAAACGCCCACAACTGCTTATATACGATTTTAAAAATGTCAATATTTCGGAAAAGTTAAAATGCAGTTTTATTGTGTTTATCAATATCTATCGAAATGTTGAGGAAATTTTTTAAATCGGACCATCCGTTAAAAAGTTACGGCGGATCAAAGTTTTTATCCCCAACTCCTTCGCACTCCCTTTAGCTGAGTAAAGGGTATCTGATAGTCGGGGCACCCGACTATAGCGTTCTCTCTTGTTTTTTTTTTAAAGTGGGCAATAGTCACTACGCCTCGGAATGGATCGCTGTTATGTCTTCTTCAAATTCAGTAGCGTGGGGATCACAAGCGCTGCGGAAATTGACATCAGAGTATTTTGTTCTATGCTGTCCTTATGACCGATCTTCTCCACGGTTTTGGTTATATTGGCGGAGGTGTCCGTCTCTTCCGATCCTTGCTAATCGATAGACGTGTCCTTATCGAGGACAATGGGTCCTGTGTCCTGGTTGCATTGGACTCCGTGAGCAGATGCTCGAAGCCCGTGAGGAAAATCCTCCTCCTTCGGAGCTAGTGGCTACCGTCAGTTTGGGACCAGAATAGATTCTGCACTTCGCCAGCTGCTGGGGTACGGTTACCAGTAGGTCGATCGCGGTCGTTGTTCTGACCGAAAAGATCGTCAAATTGCACATTCCTTTGCTTGTTTCGGTGAGTCAACGGGTCGATTGCCCCTTTCCCTTTGCTTTGAGATTCGCTGTTGTTTTTTACGTGCATCTTTCTCCATCAAATAAATTGAAAAGAGGGCGTACGTAAGAAAAGGAGTAAAATTCCGAGGCCTTTAATTGGGTACAGTTGTGAAATACCTGTTTTAATAGAAACATTATTGCTGACGACGTAAATTTTTTCAACGGTTGGAGCCAGGGATATTTGCTTAAGTGGTCGAGTACTATTATTAAACCAACATGTCCCTGTTTACTAAGAGGGTAAGACCGAGCAGATCGATATACAGGCGTTGAAATGGTCTGGACAGTGTAAAGTATAGTTAGGCGCTTTGTTTTCCTTACAGGCGTCACAAGATC
The DNA here is from genome assembly GCF_030179915.1 of Drosophila takahashii. NCBI lineage: Eukaryota > Metazoa > Arthropoda > Insecta > Diptera > Drosophilidae > Drosophila > Drosophila takahashii. Next base: position 34,582,974 of record NC_091678.1, read on the forward strand.
GAATATAGTCTCTAACATCTTTTTATAAGCCTGGCCAAAATAAATTTCGACGTATTTTTGCTATGGTCTTTGGCATTCCCGCATGAGAGGAAGTAACGCTATCGTGGGCTTGTCTGAGATACTTTTCTCTTAAGGTTTCGGGATCCCACAGTTTCCATGTCTGTTTATCTTGCATTTCGTTTCCGTCTGCATGTTCGGTACGAATATACAAAAATTGATCTAGTATTTTAATCTCTGGGAATTTATCTAGACTATTTATAACGCAGTATATGTGTCTTCCAGAAACGCCTCGGAGCTAAGTTCTATTATAGGGGCCATGTCTAATGCCGAGATTTCGTTTTCACATAGCCTGGATAGGGCGTCAGGAACAACATGGTCTTTTGCTTTGCGATGTAAAAAAGTAAATTTAAATAGCTGCAAGCGAAAAATTCACCGAGCAAGTCTGCCAGACACGTTTTGCTGCCTCATAAGCCAAAGTAAGCTTGAATGGTCAGTAACTACTTCAAATTCTCGTAATTCGAGATAACAACCATTCGAGATAGCAACAGCCAAACACTCTCGTTCGGTAACGCTATAGTTGCGTTGCGAACGACTCAGTTTTTTCGACATAAATACGATGGGCTTTTCAGCCTCATCGTCTGACAGTTGAACCAACACAGCACCAATGCCAAGTCGCTGGTATCACAGTGAAGATAGAATTTTTTTTCAAAGTTCGGATTTGTTAAAACGGGAGCCAAGGTTAATATAGCTTTTAAGTTAAAAGTTAAAAGTTTTAACTTATCCATGGCCACTTGAGCTTCGGCAGGCCAACAAAACTTGACCTTTTTCGAAAGCACATCTGTGATTGGGCAGGTGAGATCAGCAAAATTATGTATGAATCGTCGATACCACCCACAAACTCCGAGAAATCCGCGAACTTGTTTTAGGTTTTTTGGCGATGACCAATTTATTATACACGAAACTTTTGCCGGGTCGGTGCAAATATCTCCACTTCCAATGACATATCCTAAGTAAATGATGCTTGTTAACCCAAACTCACTTTTGTCTACATTAAGAGTAAGATTGGCTTTGCGGAATTCCTCTGCAAGCCGAACCAATACTGACAAATGGGATGCAAAATCTTCCGTAACGACGCAAAGGTCGTTTAGGTAACCAAAGACACAATGGCGAAGATCTGGTGGTATGATCTGATCCATTAAACGGCACATTGTGGACGGCGCATTACATAGGCCGAAAGGCATAACCTTGAACTGGTATAACGGTCGACCAGGCACCGTGAATGACGTTAATTCGGAGCTGAGCTATATCTGCCAATAGGCATCCTTCAAGTCTAGCTTAGAAATGATATTAGCTTTGGGTAACCTCGAAAAAATCCCGTCAATGCTAGGCAAAGGATAAGCATCCTTCTTGGTAGCCTCATTTAGTCTGCGCGCATCAAGGCAAAGTCTAACTTTGTTAGTCTTGATTACCAGACGCATAGGGAAGCTCCATGGGCTCACGGAAAGCTCAATAACAACCAACTGTAGCATACGATCAATTTCAGAACACAGCAGTTTTTCTACTGCGGGACTGACAGGGTAGAAACGTTGTTTAACCGGTAATGCATTTCCCACCTCGATTTTATGTTCTATTAGGGAAGTACCATCTAAATTTAAAATGCTGCAGTCGAAGTAGCAAAAGTCACATAATTTTTCATTTTTCTTGCATCGACTGCCTGTAACTTTTTAGTATGAGCTGTTACGACTGTCAAAGCAAAAGCAAGTCGTTGCTTTCTGATTTTTAGCTGCTGCTGTCCTGTTGCTTTCAGTCGGTAGCAACAGTCGAAGCAGCAGCTAGCAAAACTTTCTGGAAGTTGCTATTGCTTCAATAATTATTGATACTAAATATGATGGTCTCGAACTATCAGTTTTTTTTTTTAACTATCTATTGATCTAATATTCAATAGATAGCTATTTTTTGACCCGGCTGCCGTCACCACTCATTTTTGTTTACATGTCGCCTCCTATGATAAATCTTAAATTTGGACTCTGTCAACCGAAAAAAGTGGAAAAATCCGAACTTTAAAAATCCACCATAAATCCAGTTTTCCATGGATTTGGGCCATATCCGGCTTGTTTTATTCGGTAGGATGTAAACTTTAAGTTTGTAACCATTATGATTTTTCAACGGATTTATTTCGAGTTTTTACGATATATACAGCCGACTTACAGTCGACCAAAAAACACATTTTTCATCTTTGTCAAGCTTCTGCGCTGCCATTACTAATCCAATCATATTGATCTGTATGGCAAAGTTAAGCTCTGATCTATTGACTTTAAAATAAAACTAAAACTGGCTCAATCGGGTGGATATCTGCCGAGATATAAGAAGAAATTCGAAAAAAGTCCGAAATTTAACATTTTGAACTTTAAAAAATCTTTAAAAAAAACTGTGCCATCGAAAAAAAAATTAATGGTATTTTCGTGATCTAGGGGTCCAACACTGACAGAATTTGCCATCAATTGCTGGGGAGCATTTTGGCTGTAAACTAGTGTTGTGAGTAACGAAAGATTTTTAATAGCTGATGCTTTTGCTAGATTCTTTTATTGGTGTCCGTCAATCCTCGTAGGTTTCTCGGTCTGTTATACGTATCCAAATAAGTAGAGGGTCGACCTCACCCCGTACCTTATAATGCGATAGGTAGACCAATCAAGTCCACCTACTTCAGCACAAATAATACTAGCGACGGGATGATCTAAACACTACAGAATGAATGTAATCTATGTTCGTACCACTAAAAGTTTTTATTCTTCACATGCGTTCTTCACGCCCCACGTTGGGCGCCAAAAGTTATGTAGCGGTTTACTCAGGACGAGAAGTGGCTAAATCGCGCAAAATAAAAGTGTTCCCAGCGCGATACACAAGATTAGTTGTGAGGAGTTGAATAACTCCCCACAAATAGCAGCAAACCAGGATAACGGATCGCCGGCCCCATACCAGTTACGGCGAATTAGCGTAGTAGCGGCGCGGTGAAGAGAGAGTGGAGACTTCAAGCTGAAGAGAGAGTAAAGAATTCAGGTGGAAAGAGAAAACTCTAAAGGAGAGAGTTTGGAGAGTGAGAGTCGGGAGAGCGAGGGTGCAGACAGAGAGAGAGAGAGTGGAGACTTCTCCGGCAGAGCGAGAGTGCCGGGTGCAAAAGGAATTAACGGAACAGGCACCGGACTTTGGACTGCCGTGGACATTGGACTAAGAGGTCAAGGGCCACATCTCGGCAACCAAGCGGAACACAGGCGTGCCACATGCACAATTGAAAGCAGCGGGACAACAGTAACAAGCAGAACAACAACTAAAGGCCGTGTTCGAAGTGCAAGGGAGTCAGTTAGGAACCTTGGACTTTGGACCTGCATTGGAAAGTTGCCGCGGGCAGAGCGCAGAAGGAAATAGCGGAACTGCGCCGGACTTTGGACTCTGCAGTGGACTTTGGCGTGCCACATGCACCATCGGGAGCAACGGGATGGCAGCAACACGCAGAACAAAAAGCGGAGGCCAGGCGTGAAGGACAAAGTGGGTCAAACGGGAACCACGGACTTTGGACCCGGAGTGGAGAGATGCCGCGGACAAAGTGCAAAGGGGAAATAACGGTACCTGGGGGCCCTATATAAAGCCGCCGGGCGCTGGCAGCAGGGTCAGTCGATCACGATCAGCCCGTCTATCAAGATCAGTCCAGATAACAAAGTGAGCAAGTCAGCAAGTACAGTGAACTACAAGTAAACAACAACAAGTCGAATCGCTGGAAGCAGCGCCGTGGGAGCCTACAAGGAGCAAGATCGTTATGTCGAGACGTTCGAGACGATTGAATCACCAGCAATCTCCGCATTGAGACACAGATAGCTGAGGTCCAGAGGGCGTCACACGGCTAGGTCAAGGCGATCCGTTCCATTCCTGTCTCACCAAATCCTCGCATATAGCCGGGAGCGTCGAACAGAGTTTGAGTGGTGGAAGGCTGCGACAAGAAATGTGAAACTCGGGGAGAAACCTATCTAGACCCAGTGTGCCTTGCCTGGGTCCTGGCGCGATCAGCCAGAAGGGAGATCGATCAATCGTTTGTGGCCTCAAGTGGAGAACTCCAGAAGAGCCCTACGGTTTGAGTCGTGTAATCCCGGAGCGGCGTGTGTCTGAACCCATAGTGAAACGATCCAGAAGGGAGATCAGTCGATCGTTAGTGGTCTCAAGTGGAGAGCTCCTGAAGAGCCCTACGGTCAACCGCGGTTGAGTTGTGCAGTCCCGGCGTATGACCAAGATCCCGAGTACCAGAAGCCACGCAGCCAGCATACCCAGGAGCAGAGCGAAGAACATCGTCAGCAGCAAGCCAGCCAACGCATCACGACAGATCGAACTACGAGGAATCGAGGAATCATGGGCGATAAGCCAAAGAGTGAAGGTAGGGCTGAACGTTCGTTTGAACTAGGCGTAGAAGCGCTTGGTAGCATCCCTGCGTAACTTGGACTGCCAGCGCGACCTGAGCGATACACTAAAGAGACCATCCGGGACAGAGCAAGGGACAGGTGGTGGCATCGGCAGGAGAGATTCCTTGAGATCGCGGCCTCTGTTCACCCTAGTATGAGAACGGTGACGCTTCCCTAAACTCGCGCAGCTGATCTCCTGGCGAGTCTAAGGCAGTACGAATAGTCGTCGATCCCTCGCATCAGAGACGAGCAGCGCCGAGCATCTTCAGGGAGCTTCAAGGATCTTCAGGGAGCTTCAGCGTCTTCAGGGAGCTTCAGCATCTTCAGGGAGCTTCAAGGATCGTCGAGGGAGCTACTGAACCAGAACGCTAAATCAACGGGGAGGGCACCGAGTCATCAAGGCGGCCAGAAACAATCTACGGCCACCAGTGGCAACACCAAGGCCATCGACTGCCTGTAACTTTTAAGTATGAGCTGTTACGACTGTCAAAGCAAAAGCAAGTCGTTGCTTTCTGATTTTTAGCTGCTGCTGTCCTGTTGCTTTCAGTCGGTAGCAACAGTCGAAGCAGCAGCTAGCAAAACTTTCTGGAAGTTGCTTTGCTTCAATAATTATTGATACTAAATATGAGCGAAGGACATCGTCAGCAGCAAGCCAGCCAACGCATCACGACAGATCGAACTACGAGGAATCGAGAAATCATGGGCGATAAGCCAAAGAGTGAAGGTAGGGCTGAACGTTCGTTTGAACTAGGCGTAGAAGCGCTTGGTAGCATCCCTGCGTAACTTGGACTGCCAGCGCGACCTGAGCGATACACTAAAGAGACCATCCGGGACAGAGCAAGGGACAGGTGGTGGCATCGGCAGGAGAGATTCCTTGAGATCGCGGCCTCTGTTCACCCTAGTATGAGAACGGTGACGCTTCCCTAAACTCGCGCAGCTGATCTCCTGGCGAGTCTAAGGCAGTACGAATAGTCGTCGATCCCTCGCATCAGAGACGAGCAGCGCCGAGCATCTTCAGGGAGCTTCAAGGATCTTCAGGGAGCTTCAGCGTCTTCAGGGAGCTTCAGCATCTTCAGGGAGCTTCAAGGATCGTCGAGGGAGCTACTGAACCAGAACGCTAAATCAACGGGGAGGTCACCGAGTCATCAAGGCGGCCAGAAACAATCTACGGCCACCAGTGGCAACACCAAGGCCATCGACTGCCTGTAACTTTTTAGTATGAGCTGTTACGACTGTCAAAGCAAAAGCAAGTCGTTGCTTTCTGATTTTTAGCTGCTGCTGTCCTGTTGCTTTCAGTCGGTAGCAACAGTCGAAGCAGCAGCTAGCAAAACTTTCTGGAAGTTGCTATTGCTTCAATAATTATTGATACTAAATATGATGGTCTCGAACTATCAGTTTTTTTTTTTAACTATCTATTGATCTAATATTCAATAGATAGCTATTTTTTGACCCGGCTGCCGTCACCACTCATTTTTGTTTACATGTCGCCTCCTATGATAAATCTTAAATTTGGACTCTGTCAACCGAAAAAAGTGGAAAAATCCGAACTTTAAAAATCCACCATAAATCCAGTTTTCCATGGATTTGGGCCATATCCGGCTTGTTTTATTCGGTAGGATGTAAACTTTAAGTTTGTAACCATTATGATTTTTCAACGGATTTATTTCGAGTTTTTACGATATATACAGCCGACTTACAGTCGACCAAAAAACACATTTTTCATCTTTGTCAAGCTTCTGCGCTGCCATTACTAATCCAATCATATTGATCTGTATGGCAAAGTTAAGCTCTGATCTATTGACTTTAAAATAAAACTAAAACTGGCTCAATCGGGTGGATATCTGCCGAGATATAAGAAGAAATTCGAAGAAAGTCCGAAATTTAACATTTTGAACTTTAAAAAATCTTTAAAAAAAACTGTGCCATCGAAAAAAAAATTAATGGTATTTTCGTGATCTAGGGGTCCAATACTGACAGAATTTGCCATCAATTGCTGGGGAGCATTTTGGCTGTAAACTAGTGTTGTGAGTAACGAAAGATTTTTAATAGCTGATGCTTTTGCTAGATTCTTTTATTGGTGTCCGTCAATCCTCGTAGGTTTCTCGGTCTGTTATACGTATCCAAATAACAGCGTCGTAGGCCTAGTAGAGGGTCGACCTCACCCCGTACCTTATAATGCGATAGGTAGACCAATCAAGTCCACCTACTTCAGCACAAATAATACTAGCGACGGGATGATCTAAACACTACAGAATGAATGTAATCTATGTTCGTACCACTAAAAGTTTTTATTCTTCACATGCGTTCTTCACGCCCCACGTTGGGCGCCAAAAGTTATGTAGCGGTTTACTCAGGACGAGAAGTGGCTAAATCGCGCAAAATATAAGTGTTCCCAGCGCGATACACAAGATTAGTTGTGAGGAGTTGAATAACTCCCCACAAATAGCAGCAAACCAGGATAACGGATCGCCGGCCCCATACCAGTTACGGCGAATTAGCGTAGTAGCGGCGCGGTGAAGAGAGAGTGGAGACTTCAAGGTGAAGAGAGAGTAAAGAATTCAGGTGGAAAGAGAAAACTCTAAAGGAGAGAGATTGGAGAGTGAGAGTCGGGAGAGCGAGGGTGCAGACAGAGAGAGAGCGAGTGGAGACTTCTCCGGCAGAGCGAGAGTGCCGGGTGCAAAAGGAATTAACGGAACAGGCACCGGACTTTGGACTGCCGTGGACTTTGGACTAAGAGGTCAAGGGCCACATCTCGGCAACCAAGCGGAACACAGGCGTGCCACATGCACAATTGAAAGCAGCGGGACAACAGTAACAAGCAGAACAACAACTAAAGGCCGTGTTCGAAGTGCAAGGGAGTCAGTTAGGAACCTTGGACTTTGGACCTGCATTGGAAAGTTGCCGCGGGCAGAGCGCAGAAGGAAATAGCGGAACTGCGCCGGACTTTGGACTCTGCAGTGGACTTTGGCGTGCCACATGCACCATCGGGAGCAACGGGATGGCAGCAACACGCAGAACAAAAAGCGGAGGCCAGGCGTGAAGGACAAAGTGGGTCAAACGGGAACCACGGACTTTGGACCCGGAGTGGAGAGATGCCGCGGACAAAGTGCAAAGGGGAAATAACGGTACCTGGGGGCCCTATATAAAGCCGCCGGGCGCTGGCAGCAGGGTCAGTCGATCACGATCAGCCCGTCTATCAAGATCAGTCCAGATAACAAAGTGAGCAAGTCAGCAAGTACAGTGAACTACAAGTAAACAACAACAAGTCGAATCGCTGGAAGCAGCGCCGTGGGAGCCTACAAGGAGCAAGATCGTTATGTCGAGACGTTCGAGACGATTGAATCACCAGCAATCTCCGCATTGAGACACAGATAGCTGAGGTCCAGAGGGCGTCACACGGCTAGGTCAAGGCGATCCGTTCCATTCCTGTCTCACCAAATCCTCGCATATAGCCGGGAGCGTCGAACAGAGTTTGAGTGGTGGAAGGCTGCGACAAGAAATGTGAAACTCGGGGAGAAACCTATCTAGACCCAGTGTGCCTTGCCTGGGTCCTGGCGCGATCAGCCAGAAGGGAGATCGATCAATCGTTTGTGGCCTCAAGTGGAGAACTCCAGAAGAGCCCTACGGTTTGAGTCGTGTAATCCCGGAGCGGCGTGTGTCTGAACCCATAGTGAAACGATCCAGAAGGGAGATCAGTCGATCGTTAGTGGTCTCAAGTGGAGAGCTCCTGAAGAGCCCTACGGTCAACCGCGGTTGAGTTGTGCAGTCCCGGCGTATGACCAAGATCCCGAGTACCAGAAGCCACGCAGCCAGCATACCCAGGAGCAGAGCGAAGAACATCGTCAGCAGCAAGCCAGCCAACGCATCACGACAGATCGAACTACGAGGAATCGAGGAATCATGGGCGATAAGCCAAAGAGTGAAGGTAGGGCTGAACGTTCGTTTGAACTAGGCGTAGAAGCGCTTGGTAGCATCCCTGCGTAACTTGGACTGCCAGCGCGACCTGAGCGATACACTAAAGAGACCATCCGGGACAGAGCAAGGGACAGGTGGTGGCATCGGCAGGAGAGATTCCTTGAGATCGCGGCCTCTGTTCACCCTAGTATGAGAACGGTGACGCTTCCCTAAACTCGCGCAGCTGATCTCCTGGCGAGTCTAAGGCAGTACGAATAGTCGTCGATCCCTCGCATCAGAGACGAGCAGCGCCGAGCATCTTCAGGGAGCTTCAAGGATCTTCAGGGAGCTTCAGCGTCTTCAGGGAGCTTCAGCATCTTCAGGGAGCTTCAAGGATCGTCGAGGGAGCTACTGAACCAGAACGCTAAATCAACGGGGAGGGCACCGAGTCATCAAGGCGGCCAGAAACAATCTACGGCCACCAGTGGCAACACCAAGGCCATCGACTGCCTGTAACTTTTTAGTATGAGCTGTTACGACTGTCAAAGCAAAAGCAAGTCGTTGCTTTCTGATTTTTAGCTGCTGCTGTCCTGTTGCTTTCAGTCGGTAGCAACAGTCGAAGCAGCAGCTAGCAAAACTTTCTGGAAGTTGCTATTGCTTCAATAATTATTGATACTAAATATGAGCGAAGGACATCGTCAGCAGCAAGCCAGCCAACGCATCACGACAGATCGAACTACGAGGAATCGAGAAATCATGGGCGATAAGCCAAAGAGTGAAGGTAGGGCTGAACGTTCGTTTGAACTAGGCGTAGAAGCGCTTGGTAGCATCCCTGCGTAACTTGGACTGCCAGCGCGACCTGAGCGATACACTAAAGAGACCATCCGGGACAGAGCAAGGGACAGGTGGTGGCATCGGCAGGAGAGATTCCTTGAGATCGCGGCCTCTGTTCACCCTAGTATGAGAACGGTGACGCTTCCCTAAACTCGCGCAGCTGATCTCCTGGCGAGTCTAAGGCAGTACGAATAGTCGTCGATCCCTCGCATCAGAGACGAGCAGCGCCGAGCATCTTCAGGGAGCTTCAAGGATCTTCAGGGAGCTTCAGCGTCTTCAGGGAGCTTCAGCATCTTCAGGGAGCTTCAAGGATCGTCGAGGGAGCTACTGAACCAGAACGCTAAATCAACGGGGAGGTCACCGAGTCATCAAGGCGGCCAGAAACAATCTACGGCCACCAGTGGCAACACCAAGGCCATCGACTGCCTGTAACTTTTTAGTATGAGCTGTTACGACTGTCAAAGCAAAAGCAAGTCGTTGCTTTCTGATTTTTAGCTGCTGCTGTCCTGTTGCTTTCAGTCGGTAGCAACAGTCGAAGCAGCAGCTAGCAAAACTTTCTGGAAGTTGCTATTGCTTCAATAATTATTGATACTAAATATGATGGTCTCGAACTATCAGTTTTTTTTTTTTAACTATCTATTGATCTAATATTCAATAGATAGCTATTTTTTGACCCGGCTGCCGTCACCACTCATTTTTGTTTACATGTCGCCTCCTATGATAAATCTTAAATTTGGACTCTGTCAACCGAAAAAAGTGGAAAAATCCGAACTTTAAAAATCCACCATAAATCCAGTTTTCCATGGATTTGGGCCATATCCGACTTGTTTTATTCGGTAGGATGTAAACTTTAAGTTTGTAACCATTATGATTTTTCAACGGATTTATTTCGAGTTTTTACGATATATACAGCCGACTTACAGTCGACCAAAAAACACATTTTTCATCTTTGTCAAGCTTCTGCGCTGCCATTACTAATCCAATCATATTGATCTGTATGGCAAAGTTAAGCTCTGATCTATTGACTTTAAAATAAAACTAAAACTGGCTCAATCGGGTGGATATCTGCCGAGATATAAGAAGAAATTCGAAAAAAGTCCGAAATTTAACATTTTGAACTTTAAAAAATCTTTAAAAAAAACTGTGCCATCGAAAAAAAAATTAATGGTATTTTCGTGATCTAGGGGTCCAATACTGACAGAATTTGCCATCAATTGCTGGGGAGCATTTTGGCTGTAAACTAGTGTTGTGAGTAACGAAAGATTTTTAATAGCTGATGCTTTTGCTAGATTCTTTTATTGGTGTCCGTCAATCCTCGTAGGTTTCTCGGTCTGTTATACGTATCCAAATAACAGCGTCGTAGGCCTAGTAGAGGGTCGACCTCACCCCGTACCTTATAATGCGATAGGTAGACCAATCAAGTCCACCTACTTCAGCACAAATAATACTAGCGACGGGATGATCTAAACACTACAGAATGAATGTAATCTATGTTCGTACCACTAAAAGTTTTTATTCTTCACATGCGTTCTTCACGCCCCACGTTGGGCGCCAAAAGTTATGTAGCGGTTTACTCAGGACGAGAAGTGGCTAAATCGCGCAAAATAAAAGTGTTCCCAGCGCGATACACAAGATTAGTTGTGAGGAGTTGAATAACTCCCCACAAATAGCAGCAAACCAGGATAACGGATCGCCGGCCCCATACCAGTTACGGCGAATTAGCGTAGTAGCGGCGCGGTGAAGAGAGAGTGGAGACTTCAAGGTGAAGAGAGAGTAAAGAATTCAGGTGGAAAGAGAAAACTCTAAAGGAGAGAGTTTGGAGAGTGAGAGTCGGGAGAGCGAGGGTGCAGACAGAGAGAGAGCGAGTGGAGACTTCTCCGGCAGAGCGAGAGTGCCGGGTGCAAAAGGAATTAACGGAACAGGCACCGGACTTTGGACTGCCGTGGACTTTGGACTAAGAGGTCAAGGGCCACATCTCGGCAACCAAGCGGAACACAGGCGTGCCACATGCACAATTGAAAGCAGCGGGACAACAGTAACAAGCAGAACAACAACTAAAGGCCGTGTTCGAAGTGCAAGGGAGTCAGTTAGGAACCTTGGACTTTGGACCTGCATTGGAAAGTTGCCGCGGGCAGAGCGCAGAAGGAAATAGCGGAACTGCGCCGGACTTTGGACTCTGCAGTGGACTTTGGCGTGCCACATGCACCATCGGGAGCAACGGGATGGCAGCAACACGCAGAACAAAAAGCGGAGGCCAGGCGTGAAGGACAAAGTGGGTCAAACGGGAACCACGGACTTTGGACCCGGAGTGGAGAGATGCCGCGGACAAAGTGCAAAGGGGAAATAACGGTACCTGGGGGCCCTATATAAAGCCGCCGGGCGCTGGCAGCAGGGTCAGTCGATCACGATCAGCCCGTCTATCAAGATCAGTCCAGATAACAAAGTGAGCAAGTCAGCAAGTACAGTGAACTACAAGTAAACAACAACAAGTCGAATCGCTGGAAGCAGCGCCGTGGGAGCCTACAAGGAGCAAGATCGTTATGTCGAGACGTTCGAGACGATTGAATCACCAGCAATCTCCGCATTGAGACACAGATAGCTGAGGTCCAGAGGGCGTCACACGGCTAGGTCAAGGCGATCCGTTCCATTCCTGTCTCACCAAATCCTCGCATATAGCCGGGAGCGTCGAACAGAGTTTGAGTGGTGGAAGGCTGCGACAAGAAATGTGAAACTCGGGGAGAAACCTATCTAGACCCAGTGTGCCTTGCCTGGGTCCTGGCGCGATCAGCCAGAAGGGAGATCGATCAATCGTTTGTGGCCTCAAGTGGAGAACTCCAGAAGAGCCCTACGGTTTGAGTCGTGTAATCCCGGAGCGGCGTGTGTCTGAACCCATAGTGAAACGATCCAGAAGGGAGATCAGTCGATCGTTAGTGGTCTCAAGTGGAGAGCTCCTGAAGAGCCCTACGGTCAACCGCGGTTGAGTTGTGCAGTCCCGGCGTATGACCAAGATCCCGAGTACCAGAAGCCACGCAGCCAGCATACCCAGGAGCAGAGCGAAGGACATCGTCAGCAGCAAGCCAGCCAACGCATCACGACAGATCGAACTACGAGGAATCGAGGAATCATGGGCGATAAGCCAAAGAGTGAAGGTAGGGCTGAACGTTCGTTTGAACTAGGCGTAGAAGCGCTTGGTAGCATCCCTGCGTAACTTGGACTGCCAGCGCGACCTGAGCGATACACTAAAGAGACCATCCGGGACAGAGCAAGGGACAGGTGGTGGCATCGGCAGGAGAGATTCCTTGAGATCGCGGCCTCTGTTCACCCTAGTATGAGAACGGTGACGCTTCCCTAAACTCGCGCAGCTGATCTCCTGGCGAGTCTAAGGCAGTACGAATAGTCGTCGATCCCTCGCATCAGAGACGAGCAGCGCCGAGCATCTTCAGGGAGCTTCAAGGATCTTCAGGGAGCTTCAGCGTCTTCAGGGAGCTTCAGCATCTTCAGGGAGCTTCAAGGATCGTCGAGGGAGCTACTGAACCAGAACGCTAAATCAACGGGGAGGGCACCGAGTCATCAAGGCGGCCAGAAACAATCTACGGCCACCAGTGGCAACACCAAGGCCATCGACTGCCTGTAACTTTTTAGTATGAGCTGTTACGACTGTCAAAGCAAAAGCAAGTCGTTGCTTTCTGATTTTTAGCTGCTGCTGTCCTGTTGCTTTCAGTCGGTAGCAACAGTCGAAGCAGCAGCTAGCAAAACTTTCTGGAAGTTGCTATTGCTTCAATAATTATTGATACTAAATATGAGCGAAGGACATCGTCAGCAGCAAGCCAGCCAACGCATCACGACAGATCGAACTACGAGGAATCGAGAAATCATGGGCGATAAGCCAAAGAGTGAAGGTAGGGCTGAACGTTCGTTTGAACTAGGCGTAGAAGCGCTTGGTAGCATCCCTGCGTAACTTGGACTGCCAGCGCGACCTGAGCGATACACTAAAGAGACCATCCGGGACAGAGCAAGGGACAGGTGGTGGCATCGGCAGGAGAGATTCCTTGAGATCGCGGCCTCTGTTCACCCTAGTATGAGAACGGTGACGCTTCCCTAAACTCGCGCAGCTGATCTCCTGGCGAGTCTAAGGCAGTACGAATAGTCGTCGATCCCTCGCATCAGAGACGAGCAGCGCCGAGCATCTTCAGGGAGCTTCAAGGATCTTCAGGGAGCTTCAGCGTCTTCAGGGAGCTTCAGCATCTTCAGGGAGCTTCAAGGATCGTCGAGGGAGCTACTGAACCAGAACGCTAAATCAACGGGGAGGGCACCGAGTCATCAAGGCGGCCAGAAACAATCTACGGCCACCAGTGGCAACACCAAGGCCATCGACTGCCTGTAACTTTTTAGTATGAGCTGTTACGACTGTCAAAGCAAAAGCAAGTCGTTGCTTTCTGATTTTTAGCTGCTGCTGTCCTGTTGCTTTCAGTCGGTAGCAACAGTCGAAGCAGCAGCTAGCAAAACTTTCTGGAAGTTGCTATTGCTTCAATAATTATTGATACTAAATATGATGGTCTCGAACTATCAGTTTTTTTTTTTTAACTATCTATTGATCTAATATTCAATAGATAGCTATTTTTTGACCCGGCTGCCGTCACCACTCATTTTTGTTTACATGTCGCCTCCTATGATAAATCTTAAATTTGGACTCTGTCAACCGAAAAAAGTGGAAAAATCCGAACTTTAAAAATCCACCATGAATCCAGTTTTCCATGGATTTGGGCCATATCCGGCTTGTTTTATTCGGTAGGATGTAAACTTTAAGTTTGTAACCATTATGATTTTTCAACGGATTTATTTCGAGTTTTTACGATATATACAGCCGACTTACAGTCGACCAAAAAACACATTTTTCATCTTTGTCAAGCTTCTGCGCTGCCATTACTAATCCAATCATATTGATCTGTATGGCAAAGTTAAGCTCTGATCTATTGACTTTAAAATAAAACTAAAACTGGCTCAATCGGGTGGATATCTGCCGAGATATAAGAAGAAATTCGAAAAAAGTCCGAAATTTAACATTTTGAACTTTAAAAAATCTTTAAAAAAAACTGTGCCATCGAAAAAAAAATTAATGGTATTTTCGTGATCTAGGGGTCCAATACTGACAGAATTTGCCATCAATTGCTGGGGAGCATTTTGGCTGTAAACTAGTGTTGTGAGTAACGAAAGATTTTTAATAGCTGATGCTTTTGCTAGATTCTTTTATTGGTGTCCGTCAATCCTCGTAGGTTTCTCGGTCTGTTATACGTATCCAAATAACAGCGTCGTAGGCCTAGTAGAGGGTCGACCTCACCCCGTACCTTATAATGCGATAGGTAGACCAATCAAGTCCACCTACTTCAGCACAAATAATACTAGCGACGGGATGATCTAAACACTACAGAATGAATGTAATCTATGTTCGTACCACTAAAAGTTTTTATTCTTCACATGCGTTCTTCACGCCCCACGTTGGGCGCCAAAAGTTATGTAGCGGTTTACTCAGGACGAGAAGTGGCTAAATCGCGCAAAATAAAAGTGTTCCCAGCGCGATACACAAGATTAGTTGTGAGGAGTTGAATAACTCCCCACAAATAGCAGCAAACCAGGATAACGGATCGCCGGCCCCATACCAGTTACGGCGAATTAGCGTAGTAGCGGCGCGGTGAAGAGAGAGTGGAGACTTCAAGGTGAAGAGAGAGTAAAGAATTCAGGTGGAAAGAGAAAACTCTAAAGGAGAGAGTTTGGAGAGTGAGAGTCGGGAGAGCGAGGGTGCAGACAGAGAGAGAGCGAGTGGAGACTTCTCCGGCAGAGCGAGAGTGCCGGGTGCAAAAGGAATTAACGGAACAGGCACCGGACTTTGGACTGCCGTGGACTTTGGACTAAGAGGTCAAGGGCCACATCTCGGCAACCAAGCGGAACACAGGCGTGCCACATGCACAATTGAAAGCAGCGGGACAACAGTAACAAGCAGAACAACAACTAAAGGCCGTGTTCGAAGTGCAAGGGAGTCAGTTAGGAACCTTGGACTTTGGACCTGCATTGGAAAGTTGCCGCGGGCAGAGCGCAGAAGGAAATAGCGGAACTGCGCCGGACTTTGGACTCTGCAGTGGACTTTGGCGTGCCACATGCACCATCGGGAGCAACGGGATGGCAGCAACACGCAGAACAAAAAGCGGAGGCCAGGCGTGAAGGACAAAGTGGGTCAAACGGGAACCACGGACTTTGGACCCGGAGTGGAGAGATGCCGCGGACAAAGTGCAAAGGG
This sequence comes from Drosophila takahashii, assembly GCF_030179915.1. Classification (NCBI taxonomy): domain Eukaryota; kingdom Metazoa; phylum Arthropoda; class Insecta; order Diptera; family Drosophilidae; genus Drosophila; species Drosophila takahashii. The sequence continues at coordinate 34,598,439 of NC_091678.1, forward strand.
GAAATAACGGTACCTGGGGGCCCTATATAAAGCCGCCGGGCGCTGGCAGCAGGGTCAGTCGATCACGATCAGCCCGTCTATCAAGATCAGTCCAGATAACAAAGTGAGCAAGTCAGCAAGTACAGTGAACTACAAGTAAACAACAACAAGTCGAATCGCTGGAAGCAGCGCCGTGGGAGCCTACAAGGAGCAAGATCGTTATGTCGAGACGTTCGAGACGATTGAATCACCAGCAATCTCCGCATTGAGACACAGATAGCTGAGGTCCAGAGGGCGTCACACGGCTAGGTCAAGGCGATCCGTTCCATTCCTGTCTCACCAAATCCTCGCATATAGCCGGGAGCGTCGAACAGAGTTTGAGTGGTGGAAGGCTGCGACAAGAAATGTGAAACTCGGGGAGAAACCTATCTAGACCCAGTGTGCCTTGCCTGGGTCCTGGCGCTATCAGCCAGAAGGGAGATCGATCAATCGTTTGTGGCCTCAAGTGGAGAACTCCAGAAGAGCCCTACGGTTTGAGTCGTGTAATCCCGGAGCGGCGTGTGTCTGAACCCATAGTGAAACGATACAGAAGGGAGATCAGTCGATCGTTAGTGGTCTCAAGTGGAGAGCTCCTGAAGAGCCCTACGGTCAACCGCGGTTGAGTTGTGCAGTCCCGGCGTATGACCAAGATCCCGAGTACCAGAAGCCACGCAGCCAGCATACCCAGGAGCAGAGCGAAGGACATCGTCAGCAGCAAGCCAGCCAACGCATCACGACAGATCGAGCTACGAGGAATCGAGGAATCATGGGCGATAAGCCAAAGAGTGAAGGTAGGGCTGAACGTTCGTTTGAACTAGGCGTAGAAGCGCTTGGTAGCATCCCTGCGTAACTTGGACTGCCAGCGCGACCTGAGCGATACACTAAAGAGACCATCCGGGACAGAGCAAGGGACAGGTGGTGGCATCGGCAGGAGAGATTCCTTGAGATCGCGGCCTCTGTTCACCCTAGTATGAGAACGGTGACGCTTCCCTAAACTCGCGCAGCTGATCTCCTGGCGAGTCTAAGGCAGTACGAATAGTCGTCGATCCCTCGCATCAGAGACGAGCAGCGCCGAGCATCTTCAGGGAGCTTCAAGGATCTCAGGGAGCTTCAGCGTCTTCAGGGAGCTTCAGCATCTTCAGGGAGCTTCAAGGATCGTCGAGGGAGCTACTGAACCAGAACGCTAAATCAACGGGGAGGGCACCGAGTCATCAAGGCGGCCAGAAACAATCTACGGCCACCAGTGGCAACACCAAGGCCATCGACTGCCTGTAACTTTTTAGTATGAGCTGTTACGACTGTCAAAGCAAAAGCAAGTCGTTGCTTTCTGATTTTTAGCTGCTGCTGTCCTGTTGCTTTCAGTCGGTAGCAACAGTCGAAGCAGCAGCTAGCAAAACTTTCTGGAAGTTGCTATTGCTTCAATAATTATTGATACTAAATATGATGGTCTCGAACTATCAGTTTTTTTTTTTAACTATCTATTGATCTAATATTCAATAGATAGCTATTTTTTGACCCGGCTGCCGTCACCACTCATTTTTGTTTACATGTCGCCTCCTATGATAAATCTTAAATTTGGACTCTGTCAACCGAAAAAAGTGGAAAAATCCGAACTTTAAAAATCCACCATAAATCCAGTTTTCCATGGATTTGGGCCATATCCGGCTTGTTTTATTCGGTAGGATGTAAACTTTAAGTTTGTAACCATTATGATTTTTCAACGGATTTATTTCGAGTTTTTACGATATATACAGCCGACTTACAGTCGACCAAAAAACACATTTTTCATCTTTGTCAAGCTTCTGCGCTGCCATTACTAATCCAATCATATTGATCTGTATGGCAAAGTTAAGCTCTGATCTATTGACTTTAAAATAAAACTAAAACTGGCTCAATCGGGTGGATATCTGCCGAGATATAAGAAGAAATTCGAAAAAAGTCCGAAATTTAACATTTTGAACTTTAAAAAATCTTTAAAAAAAACTGTGCCATCGAAAAAAAAATTAATGGTATTTTCGTGATCTAGGGGTCCAACACTGACAGAATTTGCCATCAATTGCTGGGGAGCATTTTGGCTGTAAACTAGTGTTGTGAGTAACGAAAGATTTTTAATAGCTGATGCTTTTGCTAGATTCTTTTATTGGTGTCCGTCAATCCTCGTAGGTTTCTCGGTCTGTTATACGTATCCAAATAACAGCGTCGTAGGCCTAGTAGAGGGTCGACCTCACCCCGTACCTTATAATGCGATAGGTAGACCAATCAAGTCCACCTACTTCAGCACAAATAATACTAGCGACGGGATGATCTAAACACTACAGAATGAATGTAATCTATGTTCGTACCACTAAAAGTTTTTATTCTTCACATGCGTTCTTCACGCCCCACGTTGGGCGCCAAAAGTTATGTAGCGGTTTACTCAGGACGAGAAGTGGCTAAATCGCGCAAAATAAAAGTGTTCCCAGCGCGATACACAAGATTAGTTGTGAGGAGTTGAATAACTCCCCACAAATAGCAGCAAACCAGGATAACGGATCGCCGGCCCCATACCAGTTACGGCGAATTAGCGTAGTAGCGGCGCGGTGAAGAGAGAGTGGAGACTTCAAGGTGAAGAGAGAGTAAAGAATTCAGGTGGAAAGAGAAAACTCTAAAGGAGAGAGTTTGGAGAGTGAGAGTCGGGAGAGCGAGGGTGCAGACAGAGAGAGAGAGAGTGGAGACTTCTCCGGCAGAGCGAGAGTGCCGGGTGCAAAAGGGATTAACGGAACAGGCACCGGACTTTGGACTGCCGTGGACTTTGGACTAAGAGGTCAAGGGCCACATCTCGGCAACCAAGCGGAACACAGGCGTGCCACATGCACAATTGAAAGCAGCGGGACAACAGTAACAAGCAGAACAACAACTAAAGGCCGTGTTCGAAGTGCAAGGGAGTCAGTTAGGAACCTTGGACTTTGGACCTGCATTGGAAAGTTGCCGCGGGCAGAGCGCAGAAGGAAATAGCGGAACTGCGCCGGACTTTGGACTCTGCAGTGGACTTTGGCGTGCCACATGCACCATTGGGAGCAATGGGATGGCAGCAACACGCAGAACAAAAAGCGGAGGCCAGGCGTGAAGGACAAAGTGGGTCAAACGGGAACCACGGACTTTGGACCCGGAGTGGAGAGATGCCGCGGACCAAGTTAAAAGGGGAAATAACGGTACCTGGGGGCCCTATATAAAGCCGCCGGGCGCTGGCAGCAGGGTCAGTCGATCACGATCAGCCCGTCTATCAAGATCAGTCCAGATAACAAAGTGAGCAAGTCAGCAAGTACAGTGAACTACAAGTAAACAACAACAAGTCGAATCGCTGGAAGCAGCGCCGTGGGAGCCTACAAGGAGCAAGATCGTTATGTCGAGACGTTCGAGACGATTGAATCACCAGCAATCTCCGCATTGAGACACAGATAGCTGAGGTCCAGAGGGCGTCACACGGCTAGGTCAAGGCGATCCGTTCCATTCCTGTCTCACCAAATCCTCGCATATAGCCGGGAGCGTCGAACAGAGTTTGAGTGGTGGAAGGCTGCGACAAGAAATGTGAAACTCGGGGAGAAACCTATCTAGACCCAGTGTGCCTTGCCTGGGTCCTGGCGCGATCAGCCAGAAGGGAGATCGAACAATCGTTTGTGGCCTCAAGTGGAGAACTCCAGAAGAGCCCTACGGTTTGAGTCGTGTAATCCCGGAGCGGCGTGTGTCTGAACCCATAGTGAAACGATCCAGAAGGGAGATCAGTCGATCGTTAGTGGTCTCAAGTGGAGAGCTCCTGAAGAGCCCTACGGTCAACCGCGGTTGAGTTGTGCAGTCCCGGCGTATGACCAAGATCCCGAGTACCAGAAGCCACGCAGCCAGCATACCCAGGAGCAGAGCGAAGGACATCGTCAGCAGCAAGCCAGCCAACGCATCACGACAGATCGAACTACGAGGAATCGAGGAATCATGGGCGATAAGCCAAAGAGTGAAGGTAGGGCTGAACGTTCGTTTGAACTAGGCGTAGAAGCGCTTGGTAGCATCCCTGCGTAACTTGGACTGCCAGCGCGACCTGAGCGATACACTAAAGAGACCATCCGGGACAGAGCAAGGGACAGGTGGTGGCATCGGCAGGAGAGATTCCTTACAATCGCGGCCTCTGTTCACCCTAGTATGAGAACGGTGACGCTTCCCTAAACTCGCGCAGCTGATCTCCTGGCGAGTCTAAGGCAGTACGAATAGTCGTCGATCCCTCGCATCAGAGACGAGCAGCGCCGAGCATCTTCAGGGAGCTTCAAGGATCTTCAGGGAGCTTCAGCGTCTTCAGGGAGCTTCAGCATCTTCAGGGAGCTTCAAGGATCGTCGAGGGAGCTACTGAACCAGAACGCTAAATCAACGGGGAGGGCACCGAGTCATCAAGGCGGCCAGAAACAATCTACGGCCACCAGTGGCAACACCAAGGCCAGCCGAGCCTTCAAGAACACTGTACTATCACACCCGCAGTAAACCCACTAAGAACCGGTGAATTCTGTGCTTTTTCACTGATCTACTGGCCGGTCACGTTTATATAAATTTGGTGGGACGAACCTTATTGAGCTAGCCGCACGAATCTCATAGCGAGCAGACCTAAATAGTCCGTTCGTTACATCCGGCGCCCAAAACGTGATTGTCCCAGCAGTGAAAACAGCCAGGACAGAAAAACGGAAGCGCCGATTCCTCATCCCAGTCGGCCAGATTATGCCAAGGTTGCGAAACAAGTCCGAGAGTGGTCATTCCGATTCGACGTCGTAGAAAAACCATTTGAGTTTTTAGAACAATTGGAATGGTCCGCCAATACCTACGGCCTGGACTTAGACATGATTCCCCGAGCGATGCCGGAGTTACTCACCGGTAAAGCACTGAAATGGTTCATTTCCAACAATAAACAGTGGAGAACCTGGCCGGAATTCATAGACAGTTTTCACAATTATTTTCTGCCGAGGGACTTTTTCACCAAGCTGTCTGATCAAGTCAGGCAGAGGAAGCAAGGCTACGGGGAATCGTTCAAAGATTACATGATCGACATACAGACCATGGTGAGGCCACTCAGTTATTCAGCGAAAGTGACCCTCAACATCATCAGGTTGAACTGCACCCCGAGCTTAGGGATTTTCCTCAGAACATACAAGGTATCGGACCTAGATACGCTTATGAACCTAGCCGACGAGTATGAGGAACTGGAGAAGGAACGGTAGGCATTCGCGCAAGAGAACAAATTCTCAAGGGCAAAACCAGCAGCCCCTGCCCAAGCAACGTGCAGAAGGTGCGAGGACAGTGGGAACCAGGAACATCGCGGGAACAGTCCATGGACACCGCCCCTACAAGACCACCGGCAGCAGGCGACCAACGCACCATATGAACGCCAGCGGGCACCAATCCAAAGCCAACAGAGGCAGCCAACAAACCCCTTGTGGAGGCCACCAAACACCACCCAGAGGCCACGGGAGAGTACCCACATCTCGGACCCCCAGGAGGCATGCCGAAAGTGCGGCGGTCTCGGACACTGGGAACGCGGCTGTCGAAACCAGCGCCTGTTGTTCTGCTGGGTGTGCGGCAAAGTGGGTATCAGGAGCGTCGAGTGCTGCCAAAGAGTGGGAAATGGTCAGCGATCTCAGCCGCAGAGAGGCGGGCGGGGATCGCAAAATGCTTCCTCTCCAAACTAACTGGCAAGCTGATCGAGGAGGAGCAGCAGTTGTCCGCAGCGGTAACGATAGGTGGAGGCACGTATAAAGCCACAATCGACACCGGACAACAGCGAGCTTCATAAGCGAGGAAATGGCGGACAATCTGGCTGCTCTCGGGCAGATCACAAGGACAAGACGGCAAGTTAGGTTGGCAGACGGGAGAAGCGGCGAAATCAGTGCACAGCTGGAGGTAGAAATCGCATTCGGAAACAAGCGATTGACCATGAGCCTGCTGATACTACCAGGGGTAGTGGATTTGTTAGTGTTAGGATGGAATTTCCTCACGCGAGTCGGAACCGAGATAAAGTGTGCCGGCCACGAGATCACAATACCGGCCAGGAACCGACACAATGGGTGGCTCGAGGAAAAGCTATCGGTGGCAGTCGTTCAACACACAAGCGAGGATAACGACACAGCGAAATTCCTGGAGGAACAGCTAGCCGACTTCAACACCATGACGGGAACGTCGAACATGGCCGAGCATCTGATCACGATGAAAGACGACAAACCAATCAAGCAACGACACTACCCCAAGAATCCCAAAGTTCAAGGGGAGATCAATGCGAAGGTGGATGAGCTTCTCGAAATGGGGTATATAGAGCACTCAAAGAGCCCATACAGCTCGCCCATCGTGATGGACGACGGGCCACGTTGGAAGCCGAAGGACGATTGCACGGCTGGCAGCACGATATTATTGGCCAGGCATGCACAGAGATGCCCGAGCCCATGTGAGAAAATGCGAGATATGCATGAGATTCAAGCCGAATCAAATGCAAGCGGCTGGCAAAAAGCTTACGCAGGTGCCAGAGGAACCATGGGCAACGGTATGTGCGGACTTCGTCGGACCCTTGCCGCGTTAAAAACACGGCAACCAAATGCTGCTAGTACTGATAGACCGGTTCTCCAAGTGGACTGCGTTAGTACCACTGCGCAGCGCGACGGCCGAATCACTAAAGAAAGCTTTCAGAGAACGAATAATCGCAAGGTATGGGGTCCCGAAGGTGGTCATAACGGACAACGGAGTACAATTGCCAGCCAAATCTTCAAGGGTTTCCTAGCCGACATGGGTATCAAACAACAGTTCACAGCTCCATATACTTCGCAGGAGAACCCGACCGAGCGAGCGAATAGGACTGTAAAAACTATGATTGCGCAGTTCGCCGAGCAGGACCAGAGAAATTGGGACGAGAAATGGCCGGATATCATGCTGGCAGTAAACACCAGCGTTTCGGAATCCACGAGCGACACCCCGGCATTTCTCACTTAAGGAAGAGAGCCCAGACTACCGAGCGCCCTCTATGATCGAGAAACGTTAGGGACAGGACGAGCGACTGAAACCACTTATGAAAATGCTAACAAACTCAGAGAGATCTTCGAGATTGTAAGGCGGAATATAGAAAAAGCCCCCCAAGATCAAGCCAGGCATTATAATCTAAGGAGGAGGCAATGGATACCAGCAGTGGGTGGCATCGTGTGGGCCAAAGAACACCACCTATCGAAAGCGGCAGAAGGATTCCCAGCAAAGTTGGCTCCCAGGTACGACGGTCCATACCAGGTCGAGGATTTCGTTTCACCTGTAATATACAAGGTAAAGAGCGGATCATACATGTGAGAGAGCTTAAGCAACAACAAACACAAGATACGAACAACCAACGGCATCAGGCGGGAACAACAGTCTAGTAACAACAAGATAACTCCAAGGACTATCACAATAGTCATCAATCGTCGTCGTAGTCGGACGTGTACTTTATCGCTCCTCCATCTGATCGAACTTTACCCGTGTAAACTACATCGATTAATGCCGAATCCGGACATCTGACAATTTTTCGGTGATCTTTATCATACTGACAAGTTTTGATAGCTAAAAGACAGTGACTTTATACGTAATTCGAATGATTACAATATAATCAGAAAACGTTTTGTGTTTTTGCTTTGTTGTTCTACTCTATTCTCGAGTTTACCGCAAACTTCTACACTGGTGTTGTTGTTAGTGCATTTGCTCTCTTATCGTTTCGGCGCGAGCATCACACGCGCGGAAAGCTTATCACTGACCAAACTGCAAGCTGCGCTTTCTACATCTACATCTAAATCTACGTTGTTTTCTACTCGTATTTAATTGCCAATTTTCTCAATTATTTCGCTATGTCTGCCTGCTGCATGAAACCTTGCCTTTTAAATGGCAAAATCACCTCCCGCCAACCCACAATTGGTTGCTGGCTGTGTAATAACATTGCTCACCCTAAATGTGCCGACCTTGGACACAGTGCTGGTCTAGTCGCAGACCGTACTAAATCCAATTCTGGCCTGGATTGGACCTGCCCCAGTTGCCATCATATTAAAGTCAATATTATGGCTTTCATAAGGCAAACTGATCTGGAGTACCAGTCCTTACTAGCTGGATTTAAGGACTTATTTAATAGGTTTGAAAAGGCTGAATCCAACTTTAAAAGCCGAATCCTGGCAGCTGCTTCCCACAATGCTGTCGCTACCTCGGATCACGTTCCCGTTGCTGCCGATTCTGGACCGGACACCGGAGCATCTTCTTGTCTGCAATCCACGGCTCATTCATCTACTGCTTCTACTGCAGTCAGCTCTGTTTATGTTCCAACACTGGAATCCTACCGCTTGGCTACCAGTAATGCCTCTACTGTAGTTACTGACGGCTGCGCGGCAGACGCCTCCCCTGGACTTACACCTGCCGCGGCCTCCTTTGGACCGCCCGATCCCATCGCACCTGCTGATCTACATCCCGTCAACTTTGACCAGGCATCTACGTCGCATGCTGCTGCAGTTGGCTCTGGCATAATTTTGACGCCTGCTAATACGAACACGAGCCCATCACAGTCCACCTTATGTGGAGTAGCGCAAAGGGTTCCCATGCCCTTATCGGGCGTTGCACAAAAAAAACTAATTTTTGTCTCCCGCCTTAATCCTGGCGCTTCTGAAGAGGACGTCAAAAACTACCTGAGCAGCAAACTGAAAGTTTCTCGATCCGTACTTACCGTCTTGAAGTTCAAGTTTAAGCAGAGACGTGAGATATCTTCGTTTAAAATTTGACTTCCTGAGGAACATCTTGATAAGGTTCTAGATGTTTCTATATGGCCTGAACATGTAATTGTTCACGAATATGTACACAAGCACAATCCTCGGGTTCACGGGCCTCAGATTCCTTCAACCAATGCTTCAAAAAACTAAATAATTCTTTTTCTCTACACTACCATAACGTTCGCAGTTTATTGGGCAAACTTAGTAAACTGCACGTGAACAGTGTCTCCTTTAATGCCAATGTGATTGCTTTTACCGAAACGTGGCTTAATTCTTCTGTGTCTGACTGCGAAATCTTTGCTGGTAATTATGTTATCTATAGATGTGACCGCTCAGTGCGTCTTGGCGGTGGTGTTCTCATTGCCGTCAAGTCCAATCTTGTCTCTCAACGTATTCCGATAATTGGTACGGATAGTACATTAGAGTTTGTCGCTGTTCGGATTAAGCTTCATCACTAAGCGCAATTCCCAAGTTTTTCGAACAGCTTATTACCGCTCAGCTACAGCACCAATGCAGCTCAGTAATGTCCCCAACTCAGCATGGCTTTATGAAACGAAGATCAACGACTAAAAATCTTCTTGAGTTTACTTCAGTCATCAGAAGCGCTTTTAAAAATGATAATCAAACCGATGTTATTTTTACGGACTTCAGTAAAGCCTTCGATTCCGTGAACCATCAGTTATTATTGAAAAAATTAACACTATTAGGATTCCCGATCACGTTGACTAAGTGGATCTCAGCCTACCTGACGAACCGAACTCAAAGAATTGCTTTTAAAAGCACAGTCTCAAACCTTGTTCACGTGACCTCTGGTGTACCGCAAGGGAGCCACCTTGGACCCTTACTGTTTGGAATTTTCATAAATGACTTGCCCCAAGTTGTTCTCTCTGCTCATGTTATGATGTATGCTGACGACGTAAAACTCTGTTTGCCGTTATCGAATCCCGATTCCCAGGCACTTTTGCAAGCTGATCTGAACAATCTGAATTCATGGTGCATCCAAAATTTGTTGTTTTTGAACAATTCTAAATGTAACTTTATGTCCTTTTATCGGAAGAAGCTTCTCCTAACTACATATTCTATTGGGTCGAATGAACTTGAACGCATAAATTCCGTTACAGACCTTGGAGTGTTATTCAACCACAACTTAAATTTCTCTAATCACATTGGTATCATAGTTAGTAAAGCAAAAGGCGTTTTTGCCTTTGTTAAGCGTTGGTCGAAGGAATTTGAGGACCCCTACACCACAAAACATTTATACATTTCCTTGGTTCGTCCAATTCTTGAATACTGCTCGTGTGTTTGGTCACCCCAATATACCATTTATCAGGACCTTATCGAGTCGGTACAGAAACAGTTCCTTTTGTTTGCTCTACGTGGTTTAAACTGGGAAACACATCGACACCTGCCATCGTACGTGGATAGACTGCGTCTACTTAACCTGCCCTCCCTCAAGGATCGTCGAACGTGCCATGGTGTTATGTTCCTGCACAAATTAATTACTGGACTTGTAAATTCAAGCTACCTTCTTGGTCAAATTCGTTTCTCCATTCCTGTAAGGTCTACTCGGCACTTTCGACCAATTGCCCTCGATATTTGTAAAACTAACTTTGAGTTACATGATCCATTTCGCGTTTTATGTTTGCAATATAATGAACTGTATTTTTTGATATTCTCGGAATGCTCTGTTAATTTAATTGTAACAAACATCCTAACTTACCTGTCCCTGCCCCCTTCCACTTGATGTGAGTAGGGTACTATGTTTATGTTGGCAGATATTTGCTAACTTTAAATAAATAAATAAATAAATAAAAAGGATACTACAAGATAACTCCAAGGACTATCCAAGGATACTACAAGATAACTCCAAGGACTATCCAAGGATACTACAAGATAACTCCAAGGACTATCCAAGGATACTACAAGATAACTGCAAGTACTATCCAAGGATCCTACAAGATAGCTCCAAGGACTATCCAAGGATACTACAAGATAACTCCAAGGTCTATCCAAGGATACTACAAGATAACTTCAAAGACTATCCAAGGATACTACAAGATAATTCCAAGGACTATTCAAGGATCCTACAAGATAACTTCAAGGACTATCCAAGGATACTACAAGATAACACCAAGGAGAATCCAAGGATACTACAAGACTCCAAGGATACTATGAAACTCAAAGGATAACTGTTGGCCGCTTTCTCGGCCAGATGAATTGCAGCCTTTTGGAGCTCCGGTAGTCCAGATGAATTGCAGTCGTATGCCTGCTCGTAGGCTTAATTCTCGATTAAATAAAAAACACTTGTTAAGTTGGGCTTGGTTGCTGAGTTTATTTTGCGTTCGTCGCATTCGCTCGTTCATTAGGCAGTGAAAATCTCCAAACTTGTGGGCATGGAAATTTCCGACCAGAATGGCAGTATCAAAAGGAAAGAGAAAGGAGCGAGTCTGGTGTTGCCAGATCGCGTGCCTTCCAGGGTATCGATGTATCGATATACAAAATAATAAGATTTCGGATTTAATCAAATAAACTATTTACAATGTGATAGAAATAAAAGTCAGCGGAGGCGTTCTCCTCCAACATCCTCCCCGCGTTGAAATGCGTCAGTTCCAAATTAATTAGGAAGAGGCGCGAGCTTATGTATAGGTCTCGTAAAAACTTTCTTGCCGGTGCTGACTTCGGCAACTCGAACCTTTCCATCGTTTCCAGCAGTAACGGACACTATCCTTGCCAACGGCCAATACTGCGCTGGGGTGTTATCCTCGTGAACGATGACTAATTGCCCGATCGTCAGATTTGGTTCTTCTCGGTTCCACTTGCCGCGTTGTTGAAGATTATGGATGTAGTCCCGGTGCCAAATTGACCAAAACTGTTGTTTGAGGTAGGTCACACGCTGCCATCTGTCCAGGTAGCGCATTTCTTTTCCTGGAGCATCCGAAGAATGGTGCAGCGACGACTCGGGTGCTGAGGTTAACTCGGTTCCAATTAGCAAATGGGCCGGAGTTAACGCGTTAAAGTCATTTGGGTCATCGGAAGCTGGTGCTATTGGTCTTGAATTCAGAATGGCTTCCACATCCAAAAACACTGTTTGCAGTTCCTTGAATGTTAAGTATGCATTCGCGATGTTCTTTAGCACCAATGTCTTTGCCGATTTAACGGCGGCCTCCCAGAGGCCGCCAAAGTGGGGTGCCCTGGGGGGTATAAAAGAGAATTGAAAACCTTTGATTGTACTGTAAGTCTTAACTATGTCGATAATGTCTGAGCTAAGCATTTTTGTTTTGAATTCGTCGAGTTTTTTGGCGGCGCCGACAAAGTTTGTGGCGTTATCGCAAACCATTCGCAGAGGAACACCACGACGCGCGATGAATCTTCGGATGCAAAGCAGGAAAGCATTTGTCGATAATTCGGACACCAACTCAATGTGAATGGCCCTCGAGGCGAAACATACAAAAATGGCTGCGTATGTCTTATACGGCTGCTTGCCACGCAGTTTGTATGACGTTAGAAAGGGTCCACAGAAGTCGACTCCTGTGACCAAAAACGGTCTTTCAGCTCGCAGGCGGTCTGCTGGTAGACTCCCCATCAATTGCGTCATAAGACGAGGTTTGAAATGAAAACATCGTGTGCAGTTTCTGACGACCTTCCTTATCAATTGTCTGGCATTAATTACCCAAATCCGTTCTCGTAGAAGAGACAAAACGATTTTTGGGCCAGCATGAAGGTTGCTGTGATGAAGGTATTCTACATACAGCTGTGTAAATCTATGGGTTTGGGGTAATAGAGCCTGATGCTTTGCGTTGAATGGAATATCGGCGTTTTCTAAGCGGCCACCTACTCTCATCACACATACTTCAGTTTTGTCTATGGAAAAATTATGTAGAAATGGAGCCAATCGCTGGAGGCTGGGTGACAAGGACTTGTTGTTTGCCAGCGACGCCATCTCATGCTTGTAGTTCTCTTTCTGTATCAGACAGACAATTCTCCAGAAAGTGTCTGACAATTCAGCTGCTGTGATGCGAAGGCTGTCTGCTGTTGTCGATCTTATCATTGTGTCAGGTTTATTACGGTTCACGCACCGAAACAGATATGATATTATATGAATAATACGTAGATAAGATGACGAATTGTTTATGATTGAATTCAAAGTAGATTCTGAGTTTGCGCTGTCTGCTTTGCTACACAAAAGGATTGCCCTTGTTCGTAATTCGATCGGTGGTGGAAGCGGCTCTGCTAATTGTGGCCACTCAGTCTCTGGTTGACGTAAGAATGAAGGACCTGTTAGCCACATGGTGCTAAGTAAGTCGACTGCACGGCAGCCACGCGATACGATGTCCGCAGGATTTTTTGCTGATGGGACGTGCCTCCAAGTCGCCTGGCTAGTGTGCTCTTGGAGTTCGGATACGCGGTTCGCTACGAAGCAGTTCAGATTTGATGCATGCATTGTGAGCCACTGTAGCACAATTTTGGAGTCGCTCCAAAACGTTACCTTGTCAATGTGTTTTATGAGATTATCTGCAATTTTACGCCACGTCCTATTTAACAGTAACGCTGCGCAAAGTTTGAGCTTGGGCAGAGATTGTACCTTTGTGGGAGCTACCTTTGATTTTGCGATGAGCAGATTTACTTCGATTTTGTCAGGGAGCTTAGCAAGGACATAAATACAACATCCGTAAGCTCTCTCGGACGCATCAGCGAAACCGTGTATTTCACTGCGATGCGATTTGGATGTGTGTACAAATCTTGGGATTTGGATTTTCGGTAAGTCCTTTAAATCCTCTAATAGGTTTATCCATCTCTCCTTCAGTTGCCCGTCGACTGGTTCATCCCATTCGAGTCCTTTTAAAGAGATATCTTGGATGAGAATCTTGCATCGCACGATCACTGGGCTGATGAATAGAATTGTTCGTTTGGTGAATGGCTCGTGATGGATGCAAGGATATTTGAAAGTAAAGACGTCGGTGTTTGGCTTCCAAGCCATCCCAAGTGTTTTGGTTATATCCTGGTCATCGAGCGCAATAAACACCTCGTTTTCCGAAGTTTTAGTAATTTCTTTACAGTTGCTGCTGAACTTTGTAAGATGAAGACCAGCCCGAGCTAAGATGTTGACAGTTTCGTCCTTGATCTGTTGGAGCTCAATGATCTGGTCTGCTCCTGTTAACAAATCATCAACATAAAGATCTTTTCGCACCGTCGCAGCTCCAAGGGGATACTTGTCCTCATGTAGATCCGCGATGTGCCTTAGCCCTCTTATAGCCAAGAAAGGCGCTGCTGACATGCCATAGGTTACGGTTCTCAGCTCGTATGTTTGTATTTCTCCTGAGGATTCTGGTCTCCAGAGAATTCTTTGGTAGCATCTGTCTTTTTCGTCAATAAGGAACTGGCGATACATTTTTTCGATGTCGCCTGTGAGTGCGTACCTATGAAGACGGAATGATAAGAAGGTTAATATAAGATCTTGCTGAATTGTTGGGCCAATCATTAGAAGATCGTTCAATGATTTCCCTGAGGTCGTCTTAGCTGACGCGTCGAATACGACCCTAAGCTTCGTTGTAAGGCTTTCGGGCTTAATGACGCAGTGATGCGGTATATAAAAATGCGAATTCTTGGTATTCGCATTCTCTATGGGGGCCATGTGCCCGAGGTTGATATACTCGTTGAGGAATTCCACATATGCGTATTTTAATTGATCGTCGCGATCAAGTCTGCGTTCTAATGATTTGAATCGCTTTACTGCAGTTTCGTATGAGTCTCCCAAGCATTCTGGAGAGTCCTTGAAAGGAAGTCGAACCTTGACTCTTCCATCTGTCTGCAGTGTCGTGTTTTTACAAAAATGTGCTTCACAAAGACTTTCTTCCGACGTGTATTTGGGAATAGGAAATTCACAGCCTTCAATCTGCCAGAATTTCTTAACAATGGTGTCGAGGTCCAAGTCCGATTGGGCAAAGAAACATTTCTGCAGAGGATTCCGGATTGCGGGTCCTAGGTTGCCACCGACTATCCAACCGTATGCAGTATTAATTAGATATGGCATGTTGTCGCCGAGGCTTTGCTTTCCTTCTCGTATCGCATCAAAAAATCCCTCTGTGTTGATGAGAATGTGGATTTTATGTGACTCGTTGAAGAACGGATCGGCTAACTGCAACGCATCAGGAATTTCCCATTTTGAAGTGTCAAACGATTCCTGCGGTTGGCGAGCACAAATCTTCTTAATGATTGCAAAGTTGGATGACCAACGAAAATCTGAGCACCGGGCTCGAAGAGTGGCAAAGGCGTTGAACTTAATACCTTGACTGGATCCAGAAATTCCGCTAACTTCTTGTGTGACCCGTTGTTTGTCCAGGTTTAGTCGCTTTGCTGTCTCCTCAGTGATGAAGCTGACCTCTGAGCATGAATCCAGAAGCGCGCGCAAGACGTGGGGTTGACCCGATTTGTCGTATACGTGAACAAGTGCCGTCGGAAGGATTCCTTTCTTGGCCATGCGTGTGAGGAGCGATGTTGTGTGTGAATGACTTAAGCCAGACGTAGTTGGCTGATCGAATGTTACCGAAGGTTCTGTAGTGGCTTCGAATTTGTGTAATAAGGTGTGATGCATCGCGCGACACACCCTGCATCGTGATCGAGATGGACATTCCTTAACCCTGTGTGTCTTACGAAGACAATTAAGGCATGCATTCGAGCGTTTGACAATTTCGAACCGTTGCGGCAACGGAAGTTCCGCAAAAGACTTGCAGCTGCCGACGTAGTGTGCAGCTGATTGGCAATGTAAACATTCGGAGGTTGTACTGATGAAGGTTTTGGATAAAGATCGCTTCCCAGGATGGAGCGCTTTGGGCTGGACCAGTTGACCTGTTGCTTGGCTTTCAAGGAACTGGCAGCGCCGAGTGAGGATGTTACAGAAATCCTCCCAGGTTGAGAGCTTGTCGAAACACTGCTTTTCGTCATACTTGCTTTTGGTGTCGGAGTCAACCTTCGTAAGAATAATGTGAATTATGATGCAATTCATGATTTCCTCAGCTGATCCTAAAGAGCACAGTGAGCCACGTATAGCAGATGCGTTGTCGATAAGTTTTTGTATAGCTCTTGCATCGGGTTGCTTCACCGATGGCAAATTGAAGAGACTTGAAATGCAATCCAGGAAGATAAGGACATCGTTGTCGTACCGTGCCTCAAGTCTTGCCAAGGCTAGCTCGTAATTCTTCTCTGTGATCTGAAATGATTGTACAACTTCTAAGGCAGGGCCTGATAAACAATTTAAAAGGTAATTGAATTTATCAATGGTCGCAATTTGCTGATCGTTGTGAATCAAGTTCTTGTAAGATGAATAGAACCGTTTGAATGCCGAATAATTCCCACCGAAGCTAGGAAGTTGTAGTTTCGGAAGTCGTTGACTGTGACCTGATGCTGGAGCGAATGTTGAGTTCAAACAACTTGCCTCGGGGCCGTTTGCTGAACACATTAACCGATTTTTTGGAATAAGAGACATGATTTTCACCTTCACTGCAATAAAATCCTCTTCCAACCGACCGCGCTCGTCGTCAGAGCTGTGCAGAGGTTCAATTTGTGTTTGAACTTGAGTCAACTGGCGATAATGTGATTCGAGGATTTGGAGTCTGCAGTTCAGCGTATCAGCATCTTCGGTGTCTCCTGTAGACATAACCCTTTGGTTTAGATTGCGGATATGTTTCTCGAACGTTTCTCGCTGAGCCTTGAGACTGTTTAGCTTGAGCAAGTTTTTTGAATCTTCGTCATGCATTTTGGGCAGAACTTAAGTGTAGAAAAACCAGCGCAAAAACACTACGGCTAGTTATGTAGGTGTAAACAACCAAGTATGTGATCTGCGTAAATATATTAGCTGTTCCCTACGATAACCTAGCTGTCCATAAGGTTTAAGTATTGACCAAGAAAACAGGGCAAGTTGGTGTGTATGTATATTTATTTGCACTGTGTGCGTATACTTGCGGTTTTCCTCAATGACTGTAAAACTGTATGTGGAGAGCAATTTGGTGGCACGCGGTGTCTTGCGAGTTGAGGTTATGTGATACCGTATGCGATACCGTAGTCCAAACTCAATCTTGTTGTTGCTGCAGGGTACGTTGAGCAGAGACCGCCGCTGTATGTGGGGCTTCTCAAGCTTGGTCTGTGATAACTGAACAAAATAATTAGACACACGAATCCAAAATGGTTGCAATTGGACGAAGACTCATCTAATGGCAAGAGTCCGTCCTGTCACGGTCGCCAATATGTTGGCCGCTTTCTCGGCCAGATGAATTGCAGCCTTTTGGAGCTCCGGTAGTCCAGATGAATTGCAGTCGTATGCCTGCTGGTAGGCTTAATTCTCGATTAAATAAAAAACACTTGTTAAGTTGGGCTTGGTTGCTGAGTTTATTTTGCGTTCGTCGCATTCGCTCGTTCATTAGGCAGTGAAAATCTCCAAACTTGTGGGCATGGAAATTTCCGACCAGAATGGCAGTATCAAAAGGAAAGAGAAAGGAGCGAGTCTGGTGTTGCCAGATCGCGTGCCTTCCAGGGTATCGATGTATCGATATACAAAATAATAAGATTTCGGATTTAATCAAATAAACTATTTACAATGTGATAGAAATAATAGTCAGCGGAGGCGTTCTCCTCCAACAAACTCGTCAGGAAAATGAACAAAAACACCCAAAGTCTCGTTTGGATCTGACCAGAGCACACGTTTCAAATATCTGCCGAAGGAAGGGAGAAGACGGCACAGAAAACTGTACCGTATTGTCCGCATAGAATAAGGAAGGCGAAGGAAATAGCGGTATCGGAGAAAAAGGAAGAAGCGAAACCGAGTTATCGTTAAAGGGGGCACGGCTCCAGTCGAATAATCTAAAGTAAGCAAGCAAAATGAGCACACGTGTTACAAGGAGTGAGGCGCGTCGCATCCTGGCGATTAACCACCCCGCCGAAGGATCCAGCCCGGTACGAGGGGTCACCCAGGTGGAGGCCTGCACGACCACCCACGCCGCGTTTCGAGCCGACGCAGCCCGAGCAATTACAGCAGCGGCACCCCGAGCCGCCGCAGCCGAAGCAGCCCGAGACGCCGCTGCCGCCACAACCCGAGCCGCCACTGTCGAATCCCGGGGAGCACCATGTCCGCACGGACATCCCGGTGGCGCACGTGAGCCACAGTGCGCGCGTTCGTGGTCGACGGTGTGCGGAGGCGGCAACAGACGATCACGTGGACATGGCCGGAGGGACCCGCGGAGGACGCGACTGCGGGGGAAGAACCACGGATCTGGGAGGAGGTGGAACCGCGGGTGAGCCCAAGGGATCCGAGGGTCCGAGGCAGACCCGAGGCAACGGCGACGCAGAACCCGGGATCGACGACGCCGGCACACGCAACACCAGGTTCTTGGAAGCCACCGACGCCGAGCACCGGGCCAACGACACCCGCGTCACCGTACTCAGGAGCAGCCGCAGACAACGCGACAAGACTGGCCGGTCAGCGGCCACCGTGGAAGCGGCAACATTCCGCGCCGGAGGTCGTCGGAGAGGCCGCGAGGCCGAAACTGATGCGGCAGACGTCGGCACCCGAGGGTCAGCGGTGGCGCGAGATTAAGAAGGACGAGTGGCCCGAAGGAATCGCGGAGGTACAAGCGGTGAAGGAGGCCCGCATCCTGGGCGGAAGGCGCAGCGTGCGCGTAAGATTGGACGGGCGCGGGTTCCGAGTGAGGATTGGGCTCGCGGGCCTGAGGGTGTTTGAAGAACAGCGGCCATAAATAAATGATCCCAACGAAACACAAACACGAAACGGCGTAGATCGGGGGTGACGCGGCTGAAAACAGGGGGGTGAAGAAAATGGGGCATACATGTCGGCATCACATCTGAAAAGAAAAAAAAAGGGAATGAAAATTTGCTGGTGGAACTTGAAAACAAACACCCCAATACTCACCTGTTGCCTCGTTTGAAATGCCAGTGTTGGGGCAATGTTGCCAGCACAAAACCCAGAGCCACTGGGGCACTAGCCAAGGGCAGATAGAGGGCGAAGGAGTGCTAGAAAGGAGATAGAAGGATGAAAGAGAAAGGAAACAAAAGAAAGTTAAAGAAACTTACCGAGAAAATGCCGAATCACCATGAACTAGGGACGGGGGCGCCTCGATAAGGCGGTCGATTGTCACTGGACGATAGTGCGATCGATGGGCACACGAAAATGGAAATATCATGGTGAATATCGCTGCGATCAGGTGGCAACGCTACACCTGCAATATCGATAGCTGAGGAATATCGATAGGTTATGAATATCGGTTCAGAGGGGAACCAGTTCAGAGATCGTCGCGGGAAATTCAAACTGCGGGCCGCTGGCATAGCGATAGCCGACGGCTATCGATGCCCAGTGTGGCCATATGGAGGAGCGGCGCGGGAAGTTCAAATTGCTGCAGAGATGACGACTGGCGCCGTAGAAACTCTCGGAGTTGAAAGCGTCGAGGGAGCGTCGAGGGAGCAACGAGGGAGCACCGAGGGAGCGCCGAGGGAATCAACAAGGTCATCGCAAGGACTCAATGGCTAGGATACACTAGCGAACGCCAGAGAGTAGGAACGAGTTTTCTTTAAAAACTTCCCGAAGTAAGGGGGGAATGTGAGGAGTTGAATAACTCCCCACAAATAGCAGCAACAACAATAACGGATCGCCGGCCGCATACCAGTTACGGCGAATTAGCGTAGTAGCGGCGCGGCGAAGAGAGAGTGGAGACTTCGCAGCGAAGAGAGAGTGGAGACTTCAAGGTGAAGAGAGAGAGTTTGGAGAGTGAGAGTCGGGAGAACGAGGGTGCAGATAAAGAGAGAAAGTGGAGACTTATCCGGCAGAGCGAGAGTGCCGGGTGCAAAAGGGATTAACGGAACAGGCACCGGACTTTGGACTCTGCCGTGGACTTCGGACTAGGAGGTCAAGTGCCACATCTCGGCAACCAAGCGGCACACAGGCGTGCCACATGCACCATTGAAAGCAGCGGGACGACGGCAACAAGCAGAACAACAACTAAAGGCCGTGGGCGATGTGCAAAGGAGTCAATCAGGAACCTTGGACTTTGGACCTGCGTTGGAGAGTTGCCGCGAGCAGAGCGCAGAAGGAAAATAAAGGAACTACACCGGACTTTGGACTCTGCAGTGGACGATGGACAAAGGCCACATCTCCGCAACGGAGCAACACTCAAGCGTGCCACATGCACCATCGGGAACGGCGCGATGGCAGCAACGCGCAGAAATAAAAGCGGAGGCCATGCGTGATGGACAAGTGGGTCAAACGGGAACCACGGACTTTGGACCCAGAATGGAGAGTTGCCGCGGACAGAGCGCAAAGGGGAAGTAACGGTACCCGGAGGCCCTATATAAAGCCGCCGGGCGCTGGCAGCAGGATCAGTCGACCACGAAGAGTCAATCTATCAAGATCAGTCCAGATAATCCACGTGAACAAGTCAGCCAGTACAGTGAACAGTCAGTGAGCAACGAAAGTCGAGTCGCCGGAAGCAACGCCGTGGGAACCTACAAGGATCAAGATCGCTACGTCGAGACGTTCGGGATTGGATCACCAGGAATCTCCGAATTAAGACACAGGTAGCTGAGGTCCAGAGGGCGTCACACGGCTAGGTCAAGGCGATCCGCTTTCATTCCTGTCTCAACGAAATCCTCGCATCTAGCCTGGAGCGTCGAACAGATCTTGAGTGGTGAAAGCCTGCGACAAGAAATCGTGAGCTTGGGAAGATCCTATCCTATCGGCCAGAAGGGAGATCGGTCAATCGTCTGTGGTCTCGAGTGGAGCACTCCAGAAGAGTCCTGCGGTTTGAGTTGTGTAGTCCCGGAGCGGCGTGTGTTGGAACCCCGAGTGAAACGAGCCAGAAGGGAGATCGGTCGAGCGTCTGTGGCCTCAAGTGGAGAACTCCATAAGAGCCCTACGGTTGAGTCGTGTACGACCAATACCCCGAGTATCAGAAGCCACGCTACGTCAAGCCAAGCAGCCACAAACCCCTACAGACCAGCCTACGCGGAAACGTCAAGGACGATAAGCCAAAGGGTGAAGCTAGGGCGGAACGTTCGTTTGCACTAGGCGTAGAAGCGAAATGAAGCGCTCGGCAGCATCCTTGCGTAACTTGGATTGCCAGCGCGATGTGAGTGGAACTCTAGTGGGACCATCCGGGACAGAGCAAGGGACAGACAGGTGCATCGACAGGAGACACTCCTGGAGATCGCGACCTCTGTTGACCCTAGTCTGAGAACGGTGACGCTTCCCTAAACCCGCGCAGCTGAACTCTTGGCGAGTTTAAGACGCTACGAGTAGGGGTCGATTCTACACAGCCGAGACGAGCAACGCCAAGCATCTTCAGGGAGCCTCAGGGATCTTCAGAAGGCTGCAGAGATCGTCGAGGGAGCTACAGAACCGGAGCACTCCGTCAACGAGGAGAGCACCAAGTCATCAAGGCGACCAGGAGTCGTCGACGGCCACGAGTGGCCATATCAAGATCACTGTACTATCACACCCGTAATAAACCCACTAAGAACCCGTGAATTCTGTGCTTTCTCACTGATCTACTGGGCGGTCACGCTTATATAAATTTGGTGGGACGAACACACAACTATACTGAGCTAGCCGCACGAATCTCGTAGCGAGCAGACCTAAATAATCAGTTCGTTACATCTGGCGCCCAAAACGTGATTGTCCCAGCAGTGAAAGCAACATAAAGCAGAATGGGAAAGAAGTGGATTTACCGCCTCAAGACAGAGGATTTTTCCTACGTCGCAGAGAGGCTAAACATCGCTCTGGAAGGAAAAACAGACGACAAAAGAAAGGTATTGTCAGAATACTATTCTGAGACGGAGAACGACCCGGAACTGGCCGGGATCTGGGTCGAGCTGGAGGCAGCATACACCGAGAAAACAGCCCCAAGCATCACATTGACTCCCGCCGAAGGGGAATATCTATTGGCAAGCCTGAGCATCGACAACATGCAAAAGGAGGCACAAAAGAGGGAGCCAAGCCAGGAGAGGAAAAATACAGAGTTCATACAGAAAACAGCAGCCAACCAGATTATGCAAAGGTTGCGAAACAAGTCCGCGAATGGTCGTTTAAGTTCGACGGAATTGAGAAACCGTTCGAGTTTCTGGAGCGAGTGGAGTGGTCCGCAAATACATACGGCCTGGATTTGGATATGATTCCCCGCGCCGTGCCAGAATTACTGAAGGGGAGGGCATTGAAATGGTTCATCTCCAACAACAAACAGTGGCAAACCTGGGCGGAATTCATCCAGAGCTTTAACACATACTTCCTGCCGAGAGACTTTTTCTCCACACTTTCGGACAAAGTCAAGCAGAGGAAGCAAGGCTACGGGGAGACGTTTAAGGACTACATGATCGACATACAGGCAATTCGCCGACAGAGGCCCTCACCATCATCCGCCAGAACTGCACACCGAACCTAAAGATCGCCCTCAGAGCATACACAGTGGCAGACCTGGATACACTCATGGACCTAGCCGACGAGTTTGAGGAACTGGAGAAGGAACGGGAGACATTTGCCCAGGAGAACAAATTCGCCAGGGCAAAACCAGCAGCTCAGGCACAAACGATGTGCAGACGGTGCGAGGACACTGGCGACCAGGAACCCCGTGGGAACAGTCAATGGACACCGCCCCTACAAGACCACCGACAACAGGCAACCAACCCACCGTATGAACGCCGTATGAGCGGCCGCCGATACAACACCAACGGAGGCAGCCAACAAACCCCTTGTGGAGGCCACCAATCACAACGCAGAGGCCACGAGAGAGTACCCACATCACAGACCCCCAGGAGGCCTGCCGAAAGTGCGGCGGTCACGGGCACTGGGAACGCGGCTGTCGAAACCAGCGCTTGTTGTTCTGCTGGGTGTGCGGCAAAGTGGGTATCAGGAGCGTCGAGTGCTGCCAAAGAGTGGGAAATGGTCAGCGATCTCAGCCGCAGAGAGGCGGGCGGGGATCGCAAAATGCTTCCTCTCCAAACTAACTGGCAAGCTGATCGAGGAGGAGCAGCAGTTGTCCGCAGCGGTAACGATAGGTGGAGGCACGTATAAAGCCACAATCGACACCGGGGCAACAGCGAGCTTCATAAGCGAGGAACTTTCGGACAATCTGGCTGCCCTTGGAAAGATCACAAGGACAAGACGGCAAGTTAGGTTGGCAGACGGGAGATGCGGCGGAATCAATGCACAGCTGGAGGTAGAAATCGCATTCGGAAACAAGCGATTGACCATGAGCCTGCTGATACTACCAGGGGTAGTGGATTCGTTGGTGTTAGGATGGAATTTCCTCACGCAAGTCGGAACCGAGATAAAGTGTGCCGGCCACGAGATCACAATACCGGCCAGGAACCGACACAATGGGTGGCTCGAGGAAAAGCTATCGGTGGCAGTCGTTCAACACACAAGCGAGGATAACGACACAGCGAAATTCCTGGAGGAACAGCTAGCCGACTTCAACACCATGACGGGAACGTCGAACATGGCCGAGCATCTGATCACGATGAAAGACGACAAACCAATCAAGCAACGATACTACCCCAAGAATCCCAAAGTTCAAGGGGAGACCAATGCGAAGGTGGATGAGCTTCTCGAAATGGGGTATATAGAGCACTCAAAGAGCCCATACAGCTCCCCCATCGTGATGGGGAAGAAGAAGACGATGAAATGGAGACCCTGTGTCGATTTCAGGCAGATCAACGCAAAGTCGATAAAGGATGCCTACCCAATGCCGCGCATAAATTATATCCTCGACCAACTGCGAGAAGCGAGGTACATCAGCAGTTTGGACCTGAAGGATGGGTACTGGCAAATCCCACTGGAGGAAAGCAGCAGGCAATTCACGGCTTTCACGGTACCCGGAAAAGGTTTGTTCCAGTGGAGGGTCATGCCTTTCGGTCTCCATTGCCGAATGGACTTTTTAACGAGTTTTGGACCAAGTAATTGGTCCGGAAATGTCACCCCACGCTTTCGCCTACCAGGACGACATAATAGTGATCGGACGCACGCTAGAAGAACACAAAGCGAACCTGAGAGAAGTGTTTCGGCGGCTGAAAGAAGAAAATCTGAGGCTAAACCCAGACAAGTGTCAATTCTTCAAGAAGGAACTGTTGTATCTAGGCCATCGAGTGACCAGCGAAGGAATAGGCACGGATCCGGAAAAGGTAGCAGCCATCGCCGAACTAGAACCACCATCCACAGTAAGAGAACTCCGACAGTACCTGGGCGTAGCATCGTGGTACCGCCGATTCGTACCTGATTTCGCGAAAATAGTCAAACCACTCAACGATTTGCTACGCAAGGGCAACAAGTGGGTGTGGACACCGGAACATCAGAAGGCATTCGAAGAGGTCAAGGCAAGACTCGTTGCAGACCCCGTATTGGCGTGCCCGGACTTCGACAAACCGTTCACCCTGCAGACGGACGCGAGCGAATACGGCATCGGGGCAATACTAACCCAGGAGACGGAGAATGGCGAAAAGGTAATCTCTTACTCAAGCAGAACACTCAACGGCGCCGAGAAGAATTAATCGACGACTGAGAAGGAGTGCTTAGCAATCGTCTGGGCGATCCGGAAGCTAAAGCCATATATGGAAAGTTACCACTTTAAGGTAGTAACCGACCATATGGCCCTGAAGTGGCTAAACAGCATTGAGAGCCCTTCAGGAAGGATCGCCAGATGGGCCCTGGAGCTACAGCAGTACGACTTCGAGATATCGTACCGGAAAGGACAGCTCAACGTGGTGGCGTATACCCTGTCAAGACAGCCACTACCAGAAACGCTTCGAGGGATCAAGGAGACATCGGCGGCGGAAGCATCTGCAGCATGCAGCTGGACTCAAGGAATGCACGAGAAGATTAAGACCCAACCGCAAAAGTACCCGGACTACGTGATGGAAGGTGACACCCTATACAGAAACATACCACACCGAGCAGGCAGCGAGGATGTCGCAACGTGGAAGATGTGCGTCCCTAAAGCTCTAAGGGAAACGGTGCTAAAAGAGAACCACGACTCACCTTCAGCGGGCCACGTTGGAAGCCGAAGGACGATTGGACGGCTGGCAGCACGATATTACTGGCCAGGCATGCACGGAGATGCCCGAGCCCATGTCGGAAAATGCGAGATATGCATGAGATTCAAGCCGAATCAAATGCAAGCGCCTGAAAAAATGCTAACGCAGGTGCCAGAGGAACCATGGGCAACGGTATGTGCGGACTTCGTCGGACCCCTGCCGCGTTCAAAGCACGGCAACCAAATGCTGATAGTACTGATAGACCGATTCTCCAAGTGGACTGAGTTAGTACCACTGCGCAGCGCGACGGCCGAATCACTAAAGAAAGCTTTCAGAGAACGAATAATCGCAAGGTACGGGGTCCCGAAGGTGGTCATTACGGACAACGGAGTACAATTTGCCAGCCGAATCTTCAAGGGTTTCCTAGCCGACATGGGTATCAAACAACAGTTCACAGCTCCATACACCCCGCAAGAGAACCCGACCGAGCGAGCAAATAGGACTGTAAAAACGATGATTGCGCAGTTCGCCGGGCAGGACCAGAGAAATTGGGACGAGAAATGGCCGGAAATCATGCTTGCAGTAAACACCAGCGTTTCGGAATCCACTGGCTACACCCCGGCATTTCTTACTCAAGGCAGAGAGCCCAGACTACCGAGCGCCCTATACGATCGAGAAAACTTGGGAACCGGACGAGCTACCGAAACGCCGGACGAAAACGCCAATAAACTCAGGGAGATCTTTCAGATCGTACGGCGAAATCTGGAAAAAGCCTCCCAGGATCAAGCCAGGCATTATAATCAAAGGAGGAGGCAATGGACACCAGCAGTGGGTGACATCGTGTGGGCCAAAGAACACCACTTATCAAAAGCGGCCGAAGGATTTGCAGCAAAGTTGGCCCCTATTTACGACGGGCCATTCCAGGTCGTGGATTTTGTTTCGCCTGTAATATGTAAAATACGCCATGTAAACACTAAGAAAGAGCGGACCATACATGTAAGCGAGCTTAAACAACAAGAAACAAGCGAGCGAACGCAACAGGCAGAAACAACAAACGAACAACAACATTGAAACTCCTCTAAGGATACTACGAAATCCCTCCAAGGATACTACCAGATCTCCAAGGACACTACGAGAACTCCAAGGATACTACGAAATCCCTCCGAGGATTCTACAAAATCACTCCAAGAATACTACGAGGACTCAAAGGATTCTACAAAATCACTCCAAGGATTCTACAAAATCACTCCAAGGATGCTACAAGACTACAAGGATAATATAAAACTCAAAGGATAACTACAGGAAACTCGTCAGAAACAACAACCGAAGCATCCAAGAACTACTTTAGAACTGACCAAAGCAAGCGTGCAAACATTTTCCCAAAGAAAGGGGGAAGACGGCACAAGAAACTGTACCGTAATGTCCGGACGTGAATAAGGAAGGCGAAGGAAATAGCGGTATCTAACAAAAGGAAAGTCGCGAAACCGAGGCATCGTTAAAGAGAGCGCGGCTACAGATGATCAATCAAAAAAACACCAGCATGATGAGCACCCGCATCACCCGCAGCGAAGCACGCAGGACCATGGAGATCCAACAACCAGCCGAAGGATCCAGGCTGGGGCAAGGACGGTCGACATCCCGGCCTATCCGAGTCCCGCGGCGGGTCCCACAGAGAGGTGTTCCGGAGCCTGTGATAAGCTCGGACAGCGACGTCGAGGTGGTGGACGACGAGCCGGGCAAACAAAGAAGATGGCGGATCCGGAGGGCGGTTGACCGCAGCCACGGCCATATCCCGACAGGCACTGCCGAGGTGGAGTGGGCTAGCAAGGAGCCACCCCAGGACCAGCCGCCGGTCGGGGACCAGGCCGAGATGGCCAACGAGGAACCACCCGAGGCCACAACAGCGCTGGACGAGCGGGGACCCACGCAGCCTCAGGATCTGCCGAAACCCAGCGTCTATGTCGACGCCATCATCGCGGCGACGTGGGAGAACCGTCGACGGTGCGAGGAGATGCGCAGGTGCGAGGAGCGGCGCAGGAGCGAGGGGCGGCGCAGGAGCGAGGAACAGCGGCGGAAGCAGATGGAGGAGTCGCCAGAATGGCAGGCGCGACTGAAGGAGGCCGAGGAGGAGGAGCGGCAGCTATGGGAAAACCCGGGGTACCCGCCCACGCCGCGGTACATGCCCGAGCCCTGCGTCCAGCCGCCCGAAGTGGCAGTAGAATGGGCACCATCGCCGCCGCGGTGGATGCCCGAAGTGCCGCCGACGCCGCGGTACGAGGGGTCACCCAGGTGGAGGCCCGCACGGCCACCAACGCCACGCTTCGAGCCGACGCAGCAGCTGCAGCCCGAGTCATCACAGCAGCGGCACCCCGAGCCACCACAGCCGCAGCAGCCCGAGATGCCGCCGCCACAAGTCGAGTCGCCGAAGCCGCAGCAGCCCGAGACGCCGCCGCCGCCACAACCCGAGCCACCACGGTCGAATCCCGGGGAGCACCATGTCCGCACGGACATCCCGGCGGCGCACGTGAGCCATAGTGCGCGCGCGTTTGTGATCGACGGTGTGCGGTGGCGGCAGCAGACGATCACCTGGACATGGCCGGAGGGACCCGCGGAGGACGCGACTGCGGGGGAAGAACCACGGATCTGGGAGGAGGCGGAACCGCGGGTGAGCCCAAGGGATCCGAGGGTCCGAGGCAGACCCGAGGCAACGGCGACGCAGAACCCGGGATCGACGACGCCGGCACCCGCAACACCGGATTCTTGGAAGCCATGGACGCCGAGCACCGGGCCAGCGACACCCGCGTCACCGTACTCAGGAGCAGCCGCAGACAACGCGACAAGAAAGGACGAGCCGCTGGAGAGGGGTCCATGGGTGTGGCCGGAACCGCTGGCCGGTCAGCGGCCACCGTGGAAGCGGCAACATTCCGCGCCGGAGGTCGTCAGAGAGGCCGCGAGGCCGAAACTGATGCGGCAGACGTCGGCACCCGAGGGTCAGCGGTGGCGCGAGATTAAGAAGGACGAGTGGCCCGAAGGAATCGCGGAGGTACAAGCGGTGAAGGAGGCCCGCATCCTGGGCGGAAGGCGCAGCGTGCGCGTAAGATTGGACGGGCGCGGGTTCCGAGTGAGGATTGGGCTCGCGGGCCTGAGGGTGTTTGAAGAACAGCGGCCATAAATAAATGATCCCAACGAAACACAAACACGAAACGGCGTAGATCGGGGGTGACGCGGCTGAAAACAGGGGGGGTGAAGAAAATGGGGCATACATGTCGGCATCACATCTGAAAAGAAAAAAAAAGGGAATGAAAATTTGCTGGTGGAACTTGAAAACAAACACTCCAATACTCACCTGTTGCCTCGTTTGAAATGCCAGTGTTGGGGCAATGTTGCCAGCACAAAACACAGAGCCACTGGGGCACTAGCCAAGGGCAGATAGAGGGCGAAGGAGTGCTAGAAAGGAGATAGAAGGATGAGAGAGAAGGAAACAAAAGAAACTTAAAGAAACTTACCGAGAAAATGCCGAATCACCATGAACTAGGGACGGGGGCGCCTCGATAAGGCGGTCGATTGTCACTGGACGATAGTGCGATCGATGGGCACACGAAAATGGAAATATCATGGTGAATATCGCTGCGATCAGGTGGCAACGCTACACCTGCAATATCGATAGCTGAGGAATATCGATAGGTTATGAATATCGGTTCAGAGGGGAACCAGTTCAGAGATCGTCGCGGGAAATTCAAACTGCGGGCCGCTGGCATAGCGATAGCCGACGGCTATCGATGCCCAGTGTGGCCATATGGAGGAGCGGCGCGGGAAGTTCAAATTGCTGCAGAGATGACGACTGGCGCCGTAGAAACTCTCGGAGTTGAAAGCGTCGAGGGAGCGCCGAGGGAATCAACAAGGTCATCGCAAGGACTCAATGGCTAGGATACACTAGCGAACGCCAGAGAGTAGGAACGAGTTTTCTTTAAAAACTTCCCGAAGTAAGGGGGGAATGTGAGGAGTTGAATAACTCCCCACAAATAGCAGCAACAACAATAACGGATCGCCGGCCGCATACCAGTTACGGCGAATTAGCGTAGTAGCGGCGCGGCGAAGAGAGAGTGGAGACTTCGCAGCGAAGAGAGAGTGGAGACTTCAAGGTGAAGAGAGAGTTTGGAGAGTGAGAGTCGGGAGAACGAGGGTGCAGATAAAGAGAGAAAGTGGAGACTTATCCGGCAGAGCGAGAGTGCCGGGTGCAAAAGGGATTAACGGAACAGGCACCGGACTTTGGACTCTGCCGTGGACTTCGGACTAGGAGGTCAAGTGCCACATCTCGGCAACCAAGCGGCACACAGGCGTGCCACATGCACCATTGAAAGCAGCGGGACGACGGCAACAAGCAGAACAACAACTAAAGGCCGTGGGCGATGTGCAAAGGAGTCAATCAGGAACCTTGGACTTTGGACCTGCGTTGGAGAGTTGCCGCGAGCAGAGCGCAGAAGGAAAATAAAGGAACTACACCGGACTTTGGACTCTGCAGTGGACGATGTGCAAAGGCCACATCTCCGCAACGGAGCAACACACAAGCGTGCCACATGCACCATCGGGAACGGCGCGATGGCAGCAACGCGCAGAAATAAAAGCGGAGGCCATGCGTGATGGACAAGTGGGTCAAACGGGAACCACGGACTTTGGACCCAGAATGGAGAGTTGCCGCGGACAGAGCGCAAAGGGGAAGTAACGGTACCCGGAGGCCCTATATAAAGCCGCCGGGCGCTGGCAGCAGGATCAGTCGACCACGAAGAGTCAATCTATCAAGATCAGTCCAGATAATCCACGTGAACAAGTCAGCCAGTACAGTGAACAGTCAGTGAGCAACGAAAGTCGAGTCGCCGGAAGCAACGCCGTGGGAACCTACAAGGATCAAGATCGCTACGTCGAGACGTTCGGGATTGGATCACCAGGAATCTCCGAATTGAGACACAGGTAGCTGAGGTCCAGAGGGCGTCACACGGCTAGGTCAAGGCGATCCGCTTTCATTCCTGTCTCAACGAAATCCTCGCATCTAGCCTGGAGCGTCGAACAGATCTTGAGTGGTGAAAGCCTGCGACAAGAAATCGTGAGCTTGGGAAGATCCTATCCTATCGGCCAGAAGGGAGATCGGTCAATCGTCTGTGGTCTCGAGTGGAGCACTCCAGAAGAGTCCTGCGGTTTGAGTTGTGTAGTCCCGGAGCGGCGTGTGTTGGAACTCCGAGTGAAACGAGCCAGAAGGGAGATCGGTCGAGCGTCTGTGGCCTCAAGTAGAGAACTCCATAAGAGCCCTACGGTTGAGTCGTGTAGTCCCGGATCGGCGTACGACCAAGACCCCGAGTATCAGAAGCCACGCTACGTCAAGCCAAGCAGCCACACACCCCTACAGACCAGCCTACGCGGAAACGTCAAGGACGATAAGCCAAAGGGTGAAGATAGGGCGGAACGTTCGTTTGCACTAGGCGTAGAAGCGAAGTGAAGCGCTCGGCAGCATCCTTGCGTAACTTGGATTGCCAGCGCGATGTGAGTGGAACTCTAGTGGGATCATCCGGGACAGAGCAAGGGACAGACAGGTGCATCGACAGGAGACACTCCTGGAGATCGCGACCTCTGTTCACCCTAGTCTGAGAACGGTGACGCTTCCCTAAACCCGCGCAGCTGAACTCTTGGCGAGTTTAAGACGCTACGAGTAGGGGTCGATTCTACACAGCCGAGACGAGCAACGCCAAGCATCTTCAGGGAGCCTCAGGGATCTTCAGGGAGCTGCAGAGATCGTCGAGGGAGCTACAGAACCGGAGCACCCCGTCAACGAGGAGAACACCAAGTCATCACGAGTGGCCATATCAAGATCACTGTACTATCACACCCGTAATAAACCCACTAAGAACCCGTGAATTCTGTGCTTTCTCACTGATATACTGGGCGGTCACGTTTATATAAATTTGGTGGGACGAACACACAACTATACTGAGCTAGCCGCACGAATCTCGTAGCGAGCAGACCTAAATAATCAGTTCGTTACACTCTTCTTCTTTGTCTCCTGCTTCGCACTGCAACGTGCCTATCTCCGAGCACTGTACCAAATACTTCTACGGGTATTCTACTCAGTGCGTCCGCATTAGTATTTAATTTGCCTTTTTTGTATATAATTTCATATTCATATTCTGCTAATTGTAATCTCCATCTTACCAATTTCGACGATGGCTCCTTCACGCTATTCAACCAGACTAGCGACCTATGATCTGTTACTATACTGAATTTCTTTCCAAACAAATATGGCCTAAAATACTTCACTGCCCATATTAGGGGAGAGTGGGGAAATTTCGTCAGCATTTTTTCAAAGCTATTTTTTGTCCATCTTGAGACACGTTATCATATTTCTATTTTTATTGTTGAATGCGGTTAGCACCAAGTTTTAAAATGTGACATTCCCCTATTTTTTTAATTAGCTTGGTGATTTATAAAAAAATAAAATGTAAAACCAATATACTGGGGCAATCTCACCACATAGGGGGGTAAAATCACCACACAACTGGGGAAATTTCGTCACCTGAAAAATGTAGGGAGTTTAACGCCTGAAAATATGCTACACTGATCAAGCGTACCATTTTTGTTGACGTCCTATATTTGTTGCTGCTGCTGGTAGTCTGTTCGTTAGCCAGCTCGTCAAATATAAAAATATGTATTTAAAATAGGTGCGAATTTACCCTTAGCGTAGGGTGGCGAAATTTCCCCAGACCGTACTTTTTTAGAAATAATTATTTTTCTTGCGAAATTAGGCGCGAAGTTAAAAATCACTGGCATACAGAAAAAATTTCGTCGAGAACTAAATGTAGCTTTTGAACTGTTAAAACACATTTAATATTATAGCTTAATTATCTTGGCCTTCTGTGCAAAACAAATGCATTGGTTGTGTCTGGCCGTCTTGAAGGACTAAAACAAAAAAATTATATATTTTTACGACTTATGGATTCCGAGATATTGCAGGTGACGAAATTGCCCCTGTGACGAAATTCCCCCACTCTCCCCTATTGCTAACATTTCCTTCTCTGTTGCTGAATAATTGATTTCCGAAGAATTCAAAGTGCGACTCGCATAAGAAATGGGTTTATCGCACCTATAGGTCCTTGAGACAAAATCGCCCCCAATGCAAAATTACTTGCGTCTGTTGTCAAAATGAACGTTTTCTGCATGTCCGGGTATTGCAAGATAGGGTCATTACATAACAATGATTTACAATGCTCAAAGCTGTCCCTATATTCCTGGCTAATCTCTACATTTTTCTTTCCTTTCAGTTGGTTAGTTAACGGCTTCGTTATTCTTGCAAAGTCCTTAATGAATTTCCTGTAGTACCCCAAAAACCCTAAAAAAGATTTAATTTGCTTCCGGGTCTTTGGCATCTGATACTTTTTGATCACCTCAATTTTCTTCTGGTTTGGTTTAATTCCATCCGACGTCACTATATGTCCCAAGAATTCTATCTCCTTCTTCAGAAACTCTGATTTGTCCTGCTGAACCTTAAAATTCGCTCCCCTCAATTTCTCGAATACTATTTTCAGATCAATAATGTGTTGTTGCAAAGACGGTGAATATATAATTATATCATCCATATAAACTAAACAGTTTCTTTCCACTGTCTCCCCCAATACTTTGTTAACTACCCTCTGAAATGTCGCTGGGGCATTAGTTAATCCGAACGGCATTCTCAAAAATTCATAATGCCCACCTACTGCCGTAAAAGCTGTCTTCTGTACATCCTCCGGTGTCATCTCTATCTGATGATAACCGCTTTTTAAATCTAAACTCGAAAAAAATCTGGCTTTGCCTATCGAATCCAACACCTCGTTAATCAACGGTAAGGGGTATTTATCTTTGATTGTTTTGTCGTTTAATTTTCGAAAATCCACTACCATTCTCCATTTCTTCTCCCCCGACGCGACTAGTTTCTTAGGCACCAACCATACCGGTGCACTCCACGGGGAAAAACTATTCTGAATAATTTCCTGTTCTAGCAACTCATTTATTTGTCTCTTAATTTCCTTATTCTCCCCCTGGGAATATCGAAATGGCCTTACATATACTGGGTCCTGATCCGTTAACTTAATAGCATGCTTGATTTCGTTCGTAAATGACAGTTTCTCCCCTTCGACATAAAATATGACCAGGTACTGCGAACACAATTTCTGTATGTGTTCCTTTTCTTCCCTATTAAGATGGTCGATCCTAATCTTTAACTTTCTTATTATTTCATTCTCTTTTGGTTGCGAAACTGTGAAATTAAATACTTCAAATTGTTCCAGTTTGTCTCTGCCCGTTACTTCTAATGCTTTTTCGAAATAAACTATTGCGTCCTCCTCTCCTTCGTTAATCAATTCCATCTTTGCTTTAAAGTCCTCTGCTTTATAAATTTCCCCTGACAGGTATAATTCATCGTGTTATTTAATTGTGTCTATTATAATTTCTCCTGCTTTTATCGATACTTGTACTTCAATCATCATTCTCGTCTTTCCCTGTATTTCTCTGACTCTAGGTCCTCCTCTCGGTTCCCTGATCATAGGAATTACTGCCTTTTCTGTTATTAACTTTTTAACTTTACAATCAACTTGCGCTCCTATTTTGCACAAAAAATCTTTCCCCAACAACCCGTCGAACTGTGGTGAGATTCGAGCCAATAGAAATGTAAACGCTCCCTCTGGTTGAAATTCCTCAAACAATTCGTACTTCACTACTTTTTATACCCTTGTGAGGGTATTATAATTTCACTCAGATGTTTGCAACGCAGTGAAGGAGACGTTTCCGACCACATAAAGTATATATATTCTTGATCAGCACCAATAGCCGAGTCTATCTAGCCATGTCCGTCTGTCTGTCTGTCCGTCTGTCCGTTTCTATGCGAACTAGTCTCTCAGTTTTAAAGCTATCGCGATGAAACTTTCCCGAAAGTCTTCTTTCTATTGCAGGTAGTACATATGTCGAAAAGAGCCGGATCGGACCGCTCCCATAGGAATATTCATAGAAAAATAAGAAAATTAATTGTAACTTTGTAGGAAGTAGGCGTTTTGATTCTTGACTACTTAAAAACAAAATTTAAATAAATAGGAACGCTGAATCTGGAATCCCTGGAACTGCACCGAGTGAGCATTCTTTTATCTACAAGGGTATATAACCTTCGGCTGGCCGAAGGTAGCTTCCTTTCTTGTTTAATCTTAAAAGTATCGATTACTCCTACAACATCAATACTTTTTGGTATATCCGTCTGATGATCCACCGGTATAAGTTCCGGATCAATAAAGGAACATTGAACGCCTGTGTCTACCAAGAATCTTAATAATCTACCGAACGGAGACTTAATTAGTATATACGGTAATTCTCCTCCTAATCCTGATCTGTCCTTTGCGTCGAGGCTTTTAAGCGAAAATTTTGAGTCTCTCCGCCCTGTCCATTTTCCCCTGTGTTAACGTTGTTGAGTCTCTGTGAGCTCCCTGAGTTCGTCCTCGAGCTCTCCAAAGGTCCCGATGTAATCGCCCTGTAGGTACTTGGTTGCGAGTTCCCACCATTCTGATTCCTATTAAAATTTCTGTTTCCAAAACCTCCATTGTTTTGTCCCCATCTTTGTCCATAATTATAAAAAGAATTTGTATAATTGTTATTCCTTCTGCTCTTGTCAACGGAATTATTCTTTGTTTCGAAGACCTATTTGACATTAATATTTCTTCTCGCTCACTTCCTCTTCTCCACTTCTCTGAATGCTTGTTTAAAAAATATCAATAATAGTCCCTAATATTATCGGGTTCCGATACTCACTACCGGGTTGTACCCTGGCCTCTTTGTTCAAGTGGACTTTTATTGTCCCATAGTCCCTACTAATACTCGAGTCAAATTCGATCTCAAGTGCCTTTCTCTTTTTGTTTATGCCGTTCCCTACTTCAAGTGGGTCTCTCTTATTCTAGGGGTCGTAAATGTGTAAAGGAATTTGATCCTGGGTATTTCCCTTATGTCGTTTTCTGAATTCAAATGGGTTTTGAGCTCAAGGGTTTCTTGCAGCTATGTATTCTTCTTAAAAATTACGGTTGGTCTTAAAATTAATGTCGTTTTTGTAATGTTCGTTTCTCAGGCGATTAAAAATGGGTTTCCGATATCGTTCTTTTGTTTGTGTGTATGTAATACTGGACTTTCTTGGACTTAATTTATATGAGTATTCTGACTACTAGTGACAACGTGGAATCTAGTATGCGTAGTTTTTCTTTCCTTCTCTCATATCATTCAACTTTCTCTTCCTCTTAAATTTTTCTTACTTGTTCGTTGTAAGGATCGCTCTGCCCAATGCAGTTGGAGAAACTACTTTATTTCTAGCACGGTTTTTTCCTTCTACACCCGATTCAAGTTCAATATTTTTTTCTCACTTTCTACTTCACTAATCGTATTTTTGATGTATTTTCCGTTCTGCCCAATGCAGTAGGGGGAAGTTTGGTTAACCTCTTTAATTTGTCGTCTTTTCTTTTATTTCTCTTTTACTAGATATACTTCAGCATTCATGGATTTTTTCTACAAATTCCAGATTTGCGAACTATTCGACCGATATCCACTCGGCACCTCAGGCTACCTGCAAATCAAGTGCACTGCTCTTTAAAACTTGAAGGCTTTTCTAAATAATTCCTTCTCTTTTTTTTATCTTTGGCTTTTGTTCTCTTATTTTTACACTTCTTCTTTCCGCTTTAATTTTTTGCTAACCACGAACATTAATTTCCACTATGTCACTAAAGTATTCACATCAGTAATAAAATAGCTCCTTGAAGGTTCTTCATCATCGGCACTTCTTCTTGTCCAATGTTGAGTCCGGCTGCGCCAGTTACCAGTCGTAGGTCGAACGTATGGTTGTAGAAATAGATAATGTGGGGAGGATGACGGTGAACCAGATGCGATAATAAACGAAAGGTGAATTAGCACTTCTCTTTTTATTGTGATTTGTTAAACAACGGGTAGTTGCGATTTCACGATGATCCGGTATGGGGTCATCTCTCGTCGATGTCTTTAACCCTCTCAAAGAATCTCGCAGGGTTCTTCTTCAGTAGTCAATGTTTGCTGTGTTACTCGTGGGATTTTATGTAGGCAAAAATGGATTTGAGTTTAAAGTAGAAATAAGAAGTCTGAATGGTTTGGTTGTCAGAATCGAACTGCTTTGTAGTATTTAAGAATGAGAATTCGTAACCTACGCTGCACACAGGCAGCACTTATATATAATACAATTCGTGTATGTGTTTCTTATGTATATGTATCTCAAGTATTTGTCGCTCAGTCGGCGCTTCTATATTCTGCCTACGCTGCATTTCTTCGGCCGCTGCCGCTTATACCCGGATGCCAACTTGTTGGCTTGCATTTTATTATTCGGACAAACAACTGGCCTTTTTTTAATGGAAGCGGGGTGCGGGGAGTTTGGCGGCAACCCTCACCCAACTTATGTTTGCTAGCTTGTAGACGACCTATACTTGAAGGGGTGCGGGGAGTTCGTTATCGGTAACTCTGGCAGCAGGATCAGTCGATCACGATCAACCCGTCTATCAAGATCAGTCCAGATAACAAAGTGAGCAAGTCAGCAAGTACAGTGAACTACAAGTAAACAACAACAAGTCGAATCGCCGGAAGCAGCGCCGTGGGAGCCTACAAGGAGGAAGATCGCTACGTCGAGTTGTGCAGTCCCGGATCGGCGTATGACCAAGATCCCGAGTACCAGAAGCCACGCAGCCAGCATACCCAGAAGCAGCAAGCCAGCCAACGCATCACGACAGATCGAACTACAAGGAAACGTCATGGGCGGAACGTTCGGTTGCACTAGGCGTAGAAGCGCTTGGTAGCATCCCTGCGTAACTTGGATTGCCAGCGCGACCTGAGCGATACACTAAAGAGACCATCCGGGACAGAGCAAGGGACAGGTGGTGGCATCGCCAGGAGAGATTCCTTGAGATCGCGGCCTCTGTTCACCCTAGTCTGAGAACGGTGACCTTCCCTAAACCCGCGCAGCTGATCTCCTGGCGAGTCTAGGGCACTACGAATAGTCGTCGATCCCTCGCATCAGAGACGAGCAGCGCCGAGCATCTTCAGGGAGCTTCAAGGATCTTCAGGGAGCTTCAGCGTCTTCAGGGAGCTTCAGCATCTTCAGGGAGCTTCAAGGATCGTCGAGGGAGCTACTGAACCAGAACGCTAAATCAACGGGGAGGGCACCGAGTCATCAAGGCGGCCAGAAACAATCTACAGCCACCAGTGGCAACACCAAGCCAGCCGAGCCTTCAAGAACACTGTACTATCACACCCGCAATAAACCCACCAAGAACCGGTGAATTCTGTGCTTTCTCACTGATCTACTGGTCGGTCACGTTTATATAAATTTGGTGGGACGAATCCTCCTTTGGTGGAATCCTCTGGTGCCTTTGCTCTTTCGGCGATGGGGTGGGTTTGTGTGCCTCCATACATACTTTAGTTTTTTTAAGATTCCTACAGAAACTACTTTATAAATTACCGTTAAAAAGAAAAGATGGAAAAAAAAATAACAAAATTTAAATCTGCTAATGTCAGGCTAGCGTTTTAGAAGGTCTGAGCTGATATTCGATACTGACTTTCTCTACCCAAACAACCATAACGTTCTCGACTATTTGCAAAGATACCCCAGAGATAAATCCGATTTTTTTTATTCAAGTTGACCTTCTTATGTTCTATGTATAACTAATTATTTATTTTACTAAATTCATTTTTTTATTTTTAATTGTAAAACTAGGTTTGAACAATTCGGTTATATGGTTGCTATACAGTCATTATTTGTGGTGGGTTCGGCCTTATTAATATTGTGGAACCGAGAGCATTTTATTGATTGTTTATTTACTTTGCTTTTTATATTCAGATATTTGGGGGCTATAATAATTGCTGGGCCATAATCTTTATAAGTTACAAGCGGTCACCAAGCTCTCAGTAGGTATATGCAAAACAGAACTCTGATAAGCATCCCGATCGGGGCTTAGACAAAACAAGACATTCGAGAGATTGGATCGGCTTAAAAATAGATCACAATAAAGGTGTGCAAGAGCACATAACTCACTTTGTTGAACTTCCAGCGCCTTCCAGCGTGATAGTGATAAGACGGTGTTGTGGTTAGCTGTGTATTCTACTTTGACATGTACACTGATAAAGAATCTATGGGATTTGTTGGGGCCGGAGGAGACCTTCCAGATCCGTAAAAGCCAGGGTAATTCTCTCTTCTACGCCGGACGATGAATATTGGCTCACGAGATGGTTGGCTTTGGCCTTCCAGCGTTAGCAGGCCGTCGACGTATGGGAGCTTGGGCAAGTAGCAGCCCTTTAACTGCCAAGAAAGCTGATTTAATTTAGGGTACGGGTATACTTTGGAGGTGGCCCATACCTGTGATCTAAGAGGTTTTTCCAGGAAGTTGAAAATAAAGCAGTAGCGGAAGAGATCTTCCGCCCGGGTTTCCACTAACCAGCTTGTGTTTGGGGCACACAAGGTTATACCATTCACGAATGGACTGAAATCTGCCACATCCGATAGGAATATTCTTGTTCACTTATGCAAAAACGATCACGGTTTGGGTTTTGTTAATTGGTACAGCGGCGTGATAGAGTTTATCAATGCGCGGCAAACTTAACCTTGTGACGTTTTTAAGATCGCTTATATGACGATCTGATACGAATAGTTTTGCGGGTTGTGAAAGAGACTGATTGCCACCGCGTGGGCGTTTATATACCGAAAATTTTCAGACATTCAAGCTTTTAGTTCTTGGAGCGTCATGGAAATATTGCACCAAGTTGGCGGCGCTGAACAATGCAGCTGATATTCAAAAGCTAAGCTAAGATAACCCCTCGCGGCCGTATATAGGGGTCAAATACAATTATTGGTTTTGGGGTTTTCTGGCTGCAAAATAATAAACGCGCATTCAGTCCAGAATGACTAACATTACAGATTCGAAGGGTAAAGGAATTAGCGCTCTGTCCTAATTGCTTGAAAAAGGAGAATC
The DNA here is from genome assembly GCF_030179915.1 of Drosophila takahashii. Lineage (NCBI taxonomy): Eukaryota > Metazoa > Arthropoda > Insecta > Diptera > Drosophilidae > Drosophila > Drosophila takahashii. The sequence continues at coordinate 34,637,278 of NC_091678.1, forward strand.
AGATGCGCAATTGTAAGTCAAGCTGGTGTCGAACTTGCAGGTCCAAGGATCACAACCTTTTGCATCTTGGCACTCAGTCTTCGACCCAGGTTCTGCGAGCTCCCGCTGCAGAACAAACTCCGCCAATTGCAACTACTTCAAGCCCTTCTACCTCTTTGCTGGCTCAGAATGACATTGTGTTTCTTGCAACTGCAGTCATAAGCGTTCAAGGTCGAGGTGCTAGACTCGAGATCGCAAGACCACATTGTGACTTGCAATTGTATAAAACAAAGTCTACCGTATCAGTTGCAGGTCTTGGAGATGCTCGATTTGCATCGATTTCGCATTGCGATTTCGCATACCTCTGATTACTTCGCATGCCTGTCTGCTCTTGTTGCTTCACCGATTACTGACAATCAACCCAGTTTGACCTTTAAACCCGATGGCTGGAAAATTCCCTCAAATATTCAGTTAGCTTATCCTGAGTTCTATGGATCTCAGCGAATAGATCTTCTTACTCGGCTGCCGATTGTAATTAGGTTTATTCTGGAGTTGAATCGATGGATCAACATTCATTGGCTCGACAGCTGGTTGCTTTTGAGTGTTATTTTTGTTCTTGTTCTGCCAAAAATTTCCCTTTTGTGGCCAGTTATAATTTTGGTTTTTACCCCAATTGCCCGTTTTATTATTATTGTTATTATTATTTTGTCGTGCTTGATCAAATCGTAAATTTTTTCCCTGATAATTATTTTTATTTTTAAATCCCTTAAACCTGTTTGCAAATTGAGCTCGAAAATTGTTTGATTCTAATTCTTGGATCTTTGCCAAAGCATTGGGCAAAATGTGGTGGGTTTAATGAGAAAAGAGTTTCTGAGATAGACCCATTAAGTCCGGATATAAATATTCGTAGAGCGTTGCTCCTTATTAATTTGTTTGATTCCTTGGTAATTACGATGTCCTTTCCGTGAGTCATTAGGTCTTGTTTATCAGTAAGTTATTATACCCGTTACTCGTAGAGTAAAAGGGTATATTAGATTCGTGCAAAAGTATGTAACAGGTAGAAGGAAGCGTTTCCGACCCTATAAACTATATATATTCTTGATCGGGATCACTAGCCGAGTCGATCTAGCCATGTCCGTCTGTCCGTCTGTCTGTCCGTCTGTCTGTCTGTCTGTATGAACGCTGAGATCTCGGAAACTATAAAAGCTAGAAGATTGACATTTTGCATGCAGATTCTAGGAGTTCCTACGCAGCGCAAGTTTGTTTCAAAAGGGTGCCACGCCCCCTCTAACGCCCACAATCGCTTATATACGATTTTAAAAATTTCAATATTTTGGAAAAGAAATGCAGTTTTATTGTGTTTATCAATACCTATCGAAATGTAGAAGAAATTTTTTAAATCGGACCATTCGTTAAAAAGTTACGGCGGATTGTACTTCGCAAAAGATTGGTCTTTATTTGATTGCTACTAGTGCTAGTCGAGCTAACGGACAGTTTGAGCGAGTTATGGGGACACTTAAAAGTATGCTTACTGCAGTCGAAACTAGTCAACGGTCCTGGCAAGACGCGCTACTAGAAGTCCAATTAGCCGTGAACAGTACAGCAAATAGAGTGACCAAAATAAGCCCCTTGGAGTTAATGATCGGTCGAAATTTAAGGGTCCCTTTGAAATAATTGAAGTTTTAGAGGGTGACCGATATAAGTTAAAGTCTCGAACAAGTAAGCGTCAATATAAGTATGCACATGAACTCCGAAAATAGAAGTACTGGCAGAGATCGATGAAGAATTTGATAGGGAAATTGATGACGATGGTCAGACCCAAAGTAGACAAAATGAATTGTAAGAGCAAGTAATGTTGTATGTAAGGATGCACCGAGATCCTGTGTGGATGTACGGCGGGAGTCCGTGTACTGCTGCACCATGATCCTGTGTGGACGCTTGGCGGGAGCTTATGTAAGGTTGCACCATGATACTGTGTTGATGCATGGCGGGAATCAGGAGGACGAGTTGGTTTTTGAAAGTCCAATTGGAAAGTAAGAAAAATGTGAAAAACGACATGATACAAGTTATTAAGAAAGAATGTTTGGAATGTACCCTTATGAACATGAATAATTCGAATAATTTAAGTTTAAGTTACTGTTAATAAATAAGTTAAAAGCGCAGCATCTAAGTGGTAATGCTTATTGGGTTGTAAACATCATACACATGGACGTGTGCCTGTCAGGAAGGCCGTGTCAGTATTCTTGGAATTATTTAAATTATAGAAACCGTTGTCTTTTTTGGCGGGTATCAAAGCTGATTATTCCTAGAAGGCGACCTATTCCTAGAATACAAGATATTTGTTCTTTCTTGAGAGCGAGAGCGCAATATTAGCGAGACGGTGTTGCCAGACCTTTTGAAATGGCATAACCGTCGAGTGTGGAGTTGAGTGAGAGGGAAGGTGAGCTCAGAGGGAGAGGCGTTCTCGTTGCACAGGCACTTCGATCTGAACTCTTTCCACGATCGGTACTCACTACGATAATTTAAATGGATAACCCAGAAAATGTTTGTTCTCCGATATATTTATATTCTAATGCACCCTTCCCCCAACGCATTGGTCCATACTATTGTACTCTGCTGTTTATAAGCTAGTGTTTTACAAAATAAAAATCAGTTTGAATTATCAACTCAGCAAATTTGGATTTCTTTTTTTTTGGATTGAACATCTTTACATTTTGGTCCTTCGAGCCTTGGATTCCTTGCGGAACAATTGGCCAGACCTCTCTGTAGTCTTCCCCCACCAGTGGTAAGAGACTCAGGGATATTCTGCACCTTAAAGATTCTGCTAAGTGCTAGACGCTTGCAGCTAAAGGTAGCAATAGATTCACACGACTGTTTTCCCCCACCAGTGGTAAGAGACAAGAGTGTTGAACAAAATAAAAGTAAAACAAGAAAGGAAGCTACCTTCGGCCAGCCGAAGCTTATATACCCTTGCAGATAAAGTAAATACCTATAGTTTAATGCTCACTCGGTGCAGTTCCAGGGATTCCAGATTCAGCGTTTCTATTTAAATTTTGTTTTTAAGTTGTCAAGAATCAAAACGCCTACTTCCTCCAAAGTTACAATGAATTTTCTTATATTTGTTTGAATATTCCTATGGGAGCCTTAAGATATAGTGGTCCGATCCGGCTCGGATCTGCAGTAGAAAGAAGACTTTCGGGAAAGTTTCATCGCGTTTTAAAAAAAATTTATTGAATAAAAATAAAAAATTATAAAATTTAATTAATTTTTTTTTAATTTAAAAATAAATATTTAAAAATGTTTAGTAAATTACATAATACAAAAAAATAATAAATAAAATAAATTTAAAATTATTGTTTATTAAATAGACGGTTAAATAAATAGTTGTAAGTTTTTAATTGATTAAAAAATGACTTTTTACTTTTTGTCATTCAGAAATTGTCAAAAAACTTAAAACTTTTAATCATTAACAATTGTTAAAGGACTAGTAAACAATGAGAAAACATAAATTCCATTAGGATCCGATAAGAGTGAGAGAGTAGATCTACTTGCTGCGACGGTTTTTCATAGAAAAAAGCCGAGGCCTTGCTAAAACAAATTCGATATTTTAAAAACTAAAAGTGGCTCCAACTTTTTACAAAAACCGATTGTAACTAACAATATGGCGCAAGTATTAAAATAAAAAAAAATTTTTTTTTTGTGGGGGCAATAGTTAAAAAATTTTTTTAAATCTTAATTTGTTTTTATTTTTAAGAAATTAAAAATTTTTTTTTTAAGAAATTTTATTTTGAAAGCAGAGGTTTTAGAGGAATTATTGCAAAAGACATGAAGTCAATTGGATTCATATAACCGGAGATACAGATTTTCAATGAGAGGGTACTTTTTCAAATTTGACAATTTTTGGCACACTTAAAAAAATTCTAACTAGAAAAATAATTTTTTTTCGGTCAAATCCTGATACACGTGCTTACTTATTTTCTGAATAGTACGTGTAAAAAAAGTTTCAGGCAAATCAAAAATGTGAGCCAATACAAGGTGTTCGGTTTGTAAAAGAACCGCCCATATAAAAAAAAAAATTTTGAAAAGTGCATTAGAAACAAAAAAGTGCCCACAAAATAACATTTGTAATAGGTGCCAAATTACAAATGCAATACTCTTGTATTGGAAAAAGAAAAAATCCACAAGAGAACAAAAAAAAATAGCGCAAAACCCAAAGATTTGGAAATATAAGGGTGAAAAGTAACTAAAAATGCTATAAAGCCAAGAAGCCATGTATAAAGCATAAAATTAAAAAATCCGACTAAATAAAAATATTATTATCAATAAAAAAAGTGCACAATAAATAATAATATTACCATTAGCTTTTTTTATGGTTAACAAGAGCCTACAATATAAAGATAAGTGGTGCAAAAGGGCCTTAAATTGAATTGCAATTAAGCGTTCAACTATATTAATTTGGATTATGGTAAAATGTGTTCCTATAAATACACCATTTGGCAAATGGCCTGCAGATGCAAGATTGCATTTTAACATCCCGAAACTGGCATACAAATAATACATCGAAGCTACCGAGAAGACGATCTCGGCACCACAACATAATTTTATCTTGGAAGGGAAGAAAAATTGCTGGCTACAAAACCATCTCCACGTCGCTGATCACAGGACTTTGTCACTGAGGGTAGTCGTCGCCAATAATCATCGATAAGTTCGATATTATTAATATTGTAATATAGAAAACACGATGTCGTCCGATTATGGAGATAATGTTCCAAGGCAGGCTTTCTTAGGTATAGTCGATCAGTTGAACAAATATCTCGATGAGACGGTAAAACATTTGGGTGGCTGAAAATATTCTCTTAACATAAGAAATAATAAGAATAACTATTTAGCTACAAAAGTTTTAATTGTGGAGGAACAGGCTAGATTGTATTTTGAAAGCCATGAATTTGAAGACATTATTAGTGTTTTACAATTCGATGTTTTAAATATATTAACGGCCATAAAGGAAAGATTTAGAATTGTAGGATAGTTTCCTGTGGTTGTTAGGGTAGAGGAATTTCTTACTCTGCCTGAGGAAGAGTTTTCTAGAATGGTCAATGAGTTTATTTGTACGAATAAATTCAAACATAAAGATAATAGTTCAGATTCAAATAAAATATATGCACAATTTGTATTATCGATTCCATTAAAAGAGAAAAGGTTAGGTAGCTTAGCGATTTATCAAGGAATAGAAGATGAAGAAATACATTGCCGTAATATTCCGCCGGCAGGACCTCACTTTGGAGGTAAGGTTGTTTTAAATTCCCCATCCTTTTTAGTTGAAGGAAATGACGTTCTTACAACCGTTCATTTAGTAGAAGAAGAGTCAATAGACAAAGAATTACCAAATGGAAGTTCTATGACAATTAGGATATGAAACGCATACTTTCGGGCCAAGTTATATAATTACAAATTTGTAAAGCAAAGTAGTTTCTATTTAAGAATGATTTGGTGCCCATTAAAACATTGTCCTGTTATTCGTACAGTTAATATTAAGCGGATAAAGAATGAAAAAGAATACATGAAAGGGCACCATGCTAAAATCAAATATTTTATATGTAATGATTATAAATTTGGTAATAAAATCCAAAACCGATGCAAGGTGTCTAAATATATAAGTTAAAAGGCAAATACAATATATTGCATTAAAAATACAGTCCACTAAGTTTATATTTGCATTGCTAACAAAAAAAATCTATGTTATTACACCGCATCTTGCTAGCCCTTGGCAGAAAGAACACTTTTTTATAATCTAAATTTTCGAAGTATGAATACACGAATAGAAAACATAACAGAAGTTTTGACAGAAAGTTACTATGTCTATAAAGAGTCAATTAATTTCTTTATGGTAACAAAACAATTAAATTCTTCAATTGAAGAACGTGAAAAGATTCAAGCAGGTGTAATAAGCTTACGCATAGATATAAACCATGGCAGATTGAATCCAAATATTTTAAAGCCAATGTAATTTAAAAAGGAAATTTTCAGAGTTAAGGATGCATTACTAGAAACCTTAGTACTACCAGATAAAAGAACAGGAACGGAGTTAAAGGAAATTTACACATTATTAACAGCTAAAGAAATTTTTGTGGATAATAAATTAATTTTGAATGTCAAAATTCCCTTATTTGGTAGTCACCCTTCCCACCCTTTTAGAGTAATTCCTATGCCAGTCAAAATTAACAATGAGGTAATTATTGCAGACTTAAATTCGAAATATTTAGTGTACAATTTTGAGATAGATTCCTATCATCTAATGTCGGAAGCTTCTTTAAATAGGTGTCAAAAATGGAAAGCTAATAACGTAATATGTGAAGGTAATTGGCCTTGGACTACTTGCAAGATAACTCCCTTTAAACCCTCTAATTCTCTTATCTCTCTAATTGTATTTATAAAAGAATGCCTCAGATCAATTCTTACTGTTGCAAAAGAAAGGTAGTTGGCTATTTAGGGTTCCAGAAATAACTAAAGTTAGAATACAATGTAATAATTTACCGCAAAAATTAATAGACCTGCCTGAGCAAGAAATTCTAATGATTGTGCCTGGTTGCACTATAAAAACAGACGACAAAATATTAATAGCTCAACATAGTATTCAGTCAAAAGCTTATGAGCCAATATCAGTTTCTTATGTAAGTAATATAAGTAAGATTCCAAGTATTGTTTGGAATCCACTAACATTGCCGATTTTTGAACATGATAAAGAATTGCTAAACTAAAGAATGAATTAAAAGAAATAAGAGAAAATCACTATGAAGCTGGGCTTGTCAGGTTCGGTCAACCTTTTCAAAGTGTTGAAAACCTGTCATTTACAAACCCAATGAGAACTGAGCTCACACATTCAAAGGGTTTTTGCTTATGCGGTTATTCCACTACATTGTTCGGCTCAATCATTAGAGCAAATCAGCCTATACGATTTTGCGTAGGTGTAAGGAGGACAGATATATGTCGGCTGCAATGGGCAATCAATGAGAAAAATTGTTAAAGCCGATGGGCACTTTTAATATTTTTTTTTTGTTATTTAAAATGCCTCAATACGGTACTACCTGGACCGATGAGCAATGAGCAAACATTGAATCTAAAAAGTACAATTTTGCTCATTCTTTAGAGCTACTGTAAAATGGGATCAACAATAAAAATTGATTTGATTCTTTTTGGTTGAATGGAGTGCAATAAACAAATAAGAACAATACAAAAATTATTTTAAAGGCCTAATTACTCCGTTGCCAACTAAAAATAACGCTTATATTTCTAAATGAAGACATAACTGCGTCTAGAAATTTATATGAAATGGCCTTTCTAAAAATTAATGCCGGATATGATCAATTTAAAAACCATTACATATGTACTTTGAACAGCCCAAAACATTTTAAAAACGTGGTAAAAATGTCTGGTTTCGTGTTAATACACACTATTAATTTTACAGCATTCAACCTTAACTTGTTAAAGTTATTTGAATTATTAAGTTTAAGTTTAACGTCTAAATTCTAAGTGACCATGCCAAACAAATCCCAAAAATAGCATATATATTTGTCTCTTTCTCAGCTTATAATGAATGCTCGAATGAATGAGCCGAACAATGTAGTGGAATAACCGCATTAACAGATGTTACGCTCAGAGCAAAACCCTTTTATTCAGAGTTATTTTGGATTCGGTTTCTACTGACTACTTTGCTCGGTCTGTTAAGGAAAACGGTTTTTTGTGAATGTATGAGTGCGTGTGTGTGACCTGTTCAGTAATGCTTCAGTCGTAACATTGCTTTTTGATTATTAAAATTCAAAAGGGTAAGGGAAAATACGTAATGTGTATTCTCTAAAGCTGAATCTGTAAGATTAGCCCATTTACGGTAATTGTCTAGAAGAGGGGCCTGTGCCCCAAAAACCGCGAAAAAATTACAATCGATGGACCTCGATTTCTTATGAATTTAAGGGGTTATATACCTTTTTGAGTGAAAAAATTGAGGGAACTTTGAATTTTGTTCAGGTGTGTAGCAATTATTGGTAATACTCTAGTTTACAGTCCTCACCCCCAAAATTCGCAAAAAAATTATCCTCGGACTGCCATGGTTCTCTTGTAATCGAATTTCAAAGTTACGTGTTTTGCTATAAAAATAAAGTAGCCTTTTCTATGATTTTGAGTAGTTTGCTATAAAAAACATAAGGGCTTTTCATCCCTTGTCAAAATAATAGACGTTCACAAAAATTCGACCAAAATCTGAAATTGTTTTTATAGGGGGCCAGACGCTGCGAAAAAATATCCTCGGTGGACCGCTATTCCTTAAGAATTCAAATGACTATGGATGACCAACATATGCGTAACTTATAAAAGTAAAGTTTAAGAAATCGCGGTATTGCAAAAAATGCGCCTCTAGCAAAAAATATTTTTGAAATAATCGCGCGATTTTTTTAAAAATATTTTTCGCCTGCGGCGCAATGCACTTCTTCTTTCAATTCTCTTAAGTTCTTGTATTGCGGTGAGGATTATAAAATACGTGCATTATTGGTGTAGCCTTTTCAACAATTTTCTTAAGACAGGGAAAAAGGTTAAAATATAATATATAAGACCACAAAATAGGTAAACTGTAATGATCCTCGTTGGACCGCGATTTTTTCAGATCTTTCTTAAAAGTTTTATATTGGTCCTCCATGGTCAATAAATTCTTAAGGAATCGCTGTCCACGGAGGATATTTAGTTCGCGGCTGTGGGGTCTGGCCCCTATAAAAACCAATAGACAATTTTGTCGAATTTTTCAGAAGGCCAATTATTTTGACAACTTATGGAAATCCTGTATGTTTTTTATAGCAATTCGTAGAAAAGCCAACTGTATTTTTTTAGCAAAGCACGTAACTTTAAAATTCGATTACAAGAGAACCATGGCAGTCCGCGCCTATATTTCTTCATGTAAATTCTTAAGAATCCGCGGTCCGTCGAGGATAATTTTTTTGCGAATTTTGGGGGTGGGGACCGTAAACTAGAGTATTACCAATAATTGCTACACACCTGCGGCTTGCGGTGACCAGGAGGGAAGTCCAGCAGGTCAACTGAATTCAAAAAACCAAATTTTTTTAGTATAGGGGAGAGGTTTGTAGGTTTAGACGGTCTGTAAGTTGAGACACTAAATTTTCTCAAAACTTATCCACTAAAAAAATTGTGTTTATTTTTTTTTTGTAGTCCTTTTTAGTGACAAAACTTTAGGGGAAAACATTATAAGCCAAGCTCTAGCCAGATTTAAGCTGTGAAAGTCGTGTACCATTTTTCACCAAAAAAGTATTTGTCTACTTTTTTCAAAATTCCATTTAAAATTAATAACGTCCTTAAATTAACTTGGTAAGAGATTTAAAACAAGGGTATATTAACTGTTAACAAATTAAAAAAAGATTCAGCTTAATGTGACAGTCAGAAAAAAAGCTATTAATTTTTTCCCGAAACATCCCATTCTGTGTAAGTTGGGACACTTTGAGCGTGTAAGTTGAGACACCCGTTTTTCATACAAAAAGGCCTTTCTGCCTAGTACATTTCTTTGATATTAGGGGAAAAGTGAATGTTTAAAGAGCCTTTTGATTTTAATTGTTATTTGGAAATAATTTAGGACAAACTAAAATTGATTAAATTAACATAATTAAATAGTTCCTTATAGTTTGGAATACTTTTTGTGTGAGTATTATTGACTTTTAAAAGTGTCTCAACTTACAGACCTCTTTTTTAAAATGTCGTTTTTGGGGCTTTTCAAAAAAAAATACTTTTTCAGTTTTCCCTAAGGAAAAAAATTTTTTTTTTGTTTTTTATTAAGCTAATAGACTAACCTTTCGATCAATACCAAATGCGTAAAGTTTCATAAGTGAATGTTGTGAGGAATACCCCACATTTTTATAGAAATAAGTGTAGAGATAAGATAAATAAGAATAGAATAAGAGACAACGCAAAGACCCACGGAGGGCACTAACACCTAGGGAAAAACCACACGCACACCGGGCGGGAGAGGAAAGGAGAGAGGAAAACGCAGCCGCAGCCGAGACACAGCCGCAGCCGAAAACGCAGCCGCAGCCGAGACGCAGCCGCAGCCGACCGCAGCCGCAGCTGAAACGCAGGCGAAGCTAAAACGCAGGCGAAGCTGAAGCACAGGAAAAGCTGAAACGAAGCCGAAGCTGAACACGAAGGGGTCCTCTGCCCGGAACGACGACAGCGCAGCAGCCGACACGATCGTGAGCAGAGGACGGCAGCCGAAGCTTAGCGATTTGCGGATCGAGACAGTCTCTCGAGAGCCGGCAAAGGAGCCGGACGTTTTCGGTCGTGAACAACAGGAACTTGGACAGGAATTTGGACTAATCAATCGCCGCCGCTGCCCAGAGGATGCAGGAGGAGTAGAGGGGGTAAGCTGGCCGAGGGCCCAAAATCCCAAACAGTGGGAGGACATGTGTGGCGGATAGGTTAGGGATAGTGTTAAAAATAAAGTGTGACAATGAAAAAGGACAACAGCGTGTTAATGAGAAGTCGGGAGTGTTCGGGAATAGTGCCCTACGCTACCGGGACAAAAGGGGAAAGAGGACTCACGGCTGACGGAGCCCCTCTTTCCTCCGGCAACCCGGGCAGTGTTTTTGCCTTCGCCTTCGGATCGGGGAAACTGGCCCACGGGTGACGGGGCCGGCCTCCCCTCTCCGGAAGGTTTCCCCACGCCGAGATTGGAAAACGCGCTACCGGGTGACGGGGCCTGTTTTCTCCAATTTTCGGGCTGTGAATTCGATATCCGGGTGACGGTATCGGATTTTCCCGCAGTTTCGTCTTTAGGGCTGGAAACCGACCCACGGCTGACGGGGTCGGCTCCTGCCTGCACGGACCTTTACTTTCCTCTCCTCCCCCCCCCCCCCCCCCACCCTCTATGACCCGACACAGTCGTCGTCCGTTATCCTGTCTGTCTTAAAGATAGAAATATTTTCTGTAAAGAGACCCTGGAATGACAGTTTTCATCCCAGCTATAAAACTACTTTACAATGTCGAAATGGCAGATTAAAAACAATAGGTGTACCAACCTACAGACCTCTCCCCTAGTATTATTTCCAGTTCGTGAACTATTATTTTCAAGAATATTTGGTTTTTTCTGCATACAGTAACAAATTTTCCAAAAAGTTGATTTTTCGAGTTCTAAAAATTTGATAAAAAAATTCCGATCTGCGAAATTAAAATCGGCGCTTAAAAACTGAATCGTTCACGAGCTCGGCACAATCATTACGAATAATTAAAAAAAAAATTAAGGAAGATCGATCAAATAGTTCTTGTGCAATCGTGGTCACAGCGAAGGCCCTTTTGGAAAAACACGACTTTGAGATAGTCGCATTAAAAGTTTTACGTTTAGTATATGCAACTATTGAAGTCGAGCAGACAACACGCTGTTTTCCTATAGAACTATTATTCAGATTGTTACAGCCGACCCTTTAATAGAAGCTTTCAACAGCGGTTGTTTGTACTTCGATGTATTTTTATTGGTTAAATCAAGTCACAAATTAATAGTAAATCAAGAGCTTTAAAAAATCTTCCTCTCCTCTTGAGGATCGCACTGCAACAGTGTGGCCGTTGGGTTGTCGGCCAGATATATCGATTAATATTTGATCCAGCCGATATATCTAATTAAATTGATCGGAATTCAAAATGTGCTGGGGCGGTAACATTCCCCCCCACGTAAACAGCTATGGGGTGTTTACATTTACTTTAGAGCAACGTCCAGTACAGCTATTTTGGTTGTTGGCCGTACCATTATACCATGCTGAGTCTTAATAGTAGCGGATCTCACTTGGCCATCCTTGGCTGTGACGACATCTGTAATTCGTCCTTTGGGCCAAAGGTTCCTGGGCAGATTTTCGTCCACTACGATTACGACGTCGTTAATAGCCAGAGGACGTCGTTTGGGAAACCATTTGGATCGCCTGGTGATTATTGGCATGTATTCCTTCACCCATCTCCTCCAGAATAGATCGGCTAGTTCGTTTGCCTGGCACCAACGTTGTCTTGGGTTTGACTCCTTTGTTACTGGGGGCTTAAAGCCGTCTGCGGATCCTAACAATAAATGGTTGGGGGTAAGAGCGTCATCGTCTTCTGCCTCCAAGGAAACGAAGGTCAGTGGGCGGGAGTTTATAACGTACTCTGCACTTATAAGAGCGTTTTTGAGACTTTCGTCGTTGTAATTGGCGTTCGGAGAAATTGATTTGAGTACCATTTTAATCGATCGAATTAAACGTTCCCATGCCCCGCCCATGTGTGGGGCGGCAGGTGGATTGAAGCGCCATTTGATTTTGTCATATTTTACCACGAGCTTGTCAAACTCAACATTTTTGAGCTCCTCTTTGACGATCTTTTCAGTTGCTTTAAAATTAGTTCCATTGTCGGAAAATAGTTCCTTGGGCGTCCCGCGTCGCGACATAAAGTTTGCCAGGCACATTACGCAAGAGCTAGTGTCAAGACTGTGGGCTATCTCTATATGAACTGCGCGCAAAGTGAGGCATGTAAAAATTACACCCCAACGTTTTTCCTTGTGTCGGCCCACGTTAACAAGAATTGGACCGAAGAAATCCACTCCAGTGTACGTAAAGGGCCTCTCGAAGCTAGCGATTCTAGCTGGTGGTAGTGGTGCCATCTGAGGTGGATCCGGGATCGCCGAGTTATTCTTGCATCTTTGGCACGCTTTCCGTACGGATTTGTAGACAACACGTAACTGGGGAATAAAATATACGGTTCGGATAAGATTAATACTTCCCTCGTGCAGCATGTGATGGTTTGTTTCGTGAAATTCCTTTATTATTAGATGAGGGATGTGGTGACGCTTTGGCAAGACAATTTGGTCTCGTCTTTGATTTATGGTGTCTGAACGACCTTGAGTACGCATTATTCCATCACTATCTATGTAAATGTTCTGTCCGATCAATGCGCTGGGTCTATTTAAGAATCCGTCCGATTGAAGAGTCTCAAGTTCCGATTTGAAGGCGTCTTGTTGTGCTGTCTTGTACAGTAGATTTTTGGCCGACGTCAGTTGTTCGAGCATAAGCACTTTTTGGATTTTTCCCGCTGTGCATCTAGCTCGAAGAAAGGCCAGATATAACAGAAAGGTAGCCGTTGCTCGGTACAAGCGCTTCCAATCGGAAAATCGTTCAACGTTTAATGGTATCGCTCCTATGCTTTGCTTTCTAATTACCAAGACCGTTTTTCGAATCTCGTCAGTGTTGACTTCATAAGATGGGCATAAAGTGGGCTGTTCCGGCCATTGGTCCTTTGAGTGCTGAAGAAATGATATGCCGTTTATCCATTCTTGTGAGTTTGGTTTGTTGATAAACTTTGTCGCCATGTCTGCTACGTTAAGCTTCGTTGGTACCCAATGCCACTGACTAGCGCTTGTGGTCTCCAGAATTTCTCCTACGCGGTGCATTACAAAAGCGTGAAAATTACGTGGGTCCATCGTCAGCCAGGAAAGTACTGTCCTTGAGTCAGTCCAATAAGTATGTTGATCGACGCTTATGTTGCGAGTACTCCGCGCTTTGTAGGATAAGCGTGCACCGATTACAGCAGCAAGTAGCTCCATGCGTGGTATGGAAAGTGGTTTGAGGGGGGCCACTTTGCTTTTTGCTGCGACCAGTGAGACAGTGATATCGTTCCCTTTTCCTATCCGAAAGAAACACACGGCGGCATATCCGTACTCGCTGGCGTCCACGAAAGAATGTAGTTCCATGAACTCCGCCATATGAAGTAAGGGTGAGTAATGACGCGGTACTTGAATAGTTGTAGCTTGGGGTAGCAGGTCTTTCCATTTCGTCCAAAATGCCAGCTGAGGTCCTGGTAAGATGTCGTCCCAGCCAATGCCTGTACGCCAAATTTCCTGAAGAAGCATTTTAAGGCCTATAGTATAGCAGGATAGGAATCCTAAGGGATCGAATATGGACTTCAACACTTGCAGTACCTCGCGTTTGGTTGGCAAGGCTTCTTCGGAAAGGACGTTTCTTTTCATTCGTGCAAATCTAAAAACATATTTAAACATGTCAGTTGCTGGTTCCCAAAACATACCGAGTACTTTTTCTGGATCTCCGAATTCCATTGGCGGTTGTAGAACGAGCGAATCACCCTGTAAATGTTTCAAGACTTCGGGTGAATTAGAAGCCCAGTTCCTAATATGGAAGCCTCCAGCCGCGTGTATGTCTCGTTGGCTAGGCTATCTATGTAGTCGTCGACGTAGTGTGCCTTGGTAATGGCTTCAAATGCACGCGGGCTTTGCAACTTGTATTCTTCCGCGTTCTTGTCGCGAACATAATGAGCAATACATGGCGCACAGGATATTCCGAATGTCATAGATCTCATTACGAAGGTTCTGATTGCCTGTGTTTCCTTGTTGTACCACACGAAACGTTGAGCGTGCGCATCTGCTTCCAGGATTCGAATTTGGTGGAACATTTCAGCAATGTCGCCACAAACAGCTATTTTACCAACTCGAAACGCCATTAATACTTCGGTGAGTGGATGTAGTAAATCGGGCCCGGTATACATAAAATCGTTGAGTAAACTTCCATGAGATTTCGCAGCCGCATCCCAGACGAGTCGGACTTTTTGAGGCTTATTCGGATTGTGGGTTATAAATATTGGAAGGTACCACACGCGTTCAGGTTGTTCCACAAGTTCGGCACTGGACAGTTCGTTTGCATACCCTTTTTTGAGTAGATTATTTATCTGCACCTCAATTTTGTCAAAGAGTTCAGGTTCTCGGTTTATCTTAGCCTTTAGACAGTTTAGCCGTTTTACTGCGTTGTTGTAGCTCTCCGGAAGAATTGGATTATTGTTGCGCCAAAGAAGTCCTACTTGGTAATGGCCTTCACTTTTTGAACAAGTTTTGTCCAGTATTTCCAGGGCCTTCTCGTCATCCACAGAACGAAACGTCTTTGGTGTAACAGATTCAACACAAAAACTCTCTCTAACGCTCTTTTCAATCTTGTCCCAGTTGCACTGGCAATGGTGCATGGAAAAGACAGTTTTGGGGCTTGTGGAGCCTTGTAGTCCCCAACCGAGTATACACTTGGACGCAATGGGGTCATTCCATTTTCCTTCCTTGACCTTTCGTGGCACAGCGAGCTTCCAGTTGTTGTTTCCAATGAGAATCATTGGTTCGGCATTCCAATAAGATTGTAGGGGTATTCCATCTAGATGTGGAAACTTGATGCGCAATTCTTGTACGTTGACCGTCCGTTTTGGCAAGCCTAGGTTTTTCACCGTGTGAACATTATTTAGCCAATATGTTTTGGTTGCGCCAGCTCCGGCGACTCGAATATTGAAGCGTACGGAATTGCTCTCCTTTCTGGTGGTTTGATTGGTCCACTGCATACAGATCGGATCGGGGGTGCCACGTATGTTTAAACGCTTAAAGAAGGATTCGTCTATGAGTGTGACCGAAGAGCCTTCGTCCAGGAAAGCGTCAACCTGCCGTCACCACTCATTTTTGTTTACATTTCGCCGCCTATGATAAATCTTAAATTTGGACTCTGTCAACCGAAAAAAGTAGAAAAATCATAACTTTAAAAGTCCCCCATAAATCCAGTTTTCCTTAGATTTGGGCCATATCCGGCTTGTTTTATTCGGTAGGATGTAAACTTTAAGTTTGTACCCATTATGATTTTTCAACGGATTTATTTCGAGTTTTTACGATATATACAGCCGACTTACAGTCGACCAAAATATACATTTCTCATCTTTGTCGAGCTTCTGCGCTGCCATTACTTATCCAATCATATTGATCTGTATGGCAAAGTTAAACTCTGATCTATTGACTTTAAAATAAAACTAAAACTGGCCCAATCGAGTGGATATCTGCCAAGATATAAGAAGAAATTCGAAAAAAGTCCGAAATTTAACATTTCGAACTTTAACAAATCTTTAAAAAAAAACTGTGCCATCGAAAAAAAAATAAGTGCTATTTTTGTGATCTAGGGGTCCAACACCAACAGAATTTGCCATCAATTGCTGGGGAGCACACCAAGAATATTATTTTGTAAACTAGTGATATTAGTTGATATATTTATACCGGGTGTTTCTTGTAGACTCATTTTCGGAAGCTCAACTTCGGCTACATTTATTTGCTGTAAAGCATTGGGTAGGGGTTTTCTATTAGTCTGCGTAGAGTCCAGCTTGTCCTTTTCGAGAGGTAATGGAGCATTTTCCAATCCCTGCGCGGCGGCGCCTTGCTGTGTTGTATCAATCTTTTCGCAAGGAGGGCAGGCCTAGCCTTTAATGTTATGATCACTTTCCTCACGCACACAAGAGAAATGGTACCAAGTTTTGCAATTATTACATTGAACCCATATTATGTCTTTTCCGGTTGCATCTTTTTTGCAAGAACCGCACGTTGAATTATCATCTCCGCGTGGAACCATTTTTACGTATTCGCCAATTTGATTTCGGTTGTAAGCTTCTCTGCCCGTTGGGGGAAAATTTATTTGCTTCAGCAAGCTATACCCCTACTCACAGCCTTATTTGGCAGAGAGGCAAACCGTGTAATCAGATTTTAGTTTTGTTCTTGTTGGTTTTGTCACAAATCACTAACACCAATACGCAGAGCGTCTTCGCAAAATTTATTTGCCTGCTTCTGTCTGCGCTTGGTGTGTACTCACTTATCGTAAATGACGCAGTTAATTTGAGGTTTGCGGTAAATGTAAAGTTAGTGTACGGGACTGCGGAACTTTCTTGTTCTAATAGACGCAGCTGAACACTAATTATTAGATAACCCGCGATTAAAACTAAATTGTTTTTTAACATTAATACTACGGAACTTTATTGTTCAGACGCAGCCACTTAGGGTGTTTCTTTGCACACGCGGAACTTAATCGTTCTGACGCGAATAACAAGATTTTTTAAAGAATGTTACAGCCGACCCTTTAATAGAAGCTTTCAACAGCGGTTGTTTGTACTTCGATGTATTTTTATTGGTTAAATCAAGTCACAAATTAATAGTAAATCAAGAGCTTTAAAAAATCTTCCTCTCCTCTTGAGGATCGCACTGCAACAGTGTGGCCGTTGGGTTGTCGGTAGGGATGTCAAAAATATATCAAAATATCAATATATCGATATTTTTTGCAAAAAAAAATATATTTATATCGTGATATTTATTTAGCCAAATATCACAATATCGATATTTTATTTTTCGATATTATTTGATATTTGCATATCTTTCTCTCATCTGTGCACAAAAAAATGAAGCGTGTTAAAATTTATTTCGGTGAATTTAATAACAAAAAACTAGGTGCAAACTTTGTTTTAAAACTATTAAAACATGTGGGAATACATCAAAAATGTTATCCCACTTGAAAAACAAAAACTTTTATGTGTGGAGCTAATAAAATAAGAAATTTCATAAAACGTATTATATTGTTTATACTTTTCTAGTGCTTTTACATTAATTTTAGGGCAAAAGTCTTTGTTGTTAGCTTATTTACGCGGTTAAAATTTTGAAATTCAACTGAAAAAAAAAATATCAAAAGTATCTGATATATCGATGTTTTTTTGGCGATATATTATATATCATATTGATATTTTTCTTAAAGAAAATATATCAGCGATACGATATTTTTAAAATATTTGACATCCCTAGTTGTCGGCCAGATATATTGATTAATATTTGATCCAGCCGATATATCTAATTAAATTGATCGGAATTCAAAATGTGCTGGGGCGGTAACACAGATCTCTATGCAAATTTGGGAAAATGTTCTCTAAGGGATATTACTTTAAGATTCAGCAAAAAAAAATATTCGTTTTTTTTTAAAAAAAAAAGGTATATAACCCCTTAAATGCAGAAAATTATCGGCGGAAATGCATGGTTCTCTTGTAATTGCATTTCAAAGTTGCGTGTTTTGCTATAAAAACAAAGTATCATTTTCTAGGATTTCGAGGTGTTGTGTGACATTTTGCTTTTCGTTTGTTGTCAAAATAATAAGCGTTCAAAAAATTCGACAAAAATGTTAAATTGTTTTTATAGCAGGCCAGACCCCACAACAGCAAATTAAATATCCTCGGTGGGCAGTAATTCCTTAAGAACTGGAGTGACCATGGATGACCAAGACATACATAACATTTAGGTGAATCTGAAGAAAACGCGGTCCAAGGGGGACTATCTATTTCAACCTTTTTTACGGTCTTAGCCGTTATAAAACCTTTAATTTTTATATTTTTAAAGGAAATTGTATAAAAGGCTACACCAATAATGCACGCATTTTATAATCCTAACCGCAATACAAGTACTTAAGAAAATGTAAAGAATAAGTGCTATGCGCCGCAAGCAAAATATACTTTTTAAAAAATTTGCGCGATTTCTCCAGAAGTTATGCCTGGTTTGCAATGGCCGATCATTTACCCTCTGTTCACCTGTCTGATCATAAAACTTTTATGTTGGGTATCTATGAGAAGAAAAAATAAAATATATTTAAAAAAAAAATGTCGCGTCCGTCACCCTGGAAATGACCATATGACAAACGCAGGCGCAACACTTCTGGTACCAAAGAAGTCTCAATCGGCCTGGCTAAAATAAATGTAATATTTTGATTAAGTTAAACAACCATTTAATGAACACTTCACATCATTTACCACTGGTAAAGATTAGAAACATTTCAAGTGTCACTGAAATGCAGAATTTGTGTTGAAGATAGATAGCATCCGGAGGCGTATAGTTATTAATGGCGAAAATATCTGTGGTACTAACCTTTGTAACGCTGAAATAAAGATTATTAAAAGACAACAATTATTTTATTAGTCCCCTTTTTATTGTTTATATACCCTTGAAAATGGTATTATAATTTCAGTCAGATTTTTGCAACGCTGTGAAGGAGACGTTTCCGACCACATAAAGTATATATATTCTTGATCAGCATCAATACCCAAGTCCATCTAGCCATGTCCGTCTGTTCGTCTGTCCTTCTGTCCGTCTGTCCGTTTCTATGCGAACTAGTCCCTCAGTTCTAAAGCTATTGCGGTGAAACTTTTCCGAAAGTCTTCTTTCTATTGCAGGTAGTACATATGTCGGAGCGAGCCGGATCGGACCACTATATCTTATAGCTCCCATAGGAATAATCAAAAAAATAATAGAAAAACCATTGTAACTTTGTAGAAAGTAGGCGTTTTGATTTTTGACTATGTAAAACAACATTTTAAGTAGGCATATCTGCAAGGGTATATAAACTTCGGCTGGCCGAAGTCAACTTCCTTTCTTTTTTTTTTTTTGTGTGTTTTTTCACTTTGCTTGTTTGGGTTTATTTTGGGCTATTAATAAATTTTTCGGTCCATCTTTGATATATTTCCGGGTTTAAATTGATTATTACATTAATTGATTTCCATTTAATTTTTGAACAACGATCACTGTCACAATGTTAGGTGCCGTCGATTGGTGATGGATGTTTCAATTTTTCCACTAAAAATATTGGGTTATTGGCCGCGCGAGCTCTGTTTATATTTAACTTATTTTTCATTAATAACACAGGTACACGGCAAAAAATTTCCGCGCACCATTTCTAATTTTCCATGATAATTGTCCCATACAAACTTATGTCCCATTACATACAGGTTCCGCGGTATAACTAAGAATACAAACAAGAGAGAACGCTAGTCGGGTTTGTGTCCCGACTACCCAGCGGGAAAGTGAGAAGTTGGTTTTTGTGTTCTTGAAATCCTGTTCCTTTTTGCAGGCGGCGGTGTAGGGATAGATAATTATTAAACATTCTTTGTACCATTCTCGCATTTTATTATTAAAAACTAGAATTTCTGAACGTTTCTTCTTAACGTATTTACCGCATACAAAACAAAAATCATTAGGATCATTTAAACAATTAAACTGTCTTTTATTATCCATGTCAAGCTTTTTGCCAAATCATTAAATGTTTTCCTCGTAACTGCAATCGCATACTTTTCAGCTTGCACAGCACTAATAGCACAGAAACTGACGTTATGCATAACTACTTGCACAAAATTCTGACGTTGCCCAACACTAAAAATTTAAAATCTCGTTTAACGGCCTCTGCTCCAAAATGCTGAGCCTAGGTACATACGATTAAAAATCTGTCAAAAATCTATTTACCGACGGATTGTCGTGATCAATGGCTCAATTTCTTCGTTAAAGATCAATCTTTAAGAATAAACTATAAAACTAATTTCGGTTTTTAGGCGTGTATTTTTTATGACCCGATTTATGCCTTCCAAACTTGAATTTTACCTTCTTTTTTAGACTTTGACAAGGTGTGGCTTCTAAACTAATGACTGAAACTCAATGATGTGTATAAAAAAGTTAAAAAGCAGTATATTACCTGTAAAATGAGTCATCGATGACCTCAGTCGGTTTACCAGAACTCGAGATAAAAAATAAAAAAGGGCCAAAAACGTTTTTTACACTTAAAAAAAAATTGACACCATACAAAAAATTATAAGTGTCCATTTCTTAATCAGGGAGATGTACTTTACCGGAAAATTAAGGTTGCCTTCGATTAGGGTGAGGTCGATTTTATTTTGTAAACTAGTGTGTCAGGCCACTTATGCGCAGTGTGATTTCTGTGGCACTACGATTATAATTACAATTACAATTATAATTATAATTACAATTATAATTTTTTAACAACAACTTATATATATAAAAATTTTATATATATTATCATAATGTCTATAATCATAATATTAATTTATTTTACACAAAATTTTTACAAATAATAATAAGAATGAATGTGGGACTCAACAAAATTATAGAGAAAAGCCACGGTAAGACGATTAAAATATTTGATCACATTTATCAAAAAGTTACATTAAATTACAAAAAAAACTATTATTGTTTTTTACATTTTTAAACATTTTCTGTGAAATAAAATAATTTGATCGTCAGATAGTGGCCTAAGCCATTTTTAAGTGTTGTTAAAAAATAAAAATTCGTGTTGGTAGTATTATTAACACGAAAAATGAATAATATACCTATAATATACGTAACCTTTAATTAATACGGTTCTTGACAAATATTGTTTAAACTTAATATTTATTCGCGTGCAAAGTGTGACCTTAACTTACAACGAAATTATGACCAAAAGTTATCTTTATTTGGCATGTTGGTATTATCAAGTATATGATGCAGGGTCACATCATTTTTAAATTTGTTTGAAAAAGTGAAAAAAAAGTGAAAATAGTTAATTTTAATCTAAAAAACAATCAAATAAAAACACCTCTTAACGTGGTAAAAAACTAGTGACGATCGCACCTTGAACGTACAAAAGTTCTGATATCAACTTTTGTGACGAAAAATGATTTTAGATGCGACTAAATAAGTACGCTACCTAAAATTTACTCGTTCGGCCCGCTTTAGCAAATATTTAATATCTACACGAAAGTTTTCTGTTGTAGCGTGCCGAATGAATAAATTTTAGGTAGCGTACTTATTTAGTTGGAAACACAACTAAAACATTGCGAGGGGGCATTTATCCCCACCGGCCCCAACAGCTCCAAATTTCGAAATTTGCACTTTTTCACTTTCACCGCTCTCTCTTCCAAGCCAATTGATTTTCTTAAAGTCTTGGTTTGTAATCCTTTTAGTTTTTGCAATACCTTTCGATTGATGTATTACTCATTATGATCGGACCATCACAGTAGATTTTCATTTCTTCGTGTATATATAGTAGTCGCCTTCGCACACTCTCCTGGTGCGCTTCGTCACTACATGGACTGCCGTCCATAGTGATATGTAATTTTAAAGGGATTCATTAAATTGCTCTAAAAAGCATAATTACACTGTGCAGCATTTTTAGTGCTTTTTAAATTTACCTCGATGGATGCTATATTTTTGGATTTGTTACGAATTCCCAAGTTAAACTGCGTTTTCCAAAGAGTTCCCCGACGCAAGGATTCTTAGCAAAAGGACCTCAAAGTTTGAAAAATGCTGAAATTGACCAACTTTGCGGAGATCTCAGAGGCAAATGGATGCATGGTTTGATTCGATGCAGATGAGCTGGCGTGACAACCTCTCCCTCGTTGGGACTGCCACTGTCTACGATGAGCGGCTCCCACACAATTCGTGGCGTTGTCGCAATAAAGTTTGACAACAGGACCACGACGACCCACAAACCTGGATAAGCATAAAATAAATGTATTAGACGTCAAATCTTTCACAATTTCCAAATATACAGCCTTGGAAGCAAAGCAGACAAACACTGCTATGTACATCTTGATTGGCTGCTTTCCCCGAATTCCAAGTGAGACTTTAACAGGCCCAAAGAGATCCACTTACTTCAAAGGGTCTATTTCCATGCAATCGATCTCTTGGTAAATTACCCATTATCTGTGATAGAAGTTTTGGTTTATAGTGAAAACAATGAACGCACTGCCGTACAATGGTACTGCACCCATGACGTGCGTTAATAAGCCAAATCACTTGTCTGAGAAGCCCAACCAACGACCGTGGACCCGCGTGACAGTTGGTTCTATGTAAGTGTCTCAAGTATAGGGTCACAAATTTGCAATTTTTAGGCATTAACAAGGGAAATTTAGCATTGTGAGCAAGGGGGGCATGTAGAAGACGACCACATACTCGCAACAAAGAATATGACGACGTTCCAGACTGTTCAACTAATAGAAAAGGATTTAATTTTTGAATTCCAGCACGAATATTAGCGGATTTTTCTAGTTTTACAATTTCTTCAGCAAATGCCGTCTTTTGAATAGCTTCAACTACTTTAAGAAACGCTGTACCAAGCTCGTCCGCTGAAGGACAAATTGAATTCCAAGACATCTTTTTTCTTCGGTGGATAAATCGATACATATAAGCCACAATGCGAACTACTTTCAGATACGACGATGACCTTTCTACAATATTTAACATCGGGCTTACTTCAACATCGGCCGCGATGAGAGCAACGTGTGCCTTTTTGGTTTCTAGTGCTGCGTCTATTTCTGATAGCTGAAAATAAGAATTTATTGGCCTTCTGTAAAAAGCTAGGACCATTGTACCAAAATGAGGTATTTAGCTCATCAACAGAGCATCCTCGCGAGACTAAATCAGCCAGATTTTCCTTGGTTGGCACATGCCGCCAAACAGCTGATGACACAATGTCTTGTATATCAGCAATTCGATTAGAGACAAATGTAGCCAGCTGAGATGGATGAGTTTGTATCCAGTGAAGAACTACTTCAGAATCGGACCACAGGACAACACTATCGACTGGAAAGGTGATGATGGTGCGAACTTCTTCCCAAAGCTTTGCCAACAAATGCGCTGCACATAGCTCTAGTCTGTGCACCGTCTTTGTTTTTAAAGGTGCAACCCAAGATTTTGCTGTTAGCAACTGCACCGACACCCCACTTGGCTCAACCACTCTAACGTAAAGGCAGCACCCATAGGCCCGAGTAGAAGCATCAGCAAACCCATGAATTTGACACGATGCTTGTTTGCGTGCTCCAACGAATCTTGGAATAACCAATTTGTCCAGGAATGCATAGTCATTTTTACCAGGTTCCACTTCCTTTCAAAGTCTTGGGGCACAGGGTCATCCCAGTTCAGACTCAAAAGCCAAGCCTCTTGCAGAAATATTTTCGATCTAGTTATTATTGGGCATAACAATCCCAAAGGATCAAAAAGTGTGGCTATAAAGGACAAGATCAATCTTTTTGTAACCACCTGATCTGTGGAAACTTTCCTAACGCCATACTTGAAAACGTCAGTCTGTGGATTCCATGTCAACCCCAGAGTCTTGAGATCTTGACGATCTCCTTGTAAAATTTCCGCATTCGATTTGTCGCTTGTACCTGTTTTGCAATTCGAAGCCCATTTTGTCAAAACAAAGCCCGCTGGTTCCAGGATCTCAATTAGCTCGCGACGAAGAACAGCCATTCCCTGCTCTGTGTCCGCTCCGGTGAGCAGATCATCGACGTAGAAGTCCGTGCCGAGACATCTTGCACCTTGAGGATGAGATTGCAAATGGGTCTCGCTAAGATACTTTAAGCATCTTACTGCAAGAAATGGAGCACTTGCTGTTCCATAAGCAACCGTATTTAGGCGATAAGTTTTTAAGGGGCTGGCAGCATCTCTTCTCCATACAATTAATTGGAAATTCGTTGCGCCTCGTCAGCCTCCACTTGACGGTACATTTTAGTTATGTCTGCAACAAGTGCGTATTTGCGACAACGAAACCTGAGGAGAGTGGAATACAAGCATGGCTGTATTGTTGGTCCTACCATAAGAAGGTCATTAAGCGATACTTGAGAAGTAGTCTTGCAAGATGCATCAAATACCACTCTAAGCTTAGTGGATGTGCTTTGTGGACGTTCTACACATTGGTAGGGTATAAAACAATGCGAATCTTTCGGAATTGAACCCTCGATTGCAGTCATATGTCCGAGAGCCAAATACTCTTCCATGAATTGATTAAACATTAACTGCGTCTTCGGATTTTTAGTTAATCGTCTCTCTAACGATAAAAGCCGCCTTCTCGCCATCTCAAACGATGATCCGAGACACGTTGGGCTAGATTTAAATAGTAAGGATACTTGCAATCGACCTGAGGGTAAACGAACAATTGTTTCTCGAAAGATTTTCTCACAAAGCATTTCTTCTGGGGTATATAGTTTGTCGCCCGAAACATTTGGAACTTGTTCCAACTCCCAGAATCGTTTAACTAGTTCTTCAAGTGGACCAGACTCCTCAACTATGCTCACCAAAGAACACGCTTCAGTCCCTTGGGGTTGGTTTGATTTACACCGCCCTGACACCACCCAACCAAAAACAGTGTTTTGCAAAGTCAGTGTATTTTCTTGTTTAATTTTGCCATCTTTTAAAAGATCAAAAAACGCGTCTGCTCCGAGCAGCAGATCTACTTTTTGTGGCTTATAAAAGGCTGGATCAGCAAGCTGTATATTTGGAGGAATATTAATAGATTTAATTGAAACGCCTTTTTCTGGGTGATAAGAGGAGATAGATTTTAGAACGACGAAGTCAGCAACCATTTCATACTTTTGAATGCGAGAACTAATTGTTGTTTGCACAACTTGGTGCGCAGATAAGCTTGATTTTCAAATTCCCAACAAGTTAATTTCTTTTTGAATCCGTTTTAGCTGCAAACTTCTCGCCAACTCGTCCGTTATAAAATTGACCTGGGAACCTGAATCCAAAAGTACCCTGGCTGGCTGAATCTGACAAGAGCCACCTTTAATATCTACAATTGCTGTCGCCAAAACAACTTGCTGTGCATCGAGGGTGCTTGCATGATTCGACGACAACACGTTTGAGTGTTGCAAAGTGGGACCCCTTTGGCAAATTTAAAACGAGCCATGACAGAAGCAGCTGAGAATGATGGACATGTCGTGATAAAATGGTCATTAGACTTGCAGAACGAACATTTGGCTGTTTCTGGGGTTCTAATTGTTTGTGATACTGCCAGTGAAGTTTTGCCAAATTGCTTGTTTCTAGTATCTTGTTGTCCTTTGCGACCTATTGAGCGTCCACTTGTAGCCTCTTCAGCCGACAAATGCTGAAAACGCTTATTAAGGGCAGTAACACACTCAGACCATAACGGGATTTTTTGGTAATCTAAATTCTCTTCCCACCTAGAGCGAGTCTTTTCGTCAACCTTTGACATGACAATGTGAATTAATAGTGCGTTTGCAATAACCTTTTCGTCGCCAACGGACAACAAGGACTCATATATTGCCCATACTGTATCAATAAGCGACCGCAATGCGCTTGCAGGTGGACTTTGGATAGGCTTTTACAGTACCTAACGCTTCGCTTTCTAAGCAACATAATAAATGATTAAACTTTTCAACGTTGCTTAGGGATGGGTCACTATCAATTATGCTCGAAAATAATCCAATAAAGTTTTTGAATTCAGAATATTTACCACCAAACTTGGGCAACTGCATTCGAGGAAGGTGTCTAGTATTCGATAGAGTTGTATTAAACACTGATTCGTTTAGATTGCTTGACGGGGCTGGCTTACTGATAATAACAATTCTCTGGTTAGCACGCATAAATCTTCAAGTTCAGATCGCGATGCCAAGTCCGGATCGACATCCTCAATTTGCAGTTGTAACGGAAATACGCGATCTATATACGTATCTAAAATACTCAAACGACAATCCAACTGTTCAGAGTTAAACGAAATCTTTTTATTTTCCACGGCTTTAGCTAAACGATTTATATCCTTCTTAACTGAATCCAATTTTCTCAAAATATTTTCTGAATCAGCTTCTACAATAGAAGTATTGCTGTCAGAAGCTCCACGACGTTTAGGCATTTTTAGAAAGTTACAAACAAAATTTTAATTATTTAGCAAAGCTATAATTGTTGAAATGTTTTACTGTAACTCTGAACAAAATTACTCAAAACAATCGAACTCCGTATTAGTGATCTCCAATTAAATAAGCGCAATGATATCCAAAAATAATTTTTTTTTTTTTTTAATTATTGTGCAAAGCTGTTCTTACATATTCACAATGTAAAGGGCTCAATGTGGCTCGAATATAAGAGTGACTTCCAAATAGACGAGCGCAGTGCAAACAATGAGTGAAAAGCTACCATGCAAATCACTCAACTTTTTTGATGTATATAAGCTGGGCTTAGCTGCGGTCAAGGGGCTTAAATAACTGTATGCACTTATGTATGCAGCCACAGCAAAACGAAACTGGGACAAAGAGAAGACGATTACCAACGATACGGTACTTATTTTCTTGTGACCCTTTTTACTGGTACTTGCGAATTAGCGGTAATATATATGTGGCCTTATGCAATGTGCATCAGCCTTTATGAAATATATTTTATTAGGGTTTTACCTTGTTTGTTAGATGCCAACTATTTTTGTAATAAGGCATTCTCACTCTCAAACCAATTTTTGCGATGAGGGCTTTTAATCCAAATTTAATTGCCCGGCGTCCAGAAATCGGCTCCAACCAAATTTTCCAAAATGACTCCAACGACATGGCTCCAACGAAATGGGTCCGACGAAAGTGTCCAAAGATATAAACTCCTCGAAGTGTCCAATTTTATGGCACAAAATGTCCACCCGGGGGCGCCAAAATGTTCATGCAAATCACGAAGGCCAATACGGCAATTTATTTCCAACTAATAATTCGGACAGACAAGAATAGTACTTGTAGACACTTTCGTTTCCAAATTGAGAGTGATCCAATCACATTTATTCAAACTCTTCTAGAGCCATTATATGAGTTTCAAAGTTATAATAGTGGTTCTTGCGAGTGCGAGGGAGCAAAAGCTCTTTTTAATACGAGAGGGAAAGTTCGACTTCATGAGATCTTAGGTACTAACTGTTACATTCTTTTACAAAAGTAAATCGCCACCGAATTGACTGAACACCCCTCATATTAAGCGCATTTTTAGTAGAAATACAACTATTAAGCGCATTTTTAATAGAAATACAACTAACGTAGTCCGGAGGGCCAATTATCCCCACCGGCCCCAACAGATCCAAATTTCTAAATTAAAACTTTTACACTTTGACCGCTCTCTCTGCAATCCTTTAAGTTTTAGCAATACATTTAATTTGGTGTATTACTCATTACGATAGGACTATCACAGCAGATTTTCAATTTTGCGGCTATATAATAGTAGTCGCCTTCGCACACTCTCCTGGTGCGCTTCGTCACTACATGGACTGCCGTACATAGTGATAAAAAAGGGTACTAATAAAATAAATTTTGTCTTATGTTATTTCAGCGTTACAAAGGTTAGTACCACAGATATTTTCGCCATTAATAAATATACGCCTCCGGATGCAACACAAATTCTGCATTTCAGAATTTACATTTATTTTAGCCATGCCGATTGAGACTTCTTGGGACCACCAAAGATACACAGCTGCGGTCAAAATAGTAGCAGTGTTGCCGCCTTGTGTTTTTAAAAGTTTGATGTTGTAATTTTTTCTTATCCAATTAGTCTAATAGTAAAATTATAATCAATACAATATTACCAGGAAAAGATCAATTACAACAACAAACTTTTAAATACACAGGGCGGCAACACTACTACCATTTTGACCGCAGCTGTATACTTTTATGTTTTTTGACTATGTTTTCTAGAATTTGTTTCTGCCTTAAAAAAATATCATAAAAATTTTTTAAGTATAGGGTTTAAAAGATAAAGGGTGTATCTTTTAAAAAACTTTAACATCGAATCAAACCATGCATCCATTTGCCTCTGAGAGCTCCGCAAAGTTGGCCAATTTCAACATTTTTCGAACTTTGAGGTCCTTTTGCTAAGAATCCTTGCGTCGGGGAACTTTTTGGAAAACGCAGTTTAACTTGGGAATTCGTAACGAATCCAAAAATATAGCATCCATCGAGGTAAATTTAAAAAGCACTAAAAATGCTGCACAGTGTAATTATTAAAATTAAACTCGTCAAATTTTGCATTAGCTGAAAGGAAATGAATAATTTTATTTGTATTTGAGCACATTATCGACTTTCAAGTAGAAACGTAAACACACATTGTGTGTATGTATTGTATTGTACATGTATTGTACAAATCAAAACATATGCAAATATACATACGTATTTGGGCTAAAGTTCGAATCTTAAGATATTTAACTTGGAAATATTTTGGCTTTGTTTACAGAATTTTTTTTATCTTCTTCCATGGTGGAAATTAAATAAGGCTCTTACTTCTGCTACAAAATGAAAAATATTTTTTTTTTAAATAAAACCTAAGCATTTTATCCACAGGACTGACTATTGATCGAAAATCATATTGATCGGAACAGCAGTAAAAAGTTTTTAAAATTCAAAACTAATTTTAACTTAAATTGCCCTTTTTCCCTCCCCCTTCCCCGCAGCACTACCCCACCCCATCGGCAGTTTTCTTTGCTGCTGCTCTCTCGGCCGTCGCTCTCTTGCCATCCGCTCTCTGGGTTTCGCTCTCTCGGCGGGCTCCCACGAAATGAAGGAAATCTAAATAAATTCGGTAAAAATACTTTAAAAAAATGTTAAAAACTTAAAAAATTAAACTTAAGCATTTGGGCCATAGAATAACCATTTACCAAAAAATCATCTCGATCGGAGCAGCGGTTTAGATTATTTAAATCGAAAAGTTCATTTTAAATGTAGCCCCCAAATTATAGGGAATATCGAAATTTCTTTTAGATTTCTAATTAGGACCTTTCAAGACCTAAAATTCTGCAAAATCAAAATTTCGAAATTCCAACCACTTTAGAAGCTAAGCTTAAGTAAATCTAATGATTTTTTGCTCTAAATATTGGAGCTGTTTGGGGCCACTGGGGGGACATGTCGGACCTTAGTGGGCGCCTACGCCCTCAATGGAATACTGTGAAAAAATTTGGCTGCTCTAGCTCTTATGGTTTAGGCTGTGGTCGTATCCCCCTAAAAATCGGTCTTTCATTTTATAATCTTTAGAGATGCATGTGATCCAAGTAAAAGTGGTGAACTTGTATATTTTTTTTATCAGTTACATGTTATCAATGCAATTTTAATTTGCGCACAAATATGTATACGAAC
Source organism: Drosophila takahashii (assembly GCF_030179915.1). Lineage (NCBI taxonomy): Eukaryota > Metazoa > Arthropoda > Insecta > Diptera > Drosophilidae > Drosophila > Drosophila takahashii. The sequence goes on from NC_091678.1 coordinate 34,666,789, forward strand.
TAACTTATTATTTTCCGATTCCACATTTGATTGATAACACTATGCAGCATCAAAAATAAACCTCGATGAATGCTATATTTTTGGTTTCGTTACGAATTCCCAAGTTAAACTGCGTTTTCCTAAGAGTTCCCCGACGCAAGGATTCTTAGCAAAAGGACCTCAAAGTTCGAAAAATGCTGAAATTGACCAACTTTGCGGAGCTCTCAGAGGCAAATGGATGCATGGCTTGGTTCGAAGTTAAAGTTTTTTAAAAGATACTTGGAACGCGCCTGCCGATGTCATATTTTATTTTTTTTCTCATAGTTTTTGATATAGATACACGACATAAAACAGCTGATCAGAGGGAAAATAATCGGCCTTAATTTCTGGAGAGATTCTTTACTTTTGTGCGGAGACGTAATAAAGGTAATTACTCTTGTTATTATTCCTGGTCTTACATGATATTACAAGACATGGATACCTAAGAACTGCATTCGGCCAAGCAAAAACCGGGAATGCTTCAGGCATTAAAAATGTTTAATTCCAATGCTTGGGTTGTAAATATTATTAAAAAATAAACAAACAAATAATACAAAAAATTTTATTGTGGACAATCAGATACTGCAAGGCAGTGCAAAACCAAAACTGCGAGGGTCTGGAAAAACCAAAACTGGGAGGGTGTAGAAAAGCAGATATTGCAAATGGAGGAAAACCATAACTGAGTACGTGTGGAAAATCTATAATGCGGGAAGTCGAAAAACCAGTGGATTTTGTCCTGCATTCTTCTGCCAGAGATCCAGATGTAAACCTCATTCCCCCCTTACTTTTTGTGTCACCCCGTGTATTTTGAAACCAGAGATGGAAGAAATGTAAGGGGTGAATGAGGTTTTGTCCCTTCCGCTTGTATGGAGAAACCTGATGAAAATATGTTATTTTCCAGAGGAATTTTCACGGTGGGTATCTAATAACCGTCACTCAGCTAAAGGGAGTGCGAGGGAGATGGATATATAAAATTTTGATTGCACATAATTTTTTAATGAATGGTAGATTTGAAAAATGTCTTCTACATTTCGATAGGTATAAATATACACAACAAAATTGCATTTATACTTCTCGGAAATCTTTAAAGGTGTGGGCGCCAGACACATTTTAAAATCGTTAGTGGGCGATTGTGCGCGTTAGAGCGTGGCGCTCGGCTGAAATAAACTTGCGCTGCGTAGGAAGCCCAAGAATATGTGTGGGAAATCTCAACTTTCTAGCTTTTGTAGTTTCCGAGATCTCAGCGTTCATACGGACAGACAGACGGACATGGCTATATCGACTCGGCTAGTGACCCTGATCAAGAATATATATACATTACAGGGTCGGAAATTCTTCCTCCTAGCTGTTACATACTTTTGCACGAATACAATATACCATTTTACTCTACGAGTAACGGGTATAAATATACATGTGGTTATAATTTTTACGCGGTTGTGAGGACTAGTTCCCAATAATACCAATTACTCAGATGTTTGGAATTTTAAATTAGGCTTATTTTGACAAAAAAGGAAAAGGGTACATATATGCATATATGATTTTTATAGCAAACGTTAGAAAAGCATACTTGTTTTTTATAGCAAACCCGGAAACTTCGGAATTTCGGGGGTGAGCCCGCTAATATATAGTATTACCAAAACCGATGTTCGCCGACATTTCGAATTATGTGGCCTATATAATTGGACTAACGTTTATTATTTTCGCTGAAATCTACTCTCAATACATCACGGCATTTAGTGTATCCAAAAATAACGTATATTATTCTTTCGAAATAGAGAAAAAAAAACCATATTAATTACAAAATAATTTGTACTAAAACTAGAACAGAAATATTCGATCCGATTACATCCGTACAGTGGGACCGTACTTTTGTTAAAATATTAATTACACTATGCAGCACCCAAAATTTACCTCGATGGATGCTATGGATGCTATACGACGCAAGGATTCTTAGCACAAGCACCTCAAAGTTCGAAAAATGCGGAAATTAGCCAACTTTCCGGACGTATCACAGGCATACGGATCCATGGTCTGTTTTGATGTTAAAGTTTCTTAAAAGATATACTCTTTAGTTTTTGACTTATTAAAAAAAAGTCAAAATCATTAAAAATTCCCTAACAAATTCGAGTGTGGCAGTATATCCTTACGACTTTCGATTGGTTCATAAGATTCCAATTCGCTTTTGAAAAATTATTAATTTGTTATATTAATTTTTTGTGTCAATTACAATTTAAAATTTATTCGTAATGGCAACCGCAGTTTTAAACCAATTTATTGCCACAGATGATCGCCTGAGCCATTTCCAGGCCAGCGTCAACAGTCCAGATGGTTTGATTCCATCCGTATTCGCCTGCAAGGTCCGCCGCGACCAAGTCCAAGCTTTATGGCAAAAGGTTCAGGACGCATACGACGTATGTTTAAAGTGCATTGTAGCAGTAGGCGAAAAAGCCGCAGACTCCAAATTCGACCTCAAATTGAAAAACTTTCAGACGTTCAATATATACGAAAAGTTGGCCACTCAGATCTTCTAACAAATCGAGCAGGGCTCCTCCCAATCATCTGAACCTCCAGCATCTTCTCCCCAAAATCAAATTTCGTTTGGCTGTCAGCTTCCTCCGATCGATACGGAGATTTTCTCATGCGATTATCTTCGCTGGCCGACTTTCCGGAACCTTTTCACGGTGATCTACATAGACAATCCGAGTCTTACGCCTGTTGAAAAGCTGTACCATTTAAATTCCAAAACCAGTGGCGAAGCTCATGATATAGTTTCCAAGTCCCCACTCATCAAGATGTGCTTCCGCTCAGCTTAGACATATCTAACTGAGCGTTTCAAAAACAAGCGATTTCAGGTGAACAGCCACCTAAAAACATTGTTCAATGTGCAATCAATACAACAAGAGTCTGGAGATGCCTTGAAGGAACTTCAAAACACCATTCTGGGGTGTTTAACAACTCTCCTTACAACTCTTCGGCATTAAAATTGAGAATTGGGACCCTATATTAGTCTGCGAAATATGGTTGAAATTCCTACTTGAGTAGAGCTAAAAAATTTAATTTTAGCTGAGCGTCATCGAACATTAGAGGCCGTCGATAGTATCCGGTCTGATAATTCACTCAACGTCCAGCCCAATAAGACACATCGAATGGCAGAATTGCCAAGAATAAATTCATTCACTACGAGGGTATTTCCAATACCCAAATACCCGTGCGTATATGACCACGCATCCTAAAAATTACTGTGAATGATCGTTCAGCCTACATCCGCGATAAACAGTTGTGCTTGAATTGCTTTGCAACCAGCCATCCACTAGGTGATTGCACAAGCGCCAAAATCTGCTTGACTTGCCAAAGTCGGCATCATATGCTGTTGCATCCAAGCAACAATTCTACAATTCTTCCGAGGCCAGTGTCCGCCGCAATCCCACATAGAACTTCGTCCTTCTCAGCGCAAATTGTCAACACTAATGAAACTCGAAAATTGTCTACTCTGAACCTCCACCCTAAATTCTGAGAGAATTTACTCTCATGTTCCTAAGGTCATTGAATTTGTTTGTGTGAAAGTTTCCCTGCAATCCTTATCTATTTTTATTTTATGTTATTATATTCCACCTGGCTCTGGTGACTCTTATATAACCAAATTATTATTTACTTCCCTTGTCCGTCCTATATTGGAATATTGTACTTCGGTTTGGAGCTCACAATACCAAGTGCACATTGTCCTTATAAAGTCGGTACAAAACAAATTTCTGCTTTTTGCCCTTCGTAGTTTGAACTGGGATCAAAACGTAAGGCAATCTTTTTACCAGAGCAGATTATTATTGCTTAATTTACCGACACTTGCAAATCGTAGGAAAATGCTTGGTACTATTTATATGCATAATCTTATAAGAGGTGATATTGATTCTCTTAAATTTGAACTAACTAACTAATACGAAATTATCATCTTTTAATTTGCCACGATGTACATCAAATTTTAGTCTGCACGAGCTCTTTCGCGTTCTATGTTATAAATATAACTACCTTTATCATTTAATTTGCACTCTACTTCTATCACGCTTGTTGTGACTATTCGCACCCGATCGTCAAAGTTGGGGGGTCTTTCACACACTTTGTAAATGGAAACGAAGAAGGATGTAGAACTTCACCAGTTGTAAACTGTATTTACTTTCAATCTTTGACTTATTGTAAATTAATGTACAAAATTAGGGAATAGAACAAAATCGGGTTTAAACGCGACCAGCTTCTCTTTTTTGTCTTCCTTTTTCTCGTTGTTGCGTTGCGAATGCCAGCAGAATTCGAACATTCGCTGTTAACACTGCCGTTGTGCACTGCTTCTCAGAGTCGCCAGAAACAGCTGTCCAGCTTGTCCAAAAATGCCAGAAACACCCGTTCATGCCGCCCCCAATACTGGACCCAGTATTCCAAGCCTTCGACCATGCTGAACTCTAAAAAAAGGTTAAAGTATATTTGCGCACTTTGCGCATTTATAATGAAATATGTTGAATAGTGTAAGGCGGGAGCGGGAGCGCAATAAAGCTTTAATCGCGCTCGCGAATTCGCCCCGTCTCTCGCCCCTTTCGTTAAGTTAGGCTTAAGCGTTTATATATTGAAATTAAAGAGTCAGTTATTATATGAATCTCATTGCGCAAACTCCCTTTCGTCGTCGCCAAAAATAAAATATCAAATTTCCCTGCAATCACAAGTTTTCGCGTTGTAATACAAAATAGTATTAATTTTTCATAGTGACCCCGACGTGATTAGCAGTGAAACTCTAGTTGTTATTTTTTTTGGTGAAACAAACAAATTAATCAAATAAATCGCGCCGGCCCCTTTTTTAAACATTAAAGTGATTTGTTGCTGCCGATTTAATTCGTCGTTGCTGCCGCCAAATAAAATTGTTGCCGCCAATTAAATTTGTTGGAAGTTTGGAAGCTGCAGTTTCTTCGATTTCCATTGCCGCTGCTGTTCTCAATCGCCGTTAGCTGGACCTGTGTAGTTGTTGTTGCCGCTGCTTGTCGCCAGTTGCTGCCGATTTACTTCGTGGTTGCTGCCGCCAATTTAATTTCTGGGCCAGTGAAATTGTTGTTGCCGCTGAAATTCGTCAGTTGCTGCCTACTGAAATACGCCTTTATAATACGGCTGGAAAATTTTGGCCGCTGCAGTTCTCAACCGCCGTTATCGCCAAATTCACCGCTGTAATCCCCTACGCACAGGAAGGAAGGCATATGGATTCGAAGAGGAAAGTTACCGACGGATGTGAATCGTCCCACCAGGTATAGAGTGCTAAAAGTTGAAAGTTAATCTGTGGCGTTTTGTAAATTGCATTGTGTGAAAAATTCGGTAGATAGCGAGCATTCTAACCAAGAAATAAATAAAACTTGCATGCACTAACGATTATAATTCTGATAATTCCATACAAATATACATATTTCGAATTATAAATACATAAGTGAATCGCTTTGGACCAAAATCAAATAAATATTTGTCGGCATCCTGGCTGTTCAAAGAATAAAATTCCCCCATTTCTCGTCGTAGTGAACACCAATTATAGCTTTGCAAAAATTAAAAGGGTAAAAGTTAAGAGGTGTGAAAATTTCTAATTCGAGAATTAAATTCCAAATTTTCGGCCGCGCATTTTCCTCAAATTTCCCTCGCATTTCGCCATTTCCCGCGCTTTTAAGCGTCAGGTTTATATATTCGTTGCCCTTAGTTATCGGTCAGTGCATCATTCTCCGTTAGCATTGCGTTGAGCACCGCCACCCGTACACATACACACACACGCACAGACAGCGCAGCCCGTTATTTCAAGTTCTCTTTCGTCGTTTTCGTTTTCGATCGCTGGAACGGTGCAAGCGTTGCCGTTGCCTAAACGCTTGTTCTTTTTTGGTGTTTGAGCTTGGCGTGTGCTTCCCTACACGACGTGCGCTCGGCATATTATAATTATTGAATTATTATAATAAATTAGGATTCCTTAAATTAATTCCTAAATTCATTTAAATAACTCCCCTACACTGCTTGCGTTCAGCTTATTCCTCTCGTTGGTTATTATTTTTAAATTTAATAAATTTAAAAACAAATTTTTGTATACATTTACATAAATACAATTTCAAAAAAAAAAAAAATAAAATAAATTAAATTATAAACTCTTCGATACCAAAAAAAAAAAAAAAAAAATGCCAAAATCAGAAAGTAACAACAAGGACATCGAAGGGTTGAAAAACCAACGAGATGGATATATGAAGAGTATAGAGGGAACGCAAAAATATTTAAAGGAGGGTCGATTCTCCTTAAATACGGTTGAGTTAGAATGTCGATTAGAAATCCTAAATACGCACATTGAAAATGCTTCGCTTATACAGAATAAAATCGAAAAATGGAGATGATGAGTACCGCGAAGAGTTAGAAGAGACTGCGATAATAGCAAAATCGTTGCTAATTTCCCTAATCGCGGAAACAAAGCTTAAGAGCGTTGATAATTCCGCTCCGCCGGCAACGCGCACACCCCAATGCCGTTTGCCGAGCGTCGCTCTTCCAACCTTTAGCGGAAAACATTCGGAATTTAAAAATTTTATAAGCCTTTTCGAAACTTTGGTTGACAAAGATGACACGCTGCACGATATCGAAAAATTTAACCATTTAATATCGTGTTTGGCTGGAGACGCGCTAGGAGCAGTCAGGGCATTCCAAGTTACAGCGAATAATTACCCAAAAGCCTTGGCTAGCCTAAGGCGGGTGTACGATAATGATTGTTTAATTTTGTTTGACAATATATCGACACTATTTAATCTGCCAAAGATTTCCCAGCCATCAGCTACAGCCTTGAGAAACCTGATCGACACAGTCACAGCGCTGTACGTTTCTCTTTTGTCCATTGGGGATGACAAACGTATTACGAATGCCATCCTCATCCATCTAGTAATGGGCAAAGTCGATGCAGGAACTAAAAGAAAATGGGAAGAACAGTTAGATTATACTTCGCTTCCTCTTTGGAGCGAGTGTGAGTCGGCCCTGAACAAGCGCTATCAGCATATGGTTGCCGAAGAAGCGTGCAAGCCAAAAATTGTTCAGCAGACCCAGGCTTATCCTAAGAAGAATGGAAATCGGAGTTTTTCGTTTGTTGCTGCCATAGACGACCCCGAAGTATGTGTGTTTTGCAACTCAGCAGAACATCAAGTAGGAAATTGCACTGCTTTTGCTGCCCCAACAGTTCAGCAAAGATTCGATTTTGCAAAAAAGGCTCCTTTAAGCTTTAACTGCCTCCGAAAGGTCCACACGGTAAAAAGATGCAAATCGAAAAGATGCAGGGTGTGTAAGCCCTCACACCACACATTGCTGCACATTTACTCGCCATCAAATCACGCGTTGCCAGCTCCTCCTCAGCCCACGCTCTTGCAGAATACTCCATCCACTTCGCATGTTATGAATGCGACTGCATCGGATAAAGTTATTCTTGCCACAGCCATCGTGAGCGTCCAACAAAAAGTGGCGAATTAGTTTTGGCTCGAGCGCTGCTCGATTCTGGTTCTCAAGTAAGTTTTGTGACCGATGAGCTCGCTCAGAGACTTCAGATTAAGAGAGAGGACGTGTGTTTGAGCTTGCGGGGCATTGGTGAAACTAATGCTCAAGCAACCAAGAAAATTCACACGATAGTTAAGTCGAGAGTGGGTAGCAGTCAATTGTCGTCCGAATTTTACATACTTAAAAATATTTCTGGTTATCATCCGGATCAAACGGTGAACACCAGCGGCTGGAGGGTGCCTGAAAATATTCAATTGGCAGATCCATTCTTCTTCAAGCCCCAAAAAATAGATATGCTTATAGGCGCAGATAAAGCAAGGGCCTGAGTTTCCCATTTTGCAAAAAACAGTTCTCGGCTGGATAGTCTCAGGGAGATGTGCCTCAGAAAAAATAAGAAATACGGAAAAGTTGGTACATCTCAGCTGCCAGGAGGAAGTGTTGGAGTCAATCGACACAACCCTGCAGAAATTTTGATCTGTTGAGGACTTGCCGCCCAAGGCCAAGGTCCATACTCCTGAGCAGCAACTTTGTGAGCAACACTTTGAGAAAAATACTCAAATATTGTCGTCCGGGAGATTTTCGGTTCGTCTGCCGTTCAAATCTGACCCAAACACTCTTGGTTCATCATATGAAGTTGCAAAACGTAGATTTTTGTCGCTTGAAAGAAGATTATCCAAAGATCCTTCTTTAAAAAAGATGTATCTGGAATTCATGGAAGAATATGAAGCGATGGGCTATGTCTTTCACTAACAATAAAACTCCAGACAGTCCGCACTATTTCATTCCGCACCAATGCGTGCTGCAACCTCAAAGCACCTCGACAAAGTTGAGAGTGGTATTCGTCGCCTCGAGCCGTACATCGACGCAGGTCGCGTTGAATGACATCTTGATGGTTGGCCCCACCATTCAAGAGGAGCTGTATTCGACCCTGCTTCGGTTCAGACTGCACAAGTTTGCGCTTGCAGCAGACGTAAAAAAGATGTATCGTCAAGTAATGGTTGACGAAGCTGACCGAAACTTTCAGCTCATAGTGTGGAGACGAGATCCATCTGAGTCTCTAAAAATCTTCAAGCTGAACACAGGATTCGTGTCCAAAAGCCGGCGAGGTCATTTAGAATGACTTTTATGTTGACGATTTGTTGACTGGCACCAGATGCGTTGAGAACCTGTTAAGCCTTCGGGACGAAGTTTCTCAGGTATTGCAAGAGGCAGGATTTGAATTGGCAAAGTGATTTTCTAACTGCCCAGAGTTATCCGCATCTGAAAGCGCTGTCATGCCGCTAACGGCAGACTCAGACGTAACTAAGACCCTTGGCGTGGTTTAGTTGCCGGGTAAAGATTACTTTCAATTTCGGTTGGATGACTCTTTCCTGGATCTTCGTGCGACAAAACGAAACATACTGTCGGTGACTGCCCGACTTTTCGATCCGCTTGGCCTGTTGTGCCCTCTAGTGACTAGGGCAAAAATGTTGTTGCAGGAACTGTGGCTTCGAAAGTTAGACTGGGACGAGTCGCTGCCGATGCAACTGCAGACATCTTGGGAAGGTTTTAAGGGAACGCTGTTGCAGCTGCCCAAGATCAAGGTATCGCGATTCGTTCATACAGACGCCAAAGCCCCGGCAGAAATACATGGTTTCGCTGACGCTTCCATGCGAGCATATGGAGCGTGCATCTACGTTCGCACTAGTACCGCTGAAGGTTTAAAAGTATCTTTATTGACAGCAAAATCCAAAGTAGCTCCCCTCAAGACGAAAACTTTGCCCCGCCTTGAGTTGTGCGCAGCTCACCTTCTTGCGGATCTTTATAATCGTGTAAGACCATTGCTTAATTTTCCGATCACAAAGGTGTTCCTATGGACGGACTCGGAGATCACTCTGCATTGGATCAAAACGCATCCGTCGTCGTTGTCGGTTTTCGTCTCAAGCCGAGTTGCAGAGATCCAAGAGTGGTCGGAAAAAGCAATTTGGTGACATGTCCCCACGAAAGTAAACCCAGCGGACATCGTGTCACGGGGATGTGACGTTGAGGAACTCACAGCTTCCATTTGGTTCGGTGGGCCGTCGTTTTTGCTCGATGCAGAAAAAGATTGGCCTGTGAATCGACACTTCGAAGTACCTGCTGATGTCATGTCGATGGAATTACGCAAATCAGCTTTGGCGCTTGTGGTTATCCCAGAGCCTAGTTGTGTGCTTCAGAAAATAGAATCCTTTTCGTCGCACATAAGGCTTCTAAGGGTTTTCGTGTGGGTCTTTCGGTTTATTCAAAGATGCAAAAAAGTGTCGCAGCCTTTTGAAAAAAGTATTACTCCAAGAGAACTGAATTTTGCGTTCGAGAAAATAGTGGAAGTTATCCAATCTCACGAGTTCCGTGACGACATAGGCAAAATTCGGAAAAATAAACCGGTAGCAACGAATATTCAAAAACTAAGCCCTTTTCTCCAGGAGAAAAAACTAGATTGGTGTTCCTCGACATTGCTGCGAGTTGGGGGTCGGTTATTGAATGCTCCTATCCCGTACGAAGCCAAATTCCCGTTGTTGTTGTCGAAAGGCTCACAGTTTGTTAAAGCCTACGTGTCCTACCTTGTAAGTCCTACGTGTCCTATCTTGTAAGTCTGTTGCGAGAAAAGATATGGTTGGTTAATGCGCAGGAAGTTTGCCGCAGAACAGTTCGGTCTTGCATTCGTTGCTTTCGGTGCAAGCCTCAACTTTTGACGCAAATCATGGGGAACTTGCCATCAGACAGACTTCGAGCTCTCCGCCCCTTTAATATCTGTGGTGTTGATTTTTGTGGCCCATTTAACACAACGTAACGTATCCGTGGTAAGCCGCCGTACAAATCATACGTGGCATTGTTTGTATGTTTTGCGTCCAAAGCGGTACACTTAGAGTTAGTGTCCGACCTCACCACTGATGCGTTTTGGTTGGCATTCCAAGAGGTTCGTGAGTCGACGCGGGATTCCGGAGAAGGTGTGGTGCGACAACGCGACGAACTTCGTCGGAGCCGATCGCCACATGAGAGAGTTCCGGGCCCGTCTGGAGGAGCAGGGGGGCGGTATCGCAACATTCGCATCAAGAAGAGGATTCGAGTTTGCGTTCATTCCGCCCAGAGCACCTCACTTCGGCGGACTTTGGGAGGCAGGTGTGAAGTCTGCAAAGCACCTGTTCCTTCGGACGGTCGGCGAAGACATCCTGACCGCGGAGGAGCTCGGAACTCTCCTCACCAGCGTGGAGGCCGTTCTCAACTCCAGGCCCCTCGGAGCGATCAGCACGGATCCCAACGACGGCGAAGCACTAAGCCCAGGCCATCTCCTGATCGGCGGGCCCCTACTAGCTCCACCCTCAGCAGCGCTCCCGGACCAAGTCAGCCCAACCTGCTTGCGACGATGGCGCAGTGTCTCGTGTCTCAGGAACAGGTTTTGGCAGCGATGGTCCCGGGAGTACGTCTCGAGCCTCCAGGCGAAAAACAAGTGGCACCAGGAGGTTACAAACGTCGCCGTGGGAGCTCTCGTCGTCGTCGCCGAGGACAATCTTCCGCCGCAGCAGTGGATGATCGGTCGGATCGTGGCGGTGCACGTCGGCGCTGACGGCAAGATCCGAGTGGCGGACGTGAAAACAAAGGATACGACGTATCGGCGAGCGGTCCATAGGCTGGCGGTGCTGCCTGTGGCGTGCTGATGACGGTGGTCCTTCAGAGGGGGTGGTGTTTGCGCACTTTGCGCTTTTATAGTAAATGATAGTGTAAATGATAGTGAAACCTTGTCTAAAAACTACTTTATTTATAGAAATGATCGTCCGTGTCGTCGTGGTGGTGGGGTCCTTATTGCGGTTAAATCCAACTTGACTTCAGAGCTTATTAACTGTCCTAACTCCTCAAGTATTGAATTTATTTCTATCAAACTCTCCCTTCCAAAGTCTAATATGTTGATTACCTGCTCTTACATACCTCCAGGGTCTGAAATAGACATGTATTTACTCCACCTGTCCTCCTCTATCTCTCCCTGAAGATAATCATCATCCTACCCTCCAGTTATCTTTAAATGGTGTTTTCCACTCTGCGAGAGCTTCAGCAAGGCCACAGCTAAGATTTTGCTTTAGAAAAACTAATTATTCGCAGCTTTTGCATTCGTTATCTATAACTGATTGGTCATGCCTAACAGATGTCCCTGTTGCGGATGGTGTGGCGTATTTCTATGGTGTCCTTTATAGTTTGTTTGATAAATATGTACCCCTTTTTAGTGGTAAAACTCCTTACAGCTCTCCGTGGTTTACTCGTCAGCTTTCTTATCTTAAGAATAAAAAAACCAGACTCTTTAAACGATTTAAACAAACTGGCTTGCAGACAGACTTTGCCAAATATTCGTTAATCAAATCAGACTACTTAAAGCATAATTCTGAATGCTACAATAACTATCTAGCTCGCTGTAAAAATGACTTTAAAAGTAATCCAAAACTATTTTATTAATTTGTGAATGCCAAACGAAAGTCTCAATCCTTTCCTCCCTCCTTGTTTTTTAATTCTGCTGTTGCTTCCGATGAAAATGGTGTTTCTAATTTATTTGCTGATTTTTTCCAATCAACTTATACCAATGCTGACAGTAGTAAAGATTTTAACTATCCTCATTCTCTACCTCATCTGGACTCAATCTTTAGTCCGGTTATTCTCGAAGCCGATGTTCTCCAGGGCTTAATCGCTTTGAAACTCTTCTTTTCAGCAGGACCAGATATGGTTCCAAGCTGTATTTTAAAAAATTGTGCAAATTTTCTTTCCAGTCCTCTAACAATCCTTTTTAATATGTCTATAAATCAATGTAATTTTCCATCCGCTTGGAAGGAATCTTTCATTGTTCCGCTGTTTAAAAAAGGTGTAACGAACTGATTATTTAGGTCTGCTCGCTACGAGATTCGTGCGGCTAGCTCCGTATAGTTGTGTGTTCGTCCCACCAAATTTATATAAGCGTGACCGCCCAGTAGATCAGTGAGAAAGCACAGAATTCACGGGTTCTTAGTGGGTTTATTACGGGTGTGAGAGTACAGTGATCTTGATATGGCCACTTGTGGCCGTCGACGACTCTTGGTCGCCTTGATGACTTGGTGCTCTCCTCGTTGACGGAGTGCTCCGGTTCTGTAGCTCCCTCGACGATCTCTGCAGCTCCCTGAAGATCCCTGAGGCTCCCTGAAGATGCTTGGCGTTGCTCGTCTCGGCTGTGTAGACTCGTAGCGTCTTAAGAGTTCAGCTGCGCGGGTTTAGGGAAGCGCCACCGTTCTCAGACTAGGGTGAACAGAGGTCGCGATCTCCAGGAGTGTCTCCACTCGATGCACCACCGTCTGTCCCTTGCTCTGTCCCGGATGGTCCCACTAGAGTTTCACTCAGATCGCGCTGGCAGTCCAAGTTACGCAAGGATGCTGCCGAGCGCTTCACTTCGCTTCTACGCCTAGTGCAAACGAACGTTCCGCCCTAGCTTCACCCTTTGGCTTATCGTCCTTGACGTTTTCGCGTAGGCTGGTCTGTCGTGGTGTGTGGCTGCTTGGCTTGACGTAGCGTGGCTTCTGATACTTGGGGTCTTGGACGTACGCCGATCCGGGACTACACGACTCAACCGTAGGGCTCTTATGGAGTTCTCCACTTGAGGCCACAGACGCTCGACCGATCTCCCTTCTGGCTCGTTTCACTCGGGGTTCCGACACACGCCGCTCCGGGACTACACAACTCAAACCGCAGGGCTCTTCTGGAGTGCTCCACTCGAGACCACAGCCGATTGACCGATCTCCCTTCTGGCCGATAGGATAGGATCTTCCCAAGCTCACGATTTCTTGTCGCAGGCTTTCACCACTCAAGATCTGTTCGACGCTCCAGGCTAGATGCGAGGATTTCGTTGAGACAGGAATGAAAGCGGATCGCCTTGACCTAGCCGTGTGACGCCCTCTGGACCTCAGCTACCTGTGTCTCAATTCGGAGATTCCTGGTGATCCAATCCCGAACGTCTCGACGTAGCGATCTTGATCCTTGTAGGTTCCCACGGCGTTGCTTCCGGCGACTCGACTTTCGCTGCTCTCTGACTGTTCACTGTTCTGGCTGACTTGTTCACGTGGATTATCTGGACTGCTCTTGATAGATTGACTCTTCGTGATCGACTCATCCTGCTGCCAGCGCCCGGCGGCTTTATATAGGGCCTCCGGGTACCGTTATTTCCCCTTTGCGCTCTATCGGCGGCAACTCTCCATTCTGGGTCCAAAGTCCGTGGTTCCCGTTTGACCCACTTGTCCTTCACGCATGGCCTCTGCTTTTATTTCTGCGTGTTGCTGCCATCCCGCCGTTCCCGATGGTGCATGTGGCACGCTTGTGTGTTGCTCCGTTGCGGAGATGTGGCCTTTGTCCATCGTCCACTGCAGAGTCCAAAGTCCGGTGTAGTTCCGTTATTTCCGTCTGCGCTCTGCCCGCGGCAACTCTCCAACGCAGGTCCAAAGTCCAAGGTTCCTGATTGACTCCTTTGCACATCGCCCACGGCCTTTAGTTGTTGTTCTGCTTGTTGCCGTCGTCCCGCTGCATTCAATGGTGCATGTGGCACGCCTGTGTGCCGCTTGGTTGCCGAGATGTGGCACTTGACCTCCTAGTCCGAAGTCCACGGCAGAGTCCAAAGTCCGGTGCGTGTTCCGTTAATCCCTTTTGCACCCGGCACTCTCGCTCTGCCGGAGAAGTCTCCACTTTCTCTCTCTCTCTGCACCCTCGTTCTCCCGACTCTCACTCTCCAAACTCTCTCTTCACCTTGAAGTCTCCACTCTCTCTTCGCTGCGAAGTCTCCACTCTCTCTTGGCCGCGCCGCTACTACGCTAATTCGCCGTAACTGGTATGCGGCCGGCGATCCGTTATTGTTGTTGCTGCTATTTGTGGGGAGTTATTCAACTCCTCACATTCCCCCCTTACTTCGGGAAGTTTTTAAAGAAAACTCGTTCCTACTCTCTGGCGTTCGCTAGTGTATCCTAGCCATTGAGTCCTTGCGATGACCTTGTTGATTCCCTCGGCGCTCCCTCGGTGCTCCCTCGTTGCTCCCTCGACGCTCCCTCGACGCTTTCAACTCCGAGAGTTTCTACGGCGCCAGTCGTCATCTCTGCAGCAATTTGAACTTCCCGCGCCGCTCCTCCATATGGCCACACTGGGCATCGATAGCCGTCGGCTATCGCTATGCCAGCGGCCCGCAGTTTGAATTTCCCGCGACGATCTCTGAACTAGTTCCCCTCTGAACCGATATTCATAACCTATCGATATTCCTCAGCTATCGATATTGCAGGTGTAGCGTTGCCACATGATCGCAGCGATATTCACCATGATATTTCCATTTTCGTGTGCCCATCGATCGCACTATCGTCCAGTGACAATCGACCGCCTTATCGAGGCGCCCCCGTCCCTAGTTCATGGTGAGTTGCAAAAATTGTTCCCGTGAGTGCACATTCGGTGATTTTGTTCTTGTTTTCTAACCCTTCCAAATTATGCCCTTCCTTGCCCTTGGGTCTTGGGTCAATGCCCCTGACCGGTCCGGCTGCGGCGGAACCGTGGATTGCCGCATTCTGTCAGCCAATGGTTTGTTTACCACTTTGGTTGTGGTGAGTTGCCCAATTGGCTGGACCGGCATTTACTCTGTTTATATTCCAGGGTTTTTGTGTTTTTCTTCCGTTTGGTGATTTCTCTCAGGGATGTCTGGCTAGATACGGTATAGCCCTAAAGCTGTACCGTCTCCCCCCTTTCTTCGGGGCACGTAAAAAAAAAAAATCTCCGTGCATATGATTTCCTGCGTGGCTTCATCTTGTGCGTTTCTGTTTCCCGCGGCGTGTTCTTGGATGCCTCTGGTGAATGCCCGACGACCAGTCCGCTGCTAGTGTGTGTCCTTGTGTATTCTGTGTATCAGCGTATCTGTGTATTCTGTGTATTCTTCAAGTTCCCTGGAGTTTCCACGGAGTTTCCCTATAGTTTCCTCGGATTTACCTTGTAGTGTCCCTGGAGTTTTCGTAGAATCCTTGGAGTGATTTCGTAGTATTCTTGGAGTGATTTTGTAGAATCCTTGGAGTTGTCGTAGTATCCTTGGAGTTTTAATGCTGTGGTTCGTTTGTTGTTTAAGCTCGCTTACATGTATGGTCCGCTCTTTCTTTGTGTTTACATGGCGTATTTTGCATATTACAGGCGAAACAAAATCCACGACCTGGAATGGCCCGTCGTATCTAGGGGCCAACTTTGCTGCAAATCCCACGGCCGCTTTCGATAAGTGGTGTTCTTTGGCCCACACGACGCCGCCCACTGCTGGTGTCCATTGCCTTTTTCTTAGATTATAATGTCTGGCTTGATCTTGGAAGGCTCTTTCCAGATTTCGCCGTACGATCTCAAAGATCTCCCTGAGTTTATCGTCAGGGGTTTCGGTCGCTCGTCCGGTCCCCAAATTTTCTCGATCGTATAGGGCGCTTGGTAGTCTGGGCTCTCTGCCTTGAGTAAGAAATGCCGGGGTGTAGCCAGTGGATTCCGAAACGCTGGTGTTTACTGCAAGCATGATTTCCGGCCATTTCTCGTCCCAATTTCTCTGGTCCTGCCCGGCGAACTGCGCAATCATCGTTTTTACAGTCCTATTTGCTCGCTCGGTCGGGTTCTCTTGCGGGGTGTATGGAGCTGTGAACTGTTGTTTGATACCCATATCGGCTAGGAAACCCTTGAAGATTCGGCTGGCAAATTGTACTCCGTTGTCCGTAATGACCACCTTCGGGACCCCGTGCCTTGCGATTATTCGTTCTCTGAAAGCTTTCTTTAGTGATTCGGCCGTCGCGCTGCGCAGTGGTACTAACTCAGTCCACTTGGAGAATCGGTCTATCAGTACTAGCAGCATTTGGTTGCCGTGCTTTGGACGCGGCAGGGGTCCGACGAAGTCCGCGCATACCGTTGCCCATGGTTCCTCTGGCACCTGCGTTAGCATTTTGCCAGCCGCTTGCATGTGATTCGGCTTGAATCTCATGCATATCTCGCATTTTCTCACATGGGCTCGGGCATCTCTGTGCATGCCTGGCCAGTAATATCGTGCTGCCAGCCGTGCAATCGTCCTTCGGCTTCCAACGTGGCCCGCTGAAGGTGAGTCGTGGTTCTCTTTTAGCACCGTTTCCCTTAGAGCTTTAGGGACGCACATCTTCCACGTTGCGACATCCTCGCTGCCTGCTCGGTGTGGTATGTTTCTGTATAGGGTGTCACCTTCCATCACGTAGTCCGGGTACTTTTGCGGTTGGGTCTTAATCTTCTCGCGCATTCCTTGAGTCCAGCTGCATGCTGCAGATGCTTCCGCCGCCGATGTCTCCTTGATCCCTAGAAGCGTTTCTGGTAGTGGCTGTCTTGACAGGGCATCCGCCACCACGTTGAGCTGTCCTTTCCGGTACGATATCTCGAAGTCGTACTGCTGTAGCTCCAGGGCCCATCTGGCGATCCTTCCTGAAGGGCTCTCAATGCTGTTTAGCCACTTCAGGGCCATATGGTCGGTTACTACCTTAAAGTGGTAACCTTCCAGATATGGCTTTAGCTTCCGGATCGCCCAGACGATTGCTAAGCACTCCTTCTCAGTCGTCGAGTAATTCTTCTCGGCGCCGTTGAGTGTTCTGCTTGAGTAAGAGATTACCTTTTCGCCATTCTCCGTCTCCTGGGTTAGTATTACCCCTATGCCATATTCGCTCGCGTCCGTCTGCAGGGTGAACGGTTTGTCGAAATCCGGGCACGCCAATACGGGGTCTGCAACGAGTCTTGCCTTGACCCACACCCACTTGTTGCCCTTGCGTAGCAAATCGTTGAGTGGTTTGACTATTTTCGCGAAATCAGGTACGAATCGGCGGTACCACGATGCTACGCCCAGGTACTGTCGGAGTTCTCTTACTGTGGATGGTGGTTCTAGTTCGGCGATGGCTGCTACCTTTTCCGGATCCGTGCCTATTCCTTCGCTGGTCAATCGATGGCCTAGATACAACAGTTCCTTCTTGAAGAATTGGCACTTGTCTGGGTTTAGCCTCAGATTTGCTTCTTTCAGCCGCCGAAACACTTCTCTCAGGTTCGCTTTGTGTTCTTCTAGCGTGCGTCCGATCACTATTATGTCGTCCTGGTAGGCGAAAGCGTGGGGTGACATTTCCGGACCAATTAGGGGCTGTCCATATATTACGTAATCACCTAGGGGGGGGGAGGGGGTCATTGAAATGATTATGTTTGATTACATGGGGAGGGGGGCGGTCTTGTACAATGATTACGTAATCATTTTATATTAATTTTTTTATTTAAAGAATTTATTTAAAAACTTTTTTCCTTTAATTATATCGACAAACCAGGGACCAAAAATAAGTGTTATTGTAAATTTTTCATACAAAAAAATCACGCATTGTAGTTTACAAATCCGTAATGATTTTTATTTTTTGATTTTTAAAATAAAACTCAAAAAATAACTGTTATTTTTTTATTTTTATGAATAACAGTTATTCCCTTGACATTTTTGAAAAAATGAAATAATTAAAAAAAACATGATTCCCGTGTTTTATATAACTTACTAAAAATTTGTTAAAAAAGGCAACCGTGCATATTTTATACCTATATTTTTTTTAAATTTATTTTACCCACAAAATCGCCATAAATCAAGTTTGAGTTTTATTTTTGATCACGACGAATAACTGTTATTTGCCAACTTTTATTATAAAACTCAAAAAATAACAGTTATTCCTTGAGTTTTACTTTACAAATCAGAAAATAACTGTTAAAGTGTGATTTTTAAAATAAAACTTATAACAGTTACGGTCCCTGCTACAAACTTAAATAGGAAAGCAGAGAAAAAATTTTTGTAGTGGCTGGGCGGCGAATAAAAGAATGTTTAGTGGTTCAATCACACGAAGGACGCGAAGACCTGGAATGGCTTGACGAAGAGTATGTTGGGGATAATATCAGCGTAGACGAACCGAATGTGTCATACCAAACTTCATTTCTAAACAATATTAAAGAGTGGGTTGCATCTCCGTTTGAATCCACAGATTAAAACAAAAAAAATTTTATTCTGGGGATTACGTAATCATTGGGGGGGGGGGGTTGTTTATTGAATGATTACGTTTGATCACCAGGGGGGGGAGGGGGTCAAAAATCACCAAAAACGTGATTACGTAATATATGGACAGCCCCTTACTTGGTCCAAAACTCGTTGAAAAGTCGCGGATGCCGAATGGAGACCGAAAGGCATAACCCTCCACTGGAACAAACCTTTTCCGGGCACCGTGAAAGCCGTGTATTGCCTGCTGCTTTCCTCCAGTGGGATTTGCCAGTACCCATCCTTCAGGTCCAAACTGCTGATGTACCTCGCTTCTCGCAGTTGGTCGAGGATATAATTTATGCGCGGCATTGAGTAGGCATCCTTTATCGACTTTGCGTTGATCTGCCTGAAATCGACACAGAGTCTCCATTTGATCGTCTTCTTCTTCACCATCACGATGGGGGAGCTGTATGGGCTCTTTGAGTGCTCTATATACCCCATTTCGAGAAGCTCATCCACCTTCGCATAGGTCTCCCCTTGAACTTTGGGATTCTTGGGGTAGTATCGTTGCTTGATTGGTTTGTCGTCTTTCATCGTGATCAGATGCTCGGCCATGTTCGACGTTCCCGTCATGGTGTTGAAGTCGGCTAGCTGTTCCTCCAGGAATTTCGCTGTGTCGTTATCCTCGCTTGTGTGTTGAACGACTGCCTCCGATAGCTTTTCCTCGAGCCACCCATTGTGTCGGTTCCTGGCCGGTATTGTGATCTCGTGGCCGGCACACTTTATCTCGGTTCCGACTTGCGTGAGGAAATTCCATCCTAACACCAACGAATCCACTACCCCTGGTAGTATCAGCAGGCTCATGGTCAATCGCTTGTTTCCGAATGCGATTTCTACCTCCAGCTGTGCATTGATTCCGCCACATCTCCCGTCTGCCAACCTAACTTGCCGTCTTGTCCTTGTGATCTTTCCAAGGGCAGCCAGATTGTCCGCCAGTTCCTCGCTTATGAAGCTCGCTGTTGCCCCGGTGTCGATTGTGGCTTTATACGTGCCTCCACCTATCGTTACCGCTGCGGACAACTGCTGCTCCTCCTCGATCAGCTTGCCAGTTAGTTTGGAGAGGAAGCATTTTGCGATCCCCGCCCGCCTCTCTGCGGCTGAGGTTGCTGACCATTTCCCACTCTTTGGCAGCACTCGACGCTCCTGATACCCACTTTGCCGCACACCCAGCAGAACAACAGGCGCTGGTTTCGACAGCCGCGTTCCCAGTGCCCGTGACCGCCGCACTTTCGGCAGGCCTCCTGGGGGTCTGTGATGTGGGTACTTTCCCGTGGCCTCTGCGTTGTGATTGGTGGCCTCCACAAGGGGTTTGTTGGCTGCCTCTGTTGGTGTTGTATCGGCGGCCGCTGGCGTTCATACGGTGGGTTGGTTGCCTGTTGTCGGTGGTCTTGTAGGGGCGGTGTCCATTGACTGTTCCCACGGGGTTCCTGTCCTCGCACCGTCTGCACATCGTTTGTGCCTGAGCTGCTGGTTTTGCCCTGGCGAATTTGTTCTCCTGGGCAAATGTCTCCCGTTCCTTCTCCAGTTCCTCAAACTCGTCGGCTAGGTCCATGAGTGTATCCAGGTCTGCCACTGTGTATGCTCTGAGGGCGATCTTTAGGTTCGGTGTGCAGTTCTGGCGGATGATGGTGAGGGCCTCTGTCGGCGAATAATTAAGTGGCCTCATCATTGCCTGTATGTCGATCATGTAGTCCTTAATCGTCTCCCCGTAGCCTTGCTTCCTCTGCTTGACTTTGTCTGAAAGTGTGGAGAAAAAGTTTCTCGGCAGCAAGTATGTGTTAAAGCTCTGGATGAATTCCGCCCATGTTTGCCACTGTTTGTTGTTGGAGATGAACCATTTCAATGCCCTCCCCTTCAGTAATTCCGGCATGGCGCGGGGAATCATATCCAAATCCAGGCCGTATGTATTTGCGGACCACTCCACTTGCTCCAGAAACTCGAACGGTTTCTCAATTCCGTCGAACTTAAACGACCTTTCGCGGACTTGTTTCGCAACCTTTGCATAATCTGGTTGGCTGGGTGTCGGAGTCCGTACCGGTGCTGCTGTTTTCTGTACGCACTCTGTATTTTTCCTCTCCTGGCTTGGCTCCCTCTTTTGTGCCTCCTTTTGCATGTTGTCGATGCTCAGGCTTGCCAATAGATATTCCCCTTCGGCGGGAGTCAATGTGATGCTTGGGGCTGTTTTCTCGGTGTATGCTGCCTCCAGCTCGACCCAGATCCCGGCCAGTTCCGGGTCGTTCTCCGTCTCAGAATAGTATTCTGACAATACCTTTCTTTTGTCGTCTGTTTTTCTTTCCAGAGCGATGTTTAGCCTCTCTGCGACGTAGGAAAAATCCTCTGTCTTGAGGCGGTAAATCCACTTCTTTCCCATTCTGCTTTATGTTGCTTTCACTGCTGGGACAATCACGTTTTTGGCGCCAGATGTAACGAACTGATTATTTAGGTCTGCTCGCTACGAGATTCGTGCGGCTAGCTCAGTATAGTTGTGTGTTCGTCCCACCAAATTTATATAAGCGTGACCGCCCAGTAGATCATTGAGAAAGCACAGAATTCACGGGTTCTTAGTGGGTTTATTACGGGTGTGACAGTACAGTGATCTTGATATGGCCACTCGTGGCCGTCGACGACTCCTGGTCGCCTTGATGACTTGGTGCTCTCCTCGTTGACGGAGTGCTCCGGTTCTGTAGCTCCCTCGACGATCTCTGCAGCTCCCTGAAGATCCCTGAGGCTCCCTTAAGATGCTTGGCGTTGCTCGTCTCGGCTGTGTAGAATCGACCCCTACTCGTAGCGTCTTAAACTCGCCAAGAGTTCAGCTGCGCGCGTTTAGGGATGATGACTAGGATGAACAGAGGTCGCGATCTCCAGGAGTGTCTCCTCTCGATGCACCACCGTCTGTCCCTTGCTCTGTCCCGGATGGTCCCACTAGAGTTCCACTCAGATCGCGCTGGCAGTCCAAGTTACGCAAGGATGCTGCCGAGCGCTTCACTTCGCTTCTACGCCTAGTGCAAACGAACGTTCCGCCCTAGCTTCACCCTTTGGCTTATCGTCCTTGACGTTTCCGCGTAGGCTGGTCTGTCGTGGTGTGTGGCTGCTTGGCTTGACGTAGCGTGGCTTCTGATACTCGGGGTCTTGGTCGTACGCCGATCCGGGACTACACGACTCAACCGTAGGGCTCTTATGGAGTTCTCTACTTGAGGCCACAGACGCTCGATCGATCTCCCTTCTGGCTCGTTTCACTCGGGGTTCCGACACACGCCGCTCCGGGACTACACAACTCAAACCGCAGGGCTCTTCTGGAGTGCTCCACTCGAGACCATAGACGATTGACCGATCTCCCTTCTGGCCGATAGGATAGGATCTTCCCAAGCTCACGATTTCTTGTCGCAGGCTTTCACCACTCAAGGCTAGATGCGAGGATTTCGTTGAGACAGGAATGAAAGCGGATCGCCTTGACCTAGCCGTGTGACGCCCTCTGGACCTCAGCTGCCTGTGTCTCAATTCGGAGATTCCTGGTGATCCAATCCCGAACGTCTCGACATAGCGATCTTGATCCTTGTAGGTTCCCACGGCGTTGCTTCCGGCGACTCGACTTTCGTTGCTCACTGACTGTTCACGACATAACCGTCAGCAATCGTCGTCGTAGTCGGACGTGTACTTTATCGCTCCTCCATCTGATCGAACTTTACCCGTGTAAACTACATTGATTAATGCCGAATCCGGACATCTGACAATTTTTCGGTGATCTTTATCTTACTGACAAGTTTTGATAGCTAAAAGACAGTGACTTTATACGTAATTCGAATGATCTTCTTAAGATTATAAAATAAAAGACCGATTTCACTGGTCGACAAAAAAAAAGCCCAAGAATAAAAGCTACCAAACCTGAAAGGATTTTAGCTCTAGATTACTACCTCATACTTGGAAACTTTCTATCACGTCGAAGTTTTGAGAAATCCGTGGTCAAAGTTCCAAATTTTCGATTTTTAGGCACTTTTTGCGACTTAATAGTAAGAAAACCCTTCGCAGCCCAGAGCCACAATTTAGCGGAAAAGGTACTTTGAACCTTTAACTTCAAGATTGTCCAATCACAAAGTTGGGCGATCTCTACTTCTTTAGCTACAATGGATTTTACTGAAGTACTTTTTGTCACTTTTTTTCATCTATAGTAGCCTGATATTTTTAATGTATTGTATGTGTACGGGTCTCAGTTCAACAAGGAAAATATCAGGCTACTATAGATGAAAAAAAGTGACAAAAAGTACTTCTGTAAAATCGATTGTAGCTAAAGAAATAGAGGTCGCCCAGCTTTGTGATTGGACACTCTTGAAGTTAAAGGTTCAAGGTACCAGTTCCTCTAAATTGTGGCTCTGGGCTACGAAAGGTTTTTTTACTATAAAGCCGCAAAAAGTGCCTAAAAATCGAAAATTTGGAACTTTGACCACGGATTTCTAAAAACTTCGACGTGTTGGAAAGTTTCCAAGGATGAGGTAGTAATCTACAGCTAACATTCTTTCAGGTTTTGTAGCGTTTATTCTTGGGCCAAGAAAAAGTCTTGATTTTGTCGACCTGTGTTTTTAGGGGGATACGACCACAGCCTAAACCATAAGAGCAAGAGCAGCCAAATTTTTTCATAGTATTCCATTGGGGGTGTAGGCGCCCACTAAGGTTCGACATGTCCCCCCAGTGGCCCCAAACAGCTCCAATATCCATATTTAGAGAAAAAATTATTAGATTTACTTAAGGTTAGCTTCTAAAGTGGTTGGACTTTCGAAATTTTGATTTTGCAGAATTTTAGGTCTTGAAAGGGCCTAATTAGAAATCTAAAAGAAATTTCGATATCCCCCATAGTTTGGGGGCTACATTTGAAATTAACTTTTCGATTTAAAAAATCTAAACCGCTGCTCCGATTAAGATGAGTTTTGGCTCAATAGTTATTCTATGGCCCAAATGCTTAAATTTAATTTTTTAAGTTTTTAACATTTTTTTAAAGTATTTTTAACGAATTTATTTTGATTTCCTAAGTTATTGCGTTGCATTTTGTGGGAGCCCGCCGAGAGAGCGAAACCCAGAGAGCGGATGGCAAGACAGCGACGGCCGAGAGAGCAACAGCCAAGAAATGGGGAGGGATAGTGCTGCAGGGAAAGGGGAGGGGAAAGAGGCAATTTAAAATGATTGTCGATCAATAGTCAGTCCTGTGGATCAAATGCTTAGGTTTTATTTTTCATTTTGTAGCAGAAGTAAGAACCTTATTTAATTTCCACCATGAAAGAAAGTAGAAAATTACTACAAATTCTGTAAGCAAAGCCAAAATGTTTCCAAGTTAAATATGATTAAGATTCGAACTTTTGACCAAATACGTATGTACATATGTATATTTGGATATGTTTTGATTTGCTTATATGTATGTACAATACATGTACATACACACAATGTGTGTGTATGTTTCTATTCGAAAGTAGATAATGTGCTTAAATACACATAAAATGATTTATTTCCTTTCAGCGAATGCAAAATTGGAAGAGTTTAAAACAAAGCATGCAAATAACTGTTAACCGTTTTTTTCCTTACGCTCTACTCCCGAGAACAACCGAAAAATAGCATGCCCCTCGTTCTCTCTCTGCGCAGCACACTTCGTTTCCTTTCGTTTTGGTTTTCGGTTGAGCCTTTTACGTTGAGCTGTTCGTGAGACGCTCTGTCACGAACCTCGTTCAATGAGAGATACGAATGTCGCTCGCACAGGGAGACTTATTAAAAGACCGATTGACTGAAAAAGTCATCGCAAAAAGTCTTTTCACTAATACAACTATACAATGTATTCCCTTTGAAAGTACGTGCGAGTGAAAGGGAGAGCAATATCGCCCAAGCACGTTAACGTTAACACATGCGCAAAAGACTTTTTGAAACGTCGTTCAGGAGCAATCGGTCTGTAAGCGAGCCGAGCAAAAGAAAGCCGAAAAAACTGCTCGTCGCCTGAGTGCGAGCAAAATTTCTGTACGAACAATTCAATCGGTTGCTCTCTGATTGTTTGCTCAAAGTCTCAGAGAAAAACAGTTATTTGGGGATTGCACGAATCGGTCAACAGTTATTTGCGAGCTATGGTTTAAAATTAATAATTACACAGGTCAACAAAATGGACTTTATTAAAAGGTGCAGGCCTATGGGCATTAAAATATGTTAATATAGACGTATATAAGAATATCTGCATACTTCTTTTTCGCGTTTAACGGGTGGTATTTGTGCAATCGCGGTTTGAAAAAAATAGCAACATTAATTGTTTTGATTTAAGATATCCTCGAGGGTGTGTGCTTAGTTGTAATAAAACCTATGCCAAAAAATTGCTTAGATGCCCTTCTAAATAATTGCATTTAAGGTTCCATCATAATTTGAGTCAATCAAAGCCTATAAGCCATTGAAGTAATTTGTTCACCCCTATTCCCAACCAACTTAATGCGGTGAACAGTCTTAAAAAAATACAAGGAAAAATATGTGCCGTAAAATATTTGACAGGCATCTAGAGACGACTTTTCCCGAATTTTTGAGATAAAACCCACTATTGTACTTCGAAGGATGGAATTTATAGAATTTTTTCCGTAAGAACGGGAAAAGTAACAAGAATTTTGAAATTCCATTTTACATAAATATCTGACACATTCGTAGAAATTTGCCTTTCAATTTGTTTAGCAGTAGGCGCCGAACATCGAAAATTTGTATTTTCAAGGGGTTAGTATGCCTGTTAAATATCTCCCCCCACAATTTTAAGGCTACGCCACTGTTATCTTTAAAAAACCTACTGTGTGAAGTCACGACCAACTCGTTACGTAATAGTTACTCAAAAATACTTGTTACTTTTTACGTTCCTATGAAAAAAATTCTATAAATTCCATCCTTCGACGTATAATGGTCTTATTTATCTTAAAAATTCGGTGAAAGACGCCTCTAGATGCCTGTCAAATATTTTAGGGCACATATTTTCCTTGTATTTTTTTAAGCCTGTTCACCGCATCAAGTTGGTTGGGAATAGAGGTGAACAAATTACTTCAATGGCTCATAGGCTTTGATTGACTCAAATTATGATGGAACCTTAAATGCAATTATTTAGAAGGGCATCTAAGCAATTTTTTTCAAACCGCGATTGCACAAATACCACCCGTTAAACGCGAAAACTAAGTATGCAGATATGCTTATACCCGTCTATATTAACACAATTTAATGCCCATAGGGCTGCACCAAAAACACTGTCGGCCTGTGTTATCAATCAAATGTGGAATCGGAAAATAATAAGTTACTTCGCTACTTTTGTATGGGATGTCAATCTTTTCGTGTGTGTACAAATGTTTTCGTTTCATTCAAAACAATAAATTTAAAAATAACAAATTCGAATTTAGAAACAAGTGTAAACTTGCGCGCAAACTAAAATTGCATTAATAACATTGTAACTGATAGAAGGTATAAAAATTCACTACTTTTACTTAGATCGCATTCATTTATTATAAAGCTCTACCAGTAGCCTTCGGATTCTCTCTCTTGAAGAATCTTCTAGAAAGGATGTTTACGCAAAGGGTTTCAACAAACGCGCAAATAAGATATAAGAAAGTCCTGACAACCTAATTTCCAAACTGCAAACTAATTTTGAGCGAACGAAGTCGCTTCGGGTATAGCTAGTTACAATATAATCAGAAAACGTTTTGTGTTTTTGCTTTGTTGTTCTACTCTATTCTCGAGTTTACCGCAAACTTCTACACTGGTGTTGTTGTTAGTGCATTTGCTCTCTTATCGTTTCGGCGCGAGCATCACACGCGCGGAAAGCTTATCACTGACCAAACTGCAAGCTGCGCTTTCTACATCTACATCTAAATCTACGTTGTTTTCTACACGTATTTATTTGACAATTTTCTCAATTATTTCGCTATGTCTGCCTGCTGCATGAAACCTTGCCTTTTAAATGGCAAAATCACCTCCCGCCAACCCACAATTGGTTGCTGGCTGTGTAATAACATTGCTCACCCTAAATGTGCCGACCTTGGACACAGTGCTGGTCTAGTCGCAGACCGTACTAAATCCAATTCTGGCCTGGATTGGACCTGCCCCAGTTGCCATCATATTAAAGTCAATATTATGGCTTTCATAAGGCAAACTGATCTGGAGTACCAGTCCTTACTAGCTGGATTTAAGGACTTATTTAATAGGTTTGAAAAGGCTGAATCCAACTTTAAAGGGCGAATCCTGGCAGCTGCTTCCCACAATGCTGTCGCTACCTCGGATCACGTTCCCGTTGCTGCCGATTCTGGACCGGACACCGGAGCATCTTCTTGTCTGCAATCCACGGCTCATTCATCTACTGCTTCTACTGCTGTCAGCTCTGGTTATGTTCCAACACTGGAATCCTACCGCTTGGCTACCAGTAATGCCTCTACTGTTGTTACTGACGGATGCGCGGCAGACGCCTCCCCTGGACTTACACCTGCCGCGGCCTCCTTTGGACCGCCCGATCCCATCGCACCTGCTGATCTACATCCCGTCAACTTTGACCAGGCATCTACGTCGCATGCTGCTGCAGTCGGCTCTGGCATAATTTTGACGCCTGCTAATACGAACACGAGCCCATCACAGTCAACCTTATGTGGAGTAGCGCAAAGGGTTCCCATGCCCTTATCGGGCGTTGCACAAAAAAAACTAATTTTTGTCTCCCGCCTTAATCCTGGCGCTTCTGAAGATGACGTCAAAAACTACCTGAGCAGTAAACTGAATGTTTCTCGATCCGTACTTACCGTCTTGAAGTTCAAGTTTAAGCAGAGACGTGAGATATCTTCGTTTAAAATTGGACTTCCTGAGGAACATCTTGATAAGGTTCTAGATGTTTCTATATGGCCTGAACATGTAATTGTTCACGAATATGTACACAAGCAGAATCCTCGGGTTCACGGGCCTCAGATTCCTTCAACCAATGCTTCAAAAAACTAAATAATTCTTTTTCTCTACACTACCAGAACGTTCGCAGTTTATTGGGCAAACTTAGCAAACTGCACGTGAACAGTGTCTCCTTTAATGCCAATGTGATTGCTTTTACAGAAACGTGGCTTAATTCTTCTGTGTCTGACTGCGAAATCTTTGCTGGTAATTATGTTATCTATAGATGTGACCGCTCAGTGCGTCTTGGCGGGGGTGTTCTCATTGCCGTCAAGTCCAATCTTGTCTCTCAACGTATTCCGATAATTGGTACGGATAGTACATTAGAGTTTGTCGCTGTTCGGATTAAGCTTCATGATTATTTTGTTTTCGTATCATGCTCATACATTCCTCCCCGGTCTGATATTAGCCTCTACCTCCGACACTTGGATCAAATACAGAGTATTCATACTACCCTTGGCGATAACGATCATCTTATTGTTATGGGTGACTTTAATCTCCCCGCCCTTTCTTGGATGCCCTCAACTGATTCAAGTGCTCTTGTGCCTACCACAGCGCATGAGTTTGTACACGGTCTTATTGATCTTTCATTAGGTCAACTGAACTCAGTCATTAACTGCTCTAGCAAAGTTTTAGACCTTATTTTTGCCTCGGAGTTCGCAAATGCATATGTAACTCGAATTAGCCCTCTCTCCAATCCTGAAGATGCGTATCATCCTACACTTGAGGTTACTTTAGAAGCATCAGCTCCTTTACTGTCATGTCCCGAAATCGAACCAGCAACTTTTCGCTGTTTTCGAAGAGCTAAATTTGCTGAAATGAATAGGCATTTATCCCAACTCGATTGGTCTTTTATGGATTCAAATGATAATCCCTCACATATTGTAGAACAGTTTTATAGCTTACTATATTTAGCCTTCGATAAGTTCGTTCCTTCATTTCCCACTGGAAACGCGTCTCATAAGCCTCCGTGGTTCTCTCGTCGACTCTCTTTCCTTAAAAACACCATGTCTAGACTTTTTAAGAAATATAAGAGAACTGGGCTGCAAGTTGACCATTCTAGGTATCTAATTGCTCGTTCCAATTTTTTAGTCCACAATTCCGATTGTTACAACAGTTACCTAAACCGTTGCAGAATCGAATTCCAAGACAATCCCAAGCAGTT
Source organism: Drosophila takahashii (assembly GCF_030179915.1). NCBI lineage: Eukaryota > Metazoa > Arthropoda > Insecta > Diptera > Drosophilidae > Drosophila > Drosophila takahashii. The sequence goes on from NC_091678.1 coordinate 34,695,474, forward strand.
CTTCGCATTTGTTAATTCGAAACGAAAATCGCAACTATTTCCATCATGCCTTCATCTTGATACAATATCCGCCTCTAGCGACTCCGATATTGCGAACTTATTCGCACAATTCTTCCAGTCCACGTACTCTTCTTTTAGTTACGATAACACCTCTTCCTACCCATACCCTCTTCCTCATTCCAACTGCTTTTTCACTCCCCTAATTAGTGAGGACGATGTTTTACAAAATTTGCACACAATCAAGACGTCTTTCTCTTCTGGCCCTGATCTTGTACCGAGCTGTATCTTAAAAAAATGTGCTGATGCCTTGTGCAAACCGCTATCTAAACTGTTTCAAATATCCCTCCTTCATTCATTTTTCCCTGAAGTTTGGAAGGAATCTTTTATCATTCCACTTCATAAAAAGGGAAGCAAGTCGGACATTAAAAACTACCGTGGTATTGCAAAACTAAGCGCAATTCCCAAGTTTTTCGAACAGCTTATTACCGCTCAGCTACAGCACCAATGCAGCTCAGTAATGTCCCCAACTCAGCATGGCTTTATGAAACGAAGATCAACGACTACAAATCTTCTTGAATTTACTTCAGTCATCAGAAGCGCTTTTAAAAATGATAATCAAACCGATGTTATTTTTACGGACTTCAGTAAAGCCTTCGATTCCGTGAACCATCAGTTATTATTGAAAAAATTAACACTATTAGGATTCCCGATCACGTTGACTAAGTGGATCTCAGCCTACCTGACGAACCGAACTCAAAGAATTGCTTTTAAAAGCACAGTCTCAAACCTTGTTCACGTGACCTCCGGTGTTCCGCAAGGGAGCCACCTTGGACCCTTACTGTTTGGAATTTTCATAAATGACTTGCCCCAAGTTGTTCTCTCTGCTCATGTTATGATGTATGCTGACGACGTAAAACTCTGTTTGCCGTTATCGAATCCCGATTCCCAGGCACTTTTGCAAGCTGATCTGAACAATCTGAATTCATGGTGCATCCAAAACTTGTTGTTTTTGAACAATTCTAAATGTAACTTTATGTCCTTTTATCGGAAGAAGCTTCTCCTAACTACATATTCTATTGGGTCGAATGAACTTGAACGCATAAATTCCGTTACAGACCTTGGAGTGTTATTCAACCACAACTTAAATTTCTCTAATCACATTGGTATCATAGTTAGTAAAGCAAAAGGCGTTTTTGCCTTTGTTAAGCGTTGGTCGAAGGAATTTGAGGACCCCTACACCACAAAACATTTATACATTTCCTTGGTTCGTCCAATTCTTGAATACTGCTCGTGTGTTTGGTCACCCCAATATACCATTTATCAGGACCTTATTGAGTCGGTACAGAAACAGTTCCTTTTGTTTGCTCTACGTGGTTTAAACTGGGAAACACATCGACACCTGCCATCGTACGTGGATAGACTGCGTCTACTTAACCTGCCCTCCCTCAAGGATCGTCGAACCTGCCATGGTGTTATGTTCCTGCACAAATTAATTACTGGACTTGTAAATTCAAGCTACCTTCTTGGTCAAATTCGTTTCTCCATTCCTGTAAGGTCTACTCGGCACTTTCGACCAATTGCCCTCGATATTTGTAAAACTAACTTTGAGTTACATGATCCATTTCGCGTTTTATGTTCGCAATATAATGAACTGTATTTTTTAATATTCTCGGAATGCTCTGTTAATTTAATTGTAACAAACATCCTAACATACCTGTCCCTGCCCCCTTCCACTTGATGTGAGTAGGGTACTATGTTTATGTTGGCAGATATTTGCTAACTTTAAATAAATAAATAAATAAATAAATAAATAAATAAATACTGGCTGACTTGTTCACGTGGATTATCTGGACTGATCTTGATAGATTGACTCTTCGTGATCGACTCATCCTGCTGCCAGCGCCCGGCGGCTTTATATAGGGCCTCCGGGTACCGTTATTTCCCCTTTGCGCTCTATCCGCGGCAACTCTTCATTCTGGGTCCAAAGTCCGTGGTTTCCGTTTGACCCACTTGTCCTTCACGCATGGCCTATTTCTGCGCGTTGCTGCCATCGCGCCGTTCCCGATGGTGCATGTGGCATGCTTGTGTGTTGCTCCGTTGCGAAAATGTGGCCTTTGTCCATCGTCCACTGCAGAGTCCAAAGTCCGGTGTAGTTCCGTTATTTCCTTCTGCGCTCTGCCCGCGGCAACTCTCCAACGCAGGTCCAAAGTCCAAGGTTCCTGATTGACTCCTTTGCACATCGACCACGGCCTTTAGTTGTTGTTCTGCTTGTTGCCGTCGTCCCGCTGCTTTCAATGGTGCATGTGGCACGCCTGTGTGCCGCTTGGTTGCAGAGATGTGGCACTTGACCTCCTAAACCGAAGTCCACGGCAGAGTCCAAAGTCCGGTGCCTGTTCCGTTAATCCCTTTTGCACCCAGCACTCTCGCTCTGCCGGAGAAGTCTCCACTTTCTCTCTCTCTCTGCACCCTTGTTCACGACTCTCACTCTCCAAACTCTCTCTTCACCTTGAAGTCTCCACTCTCTCTTCGCCGCGCCGCTACTACGCTAATTCGCCGTAACTGGTATGCGGCCGGCGATCCGTTATTGTTGTTGCTGCTATTTGTGGGGAGTTATTCAACTCCTCACAAAGGTAATAGGTCCGATATTGCTAACTATCGGGGATTGCAAAGCTCAGTGCTATTCCTAAATTATTCGAAAAATTAATAACTTGTCAATTGGAGCATCAATGTCGGTCGCTTATTTCGCCATGTCAACATGGCTTCACCAGGTGCCGATCTACTACCACCAATTTGCTTGAGTTTACCTCATTAGTAAACCGTGGCTTTCTCCATAAGCAACAAACAGATATTATTTATACGGATTTTTCCAAAGCATTTGACACGGTAAACCACTGTGTACTTATAAAAAAACTTAATCTTATGGGGTTCCCTCCAAAGTTGTTAGCGTGGTTACTTTCATACAGACCGCTGTCAGAGGGTGAAATATAATGATACAACGTCCAAAAATATAAATGTTACCTCTGGTGTACCTAAAGGAAGTCATTTGGGACCCTTATTATTTGGCTTGTTGATTAACGACCTGCCTCAAGTTATTAAGTCCGCAACTGTTTTAATGTTTGCTGACGACGTTAAACTGTGTTTGTCCATGTCATTACCTGATTCTTGTTCTCGTCTTCAACTAGATCTTGACTATTTACAGACTTGGTGCAAACTTAATAATTTATTTCTTAACTATTCTAAATGTAATTTTATCGTCGTAATCCGTCTACGTATTCTTACTCTATTGACAACAATGTGCTTCAACGTATTTTTACTGTACAAGACCTCGGAGTTTTATTTGAGCATAAACTATGTTTTAATGATCACATATCACTAATTTGTAATAAAGCTAGGAGCCTTTTAGCCTTTTTAAAGCTCTGGTCTAAGGAGTTTGATGACCCTTATACAACCAAGCTTCTATATGTATCTCTTGTTCGGCCATCGTTAGAGTATTGTTCTTGTATATGGTCAACGCAGACGGTAACTTGTCAAAACATGTTGGAGTCCGTTCAAAAGCAGTTTTTGTTATTTGCTCTAAGAGAATTTAACTGGGACGCTGGCCGTCGGTTGCCATCCTATAATGCCAGATTGCGTTTACTAGACATGCCCACCCTCCTTTCTCCTTAGTTCCCTAAACTGGAATGTACCATGCAGGACAATTCGCCGATGTCGGCCTTTGCCTCTGCCATTGTGCACGTCAAATTTTGCCCTTAATGACCCTTTCCGTGTTCTTTGTGATAAATATAATGATCTCAGTCACGTCTTGTTGTATGGAGTCTCTTCAGTGTCTAATTATAATAAGTTATTATTGTTATTGTCCTCAAATATGTAATTCAACGTGCCTACCACTCGATGTGAGCAGGGGCATATCGCTAAAAAATTTCCCTTATGTGGTTTGGCGTTCTAGTTCTTAAATACAAAATAAGCAGTCCAAAAAACCATTCCATTGCTTAATAAAATACAATACAATAATGAAATAATGAGCGGGAGCGCAATAAAGCTTTAATCGCGCTCGAGAATTCACCCCGTCTCCCGCCCCTTTCGTTAAGTTAGGCTTAAGCGTTTATATATTGAAATTAAAGAGCCAGTTGTTATATGAATCTCATTGCGCAAACTCCCTTTCGTCGTCGCCAAAAATAAAATATCAAATTTCCCTGCAATCACAAGTTTTCGCGTTGTAATACAAAATAGTATTAAATTTTCAGAATAAATGCGGGTATATTCAAAGGTGCATGGGTTTTGTGCTCGGGCTAGCTTCTTCAGTAAATCTTGGCAAGGGTAAACGGCAAATTTTTGACACCGACCTCTTGCAAATTCCGGTTGAGGTCTTGATTATAGCTACTCGAACGAGCCCATTCGCCCTAATTTCCAGTCAGAAGGACCAGTTCGATCATCCTTGATGATGATCATATCGTTACGCTGAAGGTTGTCAGTTTCGTGGCGCCACTTGGAGCGCGCTTGTAGATGCGAAAGCCAATCTGCACTCCATCTTCTCCAAAAGGTGCGAAACATCCTTTGCCCGTTCAGAATCTCTGTGTTTAGTGAAGAATCCTTAAGGCTTGCCTCAGGGAGTGACATCATGGAATCACCGATCAAAAAATGTGCCGGGGTTAAAGCGTGCAAATCATCTAAGTTGGACGTTAAAGGGCATAATGGTCTAGAGTTCAAGCATGATTCTATCTGAACAGGAATCGTAGACAGCTGCTCGTACGTCATTTTCATACCATTACACGTTCGATGAAGATGGGTTTTAACAGCCTTAACGTTGGATTCCCAGAGTCCTCTAAAGTTTGGACTGCCATTGAATGTTTCGACGAGTAAGTTCAGGAACTACTGTTTCTTCAAATCCTTGATAGAAATCCTTGGTCCACAGCTTTAGAGATTTGTCGGATGAGATAAAGTTGGTTCCACAGTCGCTGTATAGATGTTGCTGGATGACTTTATCTCAATCGCGCCAGTGTAATCAACTCCAGTTGCTTCGAATGCCCGTTTGGGTGGATTGACACGGTGCCCTGGTAAATCTCCCATCAGTTGGCTGGATGGGGTCGGAAGGTGCTTGAAACACGTTACACATTGTCGCAGAATCCTTTTAACTGCCTGTTTACCGTTGACCAGAATACTTGATGAAGTGTAGCTAACGTTAGTTGTACACCGCCATGTAAGGTGTTTTGATGAGCGTTCCTTATAATCAAAACCGTCAGGTGGTGTGCCTTTGGAAGGATTATTGGTGTACGTTGAGATATGGAGAGCTGTAAAGCATTTTTAAGTCTGCCTTTAACTCTCATGAGCCCCTGATCGTCAAGAAACGGTGAAAGTTGGCTGAGCTTATTGTGTCAAGATAGAAATTTATTGGATCGAAGTCTTAATAGCTCTTCCGAATTGACTTCTTGTTGAACAATCCGCACCAGTGCAAACAAAGCCTGTTGGAATTCAGATACCTTGATAGGGCCGGTGAGTTTATCCGATTTTTTGTGACGAGTATTATGAATAAATCGTTTGACGTAGGCTGTAATGAATAAGAGTTTGTTATAGGAGGAATATAATTCGATAAATGGTTGCACTTCTGTACAAATGTGGGTTCCGATCTGCTTTACAGACTGCTCCCCCGAAATAAGTTCTGATCTTGGGGACAGTATTGGGTTGCATGGCCAGTGCTCCTCTGAAAGATGCAGCCAATGTGGTCCAGTAGTTGTTACCAGTAGTGTACAGATATTGTGTGAGGTGATACTTGAAGTTAGTTGATAATCCACTCGGCTAACTGTGTACACTAGGGCGGTCCAAAAAATGAAATTCTTTTCTCACCCCTTAACATGGTATATTAAAGTATGCAAAAAATGTATGTGAAAACAAAAATTTTTTTTTTCGAGATTTAGACCTTGCGAAACGTCTTCAAAGTTTGCTTTAAAATTACTCATACGACATGTATAACAGTTCGAATTTGGTCGAAAAAAATCGCTCTCCCATTTCTTGTCTTGTCAAATTATGAATTTCTTTGGAATAATTGTTAAAAAAAAAAGGAGAGCAAAACATCAACTGAATTGTTGATATCTATGCCACCTTTTTGATCGAAGGCAACACTGCTTATGGGTGATAAACTTTGAAACCAATTCGCAGACCCTAAAACACGATTTTTTTAAAAATTGTCTTTTGGTATACCTTGAATACCACAATGCGCACCGTATAAGCGGGTGAGAGTAGGCCCTTAAAAATTTTCATACAAATGTGGACCGCCCTAGTGTACACAGCACCGCTCCGGATAACTCCACTCTCGGAATTGTTAGCGGCTTAACAGGTGTGACTCGACTACGGGCGGCCAATAAGTTGACCTGCACGGAACCATCCGTACAACTAGCTCGGAGATAAGCGCATGCTGCATACGCCTTGGATGATCCGTCACAAAACATGTGTAGTTGCAAAGTCGAGACATACTTTAGATCGAAGCCTAACCAGCTAGGGATGTGTAGCTCTTGAATGTCGGGAAGCTCTTGGATGATGTGTTGCCACTGCTCGGCAAGTTGGTCTGGCAAGGGGTCGTCCCAATCTAACGATGCTGGGGGCTCATCTTTGCCCTCGATACGAAAACTCCAAACTTCCTTTAACAGGATTTTTGCAGCGATGATTACTGGTGCCAGGTATCCCAACGGATCGAATAAGCGTGCTACTGTGGATAGGATAGATCGTTTAGTGAATGTAGAATCTAGTGAAAACTTGAGATTGAAACCGAAAACATCATGGTTTGGATGCCAATACAACCCTAACGTTTTAATGGAGTCTTTGTTGTCTATCTCAAAAATGCTACTGTTAGAGAGATCTGTAGGATGGCTTCTAAGATAGCTGGATGATTGGATGCCCACTTCTTGAGCTCCATGCCTGCGGATTGCAGAGCTGCGATGACATCATTGCGAATTTTGAGAGCTCCGTCGATGGTCTAATGTCCTGTTTGAACATCATCCACATAGATTTCTCGTATAAGAACCTCCTCAGCCAGAGGATAGCGTTCGCGCTCGTCGGATGCAATCTGATGGATGACTCGAATCGCTGTGAAGGGTGCCGAGGCTGTGCCAAACGTTACTGTGGTCAAAAAATGTTCCTTATTGAGTCCTTTTTAATCGCGCCAGAAAATTCTCTGATACTGGGCATCTTCTTCATGCATATCTATGCAGCGATACATTTTTGTTATATCGGCCACGAAGACATACCGATGGAGACGCCAATTGAGTATGACTCCTCCGAGATCGTTTTGTAGGGCGGGACCCGTGCATAGAATGTCATTCAACGACCTCCCGTTAGACGTTTTACACGAAGCGTCGTATACGACGCGCATCTTTGTAGTTAGACTGTCTTCTTCAATAACAGCATGATGCGGAACGGTGCACGCGGAGATTGAGAGCTGCCGTTGAGCGTTGATCCTGGTGTGTTCCTCTTCAGTGCTTTCTACCTCTTTTATCTGCTTTAGATCAAAGTACTCTTGAATAGTGCTGCTATAAGGTTGACTAAACTCTGGCCGATGATCAAGTTTCCTTTCCAGGGCGTGGAAACGGTTTAATGCAATTTGTCTTGACCGGCCGAGCACCTGTGTGGGAACAAACAAAATGTTTAGAGATAAACGGACTAGATATTTCCCATTCGGCTGACGGATATGAGTTTGTTGAAAATGGTCTTCACACCACTTCTCCTCTGCCGTGAGTTGTCTTGTCGTAGAAACGTGATCCAATTCGAAAAACCTCTGTACCATGTTGTTTAGGTTTGCCAAATTACAACGAATAGAGTCTGGTCTGCTTCGGCTGGTCCAAAAACTATCCAGCCCAGTTGTGTGTTTTGTGCAATTGGTTCTGCAACCGTCCCTTTGCGGATGTCCGGAAGCATTAGCTGTGGGGTAATGTCGACCCCGATCAGTAGGTCAATGCGACCCGACCTGATGAAATTAGGATCTGCAAAAGTTAACCCTTGGAGATGAGTACAGGAATTAATGTCTACATTTTGTTTAGGTAAATGACCTGTTAGCGACCGAAGGATATAGGCTGAGGACACGTAGGCATTTAATTGGGATAAACATGAGACTATGGTGAAATCGGTGCTGTGCCTGCATTGACTATGGGACGTATTACCGATTCCTGTGATCTCAGCTTGTACAGGATGCCGTTAGAGTCGGAGCGATTGAACGATGTTTTCCGTGATGAGGGTGCCTTCCGATCCATGATCGATGAGAGCTCGGTTGCGGTTGCTGCTTCATTGACTAAGAGAATGAGAAGAACTAAGGCAATTGATGCATTCCCTTGAACGGTCGACTATCACCTTTCGCGCGAAACAATCCTTGGCAAGGAAGTCCGGGCACCGTCTTAGAACGTGATTCTGTTGGCAGAGCGGGCACCTGATGGATCCAGACTCAACGGTTGTCTGGCGATAGTTTGTCGATTGTATAGATGAAGATCTTACTGGAATGGCTGGTTTCCTACTCTCAATTAGGTCGATGCTGACCAATCGATTGTGAAGAAACACCTCCAGCTTTGCGAAGGTGGGTATTTCCACGTTGTTGCCCAGGGAATGCTCCCAGGCCTGTGTTGTGCTGATAGGCAGCTTTGTAAGTAGGTGATGTACCAACCACTGATCACAGGAATCAATGGAAATTTGCAGTCGTCGGAATTCACAGATACATACATTGGCCAAATTTAATAAATTTCTAAGGTCCACCGCGATCTCCTTAGACAGTGGCTCGATTCCGTACAGTGCATTCATATTGTACATGAACTGCAGCCGAGGGTTGTTGTATCGTTTTACTACAAGGTTCCATGCCACTGAATAGTTGATTTCCGTTAATGCCATACGGTTTATATCCTGATCTCGTCCGTCCGGTAGAGCTTACATCAAGAAATGAAATTTTTAAATGTTGGAAAGGGATGGATTTTCATGTATTAGTTGAGTAAAGCTGTCATAAAAAGATGGCCAATCCGCAAAATTTCCTGAAAAGATGGGTACGGGCAATTTCGGCAGCTGAATTGTGGAAACAGGTGTGGATACAGGGGTGTACACAGAGGTGTTATTTATGGATTGATCCCCTGACACTTGTACTGGGACTGGAAACTTGGATTCGTATTCATCGGTGAATGAACAATAAATGTCACTGTATGATTGCTCAAATTTGTCTTCAACAGTGTCCGCAAAATATGGATGAGAGCGGGGACATTGCTGTAAAATGAGCGCTTGATGATTTGTGTAAAATTGTTTTGAAAGGTCGGTGAGCTTGTTGAGTCGAAATTTATAGTAGGATTTAGTTTTCTTTATTTGATTGTCCTTTTTAGCATTTTTAATTAGTTGTGTCAACCTGGAAGATAAGTCCATTTGCATTGCGTACATGTCTGCAAACGGATCGACCACAACCACTGATGCTGGACTTTGTTGTGCCGAATCGCTACCATTACTTTCATCTTTGTTATTTTTACCCATTATAATGTTTTCCTCTTGCATTTTACTTTGAAATACCACGCACCAACACTCTCACAACACACTCACCCGTTTCAGTCTTTTCGCTCGTATCGCGCTCAGCTTGGAGATCTCGTAACTCCACGAAGGAGCGGGTAGAGGAATATTGTAATCCGTTGTTCTCCTTGATTTCTTGCTTCTCCGTTGTTTGAGGTTCCGTTATGGCAATGCACGTGGCAAATGTTACGTAAGTTTGCTGGTTTAAATGAATATAATTTTGCACACAAGTAAGCACAAAGATTGAAGTAAGTGTACAACTATTGGAAGCTGATGAAGTTCCCCTCATGGGCCACCAAAATGTTGTGACGATTCGCACCCGATCGTCAAAGTTGAGCAGAAGTCTGCTCTGGGGGTCTTTCACACACTTTGTAAATGAAAACGAAGAAGGATGTAGAACTTCACCAGTTGTAAACTGTATTTACTTTCAATCTTTGACTTATTGTTAATTAATGTACAAAATTAGGGAATAGAACAAAATCGGGCTTAAACGCGACCAGCTTCTCTTTTTATACCCTTGTAGAGGGTATTATAATATCAGTCAGATGTTTGCAACGCAGTGAAGGAGACGTTTCCGACTACATAAAGTATATATATTCTTGATCAGCACCAATAGCCGAGTCTATCTAGCCATGTCCGTCTGTCCGTCTGTCCGTTTCTATGCGAACTAGTCTCTCAGTTTTAAAGCTATCGCGATGAAACTTTCCCGAAAGTCTCCTTTCTATTGCAGGTAGTACATATGTCGGAGCGAGCCGGATCGGACCACTATATCTTAAGGCTCCCATAGGAAAATTCAAACAAATATAAGAAAATTCATTGAAACTTTTTAGGAAGTAGGCGTTTTGATTCTTGACTACTTAAAAACAAAATTGGAATTCCTGGAACTGCACCGAGTAAGCATTACTTTATCTACAAGGGTATATAAGCTTCGGCTGGCCAAAGGTAGCTTCCTTTCTTGTTTGTCTTCCTTTTTCTCGTTATTGCGTTGCGAATGCCAGGAGAATTCGAACATTCGCTGTTAACACTGCCGTTGTGCACTGCTTCTCAGAGTCGCCAGAAACAGCTGCCCAGCTTGTCCAAAAATGCCAGAAACACCCGTTCAACGCTATTAAAAACTAATATTATAACTCATTTGCTTCACTCCTAATTGCATCTTTATTATACCCGTTACTTGTAGAGTAAAAGGTTATATTGCATTCGTGCAAAAGTATGTAACAGCTAGAAGGAAGCATTTCCGGCACCAAAAAATCGACAAACCTTGCGATTTTTTTTATAAAAACTGGTTGGATGGATTTAATTCAAACCTTTAATATATTTTTAAGTGCCATTTTAATAACATCCACTAATTTTTACAGCCGGTACTATCGGCTAATATATCGGTGGCAAAGCGATGGCTGGAACACTATTAAAAAAAAGCGTTTTGCGGTGTTCACTGTACCTCCGCTAAAAATGATCGGATTTCCATTTTGTTTTTACATTTCGCTTAAGAATGGAAAAAACCCGCCCCCTGGGAAGCCCTTTTTTTAATTTTTTATTTTTAACAATTTTTTTCGAAAGTCCAAAGCTAAAAATACGTTTTTCACCTAAAAAATTTGACAATCAGACTAACTCGCATAGAAGCGGACAGACGGACATGGCTAGATGGACTCGACTATTAGTGCTTAAAGATATATATGTTACGACAATGAAAATTACCGTACGGCTGGGTGCAACATTAAGACATCCTTCTTGTGGTAACTGAAAAAAACATGTGAAATGTTTGCTGTGGTAAGGATACATTTTGGATACTGATCGCTTATATGTACCCGCAACGGTAAGGATTGTTGCAACTCGTACCATCCCATCGGCACAGGGATGAAGTTCTATAACACGAGCTAGTTTCCAAGTGGTTGGAGTCTCCGATGAGAAAATGAGCTGGAGTCAGCTGTGTTGTGTAGGCACATGCTGCATACGCAAGGAACGATCCATCCAAGAAAGTCGAAAGTTTGAAATAGGGTCACACGTTAACAAAAAGGGATGAGAAACTTTGTAGTTATCGCACCTCGATTTCTCTGGTTATTGTAAACAACCCAAAAATGTTTAAATATGGTTCAGTGTGAATTAATAGAATTAAGCGATAGTCAGCACACAATAGTTAAAAAGAAACTTAAGCTGTTTTCGCCTTCTATAGTCGTAATATTCAAAATTGTTAAATAATGGACCGGTTCAAGGAAAATCATTCCCAGTGGCTTTCATCGAACCTAAAAATTTCAATTTCGGAAAGGACACGCCAAGTGACAAACCTGGTCGCAAATGCCTCTTTTATACTGATGCTGGACCACGGTTAAAGCGTTGGCATCTTAATTTGCGTTAGAAAAAGAAAATTCGATGCCATTTCTTTTGTATGCTGCTTCTGCTGATACCAGTCTTATTCCAATGGCTCATTATTTATAGCTGATATGTCTAACCAAACTTTGCCTCCTATTAGTGCCCTCTTCTTATCTACTTGACGATGCTTAACTTGACGCTCTCCTAATTAGTTGCAATTAATTGGCGGGGTCCTTACGGGAACTCTGATAACACTGTGCAACAAAATTAATGCTCTTTATATATACCTCGATGGATGATATATATTTGAATTCGTTACAAATTCCCATGTTAAACTGCGTTTTCCAAAAAGTTCCCCGACGCAAGTATTCTTAGCAAAAGGACCTCAAAGTTCGAAAAATGCCGAAATTGGCCAACTTTCCGGAGGTATCACAGGCCAACGGATTGTTTGCTTTGATGTTAAAGCTTTTTAAAAGATACACTCTTTATCTTTCAAACCCCATACTTAGAATAATTTTAGGATTTAACGGAGAAACTAGTTCAAGAAAACATAACAAACAAGAGAGAACGCTATAGTCGGGTTGATGTCCCGACTATCTAATACCCGTCACTCAGCTAAAAGGAGTGCGCGAGAGATGGATATATAAAATTTTTATTGCGGATAACTTTTTAATGAAAGCACAGTGGTCGGGCTTTTATGGAGCCTCGGCCATAAATACTTCTATATGTGCTATCGCTATGAAATTTTTACCAAAAAATTTTTACCAACTATATATTAGCCGGCTCGCCCCCGAAATTCGCAAAAAAATTATCCTCATTGGACCGCGATTTCTTAAGAATTTACGCGCAAAAAGAACTTGGCGGTCGGCTGTGGTTCTCTTGTAATTGAATTTCAAAGTTTCAGGTTTGGTTTTAAAAATCATATATGATTTTCTAAGGTTTGCTATAAAAATCATATATGTATATACCCTTTTCTTTTTTTGTCAAAATAAGAATAATTTAAAATTCCAAACATCTGAGTAATTGGTATTATAGGGAACTAGTCCTCACAACCGCGTAAAAATTATCCTCGATGGACAGCGATTTCTTAAGAACTCTCATAACCATGGATGACCACATGTGTATTTTTATTATGATAATCAGAAGAAATCGCGGTCCAAGGAGGATTATATATTTTAACCTTTTTGTTGAGAGCGAAACTAAATCGGTTTTACAGCAGCCCACACAACTAACTCGAAACACAGGCGGATAGCAATATACTATGTGTTTAAAATTAACTTTATTTAATACAAAATTGCGTTGCGGAGCACGCTTAAAAACTTTGTCTTCCTTCTTCTCTTATTTCGCTTCTGCTGCTTCTAGCGATGGTTCTTATGGCGGCAACATTCCCCCTCCTGTAGTTAATCCTAGGGTGGTCAGTTACCATCTTCTAAGCCGACATCTAGAACCGCAATCTTGGTAGCTGTTCGATCGAGAACTCCATACTGCGTTTTAATAGTGGCTCGGCGAACTTGTCCGTCCTTGGCGGTAACAGTGTTGGTCACTCGTCCCTTAAGCCACAAATTCCTAGGCAAGTTTTTGTCGACGATCATTACTACGCTTCCAACTGATAAAGGGGGACATTTTTCGAACCACTTAGCGCCGGTAGTAAGCACCAGTGCAAGCCCCCTCACCCAGCGTTGCCAAAAGCGATCTCCAAAGAGCTTTACCTCGTTCCAATGACGTCTTAAATTCATGTTCTCTTCCTTGATCGGTTTGTACCCGTTCGATGAACCCATCAGCAGGTGGTTTGGAGTCAGAGCAGAGTCGTCCTCGGAGTCCAGGCTGACGAAAGTTAACGGACGTGAGTTAATGATGAAATGTGCTTCCATCAGAGCACACCTCAGGCTTTCGTCGTTGAATGAGTAATTCGGGCAGATGCTTTTTAGGACCGTTTTGGTAGTGCGGACTAATCTTTCCCAAGCGCCGCCCATATGGGGGGCTCCTGGAGGGTTAAAGAGCCATGTAATGCCATCGAACTTGATTGCAATTTTGTCAAAGTCGATCTTGATCAGCTCCCATGAAATTGGTGAAACACATCACGCAGGAGCTTGTATCGAGGCTGTGAGCGCTTTCGAAGTGGACTGTACGTAGGGTTAAGCAGGTAAATAGCGCAACCCATCTCTTCTCTTTGCGTCTTCCGACGTTGACTAGGATAGGGCCAAAATAATCAACGCCGGTGCACGTGAACGGTTTTTCATAACATGTCAACCTAGCCTTTGGAACAGCGGCCATTTGTGGAGGCTGTGTCACAGCGCTTCGATTTTTAAATAACTGGCAGGCTTTTCTTATGGATTTGTGCAGTACTCTTAGGCGCAGAATATAAAAATTGGATTTCATATCGTTTATCACGATTTCGTGAGCGAGGTGATATGCGTTTAAGCCAGTCACTCTGCTTTTTGCGCTTATTGGTTTTGTACACTTCAATGGATTGATTTCGTCCGCGAGCTCGAGCCTCTGTGCTTCTTTGTATAGAAGGGTCTGTGCTCTATTGACGTGAAATTCGGTCACTGCTGTCGGCATGTCGGTCCTTTGACACTTTGCTTGTAGTCGCTGGATATATAGAAACATGTTCGCGACGGCTCTGTAAAGGCGCCGCCAATCGGAGAAATATTCCACGTCGAGTAAGACTTTATTCGCATTGCGAGTTTTACAGATGTGTCTGCGTAGTTCGGTCGTATCGATCTCCGATGCCCGTGATGGAATTGTTGGCCACTTGCTGGGTTCGCTTTTCAAAAACTCGGGTCCGTAAAGCCATGTGTCCACACAAGGTTTTTTGATGACCTTAGTTGACCTTAGTTTGGATGGAATTTGCATCACAAATTGTTGAAAGTTGCGAGGATCCATCACCAGCCATTGTAGAACAGTTCGTGAATCCGACCAGAACGTAATAGCGTCGACTCGAAGATTACGTACGTTGATGATTTTGTTGGTTAAGCGTGAGCCCATCACGGCGGTTTGATAGTGGTTTTAGTGGCGCCTCTTTGCTTTTCGCGGCCACAAGTATTACGTCCACCTCGTCTTTTTGTGATACTCGCAAGTAGCAAGCAGCGGAATAAGCATGCTCGCTAGCATCCACGAACGTGTGCAGGTGGATTCGGGTCTCTTCAGACATCTTTGGGGAGTAGCATCTCGGAATGTTAATTGTTGCCACTTGAGGCAGTAACAGCTTCCATTGGTTCCAGTCATCCAACAATGATTCTGGCAGCTCTTGGTCCCAGCTGATATTTGAACGCCAGATTTTCTGCAGAAGGATTTTTAATCCGATCGTTGACATGACAGTAGACCCTAGGGGTCGAAGATCGACATGAGAACCTGAAGGACTTCTCTTTTCGTTGGGACTGCAGGATCGGTAAGGACATCTGGCTTAAGTCTTTTGAATCTGCAAACAAACTTAAACACATCTTTATGTGGGTCCCAGTACATACCCAGAACCTTTTCTGTAGCGCCGAACTGCACTGGCTCCTGATTTTTGGCGTCTCCATCGTTCTTAAGATACGAGAGGACTGTACTGGAATTTGACCCCACAGTTTCGGATTTCGAATCTGCCTCTGGCGTGGACCTCTCTTACTTGGCTGGATATTTCGATGGCTTTCTGTTCATCACTCATACTGTCGATGAAGTCGTCGACGTAGTGCGCACGCTGAATCGCATCCAAGGCTAAAGGGAATTGCTGCTGGTGGACTTCGTCATTTTTGTCGCGTACGTAGTGGGTTATGAATGGTGCTCAACTAATACCAAAGGTCATGGCACGCATGACGTAAGTGTTTATCTTATTTCGGTTGGCGTCGTATCAAAGAAAGCGCTGGGAATGCATTTCCTCATGGCGAATGTTGATCCTGTGAAACATTTCGGCGATGTCGCCGCTTACGGCGACTTTTCCGACTCTGAAGGCTAGAAGAACGTCGATGAGTGGGTTTAAGCAGTCCGGTCCGCTTAACAGAAGGTCGTTGAGGCTTATTCCATTTGTTTTTGCTGCCGCTTCCCAGACTAGCCTAATTTTTCCTCGCTTATTCGGATTTAAGGCTATAAAGATGGGCCTCCTCGTCGGACAGTTGCTTGGCGTATCCTTTGGTAAGAAGATTTTTGAGTTGGTCGTCGATTTTCGTAAACAGATCCGGTTCGATCAGAATTCTGTTTCTCATACATTGTAGGCGCCTTAGGGCCGGTTTCTCGAGTCCCTGTCAAAGTCCCTGATAGCTATCTGTTCGAAAAACTTAAATACCAGATAAACTGTTCGTAAAAGCAAATCGGCTTTCTCGTCTGCTTTAATTTATCTGAACGAGAAACAATTACAGAGTGCTGTTAACGCACAGAATTGTGCAAAGAAAAGCGTGCTTCGATTATTTCATCAGCTGTTTGGGTATATTTCAAGAGAAAAGTCAGCTGTGATTTCGTTTCTACTTCTTAGTTGGCTTTGGGAAATCAGCTGTCATTCTATCGAGCCGAAAACGCTTAACAGGGACTCCGAGTCCCTGTCAAAGTTAGCTCTCACATTTATGCTCGAGAAAGCCAAAATGCCTTAGCAGGGACTTTATCTGTTCGAGAAATGTTAGCCGGCACTCGAGAAACCGGCCCTTAGAGCGGTAATGCGACTCTCGGGAAGTTTTTGAAGATCATTCCGCCAAAGAAGTCCAACTTCGTATTTTCCACATTTGTGTTGGCAAGTCTGCTTTAGGATTTCGACAGCTCGCTCGTCCTCGCTTGAAAGGAGTTTTTTAGGCGGAATGAACTCGAGGTTGAATTGCTGTTTTACTTCATCGTGAAGCTCTTGCCAGTTGCAATCGCAGTGGTGCATAGACACGTGACGGTTTGAGTTGGCCGATCCCTGGATGGTCCATCCTAACATGCACTTTGACGCTATTGGGTCGTTCCAGTTGCCTGCGAGGAACGGCTATTTTCCAGTTGTTTGTTCCAATCAATAACATTGGCTGCGTGGAGTAGGTCTCTAATGGCAGGTCCCTTAGATAGCTGTACTTACGGCGCAACTCATCCATATCGACGGTTTGCTTTGGCAGTGCAATGTTTTGGACAGTCTGAACGTTGTTGAGCCAGTAACGTTTTTTTGAGCTAACGGCTGAGATTTGGATTGATGCTCGCAAGGAACTATTTTCGAACCGGGTTGTTTCTCCAGTCCACTGCAAACAAATCGGTGACGGTGTACCTTTTTTACCGAGCTTGTCAAAATTGATTTGTCTATTAGGGTAACAGATGATCCTTCGTCCAGAAAAGCGAAGATTTCCATTTTTTGATCAGCATAATGTAATGTTACGGGTACGATTCGGAAGAACTGGCTTTCTTCTACATCGCCTTGGTGTGTGCTTACATGTCTTTGATTTCCCGTTTCGTTGGCTGTATTGGAAACATTTTGGAGAAGAGGGTGATGCTTTCTGGTACAACCGTTTACTCTGCAGTCCTTTGGTCGACAATTGTTTCGATGAAGCTTCAAGCATCGAAAGCAGGCCTTTCCGGCTTTAGCGACTTGCCATCTGTGGTCTACAGCGCTGGATTTAAATTGTTCGCATTGTGTTACCCAGTGATTTGTAGATTCGCATGCGATGCACTTTGGGTTAGGCTGTTGCTGGACTGCAGATCCCTGGCTCGAACTGGCTGCGCAACTATTATGGGTATTTACAGAACTAGTCCCGTGAGAAAACGGTGTCACAACGGTTGACGCCGCCTGCGCTATTTTGTAAAGCCAGTCGCTGAAGGCCTGGGCATCGCCCAATTTAGTTTGTGGTTACTTGGAAGTTTGTCTACAAGCTCCTTGACTAACAATGGGTTGTTTAAATGCGCTTCTAGGCTGCGTGCTTCGATCGTGGCGCAGATGTTGTGCACTGCGAGCGCGTACTCTATTATGGATTCAAATTTTTCTTTGGGTGGCGTTAGCTTCCGCACCATGTCGATCATAATCTCAAGGATGTGCTCAGGTCTGCCGAAGAACATTTTCAGCGTGCTCATTACTTCCGGAACTAGGTTAGCCCAGCCCTTTAGGCACTTTTGTAGACGGAGCATGTTTTCTACATCGGAGAATCCTGCTGCCGAAGTGCTGCGCTCGAATGTACTGATAAACATCGGCCACTCCTCAGGATCCCCGCTGAACGAAGGAAGCTCCTTGGGTATAGCTTGTCGTGCGGCGATTTGGGAACTGGCCCGACTGCCCGGCTGTCGATCCGTCTAGTATATTCATTTGCAGTAAAATTTTATACTTCACCTCGATAAATCTCTCTTCGGAAGCCCTATTTTCTTCCAACATGTCGAGCATTAGCTTGTTTTTGTTGACGTTAGAATTTTTTGTCGGGGGTAATCTGTACTTCGCCGGGACTATCCATATCGATGAGCGCGTTCACTTGCTGCTCGATCTTATTCTGGTTTACAGATAATAAGTTGGAGTTGTCGAACTGATTTGGAAGCGGTGATCGCAGTGTCCTTCCAAGTGGGATTCCGTCGCTGCCTCCAGCAAGGCACAGATCGCAATTCCAATCGCTATTCTCAACGTCTTCGCCGACACCTGCGCAGCGAAAGTGGTACCAACTGTCACAACTGCCGCATTGGACCCAGCTTTCTTCAGTTCCTGTCGCTTTTTTCTTGCATATTCTACACACTTCTTCGCTTCGTAATTGTACTGTTAAACGGCTACCACGCGTGCACGAAGTTTTTACGAACATCCCAATGTTATGGCTAATTGCAAATTCTTCTTGGCAAGAACAAAAGTTTTTAAGAATGTTGAGAGCAAAACTGTTCAGTAGCAGCAATAGTTATAAGTCAGCGCTCTGAAGTATCATATATCGGGTCAAGCCGTCAGCAACATTATCAATGACCCACTTATTGGCACAAGCTTATTCTGCTGAATTGTAACTATCCGGGCTCGCATAATGCATAATAACCGACACTTTGCTTTATATTTATTCTGTTAACCTATGCACTTTTTACCTATAAATACCGTTAAGTTTATACAATAAAATCACTAACAATTTTGACTCCTACAATCAAGTTTTACTCATTTTGCATTCAACAGAGGCTGTCGCTCTAGTCTTCAGATCCTCATATGCAATCTTTAGTCCAACTGGTTCAAGTTCTAGTTGCGACGACTTTAGGCAGACAGTTTCTGTACTGTATGCCAGGCACCTAAGCCAATCAATAAACATTTTGGTAACCCCGACGTGATCTCACCAAGAGATCACACCATAGAACACAACGTTGGAGATATCTTCCATACAAGTCCTTTTGCCCAAGTCGTCAACAAGGCGACAGATTAAGGACACCTGAGCAAAGTCGACTCAGGAAGTTGGAAGACTGGTCAACAAGGCGACCAGCTCCGTCAACGATTTAATAAAATCGTTTTTTGTGATCCCGGTAAACGGATTTAGATCATCCAATCCCGGACACTTTCTCGAAGTTGTCAACCAGAATCAAACATTCTCAGAATACGAGAACTCAGCACCGCAGTTGCTGTCATCAAATTCACCCAAATCATTCATAAGTGTTAAAAGCTTCTTAGACCATTTCGGTTGCGAATAGGAGCGTATCCAGCTATATAAGCAAATAAAACACTCCCAACGGGTCAGAAGTTTTAACACAAGGTAATAAATATGAGTGACATGGATGAGCAAGCAGTCAAAGAAGCACTAGACGTGCAAGAGGAGATCAGTCAAGAAATCTCTAAATTTATCATCAACTTCAAAAAAGATTCATCGGAGAGGAAATCAAGTCCGAACTATTATGAAAATAGACTAACCATTCTCGATGACGCTTGGAATCGATTCACAACGAATGATCTCAAGACGTTATACATGAAGTTCTATGACGACTGTCGTGAGTCATACGACAAATATCGAGCTATCATACGGGACGGCATGGAACAATCAACAAGCCAAGCCGAGGTAATTCCAGACCCAACTGGTAACCCTGCAAGCATTCAGCATCCCACGATAGGGTCCCAGAAACTAATATCAGCATGTCGTCGACAAAAGGCAATCTCAGATTCTATTAGGCGCGCTCTGAAAGAGTATTCAGGTACGGGAAAGAGCGTAACAAGTGATTTGATAAAATCACTATGGGCGCAAACGCAAGAGATCCATTTTTTTGGTACATGAAGAATACGATGATCCAAGCAAAGGAGGATATGACATGAAATCCTTCCTGAAACTTGAAAAGGAAATTCAAGATATGCATTTGCCCACAGTCAGCATCCCCAAATTCGATGGGGATCTACTCAAATGGACTCAGTTTTTTAATTTATTCAAATGCATGGTCCATGATACTAACATGCCGACGGTACGGAAAATGTGATACCTAAAAACCACCGTAACTGGAGAGGCTGAAAGATTGATAAGACATATCGATCTTAAGGAAGAAAATTACCTCAGCGCCTGGGGTATATTAGTCGATTCCTACAACAATCCCCGACATGTGGCAGACACGATTCTCAATCGTTTCCTGCATCAAAACACAGTTAGTGACGATCCAAGGTCATTAAAAGATTTTTACATTACAACTATCGAGTCTCTAGCATTATTAAAGGGACTGGGCATCGATGTATCAAGTTGGGATACGATATTGATTGCCATCATCAAGCAAAAATTGGATCTTGCAAGCAGAGCCCTATTCGAGCAGTCGTTAGATGGGTCCCGAGAGTTACAGGGTCTCGACACACTGCTCAGCTTTCTGGACCAGCGCATCCGAGTTCTTGGAACAGGAAAAAAGGGACAACAATCAAGAAAGGAACAGAAGGGTCCAACATGCTCATCAGCCAGTACTGGAAAAGGACCATGCTGTCAATTTTGCAAAAGGAATCACTGGCTCTATAAATGCGATGACTTCCGCAGCAAAACAATACCCGAACGAGTTAATTGGGTACAAAAACAAAGACTGTGTGTCAACTGCTTCAGCAATGACCATAAGGCAAAGGATTGCCGTGGTCGCCTGTGTTTTAAGTGCGACAAGAAACATCATACTTTGTTACATCTGGAAACCACATCAGGTGCATCATCCAATCAACATTCACCTACTGTAGGTGCAGCAAGCAACAAGAATTATAACTTGCTGGCCACAGTCAAAGTATCAGTGAAAGCTAGCAATGGTCAAGTTGCTACCTTCAGAGCGCTGCTAGATTCAGGATCACAAATAAATCTGATTTCCGAACGAATGGCTTCAGTACTATCACTGAAACTTCATGGAACTTCTCTACGGATCGAGGGCATTGGAGGCAATCCAAAAACCAGTAGAGTAAGAGCAAACGTTCAAATAAAATCAATGCATAACGCCTTCACACAAGAAGTTGAAGCCTTTGTCCTACCACACATAATAGCTGATCAACCGGCGCATCAGTTAAATTCGGTAAGCCTACAAATCCCAAGCAACATAGCTCTAGCCGATCCAAATTTCGATAAGCCAGGAAAGATTGACATGCTTATCGGAGCAGAGCACTACCATTCATTGCTGCTGTCTATACTAAAGACAGGAGGACAAGTTCTTCAGAATACAAAACTTGGATGGATCATTGCCGGACGGATCTCCTCGGATCACGATTCAGCGGCGGTTTGTGCCGCCGCAGCTACAGACGAAGAAGTTGACACACTATTGGAACGATTCTGGACTCTAGAAAATCTTGAAACCGAGGAAAGGCATCGATCACCAATAGGGGCTCATTGCGAAATGCACTTTGTAGGAAACTTGGGAGTGGCAAAGGATGGCAAATTTGTTGTGAAACTCCCATTTTCTGAACAGTCTTCAGCCCTGGGGGCATAACAGGAAACAGCCACGAATAGATTTCTGGCTCTAGAAAGAAGAACGTCACCTGAAGTCTGGAAAGGCTACGTGAACTTTATGGATGATTACGAAGCACTCGGACACATGAAACAAGTGCATCAAACAGATATACCCGCTAATCACTACTTCATTCCACACCCCTGTGTGCTAAAGCCGGAAAGCAGTACAACAAAGTTGAGGGTAGTATTCGACGCTTCATGCAAAACCACCAGCAACAAGTCTTTGAACGACATACTCTATGCTGAACCCACGGTGCAAAGGGAGCTATTTGCAATTCTATTACGCTTCCGCACTCATAAATACGTGTTTACAGTGGACATAGAGAAAATGTATCGGCAGGTCTGGATACACCCTGACGATCAATATCATCAACTAATCGTCTGGAGAATGAATCCATCAGATGATCTTAAATATTATCGGCTCAAAACCGTAACATACGGTACAACGTCAGCCCCATTCCTAGCAACAAAATGCTTAGATTACTTGTCCGAGAAGGCAAAGGATCAATTCCCGCTTGGATCGTCTGTTCTAAAGCACGATTTCTACGTAGATGACTGTCTCACTGGAGCAAACAGCGTTACGGAAGCAGTCCAATTTCAAAAGGAATTAAATAAAATACTGTTACCATCCGGTTTCAAGCTCCGAAAATGGTGCTCCAATAATGGGCAAATTCTAACAGACGTTCCCGAAGCAGACACCATCAAAACCGTCAAGCTAGACGAAGACGTTGGGTTTGGTATGGATGCCACAAAGGGATCAACTGTGTGGGCGATCCCAGAAAAGCGAGGCGTCAATCATCACCAAACGCGTGGTAAGTTCCGAGTCAGCACAAATTTTTGACCCACTTGGACTATTTGCCCCCGTGGTAGTAAAGGCAAAAATATTTATGCAAACGCTTTGGGCGCTGAACCTGAGTTGGGACGATGAGCTCCCTCAAGAACTTCAAAATGATTGGAAGAACTATCGATCGGATCTCCAAGCATTAAACAGTATGCAAATTCCTAGGCACATCTATAATGGAAAGGTTCCAGTCCATCAAGAAGTACACACATTTGTGGATGCATCAGAGCGTGCGTACGGAGCAGCAGTGTATATAAGAGCTACCTACAAAAACAATCAAATTTCGGTACGACTTCTTTGCTCCAAGTCACGAGTGGCTCCATCCGCGAAAGAAACTTTGCCCCGCCTTGAACTAGGTGCTGCGCTGTTGGGCGCGGAACTAACACACAGAGTAAGAAAGGATTTGCGATTACCGATCGAGAGGGCTTATGGATACTTCTGGACTGACTCAACTGTAGTTTTGTCCTGGATAAACGCATCGTCGGCCGCATACCACACGTTCGTCTCGAATCGGATAGCAAAAATCCAAGCTGTCTCAGATCCATCTCAATGGCGACACGTGTCCTCGGCAAACAATTCAGCAGATGTGCTATCAAGAGGAATTGCAGCCAGCAAATTATCAGAACATATCCTCTGGCTGTATGGACCACTTTTTCTACACGGTTCAAGTGACAAATGGATCAAGAGGCCCATAATCGGTCTAAGTGATCTTGAACGGCGAACAAAACAAGTGAGTCTTCCAGCATGTCAGGATCAGACAGGGGAAGAACTCTATAATTGCAAGCATAGCAATAGTTTTCGAAAGCTACAAAGAATTGTGGCATATATGATAAGTTTCTGTTACAAAAGAAACAGATCAAGTACAACCACCCTATGCATTGGTGAACTAACTCACGCTCGTACTATCATACTGCGCACCATTCAGAAAAATGACTTCGCATGTGAATACAAGCAACTTTTTGCCCACAGGCCGTGGACAAAAAGAGCGCTCTCGTCTCTCTATTCCCCATGATCGGCAAGGATAGCCTCATCAGAGTCGGAGGGAGATTAGAAGAATCTAAACTCCCGTATAACGCAAAGCATCAAATCTTGCTTCCTTACAATGATCCAATAGTAAGAATGCTGTTGCGAGAAATGCATGAAGAGAACATGCATTGCGGTGCGCAGGCGTTAAGAGCCATTGCCACACAGCAATATTGGATTATCAATGATAAAACAATGGCGAGAAGCATTATACATTGTTGTGTCAAGTGTACAAAGGCACGGCCCAAACTAATGCAACAAATCATGGGCAATCTGCCAGTCGACCGAGTAACACATGCTCGACCATTCTTTAATTCTGGTGTTGATTACTGCGGGCCAATTTGGATTCACCATAAACTCCGTGGATAGAGACCAGACAAGGCGTATATTGCAGTTTTCTGCTGTTTCGCTACGAAGGCAGTACATCTAGAGTTGGTAAGCGACCTAACAACAGATGCATTCTTAGGTGCTCTTCGACGGTTCTTGAGTCGACGTGGAAGGTGTCAGACCATCCACTGCGATAATACAACCAACTTCGTCGGCGCCAACAATAAACTAAAGGCCTCAGAAGAAGCGATCTTCACGGATAAGGCACAAGCCAAGATCATCCACCATTGCAATCAGAGACAGGTGGATTTTAAGTTCATACCGCCCCGAGCTCCATCGTTCGGCGGGCTGTGGGAGGCTGCAGTAAAATCTGCGAAACGGTTACTAGTATCAGTCACAGCCACCGCATCATTGACGTTTGAGGAGCTTAACACTGTAATAGTGGAAGTCGAAGCAATTCTTAATTCTCGACCTGTTACACCCATGTCGTCTGGTCCTACGGATGTGTCTGCATTAACCCCAGGCCATTTTCTGATTGGTGAGCATCTAACGGCCCCACCCGATGTAAATCTCTCCCCAACCAACAAAACATTGGTAAAAAGATGGGAATTAGTGTCCAGACTTAGGCACGCATTCTGGAAGCAGTGGTCAATAGAATACCTTCAAGAGCTTCAAATGCGCAACAAATGGAAGACCATGTCGCAGAACGTCAAAGAAGGGCTACTTGTATTAATAAAAGAAGATAACCTGCCGGTGATGAGTTGGCCGATGGGAAAAATAGTAAAGACATATCCTGGCAAAGATAATTACGTACGTGTAGTAGACGTAAAAACTGCGTCTGGCGTATTTCAGCGACCAATTACACGGCTTGCCCGCTTCTTAAAGAAGAAGTATCGACAAAGCGGTCTAACATTTCCATCGAAGGAGCAATAGTTTCAGAAGAGATCCCAAAAAGGAAGAAAGTAAAAATTCCAGTTCTACCAACGTTACTAGCAATGCTACTTTTTCTTCCGCTCGCAGTGGGACAGTCAACAAGTGTAACTGAGTTCGCCAATCAGCCCGGAATATTCTATGAACGACTCGGCACTGCAAGAACGGCAGCTTCGGAATGGACCATCATTGCGTATTATGATTTGAAACCGTATTGGAGCGATATGAACATATTGTCCACTGGGATTAAGGAACTCGAGCACAAGTGTTCTGAGCTCCATAACGAAAACGCATGCAACTCGATAGTTGCGCATATCAACATGTATATGGCGAGCTGCAAGAAGGAAGTTATCTGATCAACCATTCCCGACAGCGAAGATCACCACTCGATGTAGTAGGTACCGTGGCTAACTCACTATTTGGTGTACTTGACGCCAGGTATGCAGACGATATGGCCAAGGTTATCAATGAGGTGAAATTCAAAGAAGATGTGTTGATGATGCTGCTTAAGAATCAAACGTCGATCTTGGATTCTACTATAAACATAGTCAGGAAAAGCAAGTCATCCACTGATAACCGCATCAGAAATTTGGAGCAGCAACTTGCAACCATCAACAAGGAACGAGGCAGATATCAAGGCGACCACTTACAGCAAGCATTTGTGATCTTAACTGCCCAGCTAACGCTGTTGGCTACTGGAATGCAGCGGATGCAAGCGGAAATTGCCAGCGTTCTTACCGACGTTCGTCATCGAACCATCAGTCCTATGCTGATAACTCCTAAGCAGCTAAGAGACCAATTAGACAAAATTCGGGATCATCTACCTCCGGATCAGATGTTGCCGGTCTCGTCGGAAAATGCAATGGAACTCTATAAAATCATGCGCGCCGAGGGAACTACAACTACAGATCATGTTATATTCAAAATGACAGTGCCTCTGGTATCAACAGCACAGCAAGAAGTCTTCAGCATCATCCCCATCCCAACGTGGCACTCAGGAGGCTGGAATCGTTTTGACATTAAGACACCTATCATCGCTGAAAATTCCCATAGAGATCAATTCATCGGTCTTACTGAGGATGAGTTCGAGCAATGTCTAGTAGTATCCAACAACGAACACATTTGCTTTAACGATCAAGCCGCATTCAACGCTGAAAATCGATGTGAATTTCAGCTATTCAACAACAAATCTAAAACACTCTGTGAGATTATTAAGTCGAAAGCAGACTTGATTTGGTTAAGAGCGCATCAACGAAACAGATGGATGTTTGCTACCCACAACCAAATAGAACTTCAAGCTGTATGCAAGGGCGTGCCATCCACCATTCACCTTAATGGATCGGGTTTATTATCTCTGTCCTCAGGCTGCACCGCACGAAACGTGAACATCAGCATTAGCACATTCAGCACGATGATCACCGAATCAAATTTGGCGTACATTCGTTTTGGCAATATAACAACGCCCGATGTGAAAGATACATCAGAGTCAGCTCGAGAGACTGCAACCCAACCATCTGAATCAGACGAACTGGATCGTCTACAACAAAGGCTGGCTAAGCTAAAGGATACAGCATGGTCAAATCAATTTACCACTGTGCAGCATCATCAAGTAGCCACGTATGCTGCGTTAGCAATATCAATAATATTGATCATTGCATATAGTCTCAGAAGGCGATTCGTCAACTGGAAGCCACGACAGCCAACCTGCACCAACCAAGAGAACGACGAGCAGCCATCACCTGAACCTAACCCACGAAGTTTTGCGTGCAGCATTAGCGATGGTTGAACACTTGTTCAACGGCCGGGAGAATGTTCAGTCGCAGCAATAGTTATAAGTCAGCGCTCTGAAGTATCATATATCGGGTCAAGCCGTCAGCAACATTATCAATGACCCACTCATTGGCACAAGCTTATTCTGCTTAATTGTAACTATCCGGGCTCGCATAATGCATAATAACCGACACTTTGCTTTATACTTATTCTGTTAACCTATGCACTTTTTACCTATAAATACCGTTAAGTTTATACAATAAAATCAGTAACAATTTTGACTCCTACAATCAAGTTTTACTCATTTTGCATTCAACAGAGGCTGTCGCTCTAGTCTTCAGATCCTCATATGCAATCCTTAGTCCAACTGGTTCAAGTTCTAGTTGCGACGACTTTAGGCAGACAGTTTCTGTACTGTATGCCACGCACCTAAGCCAATCAATAAACAGAAACTAAATCGGTTTACAGCAGCCCACACAACTAACTCGAAACACAGGCGGATAGCAATAAACTATGTGTTTAAAATTAACTTTATTTAAATTTCAGCTTCCGAATCAATGTGTAATAAAAAATTGCGTTGCGGAGCACGCTTAAAAACTTTGTCTTCCTTCTTCTCTTATTTCGCTTCTGCTGCTTCTAGCGATGGTTCTTGCGAGCGTGAAATAAAGTCCATATCGATACCATTTCATATTATATCGAGTGCTTATACATAACAAAATGAAATAAAAATTAAACTTAAATTATGGCGGCAACACTTTCTGTTAGTCTTTTTCACCCAACCCAAACATAAAGATTGAATTTGTTTTTCTGAGCGACCCAACAACCCTTATTCATCTAAAACTACTTGATTAATACTGAACAAGAAAAACTACGCCGCAGGCGAAAAATTTAAAAAAAAAAATCGCGCGATTTTTTCTTAATTTTTTTTTGTTTTTGGCGCAGTCTTTTTTTTACTTTCTTTTTTAAATGCACTACTTTCAAATATTTCCTATTCGGGAATACGTCAGCAGAGAGATTTCTAGGCAATAAAAGTTTATTAAAGAAAAAACCTGGAACTTTACCTCAATAGTGATGCGGAAAAGTGTTCATTAAAAATTTTTTTTTAAATTCTACAATTTTTTTTAGGAACTCATTTAAACAATTAAAATATTTAATGTGAACTCATTTAAACAACATATTAATTTTATAGAAACTCATTACTTTAATTGAAAATATGAGAAAAGCACCCTTGTTTTTTAAAACCCAGGAACTTTGAATTTCAATTAAAAGAGAACCATGGCCGACCGCCAAGTTCTTTTTGCACGTAAATTCTTAAGAAATCGCGGTCCATCGAGGCTAATTTTTCCGCTAATTTCGGGGGTGAGCCCGCTAATATATAGTATTACCACAATTTTCTCAGTGGTTGCGTTTACATGACAGGGCAATTAAAAATTCAATTTTTGTAATATTAACAAGCGGGTTTGTTTACCATACGTTATTTACATACTTAAAACTGTAATATAACAAGAGGGAACGTTATAGTCGGGTGCCCCGACTATCAGATACCCGTTACAGGTAAAGGGAGTGCGAGGGAGATGGAGATAGAGATAGAAAACGTTGATCACGCATAACTTTTTAACGAATGGTCCGATTTGAAAACATTTCGATAGGTATTGATAAACACAATAAAACTGCATTTTTACTTTTCCAAAATATTAAAATTTTTAAAATCGTATATAAGCGATTGTAGGCGTTAAAGGGGGCGTGGCACCATTTTAAAACAAACATGCGCTGCGTAGGAACTCCTAAAATCTGCATGCAAAATGCCAATCTTCTAGCTTTTATAGTTTCTGAGATCTCAGCGTTCATACAGACAGACAGACGGACAGACAGACGGACAGACGGACATGGCTAGATCGACTCGGCTAGTGATCCTGATCAAGAATATATATACTTTATGGGGTCGGAAACGCTTCCTTCTCCCTGTTACATACTTTTGCACGAATACAATATACCCTTTTACTCTACGAGTAACGGGTATAAAAATGTGGGAGTAATTACTAAACTCCACCCGCACCAAAAAAATTATAAAAAACAAAACGAACAATGATACGATTTAATATCACTTTTAAATTGTTTGATGAAGTAACGAAATAGTTGACTCTTAAAGAGTTGACTTTTGGTTATAACTAAGTTTTTTGTCCATTAATCGGCATCTTTCGGCAGCTGGACAAAACATTTTTATAATCTTAAAATATTAATAAAAAACAGGATATATACAACATGGGGGGAAACGCGGGGAAAAGCACAAAAACTTTACCTTAACATTGTAATGCACAACATTTACGAACTAAATAAGACGCACGCTTCACCACTTCTTTACAGAAAACACAGCGCAAGTTATTTATACATGTATCTGTATAAACAAAGTATATACCGTTATGAACAATATCTATTATATTCGAATTGGGTTAAACCGTGCTTTATATTTTATTCGAATTTTTTCAATTCACTTCATTGCACTGCACTGTTGACTAATTTTTCATTCCATTATTGGAACATCCCGTTAGAAATTCCAAAAAAACTATTGTATAGTAAAGTTTGGACAATCAGCTGATCGTTAAACTGGTTTTCGCTGGAATAACTCAAAATCATTTTTTTGATTTTCGGCCTATGGCAGCGACCACTGTGGAATGGTCCGATTTGAAAAATGTCTTCTACATTTCGATAGTTATAAATACACACAAAAAAATTGCATTTATACTTCTCGAAAATCTTTAAAGGTGTGGGCGCCAGACACTTTTTAAAATCGTTAGTGGGCGATTGTGGGCGGTATAGGGGGCGTGGCGCTCGGCTGAAATAAACTTGCCCAAGAATATGTGTGGGAAATCTCAACCTTTTAGCTTTTGGAGTTTCAGAGATCTCAGCGTTCATACGGACGGTCAGACAGACAGACAGACGGACATGGCTAGATCGACTCGGCTAGTGACCCTCATCAAGAATATATGTACTTTATTGGCACGAATACAATATACCCTGCTACTCTACGATTAACGGGTATAAAAACATAAAAGCAAACGGCTGCGGTCAAAATAGTAGTGTTGCCGCCCTGCGTTTTTAAGTTTGTTGTAATTTATGTTCTCCTGGTAATTTTGTATTAATTACACAGGAACACAAAATTAAACTTTGTAAAATTTCCACGAACCATTTCAAGTTTTCTATGATATTTGGGTGCTCCTGAGTAAAAGTCCCATACAAAATTATTTTCCATCACCTACAGGTTCCGCGGTATAGCTAAGAATACAAAAAACCGATGTTGGTCGACATTTTGAATTACGTGGCCTATATAATTGGACTAACCTTTATTATTTTCGGTAGGACCTAGTCTCAATACATCACGGCATTCCTAAAAAATAGTCCCCATTGTGAACCATTGCCCATGTCTTTGGAATTCGACGCCAAAGTTGAAAATCTCAAAATTGTAGAGATTTTTCTGATATAAAAACAATTCTGAGGATTAAATCTTGAATGGAAGTAATTTTAACTATTCATTGTATCTATTGTTCATTGTATGCTTTAATTTCGGTTTAAAGCGTTTTCATGAGGACATTTTATTGGATTTCTTATACTAATAAAACCTATTTTTTGATTTCATTATCTACTCCTAAATGTTGTCAAATTTTGAATAAGTCATGGCAACCTCTAGAACTAAGAAACTAAAGTACGTTCACCGAACATACATAGAAAAATGTAAATGTTTACTCCCATTCTGTAGGATGCCTTGACTTTTTTAAAATTTGACAATAGAAAATAGAAATGGTTCGTGGAAATTTTTGGCTGTGTACCTGTGTTATTTGTACTATTAGACTAATTGGATAAATAAAAAATACAACAACAAACTTTTAACAACACATTGGCGGCAACACAACTACTATTTTGACCGCAGTTGTATACTTTTATGTTTTTTGAATGTTTTCTAAAATTTGTTTCTCCCTTAAAAAAATCCTAAAATTATTCTAAAATTTATTGTTTTAAAAAACTTTAATATCAAAACAAACCATGAATCCGTTTGCCTCTAAAACCTCCGGAAAGTTGGTCAATTTCAGAATTTTTCGAACTTTGAGGTCCTTGTGCTAAAAATCCTTGCGTCGGGGAGCTTTTTGGAAAACGCAGTTTGTTTGACTTGGGAATTCGTAACGAATTCGAAGCCATATTACCGTATACAAAATAATTATCAGAATTCCTCTAAGGACCGCGCCTGTTAATTGGCTACTAATTAGAAGAGTCAAGTTAAGCATCGTCAAGTACTTGTGAAATTCAATAACTTAATGGTTGAGGAATACATTTATAGTTTTTTCGTGAAAATAATATTATTTAGTGCGGTTAAACAGCTGTAACAATAAATTGGTTAACAGCTACTAGTGCAAAACTAGTGCAAATGAACTAGTTGTTTTCGATGACAAGCCTATGAAACATGGACCAGTTCGTTACAAGGGACATACAGGGGCGGACAAAAGTCTATGGACGACCCCCTTTTGTGAGTTTACCCACTCCTATTGCTTATACGAAAAAAGTAATTATGCAGTTTTGTTCTTAATTGGGGGTCGGAAACGCTTCCTTCTAGCTGTTACATCCCTTCAGTTCTGGCGT
This sequence comes from Drosophila takahashii, assembly GCF_030179915.1. Taxonomy (NCBI): domain Eukaryota; kingdom Metazoa; phylum Arthropoda; class Insecta; order Diptera; family Drosophilidae; genus Drosophila; species Drosophila takahashii. Next base: position 34,726,626 of record NC_091678.1, read on the forward strand.
CCCATATCGGGGACAATTTCTTAGGCCAAACGCTCGGCCGCTGTCGACGTCAGCAGAGCAGTCGGTATTTATATATTGCGCTCTCTTTCCTTGTCTTATAATTTGTTGTACTGAAGGAAAAAGCGGAACTCCCATACAATTTTCTCTATGGGGCGTCCTCGAGTACAGATGACCTGTCCTCGGGTTTTCCTTTGGTGATTACTGAGGGAAAAGTGACATCTGGTACTGAAGGGATACTTTTTCACGAATACAATATACCCCTGAACTCTACGAGTAACGGGTATAACAAGAAAGAAGAGATCGGGTGCCCGACTATCAGATACCCGTAACTCAGCTAAAGGGAATGCGAGGGAGATGGTTACTCTACGATTAACGGGTATAATTATAAAACCTTAGTTTTTAAAATAATGCTGTAGCTCGTTCTAAAACAGCGGTCGGCACACACATACGATGACATTTTGTTTTATATATGTGAGATTCTTTTGCACTGGGCAGCTCATCGATGTGTGTGTGCAGACTGCTGTTTTACAGAGTCCGTGAAAGGCAGCGGATGAGCAGAACAATTCCCTATGCTCACTTAATAGGACGCTGCCGACCGCTGTTCTAAACCATGCCAACAATTTAAAATCTGAAGATTTGACTTGAAGGTTGTCATTACAACTTTTTATTTATTTTCACAAAAATCAGAACTGCAGCAGGTGACATGCACTTTCAGGCCTCAGTTTCAGACTGGAGCTTGGCCACATAAGCTGCCTTGTGGGCAGCAATTTTGGTCTTGCGCTGCTCGTTTGTGAGTTTCTTAGCATTCCACCTCTTCTTCGTAACGCCAGAAGCCTTCTTTGCGGTGACCTTATGAGTAGGGTCGTTACGAATTGACTGGTGGGCTTTTTTATAGATATCCTCAAGCTGGAAAAAATAATTATTATTATCATGTGCCCCGAGGATCAGTTACCCGTTACTCTGTTTACCGATTTAGGAAGAAATTCAGATGGATCCATTTTACAATATTAATCTATTTAAGTAAACATTTTAGTTCTAGCCTCAAATTGTGGTCAGGACTGCTCTTTGGCTGTGCATGAATACGTCGAATCCGCAGCAAGCCTATTTTATATTCTAGATTTTATAGCTCCCGAGATTACAACGGTCTGTCTCCGATTAAGAATTATATGGTCTAGAACAGTGGTGGCCGGCAGAAGCAGAGCATAAAATGACAAAAAAAAAATTTTTTCTCTCTATAGGTATGAACTACGCAGTGGCACAGGCATTTTAACAAGCCCCCGGGCCGCTAGCGCTGCTTCTGCTGTCCACCACTGGACTTAAACGATTTTTTCTGCCTGTACGTTGGAAATATAAGAGTAACGGGTCAAAATAATAATAGATTGTGTAACCATAACAGGAAGATTGGTCCACCGAGATACCGAGCTTCGAACAGAGGTTGCTATTTTTATGTAGTCCACTTTGGGCTCAGCCAGCGTTGTTGGGTGCAAAACGCAGCCGTAATTTTAAAAGTGGACGTCGAAAAAAAGGCTAGGATGTACTCACATCATCAGCACGAATGCCCAACTTGATGTAACGGCTGAACTGGCGTTTAAAGCTCTCTTCGTCCTCCTCCTCCAAAGTGCGCATATAGTCTGCAACATGCTGACCAAAGATATGGGCGCGATGCACATCAGCATTAAAACTCTTAGTCTCTGCCGAGTAGCCAGGAAACCGTTTAACTGAGTGGGGAATATTCAGACCACCATCAACTGCACCCTTCATGGCACCAAACACACGAGCTCCAGTTGTGGTGCGAGCCAATCCAACATCCAAAAAGCAACGGAAAGCACCAGGGCCGTCATCAACAGGCTCGACGTTGAACTCCTCACCAGTCACCTCAGTGCATCCTGCATAAAGAGAGTCTAGGCCCAACTTATTTAAAACACGACGGGCAACCAGCAGGCCGGTGCAATACGCAGCAGCGTAGTTGGTCAAACCAACCTTAAATTCAAAAAAAAAAAATGTAAGTAGAATATTTAAATAATGTATAACAGAATCGAAATGTTTCCACTCACCTGTATACCATACTTGGGAAGCTCATGGGAATAAGCGGCGCAGACAACGCGATCCCCTTCTATGCGTGCATACGCAATCTGGACAGTGATGTCCTTGTTGGACAAACGTACAATCAAACGGTACTTAGGAGTATTGTACTTGTTCTTGTCCTGAAACGTTAAGCGTTTCCTGGCGTAGTAATCGGTCTTGCCTTCACGACGCCTTCGAAACTTCACCTGGTACCTCTTAAAGTACTGCTTGTTCTTGACTACCTTAACGAAACCCTGCAAAAACAGAAATATGTCCAAATATAAAGACCATAGGTAACTCAATCCAGCAAAACTGCGTTGTAATGGCATAACGTTTATGTCTCTGCACGATGGATGCCCGTTTGCAGGTTACTAGATTTTAATCGCATCTGATTTATTGAAGCACGACTCCGCTTTTCTTTACACCCACCATTGTGTTGATAGATAAAATTATTTATCACCGCTATAATATATGAACCAGTTATTAAAAATATATAAAACGTGGAGCGGAGAGCACATACCTCGCCGGAAATTGCTAGCAAAAAGAAAGAAATTAGAGTGGCTCACCAAAAGGGCTTTGAAAATATACTAAATTAAACCTTTGAATAAGTTTATTTATATCTTACTTCCACAGAGTCCATCATTGTAAAAGCCTTTTCATGTGGGGTAGACTCTCGAGTGAGCCAATTATAGACTCTTCCCATAGAGTTGGGATTTTTGAAAAATGTGAAACTCGTGTTCCCACAGAGCTCCATCCACCATCCAATAACAGCTGACTTGAGAACAGTTGCTCACCTCAACATTAACGAAGGGGGATTTCAACTCGGGAAAACTGTCATAAAATAGCGTTCTCTTAATCTTATTGTAGAATAATACAATAAATAGATTGAGATAATAGTTAAATAACATATCTGAACATTTATAGCATATTCTATAACGAGTATGCATACATATTGATGACTGGGGAAAGCCTAACCTCCCGTACCCCACACTCCGCTCTTACTACGCCACTGTCTAGCCAATTTTAATGTGGCAAATTTGTAAACAAAACCAAATTTCTGCTGTTTTGGTAATTTATAACAGCTTTGGAACTATATGGGAGTACATAGTACACTTTTTATTAATATTAATATTTTCGTACGCAGAACAGCTTACATTTTGGCCCACTCATAGCAACTTACGGACCATGGTGGATGGAGCTCTGTGGGAAGACCCAATTACATAATAATTAAAAAAATAAACAATAGGGGGATTCCCTAAACTGTTGAATTGCTGAATTGTTGAAAATTCAACAAAAAATTTCAGCAATTAAGGGAACGACCCAAAATGGTTCCTGTTGAATTTTCAAACAGCTGTTATTTGTTGAAAAATTTCACGGAACTTAAAGCATGTAAAGTTTGATTTATTATTGCTAGTTACTCTCTAAAAGTGTTACCAAGGTAAAAAGAACCACAAATATGCTTTCAAAGTTTATTTTAAAATAAATAATGCTTACTGGTGATACTAAAATGTTACAGAGTTGCCACGACTTTTAAAAAAAGGTGACAACTCTGGCTTTTCAGCAATTCAACAAAATTTTCAACAGCCCCGAGGCTGATGAATTGCTGAAATTTCTGAAAGTTGGCTTTGTATGGAACAGCTGATTAACAGCTGACCAAAATTCAACAATTCAGCAATTCAACAGTTTAGGGAATCCCCCTAATCAATTCGGTGTTCAGCCATTTTTGAATTTTTTGTATCCACGATAGCAGTGAGCAGTGCCGCAGTTGCCGGGGCGGGAAAAATATGTTGTTTTTAAATTGCGCGCGCAGTATTAAATATATATTTTTTTTACGTCATCAAAATACACTAGTTTAAAAATAATATTCTTGGAGAGCTCCAAAGCAATTGATGGCAAATTCTGTTAGTGTTGAACAGGTGCTTTTTCGGTGCAACTTTTTCTTTTTCACTGTGAGCAATTGAACAATACCTAAAAGAACAAATCAAACCGATGCCTGAAAAAATTAGAATTTGTTAAAACTCGTTAAGTTTCGGGAATTGTTAAAATTTTGGTTGTTTGTTATGAGCGGAAAACCATTCACAAACAGGTAGCTATGCGTGGCCCAATATGTAAGCTGTTCTGCGAAACATACATACACACATGTTTGCAGCTATGACTCAGAATATGTGCTGCAATTCAAACAAAATAACTTATATCAATTAAAAGTGGAGTATGTTCTTTTACACAAATTACAAAAACGGCACATGTTTGGTTTTGTTTACAAGTTTTCTATATTAATATGGACTAGACAGAGGTGTAGCAAGAGCGGGGTATCGGATACGGGAGATCTGCAATTTGTATGCAACCCTGCTGTTGGATATGTTATGAAAGTTCAAATATGTTTTAAAATATTTCCGTTTGCCATTTATTGATTTGTTCAACAATAAGATTACTACAGTTTTGACGAGTTCAAATCCATCTTTGCATATTTTGCGATGAGCAACTGCTCTTCAAGTCAGCTGTTATCGGTTGGTGGGTGTGGATTGTGCTCTTATGGAACTCGAGTTTCACATATGTCAAAAATCACAAACATTTCACACGGATGGACTTTATCGGGGGTGTCACAGAACACCATTCCAACCGAATTTCCCCCGAATAGCAAATCTCGGTGTCACAGACGTCATTTCTGACGGTTTCTAAATCCCCCGTATTTTGCCGGACGTTTTGATAAAATTACCCAACTTAAAAATGTTTCCCAAAAATATAACTTTATTTAAGACAATTCTAATGAGTTTTATGAACTACCTGCATATTACTATTTGTATATGTATGTATCTACTTCAGGTTATATTTAAAAATATGCTTTTTATAAAACATCTCGAAAACCTGACAGTGTTACCAATTACCTAGAACTTTAAACTACCAAATTTGTCCAAATTTCGGGTTAGTTATCGAAATGTTGTGTTAACGATATATTTATTCAAAGGTACTTAGTATTGTAGCTAAAAATGAATCGTATTTCATGGTAAAAGAAGCTGTAGTTATTGAGAAATTAGTAAAAACAGGCTGCATTTGCAAAAAGTTGGCATCACTGTCTTGAAAAATTTCCTATTTTTGCCAGGTAAAACGCCGGCTGGGAAGAAGGAGAAGACATGTAACTAAAAAAGTACAACATTTTTGTTTATTATTAATTTAAACTAATAAGCGTTGCTAATTTTCAGGGGTAAACATAGGTCACCAGCGCAAGACACCATATTCTTCCGATTCATTCGCGATAATATCGACATTGCCAAAGGATTTACTCAGGGCGTCCGCATTATTGTGACCACTGCTTGAAAGGACCTGGCCAATGAGTTTAATCCCCATGGACTACCATGTAAAACCGCTTGTAAGGATCTCCTCTGCCTCCTAGCATCTCGCAGTTTATGCCTTCGAAAGTACTCTAGAGCAGATGGCATTTTGATTCGCTTTTGAAATTCTTGCCAACTTACAAATGTAAATAAACCATCGGAGCCGCGGCAAACCGCTGTTCAGGGCTGCAATATGTAGCCTGGTGGGTAATTCAAATTTGTAATTGTTTTCTTTTATTGTGTACAATATGCGCTTTAAACATATATTCTTTTTGTAATTTTGCAAGAAAAACATAAAATAAGTTTAAAACTTATTGGAAAATAGTTAAAATAGGTCAAATAAAATTCGATAATTACACTGTGTAACATTTTTAATGCTTTTTAAATTTACTTCGATGGATGCTATATTTTTAGATTCGTTATGAATTCCGAAGTTAAACTGCGTTTTCCAAAAAGTTCCCCGACGCAAGGATTCTTAGCAAAAGAACCTCAAAGTTCGAAAAATGCTGAAATTGATCCACTTTCCGGAGCTCTCAGAGGCAAACGGATTCATGGTTTGATTCGATGTTAAAGTTTTTTAAAAGATACACTCTTAAGCTTTCGAACCCCATACTTCAAATAATTTTAGTATTTTTATAAAGGGAAACATAGTCAAAAAACATAAAAGCATACAGCTGCGGTCAAAATAGTAGTAGTATTGCCGCCCTTTGTTTTTAAAAGTTAAGTTATTATAATTATTCTAAGTATAGGGTTTGAAAGATAAAGAGTGTATCTTTTAAAAAACTTTAACATCGAATCAAACCATGAATCCGTTTGCCTCTGAGAGCTCCGGAAAGTTGGCCAATTTCAGCATTTTTCGAACTTTGAGGTCCTTTTGCTAAGAATCCTTGCGTCGGGGAATTTTTTGGAAAACGCAGTTTAACTTGGGAATTCGCAACGAATCCAAAAATATAGCATCCATCGAGGCAAATTTTTGATGCTGCATAGTGTTATTGAACATTCGATATTTAGTGTATGCATCCAGCCCTGGTCGTTTTCGAAAAATTTTCCGAAAAAAAGAAATCACTCGAATTCCTGTGACACCAACAGTTTCGTCGGTGGGTTTCTAAACCAACCGTCTCCAAATCCGTCGACGGTTTCTGTGACACTCCCGTATGGAAAGAGGCTATAAGCCAATATTCTGTAAATCAATAATGCCCTCTGCTCATTATGGACGCGTCGCGTTTGCATCCATTTACCGTTTAACGCGCCCAAATCCCATACAAAACTTGTTGGCAAGGGTTGAGGAGGGGAGGGTGGAAATTTGTCGCGTTACAGGGCTGGAAAGTGAAATTTGTGGTATTTACATGAACTTTATTTCGTATAGATTGGTATTTGATATATGATATATGCCATATGATCTGGCAATAGTTCAGAATTCCGAGGATGATCCAAGCGCATAAAGGGCAGTATCAGTTCGTTTATCCAATGGAATGGCTCAGCTAGAAAGGATCGGAAGCGAAATATTGGTCGTTGCAGCGCAGCCACATGGGCTTCCCTGTCTTCATGATCTTGACGTTTGCTTCGCGTGCGCCATTCGTCCATTAAGGCGACCTCCAGGTTAGACCGTAGATGGCCATTCCATATTCAAATGACACACGTGTGGACACAGGCGACTGCTGGAAAAGGGCACATCTCCCTCTTTCTTGCGCACAATGTTCTTGTAGGCGTTTCTGCCCCGTATTAGATTCTGTTCAGTGACGTGCCGCCGCAGAAGCTACTGCTGTCGCGGGTCGTGTCAAAGAATTAATTAAATGACTGTTCAGATCTATATATATGAACGCCTTCTGCAGCAGATCCTTTTGCTTTCTGCCGTAATAAATGCTCAAGCAGCGTAAGGTGGGATGTTGTTGCTTTCATCATTGCAGCAATGTTTCTACGCTGTTCAAATGCTGTTCTGCGATTACAACTATCAATAACAAATTATTTAAATCCATTGTTTACTTCAGCTCGCAAATGACAATAGCACAACAGCTGTTTTCAGACGCGTTTGCCAATGGAAACACCTCACGTCCGCCTATCGCGTTGCCAATCGAAAATACACAAAAATACCGAAAAAACCGCATAGTGGAAAAATGCCTTAACACTACCGTCGTGGAATTTTTGACAGATGTTAATATCCGATTTCCACCGATCACATCCACCATCCGATAACAACTTACATAATAGCTCATCAACGATTAGATGATTTCTGTTCTTGGTGTTTCGCGATTTTGTTGAGAACGAAATGAATTGATTTATTTCTCAAACAGTTTTCTTATTTCTTAACTGGCTACATAGCTAACTTTTAACTAGTTACGAAATCTAAAGAAATACATAATATGTATGCAAAGCTTTGCAAATGAGCTCATTTAAAGTGTAATTAGTTCTGTCTTTTGGTTAAAAAAACAGGGCTCGGAACTCAGCACACGATCTCATCGTGAGAAGAGATATTGCAATGTGTTTTAGGGGATGACCAACCTCCAGCTTATGTCCTTCTTAGCTATATCTGCCAACTTTTTCTCAAGTAGACTCTATTTGAATGTTTATACGTCTCCCAAAATTGGACAAAATGTTAGCTTTCGCGCCTGTTTCAGTACATTGTTTGCTTCATTCATTACAGCAACTTTTTTGGTAATAGTCTAGAAGAGAGGCCTGTGCCCCAAAAACCGCGAAAAAATTAGCCTCGATGTACCGCAATTTCTTAGGAATTTACGTGAAGAAGATTATCGGCGGAAATACATACATGGTTCTCCTGTAATTGCATGTCAAAGTTGCGTGTTTTGCTATAAAAACAACGTAGCATTTTCTAGGATTTTTAGGTGTTTTGTGACATTTTACCATAAAAAACTTATGGGCTTTCCGTTTGTTGTCAAAATAATAAAATTCGACAAAAATGTGAAATTGTTTTTATAGCAGGCCAGACCCCAAAAAAGCGAAATAATTATCCTCGGTGGGAAGTGTTTGCTCAAGAACTGGAGTGACCATGGATGACAAAGACATACATAACCTTTAGGTGAATCTGAAGATATTACTAGGGATGTCAAATATTTTAAAAATATCGTATCGCTGATATATTTTCTTTAAGAAAAATATCAATATGATATATAATATATCGCCAAAAAAACATCGATATATCAGATACTTTTGATATTTTTTTTTCAGTTGAATTTCAAAATTTTAACCGCGTAAATAAGCTAACAACAAAGACTTTTGCCCTAAAATTAATGTAAAAGCACTAGAAAAGTATAAACAATATAATACGTTTTATGAAATTTCTTATTTTATTAGCTCCACACATAAAAGTTTTTGTTTTTCAAGTGGGATAACATTTTTGATGTATTCCCACATGTTTTAATAGTTTTAAAACAAAGTTTGCACCTAGTTTTTTGTTATTAAATTCACCGAAATAAATTTTAACACGCTTCATTTTTTTGTGCACAGATGAGAGAAAGATATGCAAATATCAAATAATATCGAAAAATAAAATATCGATATTGTGATATTTGGCTAAATAAATATCACGATATAAATATATTTTTTTTTGCAAAAAATATCGATATATTGATATTTTGATATATTTTTGACATCCCTAGATATTACGGTCCAAGGAGTACTTATCTTTTGTAACCGTTATAAAACCTTTAATTTTTATATTTTTAAGAAAAAAATGCACGCATTTTATAATCCTAACCGCAATACAAGTAGGGGAGAGTGGGGGAATTTCGTCACAGGGGCAATTTCGTCACCTGCAATATCTCGGAATCCATAAGTCGTAAAAATATAAAATTTTTTGTTTTAGTCCTTCAAGACGGCCAGACACAACCAATGCATTTGTTTTGCACAGAAGGCCAAGATAATTAAGCTATAATATTAAATGTGTTTTAACAGTTCAAAAGCTACATTTAGTTCTCGACGAAATATTTTCTGTATGCCACAATTCAAAAGGAATAAGATACACGATTTTTATACCCGTTACTCGTAGAGTAAAAGGGTATACTAGATTCGTGCAAAAGTATGTAACAGCTAGAAGGAAGCGTTTCCGACCCCATAAAGTATATATATTCTTGATCAGGGTCACTAGCCGAGTCGATCTAGCCATGTCCGTCTGTCCGTCTGTCCGTCTGTATGAACGCTGAGATCTCAGAAACTACAAAAGCTAGAAGGTTGAGATTTCCCACACATATTCTTTGGCTTCCTACGCAGCGCAAGTTTATTTTAGCCGAGCGCCACGCCCCCTCTAACGCCCACAATCGCCCACTAACGATTTTAAAATGGGTCCTGCGCCCACATCTTTAAAGATTTCCGAGAAGTATAAATGCAATTTTGTTGTGTATATTTATACCTATCGAAATGTAGAAGACATTTTTCAAATCGGACCATTCATTAAAAAGTTATACGCAATCAAAAATTATATATATATCTCCCTTGCACTCCCTTTAGCTGAGTAACGATTATTAGTCGGGACACCAACCCGACACAGCGTTCGCACTCCCTTTAGCTGAGTGACGGGTATTAGATAGTCGGGACAACAACCCGACTATAGCGTTCTCTCTTGTTTATATAATACACAGTGCTATAATGTGCATTTCTGCGTCATTGATTTTTAGCTTCGCGCCTAATTTCGGAAGAAAAATAATTATTTCTAAAAAGGTACGGTCTGGGGAAATTTCGCCACCCTACGCTAAGGGTAAATTCGCGCCTATTTTAAATACATATTTTTATATTTGACGAGCTGGCTAACGAACAGACTACCAACAGCAGCAACAAATATAGGACGTCAACAAAAATGGTACGCTTGATCAGTGTAGCATATTTACAGGCGTTAAACTCCCTACATTTTTCAGGTGACGAAATTGCCCCGGTGGTGTGGTGATTTTACCCCCCTGTGTGGCGAGATTGCCCCAAGATATTGGTTTTACATTTTATTTTTTTATAAATCACCAAGCTAATTAAAAAATAGGGGAATGTCACATTTTAAAGCTTGGTGCTAACCGCATTCAACAATAAAAATAGAAATATGATAACGTGTCTCAAGATAGACAAAAAATAGCTTTGAAAAAATGCTGACGAAATTCCCCCACTCTCCCCTACTAAAGAAAATAGAAAGAAGAAGTGCTATGCGCCGCAGGTAAAACATATTTTAAAAAAATCTTGCGATTTTTTTTAAAATTTGTTTTTGCCCTCGGCGCATTTATTGCATTTCTTATCGCAATACAAGTAATTAAAAGGAGGAAATGCATGTTTCTCTTGTAAATATTTCAAAATGGAGTGTTTTGCTATAAATGCAAAGTAGCATTTTCTAGGATTTTGAAGTGTTTTGCTATAAAAAACAGATGGGCTTTCCGTTTGTTGTCAAAATAATAGGCGTTCGAAAAAACTCGACAATTGATTACAAATTCTGTTAGTGTTGCCACAAACTTTTTTTTGGATGGCAAATTTTTGAAGTGAAACTTCTTTAGGCGCGTTATGCAATTTCGGCGACGGAGTAAAACCAATTCATGACCGTCACGAAAATCTTCTTCTCTATCACCGCTGACGAACGTTCTCTTTGTACTCTGAGCGCGCTTAGAGCGAAGAGAGGAAAGAAGAGATATATGTACAATATACATATATATATTTATGTATATATATGTATTTGCACCATGTGCGAGCGCGCTTAGAGCGAAGAGAAATCCATATTTTAATACATAAGCAAAAACAAAGGCTGAAAGTCTCTTCTTTACTGACTAAAATTGAAATACCTTTTAACGGGATGCAAAGGCCAAGTTCAAGCTTCTTTTTGTCATAGGTGGTACATCTGCATTCGTTTCATAGGACTATGTAAAAAGAACGCCCGGAATCGGTATAGAAAACCCGTCCAAGTGAGTTTTATTTTTGATCAAACAAAATTAAAATCAACAATAATCATTATTTTTGAGTTTTATTTTTTCCGATCAGAAAGCTTAAGCTTCTTTTAATGGCTTCTTGGACCTCCTGGGTTGCCGGGAGCTCCCCTTTTGCTGTCTTTCTGTTTTGTCCTTCATTCCCTGGAGGGCGGGTGCAGCCTTGATGAGCTTTAGCATTTCCGAGTAGGTTGCCTTTTCTGTGCACTTACACTGAAAAAAAAATTCAAGTCAAACGGGATTGAATCAATGCGAAACGGGGTTGAAAACAGGGTATGCCCGAATATGCTAAAATTGATCCAAAAAAGATTGAAGTAATCCCGTAGTTTTGCAAGCCAAAATAGATTGAATTTATCAACCCCGAAAATCAAGCTCGATTCTATCCCAAACGTACTACATTTAATCCCGTACAGGATAGTTTCAATCCCGAAAAACGGGATAATTTTTATCCCAAAGGTACTTGAATTGAGCTCGGCCGAGATTATATAAATTCCAATAAATCCCCAAAAACCAATACAAAATTATGTTTTTATTTAATTTTTTTATTTTAATATTAAATATACTTGATTCTAAACTACATATCATTTTGTGGATATAAGCGTAAGGAAGGTGTTATTTGTCCTTGACTATCAGAAAAGGAGGTGTTTTTGGCTATAATCTCCTCTATACGGTCTTGATAGTCGAATATTGTCGTCAGCTGAAGAAATGATCTTTCCTCCGTGCCAGCAAGGGTCACTTTTTCACTCCTCTTTCCACTGTTACTCGATTTGAATTGGGCTGAGAATGGTAAGCAGCAGTGGCGGATCCAGGATTTGGATGTGGGGTGGTGAGTTGTTCTTAAAACAAATTTGTTGGTCAATCATTTTTCATTCCATTATTTTTTCAGAAGAGTGAGGCGCAATTTATCCCTTAAGGCCTTAACGTGGATTTGCGCATGTTAGTCAGCATTTTCAAAATTAAATCTTGACAATCTATTTATAAACGAAAATAAAAAATTAGAGTCAAAAAATGGTTTTAATTTTACAAAACAACGCCTTTAGACGTTGAACAGCTTTGCCCATAAAAATGTGTATACTTTACCTCATAAACACTGTAATGCTTCTTCTGCTAATAAAGCTATTATTGTTGTATCGTCTTCGTCTTCCAGTTCATTTTATATGACAGCCCGGAATTTAATCCCGCTCGGATAAAAAAGTCATAATTTAATCTTTTTAGGATGACATATATCTTTTCAGACTTAAAGTACAAATTTTTATTCCAGATTCGGATAAAAAAGTATTAATACAATCTTTTTTAGGATAACATAATTTTCTCGGGCTTTAAGTAATCCCAAAAATACAAAATTAAACCTTTTTTATCCAAAACGGGATTGAAATTTTTGATCTCGGAATAAATTAAAATCAAGAATAAAGAATTTAAATTTAGCACGCCGTTTTTTTTTTGAGTGTAACCAGAACAGAACCTTCTTCGGCTCCTAGCCTTTCCGGGATCCGAGGGCTGCGGCCTGTTGGGCCTCGGTGGCTCTCGTTGTTTCCCAGACTTTTTCCACTGGGTTGAATCGGTGCCCTTCTTGGTCCCGACAGATGGCCCAGGCAGTCTGAGGTAACCGCCATCATCCTTCTTTTCCGGGGTCGTCTGAGTCTCCTTTTCCTGGTTCGGGTGGCCTTCTGTTGTTGGATCTTGACAGCGGCAGATCACAGTGCTGCTAGTGCATGCAGACCAGTTGCTGTAGCTTCTTCATGCGGGCCAGCATCTCCTTGATAGACGCGTTGATCGTCCGCTGAACTGGCTTCTTCTCGTTCACCTGGTAAAGCAGGTCATCCAGGATTGTTCCGATCTCATCTATGTTGCGGAGGTTCCCTTTACTTCTTTTGGCACCTTCGGCAGAGTTGCTTCCACAAGGGCTGCCTTCTTCTCAGGCCCTCTTTGGGGTGTCAGCCTCAACGTCGACTTGGCTTAGACGCTGGGTAGACACGGAACACTGCTTTGTGGTGTAGCGAGCTGGGTAGGTGGGGTCCTCTTCATCTTCGTCGCTTTAGTGAAAGCGAATATCTCGTGGCTTGTTGCTTTGGATGCATCGTCAGCCAAGTGAGCCACTGGCGGTGCATTTTCGTTTTCCTTTTGAATGTAAGTACCCCCAACATCAGTTTAAATTTGTAAAAACTATATTTTTATACCCTTGCAGAGGGTATTATAATTTTGGTCAGAAGTTTGTAACGCAGTGAAGGAGACGTTTCCGACCCCATAAAGTATATATATTCTTGATCAGGATCAATAGGGGAGTCGATATAGCCATGTCCGTCTGTCCGTCTGTCCGTCTGTCCGTCTGTATGTCTGTTTCAATACCGTTTGCGAGCTCAGTTTAAAAGCTAGCGCCTTGAAACTTTCACAGTCGTCCTAAAACATGTGTACGCAGATCAAGTTTGAAAGCCGACCCGATCGGACGTCTATATCCTATAGCTCCCATAGGAACAATCGGATATCGATTTCACAAAATGAAGATATTTCGCTCAGTGTAAAAGCTATTGACAAGAATCTTTCCAAATCGTATTTTTTTGTGCGTACCTTGATCAGGGTAAAAGCGCGTGCCGATCGGACGTCTATATCTTATAGCTCCCATAGAAACAATCGGATATCGATTTCACAAAATGAAGATATTTCGCTCAGTGTAAAAGCTATTGACAAGAATCTTTCCAAATCGTATTTTTTTGTGCGTACCTTGATCAGGGTAAAAGCGCGTGCCGATCGGACGTCTATATCTTATAGCTCCCATAGGAACAATCGGATATCGATTTCACAAAATGAAGATATTTCGCTCAGTGTAAAAGCTATTGACAAGAATTTTTCCAAATCGTATTTTTTTGTGCGTACCTTGATCAGGGTAAAAGCGCGTGCCGATCGGACGTCTATATCTTATAGCTCCTGTTATGATCCTGTCTAAGGACCTGTGTGGATTTCGGGCTTTTCGCCGACTAGCTCAAGTCTGGGCCGTGAGTCCCCGAACCCTGCCCACCGCACACATAACAATAAACATAACGCTGACCCTCTAACAGAAAATCAACGTTATACAACACAGTGAACTGCACGTTTACATTCAAATTCAAAAACAAAACAAAACAAAACCGCTCGCAACATATTTGTTTGGCTTCAACGGATTTGGTCTCCCGGTGTATTGGAGACCGTGCATTACCCTCCCGACCTTGCAGCCTGCTCGCAACATATTCTTTTGCAGCTGCCCCTAACTAATTCACACACAATTCACTTACACATTACCCGGTTTACCTTTCCCCCACATAAAAATGTACTACTCCATATTTTACTTAATTTATTAACACAATAATTTCCATGTACCCGTTTTCGTTTTCTTTTTGTATATGTACAGGTTAGTTTTGCATGCTGTAATCGCCTTCCCTCTAAATCATTAAATGTCCCATTTATTCTTCAAAAAAAAATATTCTTAAGTTCGCAATTGGACCTACCCGTAAGAGCTCTCAAGGGGAGGGGTGCGGGGGACAATAGCAATATATATCTTGATACCAATTACACTCACACAAGACTGCACCAACATACACTTGAAGACAATTTGGAAACAAATTTAAAAACAATATAAATATATGAGTAGGTAAATGTTTGAATAAATAAATAAATAAATAAAGGCCAAAAATAATAAATAAATAAATAAATAAAGGCCAAAATAATAAATAAATTAATAAATAAGGGCCAAAATATGGAATATATAAATAAATACACCAATAAAAAAAATAAAACAATTATAAAAATTCTTAAAAATTATAAAAAAAATTACTGAAGCCTCTTGGCTCCCGGTGCCGCCACTTGGGAGGCGTGTCGGTCTTCCGCGATGAAAAAACTACCAAGACCGGCTTATGCAACCGTCTCGCAAAAAACTGAGTGCCAGGTTATGGTCACTACTTGTTGGACTTCTGACTGGATTTATGGACTCCCAATCAAAAAACTGAGCCAGGTCAGCCGTCGTGACCTGGCTAATCTCTTCAAGATTTCACTGGGTCCGGTCGAGCCTAGAAGGAAAAGCCAATAAGCACGGCCTCACTCCTGGACGTCGACCACTCACCTCCAGGGGTTTCTCGTTCCCGCTTCCCAGTTACTTTCCGGATCTTTAGTGTCACAAAATTAATTAAATTTATTTAAACCACTGGCGCGCTGCTGCTACTGCGCAACCGACGATGTCGTTGCAAGAAGATTTAAAATTACGTAGAAATAAACTTATTTAAACTTCAAAAAAAAACTGTGCAGCGCAGCAGCCAAAACGCCCTTCATCGACTTTCAACTTCTTTGATCTGTCGCTCTCTTTCTCTTCGCCCAGCCATGGAGTCAGAACTCCGTTGTTTCGAATTCAAAAAATTCCGGGTCGTTGACCCGGGTGACCATCATTCTACGCCCCATGGCTAGGTTGGCAGGTCTACCGGCACTGCTTGCCGCTTGCTAAAAATAAGTTGGCAGGACCTAACCGGTAACTTATCGATATCTAAAGGTGGCCACAACAACCACACTGACAAGAATTAAACTCGTAAACAATGAATTGGCAGTGAAAAACTGGCCTAAAAGCAAATAATGACTAAACCAGATGCTGATGGATGTCCACACAGGGCCGTACTGGATGCCTAAAGAAGCGCCCAACGAGGGAAACCGCCCACGAACCTGACTGGGATCGACACACATCCGTTTGGCCGCTTGCCATGGAGGAAAATTTTTACTTGTTTCATACACATGTTCTTCAGGGATCCTGCGTGAGCTGCAGAACAATGCACACTAATGGTTTCAGATTTATATTTATCTTCTCTTTCAGATTTCATCGATGGCTAAAATCTCCTTCCTATCCTTTCGTGTGCCGTTCTTGTTCGCTTTGGTCTCCTTTGTCACTGCTTTAGGTCCTTTGCATGTAGCACTCCTCCCGACTTTCCATTCATGTCCTCAACCTCGTACATATTGTTTCCGATCGGTCTACGGATCCTACACTTCAGAAACTTCCGAGCAAATTTTGCGTTGAAATTCTTGCTAAAATCGCTCAAAACAAAGTTTCTTCGGAAGACCTCTTGTCCTGGCTTGAACTTTACCTCTCGCGTCCTCCGGTTAAAGTATCGTGCGCTAGACTCGTGTGCTTTATGCAAGTTTTCGCGGATCGTGTCTCTCAGCAATGCAAATCTATCTTCCTGACGTAGGTTCCTTATCTCACTGTCCTCCAAAGACTGCAGCTTCCTTGCCAGTTGATAATCGGCCCCACTCGTATACATGTGCTGTCCAAACAGTGCGAAATACGGTGAAACCCCTGTAGCCTGATGGATCGCGCTTCTCAGAGCTGCTTCGATCTCCGGCAGGAACAAATCCCAGTCGCGATGATCCTCCTCCAAGTATGCTCGAATAGCGTTAAGCACGGACTGATTTACTCTTTCCGCAGCGTTTGACGAAGGAGAATAAATCGCTGTTCTCGTGTGTCGGATTTGGTAGCTCTGGGTCATTTCCACAAACTTCTTCGCCACGAATTGCTTGCCATTATCTGAATGGATTACCTCAGGGACTCCAAATGTGTTGAAAACTTCCTTAGTCAGGAATTTAATTACCGCAGCAGTCGTGGCCTCCTTCATTGCTTTCAAAAACACAAACTTCGAGAAATGATCCACTACCACAAAGATATAGGCATGCCCACCCTTTGACCTGGGATATTTTCCCAGAAAATCTATATAAATTTTCTGGAACGGGCGACGTATCGCCCCGTTTCCTCTCCAATGCCAGGTCGTGGTCCCTTATTAGTGGATTTCGTCTCCGCGCATACCTTACAATCCCTCACAAACCTGCGGACTTGAGCCACCATTCCGGGCCAATAAAATCGCTGCCTCAGGAAATTTAAAGTTTTCGCTATCCCTCCGTGAGCTTTTGTATGGGGCGAATGTGCTTGCTCGATCATCATCGGAGTCAATGAGCTCGGCACCCATAGCTTCCAGCTATGCTCTTCGAGCTCGGGACTGCCACACGCCTGATTCCGTTTAAATATGAAACCATCCACCACTTTTATATCCGGCAATTGCTCCTTGTTGGACTCCATGTCTTTTCGTAACTCCACGTAGTCCTCCGATTCGAACTCAGTAGTCTCAAATCCCAGTAGCCACTCGTCATCCTGCTCAATTTCCTCAACCGTTCTCGACAGCGTATCCGCTACCACATTGTCCGAGCCTTTCCGATGGATGATTTCAAAATCAAACGCCTGCAACTTCAGCGACCATCTTGCCAGTCTGCCACTGAGATCCTTAAGTGACATAAGCCATTTCAGACTTGAGTGGTCAGTAATTACCGTGAACGGCATCATCTCGATGTAAGGTCTGAACCGTTTTATTGCTAACACCGCTGCGTAGCACTCCTTCTCCGTCACGCTATAGTTCCGCTGGCAAGAATTGAGCTTCTGGGAAAAGAAAGCTATTGGGCGTTCGCCTTCCTCATCCTCTTCTTGAAAGAGAACAGCTCCTACTCCATAATCTGACGCATCGCATTGGACGAAAAATCTCCTTCCAAAGTCCGGATGTCGCAAAACAGGTGCTGTCATAAGCGCTTCCTGTAGCTGCCTCATAGCTTCCTTGGCCTCTTTGGTCATCTCAAACTTTTTTCCCTTTTTAAGTGTATCTGTCAGCGGGGCTGCCATTTCTGCAAAGTTTTGTACGAACCTCCGATACCAACCGGCTGTTCCTAGGAATCTTCTTACCTCTTTTGCACTTCTGGGAATGGGCATGTTTTTGATAGCCTCTACCTTGCCAGGATCAGTTTTCAGAACCCCTCCGCCAATAACGAAACCCAAATACCGCAGCTCCTTGAAGCAGAAGTGCGACTTATTGAGTCCTATGGTCAAACCCGCTTCTTTCAGGCACTGGGAAACTTCTCTCAGAGTGACCAAGTGCTCCTCAAACGTTGGAGACACTATTAACAAGTCATCCAGATACAGGAACACCTTTTCCCTTAGCTTTTGAGGTATTACCTTGTCCATCAGCCGACAAAGGCGCTGAGCGGCATTGGTGAGACCAAAAGGCATCACGACAAAGTGATACAGAGGGCGTCCTGGCACGGTAAAGGCTGTATATCTCCGGCTGCTTTCTTCCATTTCGATTTGCCAGAAAGCATGCTTGAGGTCGACGCTAGATATAAATTTGGTCGTGCTTATCCTGCTCAAAATTCCCTCTATGTTCTGCTGCGGATATGCATCCTTGACGGTCCTCTGATTGAGCTTCCTAGCATCCAAACATAGGCGATTCTTTCCTGGCTTCCTTACTAGTGTAATTGTATTACTCCACGGACTGTCGCTCTCTTCTATGACCCCTAAGCGAAGCATCTCATCGATTTCCTCGTATATTAGCTGTTGGACTGCTGGAGAAACCGGATAGTGGCCATCCTTGACGGGCGTAGCGCCTGGCACCAGCTCTATGGCGTGCTTCATTTTCCCAGTTCGCCCCAGTCCATTCTCCTCAAACGACAAAAATGATTTCCTGACCTCATCCAGTTGCTGTTGTTGCTCTGCATTCAGATCATGCGGTTCTGGCTCAGCCTTTTCCGGCGGCTTCTCAACTTCTGAACCGGACAAGATCTCTTCGATTCCAAAAACTTCCGGTGCTACGTCGAAGCTTTTCCAAAAGTCCACTCCCAGATATAGTTCTTGCTCCAATGTAGGACACAGGAATAGTTCCATGTTCACTGTGGTATTCTTGAACGTGATGGGCACCGTGATTCTTCCCAGAATATTCTGTGTAGATCCGCTTGCTGTTCTCACTTTCGCGTGGAATGGTCTCCATGAGATTTTTAGCTTACTGACCAACTCTCTACATCCTTTTCCCAGTACACTCAGTGACGCTCCCGAGTCCAGCAATCCTCTCACCGCGCATCCCGCCACTTGGACTACCGCATATGGACGGGGATCTTTATTGCCGTTATCCTGCGATCCGATTGCCGTCACTGTTTCTTGTAGTTTCCGCCTGTCTTGTTTACGTCTTTTGAACCGCTCCCTGGCCTTCTTGACCCTCATCGTGATGACCCTCATCCCAGCCAGCTGATTCTCACCAAACAAACGATCCCGTACTTCTTTATATCGCCGTACTCTCTCCTGCAGGGACATATAAACATTGTTCCTTGGATTTTCCTGGACTGAATCGTTCGTTTCCGGAATCCTTTTTGCTATTCTCAGTTGGGTAGGCGTTTCTCTATCTCCGCGGACTCCCTCATGGAACGCTGATTGCCCGCTGACCCTGCGTTCCGAAAAGCGTTTCCCTGTTTACAATTGGGACATTGCGGAGTTAGTGTGTCTGCCAATCCACACTTGTAGCAGAACTGACTCACTTTCGCGACGCCGCACTGTTTGAAGAGGTGACCCGGCTTTTGACAGTTCCAACATATCAATGCTTTCTTGACCGCTCCCGTATAGACGGCTTCAATGGGATAATCTTGGTGTTCCACAGAGTCCTGGTTCCTTTGGTCCAATGGCAAGTCTCGAATCTCGTCGACTCTTCCAATCCTATTTTCTTGTCTTGGTCGAGGTACCGTAGAGACTCGGTCGTACCGCCTTCCATATTCTGGACTAAATGCCCTTTCCGCTTCCTTGCATTCTTCCAGCAAGTGCTCCAGCGTAAAGACTCGAACCGGATATACCCATTGCTTGACTGGCTCCGCTAGGTTCCTTTTTATAGTCCGAATTATCCAGTCCTGGTCTACCGTGTTGTACACTCTGGCTACCAATCGTCTTATCGCCGCAAAATAGTCGTCGAGTAACTCTCCGGGTCTCTGCTTCCGCTCGGCAATGTCCTGGATACGGTCATAGTCGCTCCGTTTGTCGCTGAAGCGACGCTCCATGGCCTGTCCCAACTCCACCCAAGACTTTGGCGGTCTAGTACGGATCAACAACCAGTACCATTCCGACGCATCCTCCGTTAACAGTCGATGGAAATCCCTCATTAGCTCCGGCCACGGCATTGCATATTGCTGCTGCAAATGCTCGACCCTAAAAAGGAAATCTTCGACACTCATGCCCACCCGATAGCCAGAGAAACTAAAGCCCCATTTGTACATCGGCGCATATTGACGATGAAAGTTTGCGGATCGTCCATCTTGTAATTCGGGCTGGATACCCCAGCACTGACCATACCTAAACGGAACTCCTGGATCAGCGCCTTGTGATCTGGCCTGGTTGCATTGTCCAAGTCCCGGATTGTTGTTGGAACCCTGTGCTGGCGCGAATCCGAGGTTTCTCGCGCAGTTTGGCCTTCCTTGTGGACGCATATGGGATAAAAGCGTAGAATTCTGCGCGACGTTTTGCCCAAAATTCTGCCAAGAGTTTCTCGCTGCAGAGTCCTGACCATTCCTGTTGACTTCGTCGACCCTCTGTCCCTGATTCTGCCTTGATTGTACCTGGCCTGCCTCTACTCGTTCACCACCTGGTGGCCCGTTCTTCCTGTTGCTCTCCAAACCCAGGTTTCCTTTGGAGTACCCCAGCGGGGCGCCTGAACCGTTTGACGACGTCGTTGAAGCTGCATCCTTAAGGTCTAACTTCTTCATCAAGTCCGCGAATCCGGCCCGCATGCATTGATCGATCCGGATATCCATGAGGTGTGTCATATCCACCCTTATCTGTTCCTGGGAGGCCTGGATCATATCCTGGAATTCTCTGCGACTTTGGGATCGGTGTGCTTCGGCCTTCTCCATGCTGTACTGTTCCTGGATAGGATCTAGCTGAACATGTGAAAAAGTCCCAAGCGGAGTGGCTGATGGGTCCAGATTCAGACTCCTTGGAACGAATCCCCTCTGTTGTAAACTCCATCGGCTCCCTTCTGTCCCTGGTATCAATCCTTCAGCTCCTTTCTCTGCCTGGTCCGCCTCTGAATTCTTTCCACCCGCCATATTCAACAGAAATAGACAAAAAATGTATACCCCAAAATCGAGTTATTCCGGATATAGAGAATGTAGGGTAAAAGCTAGTAATACTTCAAATAATTCGACGGATTTCCAATCAAATTCATTTTGTGATGGAGGAAATAGGTTCCCCGGATTGTAAGTGACGTGTGTGTGATTGTGTGTGATTCATTGTTGCCAAATATGTTTTTGCGAGAATTAAATACAAAACATTGCTGCCTGGCTTCGTCAACTACCAAAATCATCAATTTTGATTGACGATTTGTAGTTAAGAAATGCCAGAAAACATATAACATAAAACTAATTAATTTCTTTTCCTCCAGCCGGACTCATCCTGTGTCGTCCAAGATGCCCTCACTACCCCATTGTCGACAGTCGAGGTCATCCTGAATTTTCATCTGATCGCTACAGAGGACTTTAACTATCGCCTCCGGTCGTCAGATGCCACCGGTTTTTTTGGAACTCTCAGAAAAGAAACAATCAGTTATAATTTAATTTTAACTTTAATTTTAATTTAAAGAATCTTTTTCCCCATTCTAAACTATTTCTATTTATAATGTATATATATATTAATATTTATCTATAACAAGATGCAATGTATGTGTATGTAGATTTACTAACCGTCCGTACGTATATGTCCTGCTTACTGTCCTTTTGTCAACTCGCGCGTATTACACCATCTTGAATTGTTTGCATAATGTCGCTGCTGACTTTCCCCCTTTTCGCCGATCGCGATATGCCAGTCTTGATCCATCTGACTTAGTCGTCGGCTACGTCTTGTCTCAGTCTGATTAATTTATTCCTAATACTTATAATTTATCTTCTATATCTATACTTTATTATGGCTATATCACAGACTTATATCACATATGGTTTATGATTCTTTATATCACAGTTTGCAAGTCAACTCTTTTATCAATTTGAGTTGGCGTCGTCCTTGTGTTTTAAGAACATATACCTTAAATGATATAGGCTTGTCCGCCACTTAAACATTTTTGATTTTAGGGCCATCTATTAGAGAACAATCTCTCGAGCAACTGCTCCCCTCTAAATTCGACCCACTGACCAGAAATATCTTTCTCTCCTTGTGGAGATTATTGTGTTGCTCTTCTAATTGGGCGCCATACTGTTATGATCCTGTTTAAGGACCTGTGTGGTTTTCGGGCTTTTCGCCGACTAGCTCAAGTCTGGGCCGTGAGTCCCCGAACCCTGCTCACCGCACACATAACAATAAACATAACGCTGACCCTCTAACAGAAAATCAACGTTATACAACACAGTGAACTGCACGTTTACATTCAAATTCAAAAACAAAACAAAACAAAACCGCTCGCAACATATTTGTTTGGCTTCAACGGATTTGGTCTCCCGGTGTATTGGAGACCGTGCATTACCCTCCCGACCTTGCAGCCTGCTCGCAACATATTCTTTTGCAGCTGCCCCTAACTAATTCACACACAATTCACTTACACATTACCCGGTTTACCTTTCCCCCACATAAAAATGTACTACTCCATATTTTACTTAATTTTTTAACACAATAATTTCCATGTAATCGTTTTCTTTTTGTATATGTACAGGTTAGTTTTGCATGCTGTAATCGCCTTCCCTCTAAATCATTAAATGTCCCATTTATTCTTCAAAAAAAAATATTCTTAAGTTCGCAATTGGACCTACCCGTAAGAGCTCTCAAGGGGAGGGGTGCGGGGGACAATAGCAATATATATCTTGATACCAATTACACTCACACAAGACTGCACCAACATACACTTGAAGACAATTTGGAAACAAATTTAAAAACAATATAAATATATGAGTAGGTAAATGTTTGAATAAATAAATAAATAAATAAAGGCCAAAAATAATAAATAAATAAATAAATAAAGGCCAAAATAATAAATAAATTAATAAATAAGGGCCAAAATATGGAATATATAAATAAATACACCAATAAAAAAAATAAAACAATTATAAAAATTCTTAAAAATTATAAAAAAAATTACTGAAGCCTCTTGGGTCCCGGTGCCGCCACTTGGGAGGCGTGTCGGTCTTCCGCGATGAAAAAACTACCAAGACCGGCTTATGCAACCGTCTCGCAAAAAACTGAGTGCCAGGTTATGGTCACTACTTGTTGGACTTCTGACTGGATTTATGGACTCCCAATCAAAAAACTGAGCCAGGTCAGCCGTCGTGACCTGGCTAATCTCTTCAAGATTTCACTGGGTCCGGTCGAGCCTAGAAGGAAAAGCCAATAAGCACGGCCTCACTCCTGGACGTCGACCACTCACCTCCAGGGGTTTCTCGTTCCCGCTTCCCAGCTACTTTCCGGATCTTTAGTGTCACAAAATTAATTAAATTTATTTAAACCACTGGCGCGCTGCTGCTACTGCGCAACCGACGATGTCGTTGCAAGAAGATTTAAAATTACGTAGAAATAAACTTATTTAAACTTCAAAAAAAAACTGTGCAGCGCAGCAGCCAAAACGCCCTTCATCGACTTTCAACTTCTTTGATCTGTCGCTCTCTTTCTCTTCGCCCAGCCATGGAGTCAGAACTCCGTTGTTTCGAATTCAAAAAATTCCGGGTCGTTGACCCGGGTGACCATCATTCTACGCCCCATGGCTAGGTTGGCAGGTCTACCGGCACTGCTTGCCGCTTGCTAAAAATAAGTTGGCAGGACCTAACCGGTAACTTATCGATATCTAAAGGTGGCCACAACACTCCCATAGGAACAATAGGGTGAAATCGGTCAAAATTTGTCGTTTTTCAGGATATTTCGCGTTGAATATAAGCTATTCCCATGAAACTTTCCAAATCGTATTTTGTGCGTACCTTGATCAGGGTAAAAGCGCGTGCCGATCGAACGTCTATATTTCATACTTTTCATATTAACAATAGTTAAATGCTGTGAAAATATCCCTTTTTTTCTATTTTTACATGACATTTTTGCAGTACTAAAGCTGCTGTCATGAAAATATGCAAATCTTATTTATTTATGTATACCTTGCTCAGGGTAATAGTTCTTGCTAATCAGACAACTGTGTACTAAAGCTGCCGTTTAATAATTAAATTGGTTACATATAGGAAATATTTTTATACCCTTGCAGAGGGTATTATAATTTTGGTCAGAAGTTTGTAACGCAGTGAAGGAGACGTTTCCGACCCCATAAAGTATATATATTCTTGATCAGGATCAATAGGGGAGTCGATATAGCCATGTCCGTCTGTCCGTCTGTCCGTCTGTCCGTCTGTATGTCTGTTTCAATACCGTTTGCGAGCTCAGTTTAAAAGCTAGCGCCTTGAAACTTTCACAGTCGTCCTAAAACATGTGTACGCAGATCAAGTTTGAAAGCCGACCCGATCGGACGTCTATATCCTATAGCTTCCATAGGAACAATCGGATATCGATTTCACAAAAATGAAGATATTTCGCTCAGTGTAAGAGCTATTGGCATGAATCTTTCCAAATCGTATTTATACCCGTTACTCGTAGAGTAAAAGGGTATATTAGATTCGTGCAAAAGTATGTAACAGGTAGAAGGAAGCGTTTCCGACCATATAAACTATATATATTCTTGATCGGGATCACTAGCCGAGTCGATCTAGCCATGTCCGTCTGTCCGTCTGTCTGTCCGTCTGTCTGTCCGTCTGTCTGTCTGTCTGTCTGTCTGTCTGTCTGTACGCTGAGATCTCGGAAACTATAAAAGCTAGAAGATTGACATTTTGCATGCAGATTCTAGAAGTTCCTACGCAGCGCAAGTTTGTTTCAAAAGGGTGCCACGCCCCCTCTAACGCCCACAATCGCTTAAATACGATTTTAAAAATTTCAATATTTTGGAAAAGTAAAAATGCAGTTTTATTGTGTTTATCAATACCTATCGAAATGTAGAAGAAATTTTTTAAATCGGACCATTCGTTAAAAAGTTACGGCGGATCAAAGTTTTTCTCCATCTCTTTCGCACTCCCTTTAGCTGAGTAACGGGTATCTGATAGTCGGGGCACCCGACTATAGCGTTCTCTCTTGTTTTTTTGTGCGTACCTTGATCAGGGTAAAAGCGCGTGCCGATCGGACGTCTATATCTTATAGCTCCCATAGGAACAATAGGGTGAAATCGGTCAAAATTTGACGTTTTTCAGGATATTTCGCGCAAAATATTAGCTATTCCCATGAAACTTTCCAAATCGTATTTTTTTGTGCGTACCTTCATTAGGGTGGGCGCGCGTGCCGATCGGGCGTCTATATCCTATAGCTCCCATAGGAACAATAGGGTGAAAAATTTTAAAATTTTATTTTTTCAATTATAAAATATTTTGTTGTTTATTAATGCATGTTGCTAGTCTAGTCAAGTTTTAATTCGTAAAATCTGCAAGGGTATAAAAACTTCGGCTTGCCGAAGTTAGCTTCCGTCCTCGTTTAATTAAAATTTGTATCCCATTTTGTTCATTCTCTTTCTTTATCACATAAAGTATATATATTCTTGATCAGCACCAATAGCCGAGTCTATCTAGTCATGTCTGTCTGTCCGTCTGTCAGTTTGTCCGTCTGTCCGTTTCTATGCGAACTAGTGAGCGAAAAAAATAAAAATCAACAATAATCATTATTTTTGAGTTTTATTTTTTCCGATCAGAAAAATTTATTATTTCATGAAATTATTTTCATATTAATTAAAAGTGTACTTTGTACTCCTATACAGTTCCAAAGTTGCTATAAATTACCAAAAACAGCACAAATTTGGTTTTGTTTACAAATTTTTGTATTAATATTGGCTAGGCAGAGGCGTAGTATGAGCGGAATGTGGGGTACGGGAGGTTAGGCTCCGCCCAATATGTATGCATACTCATTGTAGGATATGTTATAAACGTTCAGATATGTTTTTAAACTATTTTCTTAATCTATTTATTGTATTATTCTACAATAAAACGAGGACGGAAGCTAACTTCGGCAAGCCGAAGTTTTAATACCCTTGCAGATTTTACGAATTAAAACTTGACTAGACTAGCAACATGCATTAATAAACAACAAAATATTTTATAATTGAAAAAATAAAATTTTAAAATTTTTCACCCTATTGTTCCTATGGGAGCTATAGAATATAGACGCCCGATCGGCACGCGCGTTTACCCTAATGAAGGTACGCACAAAAAAATACGATTTGGAAAGTTTCATGGGAATAGCTAATATTTTGCGCGAAATATCCTGAAAAACGTCAAATTTTGACCGATTTCACCCTATTGTTCCTATGGGAGCTATAAGATATAGACGTCCGATCGGCACGCGCTTTTACCCTGATCAAGGTACGCACAAAAAAATACGATTTGGAAAGATTCATGCCAATAGCTCTTACACTGAGCGAAATATCTTCATTTTTGTGAAATCGATATCCGATTGTTCCTATGGGAGCTATAGGATATAGACGTCCGATCGGGTCGGCTTTCAAACTTGATCTGCGTACACATGTTTTAGGACGACTGTGAAAGTTTCAAGGCGCTAGCTTTTAAACTGAGCTCGCAAACGGTATTGAAACAGACATACAGACGGACAGACGGACAGACGGACATGGCTATATCGACTCCCCTATTGATCCTGATCAAGAATATATATACTTTATGGGGTCGGAAACGTCTCCTTCACTGCGTTACAAACTTCTGACCAAAATTATAATACCCTCTGCAAGGGTATAAAAATATTTCCTATATGTAACCAATTTAATTATTAAACGGCAGCTTTAGTATACAGTTGTCTGATTAGCAAGAACTATTACCCTGAGCAAGGTATACATAAATAAATAAGATTTGCATATTTTCATGACAGCAGCTTTAGTACTGCAAAAATGTCATGTAAAAATAGAAAAAAAGGGATATTTTCACAGCATTTAACTATTGTTAATATGAAAAGTATGAAATATAGACGTTCGATCGGCACGCGCTTTTACCCTGATCAAGGTACGCACAAAAAAATACGATTTGGAAAGTTTCATGGGAATAGCTTATATTCAACGCGAAATATCCTGAAAAACGACAAATTTTGACCGATTTCACCCTATTGTTCCTATGGGAGCTATAAGATATAGACGTCCGATCGGCACGCGCTTTTACCCTGATCAAGGTACGCACAAAAAAATACGATTTGGAAAGATTCTTGTCAATAGCTTTTACACTGAGCGAAATATCTTCATTTTGTGAAATCGATATCCGATTGTTCCTATGGGAGCTATAAGATATAGACGTCCGATCGGCACGCGCTTTTACCCTGATCAAGGTACGCACAAAAAAAATACGATTTGGAAAGATTCTTTTCAATAGCTTTTACACTGAGCGAAATATCTTCATTTTGTGAAATCGATATCCGATTGTTTCTATGGGAGCTATAAGATATAGACGTCCGATCGGCACGCGCTTTTACCCTGATCAAGGTACGCACAAAAAAATAGGATTTATAAAGATTCTTGTCAATAGCTTTTACACTGAGCGAAATATCTTCATTTTGTGAAATCGATATCCGATTGTTCCTATGGGAGCTATAGGATATAGACGTCCGATCGGGTCGGCTTTCAAACTTGATCTGCGTACACATGTTTTAGGACGACTGTGAAAGTTTCAAGGCGCTAGCTTTTAAACTGAGCTCGCAAACGGTATTGAAACAGACATACAGACGGACAGACGGACAGACGGACAGACGGACAGACGGACATGGCTATATCGACTCCCCTATTGATCCTGATCAAGAATATATATACTTTATGGGGTCGGAAACGTCTCCTTCACTGCGTTACAAACTTCTGACCAAAATTATAATACCCTCTGCAAGGGTATAATTAGGAGAACGTAATTTTACAACAGCTTTCCCGAGTTGAAATCCCCCTTCGTTAATGTTGAGGTGAGCAACTGCTCTTCAGTCAGCTGTTATTGGATGGTAGATGGTGGATGGAGTTCTGTGGGAACACGAGTTTCACATTCGTCAAAAATTCCAACCGTTTCAAACGGATGGACTCTAGGGAAGATGCTATAAATTGTGTTAATATAGACGGGTTTAAGCATAACTGCATACTTAGTTTTCGAGGTTAACGGGTGGTATTTGTGCAATCGCGGTTTGAAAAAAAAGCAACGTTTAATGTTTTGATTTAAGATATCTTCGAGGGTCTGTGCTCAATTATAATAAAACCTATACCAAAAAATTGCTTAGATGCCCTTCTACATAATTACATTTAAGGTTCCATCATAATTTAAGTCAATCAAAGAAGGGTGGAATTTATAGATTTTTTTCCTAAAGAGCGTAAAAAATAACAAGTATTTTTAAGTCGCTCTTACGTAACGAGTTTGTCGTGATTTCACACAGTAGGTTTTTTAATGATAACAGTGGCGTAGCCTTTAAATTGTGGGGGGATTTTTTTTAGGCATATTAACCCCTTAAAAATATAATTTTCCGATGTTCGGCGCCTACTGCTAACCAAATTGAAAGCACATTTTTACTAATTTGTCAGATATTTATGTAAAATGGGATTTAAAAATAGTTGTTACTTTTCACGTTCTTACGGAAAAAATTTCCCAGTTAGTCCGCCATCCAATTTTGACGGACTTTGACGGGCTCTATTATGCGATAGTTAGGCGATGTTTTTTCGGTGCAACTGTGAATTCTTCCTCTTGACTGTGAAAATTGGAACGATGACTGCGAGATCAAATCAAATCGATGGCAGGAAAAAATTAAATAATGGTTTACTTCATTGTTTTTTGGGTTTTTTTTAAATTATTTGTAGTTTTTTATGAGCGGAAAAGCGTTCGCAAGCAGGTTGCTAAGTGTGGGCCAAAATGTAAGCTGTTGTGCGTACGAAAACATCAATGTTTGCAGCAAAGTGTCAAAATATGTTCTGCACTTCGTAAATATAACTAATATTAATTAAAAGTGTACTTTGTACTCCTTTGTGCTCCTATAATTTACCAAAAACAGCATAAATTTGTTTTTTTTTTTACAAATTTTTCATATTAATATTGGCTAGGCAGAGGCGTAGTAAGAACGGAGTGTGGGGTACGGGAGGTTAGGCTCCCCCCAGTCAGCAATATGTATGCATACTCGTTGTAGGATATGTTATAAACGTTCAGATATGTTTTTAATGTTTTATGTCTTAGTCTATTTATTGTATTATTCTACAATAAAATTAGGAGAACGCAATTTTACGACAGTTTTCCCGAGTTGTTATTGTTATTGGATTGTAGATGGTGGATGGAGTTCTGTGGGAACACGAGTTTCACATTCGTCAAAAATTCCAACCGTTTCAAACGGATGGACTCTATGGGAAGATGCTATAAATTGTGTTAATATAGACGGGTTTAAGCATAACTGCATACTTAGTTTTCGAGGTTAACGGGTGGTATTTGTGCAATCGCGGTTTGAAAAAAAAGCAACGTTTAATGTTTTGATTTAAGATATCTTCGAGGGTCTGTGCTCAATTATAATAAAACCTATACCAAAAAATTGCTTAGATGCCCTTCTACATAATTACATTTAAGGTTCCATCATAATTTAAGTCAATCAAAGAAGGGTGGAATTTATAGATTTTTTTCCTAAAGAGCGTAAAAAATAACAAGTATTTTTAAGTCGCTCTTACGTAACGAGTTTGTCGTGATTTCACACAGTAGGTTTTTTAATGATAACAGTGGCGTAGCCTTTAAATTGTGGGGGGATTTTTTTTAGGCATATTAACCCCTTAAAAATATAATTTTCCGATGTTCGGCGCCTACTGCTAACCAAATTGAAAGCACATTTTTACTAATTTGTCAGATATTTATGTAAAATGGGATTTAAAAATAGTTGTTACTTTTCACGTTCTTACGGAAAAAATTTCCCAGTTAGTCCGCCATCCAATTTTGACGGACTTTGACGGGCTCTATTATGCGATAGTTAGGCGATGTTTTTTCGGTGCAACTGTGAATTCTTCCTCTTGACTGTGAAAATTGGAACGATGACTGCGAGATCAAATCAAATCGATGGCAGGAAAAAATTAAATAATGGTTTACTTCATTGTTTTTTGGGTTTTTTTTAAATTATTTGTAGTTTTTTATGAGCGGAAAAGCGTTCGCAAGCAGGTTGCTAAGTGTGGGCCAAAATGTAAGCTGTTGTGCGTACGAAAACATCAATGTTTGCAGCAAAGTGTCAAAATATGTTCTGCACTTCGTAAATATAACTAATATTAATTAAAAGTGTACTTTGTACTCCTTTGTGCTCCTATAATTTACCAAAAACAGCATAAATTTGTTTTTTTTTTTACAAATTTTTCATATTAATATTGGCTAGGCAGAGGCGTAGTAAGAACGGAGTGTGGGGTACGGGAGGTTAGGCTCCCCCCAGTCAGCAATATGTATGCATACTCGTTGTAGGATATGTTATAAACGTTCAGATATGTTTTTAATGTTTTATGTCTTAGTCTATTTATTGTATTATTCTACAATAAAATTAGGAGAACGCAATTTTACGACAGTTTTCCCGAGTTTTTATTGTTATTGGATTGTAGATGGTGGACGGAGTTTTGTGGGAACACGAGTTTCACATTCGTCAACGATTTGTTTACCTACACTTTTACACTTTTTAACGTTCGCAACGTAATTGAATACTTTAATTTTTTTTGCCTTTTCCGGTTCACAACTACAAAAAAATCGGTTTTGGAAAATTTGTATTTCTACCACAGAAATACGAAGTACCAGTATTTTTCTTTTGCAAATGCGGAGAGTCAAACGTGGTTTAAGGCATATAGTTTCTTGGCCAATATATCTTAGAATGGTCCATTGATTATGTTCCGCCCTAACGATTTATATCTTTTTTCGCGTCCAACCAAATGTTTTGAAGGTATAGTTTCTTTAGTAATATTGTTTAAATAACGCAAATAACTGCATTTAAATTTCTTGGAGATTCAGCATCCTTAACCAAGTCCCCAATATTTTCAAATTTGGCTAACCTAATGTGACGTCACGCGTCCCCATATGTTTGTATGTATGTTCTGCTGGCGCATGTATGTATGTGCATATGTATGTCCTGCTGTCGCAATTTAAGTGTGACCGCGCAAGGGGAAAATGAAAATACCACAGCCAAAAAAATCGATTATATCGCAAATCTTAAGTAAACTAATATATCGGAAGACCTTACAGAAATCCCATTAAGCTGAATTTTACAGTCGAAATTTTCCTTAAAATTGCTTTTGTTTTTTAAAATGCAGAAGCCCGATATTTACTAAATTACTAAAATAATTAGGAGCCGCGTAAGGGGTACTTTTTAGAAAAAAAAACGACACCAAAGTGCCCCAAAATTCGATTTGTTTTTTTTTTTAATTCTTTCTTTTGCCATTTCTCTGTTATAAATGTTGTTAAAATGGTCTAAAAATGTGATGTTCATATTTGTTCAGTCAATTCGGTGGCGACTTACTTTTGTAAAAGAATGTAACAATTAGTACCTAAGATCTCATGAAGTCGAACTTTCCCTCTCGTATTAAAAAGAGCTTTCGCTCCCTCGCACTCGCGAGAACCATTGTTGTAACTTTGAAACTCATATAATGGCTCTAGAAGAGTTTGAATAAATGTGATTGGATCACTCTCAATTTGGAAACGAAAGTGTCTACAAGTACTATTCTTGTCTGTCCGAATTATTAGATGAAAATAAATTGCCGTATTGGCCTTCGTGATTTGCACGAACATTTTGGCGCCCCCGGGTGGACATTTTGTGCCATAAAATTGGACACTTCGAGTTTATATCTTTGGACACTTTCGTCGGACCCATTTCGTTGGAGCCATGTCGTTGGAGTCATTTTGGAAAATTTGGTTGGAGCCGATTTCTGGACGCCGGGCAATTAAATTTGGATTAAAAGCCCTCATCGCAAAAATTGGTTTGAGAGTGAGAATGCCTTATTACAAAAATAGTTGGCATCTAACAAATAAGGTAAAACCCTAATAAAATATATTTCATAAAGGCTGATGCACATTGCATAAGGCCACATATATATTACCGCTAATTCGCAAGTACCAGTAAAAAGGGTCACAAGAAAATAAGTACCGTATCGTTGGTAATCGTCTTCTCTTTGTGCCAGTTTCGTTTTGCTGTGGCTGCATACATAAGTGCATACAGTTATTTAAGCCCCTTGACCGCAGCTAAGCCCAGCTTATATACATCACAAAAGTTGAGTGATTAGCATGGTAGCTTTTCACTCATTGTTTGCACTGCGCTCGTCTATTTGGAAGTCACTCTTATATTCGAGCCACATTGAGCCCTTTTAAGTGATTTGGTTTGGAGTGACAGTGGTACATTGTGAATATGTAATAACAGCTTTGCACAATAATTAAAAAAAAAAAATTATTGTTGGATATCACTGCGCTTATTTAATTGGAGATCACTAATACGGAGTTCGATTGTTTTGAGTAATTTGGTTCAGAGTTACAGTGGAACATTTCAACTATTATAGCTTTGCTAAATAATTAAATTTTTGTTTGTAATTTTCTAAAAATGCCTAAATGTCGTGGAGCTTCTGACAGCAATACTTCTATTGTAGAAGCTGATTCAGAAAATATTTTGAGAAAATTGGATTCAGTTAAGAAGGATATAAATCGTAAATAATAATAAATAAATAAAAAGATTTCGTTTAACTCTGAACAGTTGGATTGTCGTTTGAGTATTTTCGATACGTATATAGATCGCGCATTTTCGTTACAACTGCAAATTGAGGATGTCGATCCGGACTTGCCATCGCGATCTGAACTTGAAGATTTATACGTGCTAACCAGAGCATTGTTATTGTCAGTAAAAAATCCAGCCCCGTCAAGCAATCTAAACGAATCAGTGTTTAATACAACTCTATCGAATACTAGACACCTTCCTCGAATGCAGTTGCCCAAGTTTGGTGGTAAATATTCTGAATTCAAAAACTTTATTGGATTATTTTCGAGCATAATTGATAGTGACCCATCCCTAAGCAACGTTGAAAAGTTTAATCATTTATTTGTTGCTTAGAAAGCGAAGCGTTAGGTACTGTAAAAGCCTATCAGGTGACGGATCAGAATTATGCAAAGGCACTTGCTGCTCTAAAGCAAGTTTATGACAACGAGTGCTTTATATTTTTTGATGGCATATCTCGACTTTTTGAGATACAGTCTATCCGAAGTCCATCTGCAAGCGCATTGCGGTCGCTTATTGATACAGTATCGACAATATATGAGTCCTTGTTGTCCGTTGGCGACGAAAAGGTTATTGCAAACGCACTATTAATTCACATTGTCATGTCAAAGGTTGACGGAAAGACTCGCTCTAGGTGG
This sequence comes from Drosophila takahashii, assembly GCF_030179915.1. NCBI lineage: Eukaryota > Metazoa > Arthropoda > Insecta > Diptera > Drosophilidae > Drosophila > Drosophila takahashii. Next base: position 34,760,125 of record NC_091678.1, read on the forward strand.
GAAGAGAATTTAGATTACCAAAAAATCCCGTTATGGTCTGAGTGTGTTACTGCCCTTAATAAGCGTTTTCATCATTTGTCGGCTGAAGAGGATACAAATGGACGCTCAAAAGGTCGCAAAGGACAACAAGATACTAGAAACAAGCAATTTGGCAAAACTTCACTGGCAGTATCACAAACAATTAGAACCCCGGAAACAGCCAAATGTTCGTTCTGCAAGTCTAATGACCATTTTATCACGACATGTCCATCATTCTCAGCTGCTTCTGTCATGGCTCGTTTTAAATTTGCCAAAGGGGTCCCACTTTGCATAAATTGTTTGGGAAAGGGGCATAATATATCCGCCTGCAAATCAGCTCACTGCAGAATATGCTCAAAACCCCACCATACATTGTTACATCGCTATACTGCTGACGCAAACATACAACAAAATTTAGATCCAGCGGCAAGCCATATAGGAATGCAAGCAGCTCAACACTCAAACGTGTTGTCGTCGAATCATGCAAGCACCCTCGATGCACAGCAAGTTGTTTTGGCGACAGCAATTGTAGATATTAAAGGTGGCTCTTGTCAGATTCAGCCAGCCAGGGTACTTTTGGATTCAGGTTCCCAGGTCAATTTTATAACGGACGAGTTGGCGAGAAGTTTGCAGTTAAAGCGGATTCGAAAAGAAATTAACTTGTTGGGAATTGGAAAATCAAGCTTATCTGCGCACCAAGTTGTGCAAACAACAATTAGTTCTCGCATTCAAAAGTATGAAATGGTTGCTGACTTCGTCGTTCTAAAATCTATTTCCTCTTATCACCCAGAAAAAGGCGTTTCAATTAAATCTATTAATATTCCTCCAAATATACAGCTTGCTGATCCAGCCTTTTATAAGCCACAAAAAGTAGATCTCCTGCTCGGAGCAGACGCGTTTTTTGATCTTTTAAAAGATGGCCAAATTAAACAAGAAAATACACTGACTTTGCAAAACACTGTTTTTGGTTGGGTGGTGTCAGGGCGATGTAAATCAAAACAACCACAAGGGACTGAAGAGTGTTCTTTGGTGAGCATAGTTGAGGAGTCTGGTCCACTTGAAAAACTAGTTAAACGATTCTGGGAGTTGGAACAAGTTCCAAATGTTTCGGGCGACAAACTATATACCCCAGAAGAAATGCTTTGTGAGAAAATCTTTCGAGAAACAATTGTTCGTTTACCCTCAGGTCGATTGCAAGTATCCTTACTATTTAAATCTAGCCCAACGTGTCTCGGATCATCGTTTGAGATGGCGAGAAGGCGGTTTTTATCGTTAGAGAGACGATTAACTAAAAATCCGAAGACGCAGTTAATGTTTAATCAATTCATGGAAGAGTATTTGGCTCTCGGACATATGACTGCAATCGAGGGTTCAATTCCGAAAGATTCGCATTGTTTTATACCCTACCAATGTGTAGAACGTCCACAAAGCACATCCACTAAGCTTAGAGTGGTATTTGATGCATCTTGCAAGACTACTTCTCAAGTATCGCTTAATGACCTTCTTATGGTAGGACCAACAATACAGCCATGCTTGTATTCCACTCTCCTCAGGTTTCGTTGTCGCAAATACGCACTTGTTGCAGACATAACTAAAATGTACCGTCAAGTGGAGGCTGACGAGGCGCAACGAATTTTTCAATTAATTGTATGGAGAAGAGATGCTGCCAGCCCCTTAAAAACTTATCGCCTAAATACGGTTACTTATGGAACAGCAAGTGCTCCATTTCTTGCAGTAAGATGCTTAAAGTATCTTAGCGAGACCCATTTGCAATCTCATCCTCAAGGTGCAAGATGTCTCGGCACGGACTTCTACGTCGATGATCTGCTCACCGGAGCGGACACAGAGCAGGGAATGGCTGTTCTTCGTCGCGAGCTAATTGAGATCCTGGAACCAGCGGGCTTTGTTTTGACAAAATGGGCTTCGAATTGCAAAACAGGTACAAGCGACAAATCGAATGCGGAAATTTTACAAGGAGATCGTCAAGATCTCAAGACTCTGGGGTTGACATGGAATCCACAGACTGACGTTTTCAAGTATGGCGTTAGGAAAGTTTCCACAGATCAGGTGGTTACAAAAAGATTGATCTTGTCCTTTATAGCCACACTTTTTGATCCTTTGGGATTGTTATGCCCAATAATAACTAGATCGAAAATATTTCTGCAAGAGGCTTGGCTTTTGAGTCTGAACTGGGATGACCCTGTGCCCCAAGACTTTGAAAGGAAGTGGAACCTGGTAAAAATGACTATGCATTCCTGGACAAATTGGTTATTCCAAGATTCGTTGGAGCACGCAAACAAGCATCGTGTCAAATTCATGGGTTTGCTGATGCTTCTACTCGGGCCTATGGGTGCTGCCTTTACGTTAGAGTGGTTGAGCCAAGTGGGGTGTCGGTGCAGTTGCTAACAGCAAAATCTTGGGTTGCACCTTTAAAAACAAAGACGGTGCCCAGACTAGAGCTATGTGCAGCGCATTTGTTGGCAAAGCTTTGGGAAGAAGTTCGCACCATCATCACCTTTCCAGTCGATAGTGTTGTCCTGTGGTCCGATTCTGAAGTAGTTCTTCACTGGATACAAACTCATCCATCTCAGCTGGCTACATTTGTCTCTAATCGAATTGCTGATATACAAGACATTGTGTCATCAGCTGTTTGGCGGCATGTGCCAGCCAAGGAAAATCTGGCTGATTTAGTCTCGCGAGGATGCTCTGTTGATGAGCTAAATACCTCATTTTGGTACAATGGTCCTAGCTTTTTACAGAAGGCCAATAAATTCTTATTTTCAGCTATCAGAAATAGACGCAGCACTAGAAACCAAAAAGGCACACGTTGCTCTCATCGCGGCCGATGTTGAAGTAAGCCCGATGTTAAATATTGTAGAAAGGTCATCGTCGTATCTGAAAGTAGTTCGCATTGTGGCTTATATGTATCGATTTATCCACCGAAGAAAAAAGATGTCTTGGAATTCAATTTGTCCTTCAGCGGACGAGCTTGGTACAGCGTTTCTTAAAGTAGTTGAAGCTATTCAAAAGACGGCATTTGCTGAAGAAATTGTAAAACTAGAAAAATCCGCTAATATTCGTGCTGGAATTCAAAAATTAAATCCTTTTCTATTAGTTGAACAGTCTGGAACGTCGTCATATTCTTTGTTGCGAGTATGTGGTCGTCTTCTACATGCCCCCCTTGCTCACAATGCTAAATTTCCCTTGTTAATGCCTAAAAATTGCAAATTTGTGACCCTATACTTGAGACACTTACATAGAACCAACTGTCACGCGGGTCCACGGTCGTTGGTTGGGCTTCTCAGACAAGTGATTTGGCTTATTAACGCACGTCATGGGTGCAGTACCATTGTACGGCAGTGCGTTCATTGTTTTCACTATAAACCAAAACTTCTATCACAGATAATGGGTAATTTACCAAGAGATCGATTGCATGGAAATAGACCCTTTGAAGTAAGTGGATCTCTTTGGGCCTGTTAAAGTCTCACTTGGAATTCGGGGAAAGCAGCCAATCAAGATGTACATAGCAGTGTTTGTCTGCTTTGCTTCCAAGGCTGTATATTTGGAAATTGTGAAAGATTTGACGTCTAATACATTTATTTTATGCTTATCCAGGTTTGTGGGTCGTCGTGGTCCTGTTGTCAAACTTTATTGCGACAACGCCACGAATTGTGTGGGAGCCGCTCATCGTAGACAGTGGCAGTCCCAACGAGGGAGAGGTTGTCACGCCAGCTCATCTGCATCGAATCAAACCATGCATCCATTTGCCTCTGAGATCTCCGCAAAGTTGGTCAATTTCAGCATTTTTCAAACTTTGAGGTCCTTTTGTTAAGAATCCTTGCGTCGGGGAACTCTTTGGAAAACGCAGTTTAACTTGGGAATTCGTAACAAATCCAAAAATATAGCATTCATCGAGGTTTATTTTTGATGCTGCATAGTGTTATCAATCAAATGTGGAATCGGAAAATAATAAGTTAGTTCGTATACATATTTGTGCGCAAATTAAAATTGCATTGATAACATGTAACTGATAAAAAAAATATACAAGTTCACCACTTTTACTTGGATCACATGCATCTCTAAAGATTATAAAATGAAAGACCGATTTTTAGGGGGATACGACCACAGCCTAAACCATAAGAGCTAGAGCAGCCAAATTTTTTCACAGTATTCCATTAGGGGCGTAGGCGCCCACTAAGGTCCGACATGTCTCCCCAGTGGCCCCAAACAGCTCCAATATCCATATTTAGAGCAAAAAATCATTAGATTTACTTAAGCTTAGCTTTTAAAGTGGTTGGAATTTCGAAATTTTGATTTTGCAGAATTTTAGGTCTTGAAAGGGCCTAATTAGAAATCTAAAAGAAATTTCGATATTCCCCATAATTTGGGGGCTACATTTAAAATGAACTTTTCGATTTAAATAATCTAAACCGCTGCTCCGATCGAGATGATTTTTTGGTAAATGGTTATTCTATGGCCCAAATGCTTAAGTTTAATTTTTTAAGTTTTTAACATTTTTTTAAAGTATTTTTACCGAATTTATTTAGATTTCCTTCATTTCGTGGGAGCCCGCCGAGAGAGCGAAACCCAGAGAGCGGATGGCAAGAGAGCGACGGCCGAGAGAGCAGCAGCAAAGAAAACTGCCGATGGGGTGGGGTAGTGCTGCGGGGAAGGGGGAGGGGAAAAGGGCAATTTAAGTTAAAATTAGTTTTGAATTTTAAAAACTTTAACTGCTGTTCCGATCAATATGATTTCGATCAATAGTCAGTCCTGTGGATCAAATGGTTAGGTTTTATTTAAAAAAAAATATTTTTCATTTTGTAGCAGAAGTAAGAGCCTTATTTAATTTCCACCATGGAAGAAGATAAAAAATTACTGCAAATTCTGTAAACAAAGCCAAAATGTTTCCAAGTTAAATATCTTAAGATTCGAACTTTAGCCCAAATACGATGTATATTTGGATATGTTTTGATTTGTACAATACATGTACAATACAATACATACACACAATGTGTGTTTATGTTTCTACTTGAAAGTCGATAATGTGCTCAAATACAAAAAAAATTATTAATTTCCTTTCAGCTAAGGCAAAATTTGACGAGTTTAATTTTAATAATTATCAATCAAATGTGGAATCAGAAAATAAAAAGTTACTTCGCTACTTTTGTGTATACCTACAAATGTTTTCGTTTCATTCAAAACCACAAATTTTAAAACAACAAATTACAATTTACAAACAAGTATACATATTTGTGCGCAAATTATAATTGCATTGATAACATTGTAACTGATAAAAAAATATACAAGTTCACCACTTTTACTTGGATCACATTCATTTATTATATTTCTTTAAACAATCTGAATTTAATATATGTTTTTAAGGAATCTAAAAAGGAGATATATATTTTCATCGACGATTTAACAAATTAATATCGCAAGTATTAGAAGAGGCGTATGCAAAAAATACACTTGCTCTCCTTTGCCACAATTCGATTTTTGGGAGTGAGAAGCAGGCAATTAGAAGAGGGCTATTTTTATTATTATACATATTAAACTTCTTTTGGATTTAGTTAATTTAGAAACACCTAATTGCTCTATTTCAAAGCAATGTAATATGGCTGCGGTGTTTAAAGATTGTAAGTTAATTGTTTGGGATGAGTCCACCATGTCACATAAAGGTGGGCTTGAAGCCATAAATAGAACCCTGCAAGATATTAATGAGAATACTATGTTGATGGGTGGTATTACAGTCCTGCTAGCTGGAGACTTTCGCCAAAACCCTTCCTGTTGTGCCAAGAGTTGCAAGAGCTGACGAAATAAAGGCCTGTTTAAAATCTTCATTTTTATGGCCACAGATAAAAAAACTAGCGCTCACGAAAAATATGCGAGTGCACTTAACTGCAACTGAACTGTCTCCGCAGGAATTTTTGCCGAAACTCTTTTACAAATTGGGAATGGCGTCCATCCAACAGTTGATGGAAAAATAGTTATAACATCACGCTTAGGAAATGTAGTCAAAAACGTTTAAGATCTTACATCCAAAATATTTCCTGACATTTCTAACATATCAAGTAAAAGCTTAGATTGGCTATCTGGGCGCGCCATTTTGACAACGAAAAATGAAAGAGCAACCACTGTTAATAATTTATTGCTAAACTCATTTGATGGTTTAGAATGATGGTCTTCTATAAATCGGTCGACTCTGTTCCTGATGCTGATAATGCTGTTCATTACCCTGTTGAAATTTTAAATTCTTTGAATCCTCCAGGAATTCCTGAGCATAATCTGTCTCTTAGGATTGGAGCACCCGTAATGTTATTGAGAAATTTAAGACCCTAAAGTTATGCAATGGGACACGATTGCAGATAAAAGGTCTTCATAAGAATGTAATCGAAGCAACAGTATTTACTGGATGCGCGAAGGGGAAAACAGTGTTTATACCCAGGATCCCATTAATAGCATCCAGTCTGCCGTTTCAGTTTAAAAGGCTACAATTCCCTCTAAAAGTTTGCTTTGCAATAACTATAAATAAATCGCAGGGGCAGACTTTGAAGCTGGCTGGACTAGATCTTAGAGAAGATTGCTTCTCTCATGGACAATTTTATGTCGCATGCTCTAAAGTTATCTCTGCCAGTAGCCTTATTATTCTCGCTCCTGAAGGATCTTCTAAAAATGTTGTTTACACAGAGGTTTTAAAGTAATCTACTCAAAACTAATTTTAAGCGAACGAAGTCGCTCCGGTACAGCTAGTTACATATGGGACGTTCCATGTCAACCCGGCCACCCCACCTTTTTCTTTTTTTTGTATGTGGATAGTACCACATTGATTGCAAAGCCACTTGCTTCCAATAGTTTACCTCATACCTATTTTGTCAATGCTACCACTCTTTCGCCGTATAATCGCGTTGAAAAGAAAACACAAAATCATTTTGCGAACGGAAGAAACAATTAGCATGGTTCAAAAGCAGAAAAATCTGTCTTCCCATGGCCGATTACGAGAAAAAAAAATAGATTTTATTGGTCCGTAGATGACCAAGCGATAGCGTTTTTTAAGTCTAAAAGTAGGATTTCGTCCAAAGGGCCAGTCTGCAAAAATACCATTATATTTTTCTCAGAAAGCCCCATGTTTAACGGATTTTATGCCACTGGTTTCAAAGTGGGATCTCTCTTGAGGAATTAGCTATGAATTCTTCTTTACGTTTTAGTAGTCGTTAACTGTCAGAAAAAGCTAATAAGTAATATAAAATAATCGTATATGCTTTGGAAAAAATTAACAAATCAATGAAAAGAATTATTAAGTATGGGGTTTGAAAGATAAAGAAGGTATCTTTTAAAAAACTTTAGCATCGAATCAAACCATGAATCCGTTTGCCTCTGAGAGCTCCGGAAAGTTGGCCAATTTCTGCATTTTTCGAACTTTGAGGTCCTTTTGCTAAGAATCCTTGCGTCGCACAGTGGCCGATTTGGCTGTTTTAGCTTAAGATTAAAGAAATTTCAAAGTGTTAAAAATGAAAAAAAATTTTTTTCTACCAATAGTAAAATAGTTATATATTGAAAAAAAATGGTAACTCTGAAAAATTCGATAAACTAGATCAGCTGTTAGCCCTCAAAGTTAACATATGGTGTCACTTAACTTCTCAAAGCGTATAGCTTGATTGATGCACCTATTTTTATAATTGCGACATTTTGTTGGATTTCAACTGTTTTGAAACAAGTTCCCCATTTTCTTAAAGTTCAAGGTATGTAGTAAAATAAAATGAATGTTTTGTGTCCTGTGAGTAGATGTTGTATTCGTAGTATTAGTTCAAATCCACCTATGTTTGTAGCCCGCTTTTTGAAAGAAAACTTCAACTTCTGTAGACTAAAACTTTGTGAAGCTCGCCCCGGCCCGCAAAAAGAGAATATCTGTGGTAAACTATGGTTCGTCCAGTGTGTAAATTATTCAAGATCAGCTGCTCTTACGTGCCCCTGCTAAAGTTTGGGATATTTTCAGCAATCATGTCGGTCAGCAAACAAGCACTTTTTGCAGTATGGCATGGGGAAACAGACGCCACGAAGAAGAATACTGCACTAGTTGAGCATATTTATGAGAATTTTCTAGACAAATCTAAATGTTCTGAAACGGATTTGAATTTTATACATTTCACCGTTAAAAATTTTTGTAAAATTCTTTGTAAAAGATGGAGAGACTCGAATAGGGATATAAAGCGTTTCGAGAACAAGAACGCGGGTTGGTTATCTGAACTGTTGGCTATTCTGGATTGCACCCGAAAGAATAAGGATTTTACTGACTGCCACCCAAATTACCAATTGTTAAAAGTTTCGCATCTAGTAGAAGCTAACACTTCTGCCGAGCTTATGAAAGCAGCTAGTGTAAGCCTTTACAAATCTGGAAAGCGCAGTGCATGCAATATAGTTTCAATGGTAGCCACAGTTCCAAAAAAATAAAAAAAAGTCTGTATGCTTCTAAAGAGATGCCTATAAAATATACTCCAGATGAGGCTTTAGCCTTGTTCATTGATGGCGACTACACCAAAAAGTCATATAAGCTTTTGCAAGCTGGTGCCAAGGCGCGCAATGCTAATATTTTCCAAACATATGATGTTTTGATTTCTGCAAAGAAGAGGTGTTATCCAAACATAATTAAAGCGGCCGAATGTTGTGCAGAAGTTCCATTGCAAGATATGTTAGACCATACCATAGCTCGGATTGTGGAGGCCCATCCCGATGCAATTAGCAAAATTTCATTGACTGATGACAAATATGAAAATTTGACGTTCTTGTCGAAATGGGGTTGCGATGGAAGTTCCGGACACGCGACCTACCGCCAAAGCTTCTTGGATGCACACCTTAAAATGGCAGATGAACATGTGTTTTTCATTTGTATTGTGCCTTTACAATTGAAATTGGGTAATGACATTATTTGGCAAAATCCTCGCCCATCATCGACTCGTTACAGTAGACCGCTTAAAATAATGTTCGCAAAAGAGTCTACTGAGTTGGTACAAGCCGAAATAGAGAACATACAGGCGCAGATTTTTAGAATTGTACCTACGAGATTGAGCCGGTTTCAAGTTAGCCACAAATTGGAGCTGACAATGATCGACGGAAAAGTGTTTAGCGTAATTGCTAACTCATCTTCACAAACATGCGGCATTTGTAAGGCTACTCCTAAAATAATGAATGACCTAGACTCCAATAACAATTTGCCAATGCAGAATGATTTACTCCAATTCGGACTATCTACTTTACACTGTTAGATTCGTTGCTTTGAATGTATGCTACACATTGGTTATCGGCTATCCATTAAAAAGTGGCAAGTAAGGGGCTCAGATAAAACCATAGTAAATCTACGAAAAGCAGCCATTCAAGAAAGATTTAGGGTTGAAATGGCATTATTGGTTGATATTCCAATGCAAGGTTCTGGAAACACTAACAGTGGGAATACGGCTCTGCGATTTTTTGAAAACTACATTTTGTCTGCAAAAATAACCGGGGAGAACCAGGAGCTAATAAAAAGGTTTTCACTGATTTTGCGCTGTATGGCTTCTGGATACACCATTAACATTCCGAGATTTCGCGAATATGCTTTCGAAACTGCACGCATTTTTGTTAAAGAATATCCGTGGTTTTACATGCCATCCTCAGTGCACAAGATTTTGATTCACGGAGCGGATATTATCAAAAATGTACCACTTCCAATCGGGATGTTGTCAGAAGAAGCCTTAGAAGCCCGAAACAAAGATTTAAGAAATTTTCGCTTGAAACATACGCGCAAAAACTCGCGGTCTAACACAATGGAGGATCTTTTGCACTTATTGTTAGTAACGTCAGATCCAGTAATAACAAGTTTAAGCAAAAGTTCGGCCAATAACTCGAGCAAACAAGTTTCTTTTGATATTGAAGGTCAAAATTTACTTTTGGACTACAATATACAACAAGAAAATTCCGATTCAGAATCGGAAAATTGAAATAGGTTTAAATAACATCTTTAAAAACAAAATAAACACTCACTTAAAAAAAAAAAAACTAAAAAAAAAATTTTTTATTTAAAAATAAAAAATAAAAATTTTTTTTTTTTTTTAAGTGCTAAATTTTATTTCTTTTTGGGTTGACATTCCATAAAAATTTCAAACTTGGTAAAATTATCGTTATTTTTTATGATATTCCATTTATTAAGCTAAAACAGCCAAATCGGCCACTGTGCGTCGGGGAACTTTTTTGAAAACGCAGTTTATCTTGGGAATTCGTAACGAATCCAAAAATATAGCATCCATTGAGGTAAATTTAAAAAGCACTAAAAATGCTGCACAGTGTAATTTTTATATTCTTCCATGGTGGAAATTAAATAAAGCTCTTACTTCTGCTACAAAATGAAAAATATTTTTTGAAAAATAAAACCTAAGCATTTGATCCACAGGACTAACTATTGATCGAAAATCATATTGATCGGAACAGCAGTTTAAGTTTTTAAAATCCAAAACAAATTTTAACTTAAATTGCCCTTTTCCCCTCCCCCTTTCACACAGCACTACCCCTCCCCCTCATCAGTTTTCTTGGCTGTTGGTCTCTCGGCCGTCGCACTCCTGGCATCAGCTCTCTGGGTTTCGCTTTCTCGGCAGGCTCCCACAAAATGCAACGCAATAACTTAGAAAATCTAAATAAAATCTTTAAAAATACTTTAAAAAATGTTAAAAACTTGAGAAATTAAACTTTAGCATTTGGGCCATAGAATAACTATTGAGCCAAAAATCATCTTGATCGGAGTAGCGTTTTAGATTTTTTAAATCGAAAAGCTTATTTTAAATGTCGCCCCCAAGTTATGGGGGATATCGAAACTTCTTTTAGATTTCTAATTAGGCCTTTTCAAGACCTAAAATTCTGCAAAATCCAAATTTCGAAATTCCAACCACTTTAGAAGTTAAGCTTAAGTACATCTAATGTTTTTTTGCTCAAAATATGGATATTGGAGCTGTTATATGATGGACGTTGATTCAGTATGAGCAGTACAAACAAGTGGCCCAACGACACTAAGCACGTGCTTGTTACGCGCGGGACCCTTTTATCAATTTGGGCAAGAATGCGTGTTCGCGAGAAAGAATACATAAAACGAATAAAGACGGGACACATTATAAGCGTTTTTAATACCGGGATAGAAATTGAGATGCAAATTAAATGATAAAGGATATTATAATTATTACAAAGAAGGGAACATTAAAAGTTAGGCGGCTTACAAGTTCTACAGAATCAATATCACCTCTTATAAGATTATGCGTAAAAATAGTACCAAGCATTATTCTACGATTTGCAAGTGTTGGGAAATTAAGCAATAATAATCTACTCTGGTAGGAGGGTAGCCTTACGTTTTGATCCCAGTTCAAATTACGAAGAGCAAAAAGAAGAAATTTTTTTTGAACAGTCTCTATACGGTCAATGTGCACTTGGTATTGTGGGCTCCACAATAGAATAGTTGATAGAGTTTTTGACACTCCTCCTTCAAATCGAGTTTTTTAACATTTTGTCAGTAACCCTGCAATCGTGTTTAATACGGACCATTCAGTTAATTTACATGGACAGTGACTTTATTGTTCGCAAAATTAAGTTGTAAACAGAATATGTTTGCTACTGCTCTGTTTTGCCAGCGTTACCGCAAAACCCTTAGTTTGTGTTGTTGCTTAAACTACTCTCTCTGTGTTTACCGCGAGCACCCACGAGAACCTGCTTTATTGTTGCCAGCGGTACCGCTAAGCTTATAGTTCTTGTTGTTGGTTTGTAACCACTCTCTCTGTGCTTACCGCGAACATTCACACGAACTTGAAATCGGTGCATTTCGCTCTTTGCGGCTCCTTAGCGCTTGTATCTGACCGCTCTCTGCCCGGCTCCCGTGATGCTCTTCGTTCGCTGTATCCGACCGCTTGCATTTGACCTTCTGCTGCTATTTACGCTGTGAGGAGTTAAATAACTCCGCACAAATAAACACAAGAAATACATGGAGACCGGCCGCACTTTGGACTTTAGTGTAGTGCCGTGTGCAGAGGGCGAAAGGTCGAACGGTAAAACCGTGCACTTTGGACCCTGAAGTCGAGAGTTGGAGAGAGAGTTGGGAGAGTACCAACCCAGAGAGAGAGAGAGCAAAGAGAGGCGTCAGAGCGAGACGGCACTAGCCTAAGGGAGAGACGAGAGAGCGCAGGCGTGCCGTGAGCAAGGAATTAACGGTACAGCACCGCACTTTGGACCTTAGAGTGGTGCCGTGCGCAGAGGGCGAAAGGTCGAACGGTAAAACCGTGCACTTTGGACCCTGAATTGGAGAGATGAAAAGGAGAGGCCGGGACTGGAGTCGGGACCAGTCATCGAGCATCAAACCGCGAGTGAACAACGTCTAGTAAAGTCAAAGTCAAGGAGAAACAGCCGTGAAAAACCAGCAAGGAGCAAGATCGCTACGTCAAGACGTTCGGGACCAAGCAAGTCTCCGAATTGCGACACAGATAGCTGAGGTCCTTCAAGGCAACACACGGCTAAGTCTGCAGAACATCTAGGTTGGCCGTAGTACCGACTATCACGACCATATCGGCTGTGATACCGATTAGTCCGGCTAAGTTGGCTGTAATACCGACTGGTCCGACTACATTGACTGTGATACCGATTGGTCAGACTACATTGGCTGTGATACCGACTAGTCCGGCTACATTGGCTGTAATACCGATGAGTCCAGCTGCGTCGGCCGTAGTACCGATCAGTTGAGCAGAACGTGGGCAGACTTGTCACGGGCAGCGGACTTCAAGGGAGCAACGCGGGACAACGCAGCAACGAGTCGCCCAGGACATCGACGAGGACCAGGCATCAGGAACGTTCGTCTTTCTCTGGGCGTTTGCTACAGGGACTGCTGGCGTAAACCGGCCGTAGTACCGGAGCGTCAAAGGAAACTGAGTAGGCGTCTAGCGGGACCGGCCGGGACAGAGCAAGGGGCAGGAGACTGCGGCTGGCAGGACGAAGGTCTTGCAAGCGTGGTGCCTGTTCACCCTAGTCTGAGAACGGTGACGCTTCCCTGAGCCCAACAACCCAACTCCACGCCCTCGTCTACGAGTGGCAGCGAAAGTACCCGGCGCAACCAGGAGCACCTGCAGCGAGGAACCCCGTATCGGAGTCGCAGGAGCATCGTCAGCACGAGTCACAATAATCATTGTAAAACCGGAGCCGTAAATAAACGCCTCCTTGAACTGAATTCTGAAATGTTTTACTGTTAACCGGGCGGTCACGTTTATATAAATTTGGTGGGACGAACTAACAAATCTACTGAGCTAGCCGCACGATCTTCGTAGCGAGCAAATCATAAAAATCAGTTTGTTACAACGCTTATTCTACCAAGATGAAGTTGTGTTGCTCCATATCTAATAATCTCATAATTTAATTGTTTCAGAGTCTGCCGCCCTTATGCAATTGAGCCCTATTTCAAGGAGGAGCCCCTCGCCTCTGAGGATGTATCGCTTGACTCCGACGCAATTCCTCCTTCCTTTACGGAAGTTCGGGGCGATTTGGATTCTGGCGTTTGTGATCATGCTGATGCTGGCGTGAGGGAAGGGGCATCCGTATCGTTGATTTTAGGGCCTGGCAGTATCTTCGTGAATACAACTAGAACTGATTTGATAACCGCTGAAATCGACCATATGGCTGCTGGAACTTCATTGGCTGCACAAACCTTTGCCCCTGTAACTGCTCTGCTGGCTATTCCCCGACGTCCATCCACTATTCCATCTATTCCATCTTCTGCACCTGTTCTTCTGGCGGCCGTGGCTCCCAAAAAGTCTATTTTTGTGTCGAGACTGTTAGCTTCTGCATCTGAGAATGATGTGAGACATCATATTGTCACGAGACTCTCCCTTACCGATCCCAGTGCTGTCGGCATCACCAAATTTATTTTTAACTCAGAAGGGATTACTCTTCCTTCAAAATTCATGTTCCGGATGGGCTGTTTAGCAAAATTATTTGTTCGAGCTTTTGGCCAGAAAATACTATTGTCCATGAGTATTTGAAAAAGACAATATGACAGTTAGAACCTCTGGTGGCTCGCGCAATGCTTCTACGGCTCCAAAAAACTAGATTTTTTGATTCACTACCAAAATGTTCGAGCTTTTGGCCAAAAAATACTATTGTGCATGAGTACTTGAAAAAAGACAATTCCACAGTTAGAACCTCAACGGTTTCAAAAAACTAGATTTCTTTATTCACTATCAAAATGTTCGAGGTTTGCTAAGTAAGCTCTCCAAACTATTTCTAGATAATGCTACTTTTGATGCCAATGTTATTGCTTTCTCTGAAGCCTGGCTTAACTCGACTGTAAACTACTTTATTTATAGAAATGATCGTCCGAGACGTCGTGGTGGGGGAGTCTTCATTGCGGTTAAATCCAACCTGACTTCAGAGCTTATAACCACTCCTGACTCTTCAAGTATTGAATTTATTTCTGTCAAACTCTTACTTCCAACGTCCAATATGTTGATTACCTGCTCCTATATACCCCCAGGTTCTGAAATAAATATGTATTTACTCCACCTGTCTGCAATACGTCATGTATCTTCGTTGGCTGATGATAATGATCACCTAGTTGTTCTCGGTGACTTTAATCTCCCAAATGTCTTCTGGTTTCAGTGCAATGACTCGATATCAATGACTCCCACAACTCAAAATGATTTTATTGAAGGCCTTATTAAACTTTCTTTGCTGCAAATAAGTTGGATTTTCAATCACAATGAGCGAATTCTAGACTTGACTTTTGTATCGGATAATTGCGACGCTGCTGTGTCTCGTGTCCCTCCTCTATCTCTCCCTGAAGATAATCATCCAACCCTCCAGCTGTCTTTATCTGGGGTTTTCAACTCAGTAAGAGCTTACAACAAGGCCAAGGCCACGTTTTTGCTTTAGGAGAACGAATTATCCGCAGCTTTTGCACTCCTTATCTATAATTGATTGGTCATACCTAACAGATGTTCCTTTTGCGGACGGTGTAGCTTATTTTTATGGTGTCCTTTACAATTTGTTTGATAAATGTGTACCCTTTCTAGTGGAAAAACTCCGTACAGCTCTCCGTGGTTTACCCGTCAACTTTCCTATCTAAGGAACAAAAAATCCAGACTCTTCAAACGACTTAAACAAACTGGCTCGCAGACGGACTTTGCTAAATATTCTGTTGTCAAATCTGACTACTTAAAAAAAAACTCTGAATGTTTTAATAACTTCCTTGCACGCTGTAAAAGGGACTTTAAAATTAACCCAAAACTATTTTATTCATTTGTGAATGCCAAACGAAAATCTCAATGCTTTCCTCCCTCCATGTTTTTTAATTCTGTGGTGGCTTCCGATGAAAACGGTATTTCTAACTTATTTGCTGATTTTTTTCAATCAACATATATTAAAGCTGATAGTGGCAATGATTTTAACTAACCTCATCCTTTGCCTCATCTGGACTCAATCGAATCAAAACTCACTTTTTCAGCTGGACCTGATATGGTCCCTAGTTGCATTTTAAAAAATTGTGCAAATTTTCTTTCCAGCCCTCTAACAATCCTGTTCAACATGTCGTTAAATCAATGTAATTTTCCGTCAGCTTGGAAGGAATCTTTTATTGTTCCGCTGTTTAAAAAAGGTAATAGGTCTGATATTGCTAACTATCGTGGGATTGCTAAGCGCAGTGCTATTCCTAAATTATTTGAAAAATTAATAACTTGTCAATTGCAGCATCAATGTCGGTCGCTTATTTCGCCATGTCAACATGGCTTCTCCAGGTGCCGATCTACTACCACCAATTTGCTTGAGTTTACCTCATTAGTAAACCGTGGCTTTCTCCATAAGCAACAAACAGATATTATTTATACGGATTTTTCCAAAGCATTTGACACGGTAAACCACTGTGTACTTATAAAAAAACTTAATCTTATGGGGTTCTCTCCAAAGTTGTTAGCGTGGTTACTTTCATACCTCACAGACCGCTGTCAGAGGGTGAAATATAATGATACAACGTCCAAAAATATAAATGTTACCTCTGGTGTACCTCAAGGAAGTCATTTGGGACCCTTATTATTTGGCTTGTTGATTAACGACCTGCCTCAAGTTATTAAGTCCGCAACTGTTTTAATGTTTGCTGACGACGTTAAACTGTGTTTGTCCATGTCATTACCTGATTCTTGTTCTCGTCTTCAACTAGATCTTGACTATTTACAGACTTGGTGCAAACTTAATAATTTATTTCTTAACTATTCTAAATGTAATTGTATCGTCGTAATCCGTCTACGTATTCTTACTCTATTGACAACAATGTGCTTCAACGTATTTTTACTGTACAAGACCTCGGAGTTTTATTTGAGCATAAACTATGTTTTAATGATCACATATCACTAATTTGTAATAAAGCTAGGAGCCTTTTAGCCTTTTTAAAGCTCTGGTCTAAGGAGTTTGATGACCCTTATACAACCAAGCTTCTATATGTATCTCTTGTTCGGCCATCGTTAGAGTATTGTTCTTGTATATGGTCAACGCAGACGGTAACTTGTCAAAACATGTTGGAGTCCGTTCAAAAGCAGTTTTTGTTATTTGCTCTAAGAGAATTTAACTGGGACGCTGGCCGTCGGTTGCCATCCTATAATGCCAGATTGCGTTTACTAGACATGCCCACCCTCCTTTCTCCTTAGTTCCCTAAACTGGAATGTACCATGCAGGACAATTCGCCGATGTCGGCCTTTGCCTCTGCCATTGTGCACGTCAAATTTTGCCCTTAATGACCCTTTCCGTGTTCTTTGTGATAAATATAATGATCTCAGTCATGTCTTGTTGTATGGAGTCTCTTCAGTGTCTAATTATAATAAGTTATTATTGTTATTGTCCTCAAATATGTAATTCAACGTGCCTACCACTCGATGTGAGCAGGGGCATATCGCTAAAAAATTTCCCTTATGTGGTTTGGCGTTCTAGTTCTTAAATACAAAATAAGCAGTCCAAAAAACCATTCCATTGCTTAATAAAATACAATACAATAATGAAATAATGAGCGGGAGCGCAATAAAGCTTTAATCGCGCTCGAGAATTCACCCCGTCTCCCGCCCCTTTCGTTAAGTTAGGCTTAAGCGTTTATATATTGAAATTAAAGAGCCAGTTGTTATATGAATCTCATTGCGCAAACTCCCTTTCGTCGTCGCCAAAAATAAAATATCAAATTTCCCTGCAATCACAAGTTTTCGCGTTGTAATACAAAATAGTATTAAATTTTCAGAATAAATGCGGGTATATTCAAAGGTGCATGGGTTTTGTGCTCGGGCTAGCTTCTTCAGTAAATCTTGGCAAGGGTAAACGGCAAATTTTTGACACCGACCTCTTGCAAATTCCGGTTGAGGTCTTGATTATAGCTACTCGAACGAGCCCATTCGCCCTAATTTCCAGTCAGAAGGACCAGTTCGATCATCCTTGATGATGATCATATCGTTACGCTGAAGGTTGTCAGTTTCGTGGCGCCACTTGGAGCGCGCTTGTAGATGCGAAAGCCAATCTGCACTCCATCTTCTCCAAAAGGTGCGAAACATCCTTTGCCCGTTCAGAATCTCTGTGTTTAGTGAAGAATCCTTAAGGCTTGGCTCAGGGAGTGACATCATGGAATCACCGATCAAAAAATGTGCCGGGGTTAAAGCGTGCAAATCATCTAAGTTGGACGTTAAAGGGCATAATGGTCTAGAGTTCAAGCATGATTCTATCTGAACAGGAATCGTAGACAGCTGCTCGTACGTCATTTTCATACCATTACACGTTCGATGAAGATGGGTTTTAACAGCCTTAACGTTGGATTCCCAGAGTCCTCTAAAGTTTGGACTGCCATTGAATGTTTCGACGAGTAAGTTCAGGAACTACTGTTTCTTCAAATCCTTGATAGAAATCCTTGGTCCACAGCTTTAGAGATTTGTCGGATGAGATAAAGTTGGTTCCACAGTCGCTGTATAGATGTTGCTGGATGACTTTATCTCAATCGCGCCAGTGTAATCAACTCCAGTTGCTTCGAATGCCCGTTTGGGTGGATTGACACGGTGCCCTGGTAAATCTCCCATCAGTTGGCTGGATGGGGTCGGAAGGTGCTTGAAACACGTTACACATTGTCGCAGAATCCTTTTAACTGCCTGTTTACCGTTGACCAGAATACTTGATGAAGTGTAGCTAACGTTAGTTGTACACCGCCATGTAAGGTGTTTTGATGAGCGTTCCTTATAATCAAAACCGTCAGGTGGTGTGCCTTTGGAAGGATTATTGGTGTACGTTGAGATATGGAGAGCTGTAAAGCATTTTTAAGTCTGCCTTTAACTCTCATGAGCCCCTGATCGTCAGGAAACGGTGAAAGTTGGCTGAGCTTATTGTGTCAAGATAGAAATTTATTGGATCGAAGTCTTAATAGCTCTTCCGAATTGACTTCTTGTTGAACAATCCGCACCAGTGCAAACAAAGCCTGTTGGAATTCAGATACCTTGATAGGGCCGGTGAGTTTATCCGATTTTTTGTGACGAGTATTATGAATAAATCGTTTGACGTAGGCTGTAATGAATAAGAGTTTGTTATAGGAGGAATATAATTCGATAAATGGTTGCACTTCTGTACAAATGTGGGTTCCGATCTGCTTTACAGACTGCTCCCCCGAAATAAGTTCTGATCTTGGGGACAGTATTGGGTTGCATGGCCAGTGCTCCTCTGAAAGATGCAGCCAATGTGGTCCAGTAGTTGTTACCAGTAGTGTACAGATATTGTGTGAGGTGATACTTGAAGTTAGTTGATAATCCACTCGGCTAACTGTGTACACTAGGGCGGTCCAAAAAATGAAATTCTTTTCTCACCCCTTAACATGGTATATTAAAGTATGCAAAAAATGTATGTGAAAACAAAAATTTTTTTTTTCGAGATTTAGACCTTGCGAAACGTCTTCAAAGTTTGCTTTAAAATTACTCATACGACATGTATAACAGTTCGAATTTGGTCGAAAAAAATCGCTCTCCCATTTCTTGTCTTGTCAAATTATGAATTTCTTTGGAATAATTGTTAAAAAAAAAGGAGAGCAAAACATCAACTGAATTGTTGATATCTATGCCACCTTTTTGATCGAAGGCAACACTGCTTATGGGTGATAAACTTTGAAACCAATTCGCAGACCCTAAAACACGATTTTTTTAAAAATTGTCTTTTGGTATACCTTGAATACCACAATGCGCACCGTATAAGCGGGTGAGAGTAGGCCCTTAAAAATTTTCATACAAATGTGGACCGCCCTAGTGTACACAGCACCGCTCCGGATAACTCCACTCTCGGAATTGTTAGCGGCTTAACAGGTGTGACTCGACTACGGGCGGCCAATAAGTTGACCTGCACGGAACCATCCGTACAACTAGCTCGGAGATAAGCGCATGCTGCATACGCCTTGGATGATCCGTCACAAAACATGTGTAGTTGCAAAGTCGAGACATACTTTAGATCGAAGCCTAACCAGCTAGGGATGTGTAGCTCTTGAATGTCGGGAAGCTCTTGGATGATGTGTTGCCACTGCTCGGCAAGTTGGTCTGGCAAGGGGTCGTCCCAATCTAACGATGCTGGGGGCTCATCTTTGCCCTCGATACGAAAACTCCAAACTTCCTTTAACAGGATTTTTGCAGCGATGATTACTGGTGCCAGGTATCCCAACGGATCGAATAAGCGTGCTACTGTGGATAGGATAGATCGTTTAGTGAATGTAGAATCTAGTGAAAACTTGAGATTGAAACCGAAAACATCATGGTTTGGATGCCAATACAACCCTAACGTTTTAATGGAGTCTTTGTTGTCTATCTGAAAAATGCTACTGTTAGAGAGATCTGTAGGATGCCTTCTAAGATAGCTGGATGATTGGATGCCCACTTCTTGAGCTCCATGCCTGCGGATTGCAGAGCTGCGATGACATCATTGCGAATTTTGAGAGCTCCGTCGATGGTCTAATGTCCTGTTTGAACATCATCCACATAGATTTCTCGTATAAGAACCTCCTCAGCCAGAGGATAGCGTTCGCGCAATCTGATGTATGACTCGAATCGCTGTGAAGGGTGCCGAGGCTGTGCCAAACGTTACTGTGGTCAAAAAATGTTCCTTATTGAGTCCTTTTTAATCGCGCCAGAAAATTCTCTGATACTGGGCATCTTCTTCATGCATATCTATGCAGCGATACATTTTTGTTATATCGGCCACGAAGACATACCGATGGAGACGCCAATTGAGTATGACTCCTCCGAGATCGTTTTGTAGGGCGGACCCGTGCATAGAATGTCATTCAACGACCTCCCGTTAGACGTTTTACACGAAGCGTC
The DNA here is from genome assembly GCF_030179915.1 of Drosophila takahashii. Lineage (NCBI taxonomy): Eukaryota > Metazoa > Arthropoda > Insecta > Diptera > Drosophilidae > Drosophila > Drosophila takahashii. Next base: position 34,780,494 of record NC_091678.1, read on the forward strand.
GTATACGACGCGCATCTTTGTAGTTAGACTGTCTTCTTCAATAACAGCATGATGCGGAACGGTGCACGCGGAGATTGAGAGCTGCCGTTGAGCGTTGATCCTGGTGTGTTCCTCTTCAGTGCTTTCTACCTCTTTTATCTGCTTTAGATCAAAGTACTCTTGAATAGTGCTGCTATAAGGTTGACTAAACTCTGGCCGATGATCAAGTTTCCTTTCCAGGGCGTGGAAACGGTTTAATGCAATTTGTCTTGACCGGCCGAGCACCTGTGTGGGAACAAACAAAATGTTTAGAGGTAAACGGACTAGATATTTCCCATTCGGCTGACGGATATGAGTTTGTTGAAAATGGTCTTCACACCACTTCTCCTCTGCCGTGAGTTGTCTTGTCGTAGAAACGTGATCCAATTCGAAAAACCTCTGTACCATGTTGTTTAGGTTTGCCAAATTACAACGAATAGAGTCTGGTCTGCTTCGGCTGGTCCAAAAACTATCCAGCCCAGTTGTGTGTTTTGTGCAATTGGTTCTGCAACCGTCCCTTTACGGATGTCCGGAAGCATTAGCTGTGGGGTAATGTCGACCCCGATCAGTAGGTCAATGCGACCCGACCTGATGAAATTAGGATCTGCAAAAGTTAACCCTTGGAGATGAGTACAGGAATTAATGTCTACATTTTGTTTAGGTAAATGACCTGTTAGCGACCGAAGGATATAGGCTGAGGACACGTAGGCATTTAATTGGGATAAACATGAGACTATGGTGAAATCGGTGCTGTGCCTGCATTGACTATGGGACGTATTACCGATTCCTGTGATCTCAGCTTGTACAGGATGCCGTTAGAGTCGGAGCGATTGAACGATGTTTTCCGTGATGAGGGTGCCTTCCGATCGATGAGAGCTCGGTTGCGGTTGCTGCTTCATTGACTTAGAGAATGAGAAGAACTAAGGCAATTGATGCATTCCCTTGAACGGTCGACTATCTCCTTTCGCGCGAAACAATCCTTGGCAAGGAAGTCCGGGCACCGTCTTAGAACGTGATTCTGTTGGCAGAGCGGGCACCTGATGGATCCAGACTCAACGGTTGTCTGGCGATAGTTTGTCGATTGTATAGATGAAGATCTTACTGGAATGGCTGGTTTCCTACTCTCAATTAGGTCGATGCTGACCAATCGATTGTGAAGAAACACCTCCAGCTTTGCGAAGGTGGGTATTTCCACGTTGTTGCCCAGGGAATGCTCCCAGGCCTGTGTTGTGCTGATAGGCAGCTTTGTAAGTAGGTGATGTACCAACCACTGATCACAGGAATCAATGGAAATTTGCAGTCGTCGGAATTCACAGATACATACATTGGCCAAATTTAATAAATTTCTAAGGTCCACCGCGATCTCCTTAGACAGTGGCTCGATTCCGTACAGTGCATTCATATTGTACATGAACTGCAGCCGAGGGTTGTTGTATCGTTTTACTACAAGGTTCCATGCCACTGAATAGTTGATTTCCGTTAATGCCATACGGTTTATATCCTGATCTCGTCCGTCCGGTAGAGCTTACATCAAGAAATGAAATTTTTAAATGTTGGAAAGGGATGGATTTTCATGTATTAGTTGAGTAAAGCTGTCATAAAAAGATGGCCAATCCGCAAAATTTCCTGAAAAGATGGGTACGGGCAATTTCGGCAGCTGAATTGTGGAAACAGGTGTGGATACAGGGGTGTACACAGAGGTGTTATTTATGGATTGATCCCCTGACACTTGTACTGGGACTGGAATGACTGCTCAAATTTGTCTTCAACAGTGTCCGCAAAATATGGATGAGAGCGGGGACATTGCTGTAAAATGAGCGCTTGATGATTTGTGTAAAATTGTTTTGAAAGGTCGGTGAGCTTGTTGAGTCGAAATTTATAGTAGGATTTAGTTTTCTTTATTTGATTGTCCTTTTTAGCATTTTTAATTAGTTGTGTCAACCTGGAAGATAAGTCCATTTGCATTGCGTACATGTCTGCAAACGGATCGACCACAACCACTGATGCTGGACTTTGTTGTGCCGAATCGCTACCATTACTTTCATCTTTGTTATTTTTACCCATTATAATGTTTTCCTCTTGCATTTTACTTTGAAATACCACGCACCAACACTCTCACAACACACTCACCCGTTTCAGTCTTTTCGCTCGTATCGCGCTCAGCTTGGAGATCTCGTAACTCCACGAAGGAGCGGGTAGAGGAATATTGTAATCCGTTGTTCTCCTTGATTTCTTGCTTCTCCGTTGTTTGAGGTTCCGTTATGGCAATGCACGTGGCAAATGTTACGTAAGTTTGCTGGTTTAAATGAATATAATTTTGCACACAAGTAAGCACAAAGATTGAAGTAAGTGTACAACTATTGGAAGCTGATGAAGTTCCCCTCATGGGCCACCAAAATGTTGTGACGATTCGCACCCGATCGTCAAAGTTGAGCAGAAGTCTGCTCTGGGGGTCTTTCACACACTTTGTAAATGAAAACGAAGAAGGATGTAGAACTTCACCAGTTGTAAACTGTATTTACTTTCAATCTTTGACTTATTGTTAATTAATGTACAAAATTAGGGAATAGAACAAAATCGGGCTTAAACGCGACCAGCTTCTCTTTTTATACCCTTGTAGAGGGTATTATAATATCAGTCAGATGTTTGCAACGCAGTGAAGGAGACGTTTCCGACTACATAAAGTATATATATTCTTGATCAGCACCAATAGCCGAGTCTATCTAGCCATGTCCGTCTGTCCGTCTGTCCGTTTCTATGCGAACTAGTCTCTCAGTTTTAAAGCTATCGCGATGAAACTTTCCCGAAAGTCTCCTTTCTATTGCAGGTAGTACATATGTCGGAGCGAGCCGGATCGGACCACTATATCTTAAGGCTCCCATAGGAAAATTCAAACAAATATAAGAAAATTCATTGAAACTTTTTAGGAAGTAGGCGTTTTGATTCTTGACTACTTAAAAACAAAATTGGAATTCCTGGAACTGCACCGAGTAAGCATTACTTTATCTACAAGGGTATATAAGCTTCGGCTGGCCAAAGGTAGCTTCCTTTCTTGTTTGTCTTCCTTTTTCTCGTTATTGCGTTGCGAATGCCAGGAGAATTCGAACATTCGCTGTTAACACTGCCGTTGTGCACTGCTTCTCAGAGTCGCCAGAAACAGCTGCCCAGCTTGTCCAAAAATGCCAGAAACACCCGTTCAACGCTATTAAAAACTAATATTATAACTCATTTGCTTCACTCCTAATTGCATCTTTATTATACCCGTTACTTGTAGAGTAAAAGGTTATATTGCATTCGTGCAAAAGTATGTAACAGCTAGAAGGAAGCATTTCCGGCACCAAAAAATCGACAAACCTTGCGATTTTTTTTATAAAAACTGGTTGGATGGATTTAATTCAAACCTTTAATATATTTTTAAGTGCCATTTTAATAACATCCACTAATTTTTACAGCCGGTACTATCGGCTAATATATCGGTGGCAAAGCGATGGCTGGAACACTATTAAAAAAAAGCGTTTTGCGGTGTTCACTGTACCTCCGCTAAAAATGATCGGATTTCCATTTTGTTTTTACATTTCGCTTAAGAATGGAAAAAACCCGCCCCCTGGGAAGCCCTTTTTTTAATTTTTTATTTTTAACAATTTTTTTCGAAAGTCCAAAGCTAAAAATACGTTTTTCACCTAAAAAATTTGACAATCAGACTAACTCGCATAGAAGCGGACAGACGGACATGGCTAGATGGACTCGACTATTAGTGCTTAAAGATATATATGTTACGACAATGAAAATTACCGTATATGCTGCTCCGCACGGCTGGGTGCAACATTAAGACATCCTTCTTGTGGTAACTGAAAAAAACATGTGAAATGTTTGCTGTGGTAAGGATACATTTTGGATACTGATCGCTTATATGTACCCGCAACGGTAAGGATTGTTGCAACTCGTACCATCCCATCGGCACAGGGATGAAGTTCTATAACACGAGCTAGTTTCCAAGTGGTTGGAGTCTCCGATGAGAAAATGAGCTGGAGTCAGCTGTGTTGTGTAGGCACATGCTGCATACGCAAGGAACGATCCATCCAAGAAAGTCGAAAGTTTGAAATAGGGTCACACGTTAACAAAAAGGGATGAGAAACTTTGTAGTTATCGCACCTCGATTTCTCTGGTTATTGTAAACAACCCAAAAATGTTTAAATATGGTTCAATGTGAATTAATAGAATTAAGCGATAGTCAGCACACAATAGTTAAAAAGAAACTTAAGCTGTTTTCGCCTTCTATAGTCGTAATATTCGAAATTGTTAAATAATGGACCGGTTCAAGGAAAATCATTCCCAGTGGCTTTCATCGAACCTAAAAATTTCAATTTCGGAAAGGACACGCCAAGTGACAAACCTGGTCGCAAATGCCTCTTTTATACTGATGCTGGACCACGGTTAAAGCGTTGGCATCTTAATTTGCGTTAGAAAAAGAAAATTCGATGCCATTTCTTTTGTATGCTGCTTCTGCTGATACCAGTCTTATTCCAATGGCTCATTATTTATAGCTGATATGTCTAACCAAACTTTGCCTCCTATTAGTGCCCTCTTCTTATCTACTTGACGATGCTTAACTTGACGCTCTCCTAATTAGTTGCAATTAATTGGCGGGGTCCTTACGGGAACTCTGATAACACTGTGCAACAAAATTAATGCTCTTTATATGTACCTCGATGGATGATATATATTTGAATTCGTTACAAATTCCCATGTTAAACTGCGTTTTCCAAAAAGTTCCCCGACGCAAGGATTCTTAGCAAAAGGACCTCAAAGTTCGAAAAATGCCGAAATTGGCCAACTTTCCGGAGGTATCACAGGCCAACGGATTGTTTGCTTTGATGTTAAAGCTTTTTAAAAGATACACTCTTTATCTTTCAAACCCCATACTTAGAATAATTTTAGGATTTAACGGAGAAACTAGTTCAAGAAAACATAACAAACAAGAGAGAACGCTATAGTCGGGTTGATGTCCCGACTATCTAATACCCGTCACTCAGCTAAAAGGAGTGCGCGAGAGATGGATATATAAAATTTTTATTGCGGATAACTTTTTAATGAAAGCACAGTGGTCGGGCTTTTATGGAGCCTCGGCCATAAATACTTCTATATGTGCTATCGCTATGAAATTTTTACCAAAAAATTTTTACCAACTATATATTAGCCGGCTCGCCCCCGAAATTCGCAAAAAAATTATCCTCATTGGACCGCGATTTCTTAAGAATTTACGCGCAAAAAGAACTTGGCGGTCGGCTGTGGTTCTCTTGTAATTGAATTTCAAAGTTTCAGGTTTGGTTTTAAAAATCATATATGATTTTCTAAGGTTTGCTATAAAAATCATATATGTATATACCCTTTTCTTTTTTTGTCAAAATAAGAATAATTTAAAATTCCAAACATCTGAGTAATTGGTATTATAGGGAACTAGTCCTCACAACCGCGTAAAAATTATCCTCGATGGACAGCGATTTCTTAAGAACTCTCATAACCATGGATGACCACATGTGTATTTTTATTATGATAATCAGAAGAAATCGCGGTCCAAGGAGGATTATATATTTTAACCTTTTTGTTGAGAGCGAAACTAAATCGGTTTTACAGCAGCCCACACAACTAACTCGAAACACAGGCGGATAGCAATATACTATGTGTTTAAAATGAACTTTATTTAATACAAAATTGCGTTGCGGAGCACGCTTAAAAACTTTGTCTTCCTTCTTCTCTTATTTCGCTTCTGCTGCTTCTAGCGATGGTTCTTATGGCGGCAACATTCCCCCTCCTGTAGTTGATCCTAGGGTGGTCAGTTACCATCTTCTAAGCCGACATCTAGAACCGCAATCTTGGTAGCTGTTCGATCGAGAACTCCATACTGCGTTTTAATAGTGGCTCGGCGAACTTGTCCGTCCTTGGCGGTAACAGTGTTGGTCACTCGTCCCTTAAGCCACAAATTCCTAGGCAAGTTTTTGTCGACGATCATTACTACGCTTCCAACTGATAAAGGGGGACATTTTTCGAACCACTTAGCGCCGGTAGTAAGCACCAGTGCAAGCTCCCTCACCCAGCGTTGCCAAAAGCGATCTCCAAAGAGCTTTACCTCGTTCCAATGACGTCTTAAATTCATGTTCTCTTCCTTGATCGGTTTGTACCCGTTCGATGAACCCATCAGCAGGTGGTTTGGAGTCAGAGCAGAGTCGTCCTCGGAGTCCAGGCTGACGAAAGTTAACGGACGTGAGTTAATGATGAAATGTGCTTCCATCAGAGCACACCTCAGGCTTTCGTCGTTGAATGAGTAATTCGGGCAGATGCTTTTTAGGACCGTTTTGGTAGTGCGGACTAATCTTTCCCAAGCGCCGCCCATATGGGGGGCTCCTGGAGGGTTAAAGAGCCATGTAATGCCATCGAACTTGATTGCAATTTTGTCAAAGTCGATCTTGATCAGCTCCCATGAAATTGGTGAAACACATCACGCAGGAGCTTGTATCGAGGCTGTGAGCGCTTTCGAAGTGGACTGTACGTAGGGTTAAGCAGGTAAATAGCGCAACCCATCTCTTCTCTTTGCGTCTTCCGACGTTGACTAGGATAGGGCCAAAATAATCAACGCCGGTGCACGTGAACGGTTTTTCATAACATGTCAACCTAGCCTTTGGAACAGCGGCCATTTGTGGAGGCTGTGTCACAGCGCTTCGATTTTTAAATAACTGGCAGGCTTTTCTTATGGATTTGTGCAGTACTCTTAGGCGCAGAATATAAAAATTGGATTTCATATCGTTTATCACGATTTCGTGAGCGAGGTGATATGCGTTTAAGCCAGTCACTCTGCTTTTTGCGCTTATTGGTTTTGTACACTTCAATGGATTGATTTCGTCCGCGAGCTCGAGCCTCTGTGCTTCTTTGTATAGAAGGGTCTGTGCTCTATTGACGTGAAATTCGGTCACTGCTGTCGGCATGTCGGTCCTTTGACACTTTGCTTGTAGTCGCTGGATATATAGAAACATGTTCGCGACGGCTCTGTAAAGGCGCCGCCAATCGGAGAAATATTCCACGTCGAGTAAGACTTTATTCGCATTGCGAGTTTTACAGATGTGTCTGCGTAGTTCGGTCGTATCGATCTCCGATGCCCGTGATGGAATTGTTGGCCACTTGCTGGGTTCGCTTTTCAAAAACTCGGGTCCGTAAAGCCATGTGTCCACACAAGGTTTTTTGATGACCTTAGTTGACCTTAGTTTGGATGGAATTTGCATCACAAATTGTTGAAAGTTGCGAGGATCCATCACCAGCCATTGTAGAACAGTTCGTGAATCCGACCAGAACGTAATAGCGTCGACTCGAAGATTACGTACGTTGATGATTTTGTTGGTTAAGCGTGAGCCCATCACGGCGGCTTGGAGCTCCATGCGCGGAATAGATAGTGGTTTTAGTGGCGCCTCTTTGCTTTTCGCGGCCACAAGTATTACGTCCACCTTGTCTTTTTGTGATACTCGCAAGTAGCAAGCAGCGGAATAAGCATGCTCGCTAGCATCCACGAACGTGTGCAGGTCGATTCGGGTCTCTTCAGACATCTTTGGGGAGTAGCATCTCGGAATGTTAATTGTTGCCACTTGAGGCAGTAACAGCTTCCATTGGTTCCAGTCATCCAACAATGATTCTCGCAGCTCTTGGTCCCAGCTGATATTTGAACGCCAGATTTTCTGCAGAAGGATTTTTAATCCGATCGTTGACATGACAGTAGGCCCTAGGGGTCGAAGATCGACATGAGAACCTGAAGGACTTCTCTTTTCGTTGGGACTGCAGGATCGGTAAGGACATCTCGCTTAAGACTTTTGAATCTGCAAACAAACTTAAACACATCATTATGTGGGTCCCAGTATATACCCAGAACCTTTTCTGTAGCGCCGAACTGCACTGGCTCCTGATTTTTGGCGTCTCCATCGTTCTTAAGATACGAGAGGACTGTACTGGAATTTGACGCCCAGTTTCGGATTTCGAATTGCCTCTGGCGTGGACCTCTCTTACTTGGCTGGATATTTCGATGGCTTTCTGTTCATCACTCATACTGTCGATGAAGTCGTCGACGTAGTGCGCACGCTGAATCGCATCCAAGGCTAAAGGGAATTGCTGCTGGTGGACTTCGTCATTTTTGTCGCGTACGTAGTGGGTTATGAATGGTGCTCAACTAATACCAAAGGTCATGGCACGCATGACGTAAGTGTTTATCTTATTTCGGTTGGCGTCGTACCAAAGAAAGCGCTGGGAATGCATTTCCTCATGGCGAATGTTGATCCTGTGAAACATTTCGGCGATGTCGCCGCTTACGGCGACTTTTCCGACTCTGAAGGCTAGAAGAACGTCGATGAGTGGGTTTAAGCAGTCCGGTCCGCTTAACAGAAGGTCGTTGAGGCTTATTCCATTTGTTTTTGCTGCCGCTTCGCTCAGAATTCTGTTTCACATACATTGTAGGCGCCTTAGAGCGGTAATGCGACTCTCGGGAAGTTTTTGAAGATCATTCCGCCAAAGAAGTCCAACTTCGTATTTTCCACATTTGTGTTGGCAAGTCTGCTCTAGGATTTCGACAGCTCGCTCGTCCTCGCTTGAAAGAAGTTTTTTAGGCGGAATGAACTCGAGGTTGAATTGCTATTTTACTTCATCGTGAAGCTCTTGCCAGTTGCAATCGCAGTGGTGCATAGACACGTGACGGTTTGAGTTGGCCGATCCCTGGATGTTCCATCCTAACATGCACTTTGACGCTATTGGGTCGTTCCAGTTGCCTGCGAGGAACGGCTATTTTCCAGTTGTTTGTTCCAATTAATAACATTGGCTGCGTGGAGTAGGTCTCCAATGGCAGGTCCCTTAAATAGCTGTACTTACGGCGCAACTCATCCATATCGACGGTTTGCTTTGGCAGTGCAATGTTTTGGACAGTCTGAACGTTGTTGAGCCAGTAACGTTTTTTTGAGCTAACGGCTGAGATTTGGATTGATGCTCGCAAGGAAGTATTTTCGAACCGGGTTGTTTCTCCAGTCCACTGCAAACAAATCGGTGACGGTGAACCTTTTATACCGAGCTTGTCAAAATTGATTTGTCTATTAGGGTAACAGATGATCCTTCGTCCAGAAAAGCGAAGATTTCCATATTTTGATCAGCATAATGTAATGTTAGGTACGATTCGGAAGAACTGTTTTTCTTCTACATCGCCTTGGTGTGTGCTTACATGTCTTTGATTTCCCGTTTCGTTGGCTGTATTGAAAGCATTTTGGAGAAGAGGGTGATGCTTTCTGGTACAACCGTTTACTCTGCAGTCCTTTGGTCGACAATTGTTTCGATGAAGCTACAAGCATCGAAAGCAGGCCTTTCCGGCTTTAGCGACTTGCCATCTATGGTCTACAGCGCTGGATTTAAATTGTTCGCATTGTGTTACCCAGTGATTTGTAGATTCGCATGCGATGCACTTTGGATTAGGCTGTTGCTGGACTGCAGATCCATGGCTCGAACTGGCTGCGCAACTATTATGGGTATTCACAGAACTAGTCCCGTGAGAAAACGGTGTCACAACGGTTGACGCCGCCTGCACTATTTTGTAAAGCCAGTCGCTGAAGGCCTTAATGGGGGGGACCGATTCGTTGCGAGAGTGCATCGCCCAATTTAGTTTGTGGTTACTTGAAAGTTTGTCCACAAGCTCCTTGACTAACATTGGGTTGTTTAAATGCGCTTCTAGGCTGCGTGCTTCGATCGTGGTGCAGATGTTGTGCACTGCGAGCGCGTACTCAATGATTGATTCAAATTTTTCTTTGGGTGGCGGTAGCTTCCTCACCATGTCGATCATAATCTCTATGATGTGCTCAGGTCTGCCGAAGAACATTTTCAGCGTGCTCATTACTTCCGGAACTAGGCTAGGATGTAGAAGCTTATCCTTCACCATTTCGCGTGCCCAGCCCTTTAGGTACTTTTGTAGACGGAGCATGTTTTCTACATTGGAGAATCCTGCTGCCGAAGTGCTGTGCTCGAATGTACTGATAAACATCGGCCACTCCTCAGGATCCCCGCTGAACAAAGGAAGCTCCTTGGGTATAGCTTGTCGTGCGGCGATTTGGGAACTGGCCCGACTGCCCGGCTGTCGATCCGTCTAGTATATTCATTTGCAGTAAAATTTTATTCTTCACCTCGATAAATCTCTCTTCGGAAGCCCTTTTTTCTTCCAACATGTCGAGCATTAGCTTGTTTTTGTTGACGTTAGAATTTTATGTCGGGGGTAATCTGTACTTTGCCGGGACTATCCATATCGATGAGCGCGTTCACTTGCTGCTCGATCTTATTCTGGTTTACAGATAATAAGTTGGAGTTGTCGAACTGATTTGGAAGCGGTGATCGCAGTGTCCTTCCAAGTGGGATTCCGTCGCTGCCTCTCAACGTCTTCGCCGACACCTGCGCAGCGAAAGTGGTACCAACTGTCACAACTGCCGCATTGGACCCAGCTTTCTTCAGTTCCTGTCGCTTTTTTCTTGCATATTCTACACACTTCTTCGCATCGTAATTGTACTGTTAAACGGCAACCACGCGTGCTCGAAGTTTTTACGAATATCCCAATGTTATGGCTAATTGCAAATTCTTCTTGGCAAGAACAAAAGTTTTTAAGAATGTTGAGAGCAAAACTGTTCAGTAGCAGCAATAGTTATAAGTCAGCGCTCTGAAGTATCATATATCGGGTCAAGCCGTCAGCAACATTATCAATGACCCACTTATTGGCACAAGCTTATTCTGCTGAATTGTAACTATCCGGGCTCGCATAATGCATAATAACCGACACTTTGCTTTATACTTATTCTGGTAACCTATGAACTTTTTACCTATAAATACCGTTAAGTTTATACAATAAAATCAGTAACAATTTTGACTCCTACAATCAAGTTTTACTCATTTTGCATTCAACAGAGGCTGTCGCTCTAGTCTTCAGAACCTCATATGCAATCCTTAGTCCAACTGGTTCAAGTTCTAGTTGCGACGACTTTAGGCAGACAGTTTCTGTACTGTATGCCAGGCACCTAAGCCAATCAATAAACATTTTGGTGACCCCGACGTGATCTCACCAAGAGATCACACCATAGAACACAACGTTGGAGATATCTTCCATACAAGTCCTTTTGCCCAAGTCGTCAACAAGGCGACAGATTAAGGACACCTGAGCAAAGTCGACTCAGGAAGTTGGAAGACTGGTCAACAAGGCGACCAGCTCCGTCAACGATTTAATAAAATCGTTTTTTGTGATCCCGGTAAACGGATTTAGATCATACAATCCCGCACACATTCTCGAAGTTGTCAACCAGAATCAAACATTCTCAGAATACGAGAACTCAGCACCACAGTTGCTGTCATCAAATTCACCCAAATCATTCATAAGTGTTAAAAGCTTCTTAGACCATTTCGGTTGCGAATAGGAGCGTATCCAGCTATACAAGCAAATAAAACACTCCCAACGGGTCAGAAGTTTTAACACAAGGTAATAAATATGAGTGACATGGATGAGCAAGCAGTCAAAGAAGCACTAGACGTGCAAGAGGAGATCAGTCAAGAAATCTCTAAATTTATCATCAACTTCAAAAAAGATTCATCGGAGAGGAAATCAAGTCCGAACTATTATGAAAATAGACTAACCATTCTCGATGACGCTTGGAATCGATTCACAACGAATGATCTCAAGATTCCTCAAAAGTGTAGAACTACGTTATACATGAAGTTCTATAACGACTGTCGTGAGTCATACGACAAATATCGAGCTATCATACGGGACGGAATGGAACAATCAACAAGCCAAGCCGAGGTAATTCCGGACCCAACTGGTAACCCTGCAAGCATTCAGCATCCCACGATAGGGTCCCAGAAACTAATATCAGCATGTCGTCGACAAAAGGCAATCTCAGATTCTATTAGGCGCGCTCTGAAAGAGTATTCAGGTACGGGAAAGAGCGTAACAAGTGATTTGATAAAATCACTATGGGCGCAAACGCAAGAGATCCATTTCTCGGTACATGAAGAATACGATGATCCAAGCAAAGGAGGATATGACATGAAATCCATCCTGAAACTTGAAAAGGAAATTCATGATATCTTAGGAGCAAAATCAAATTCCTCTAGCAATGAAGATATGCATTTGCCCAGAGTCAGCATCCCCAAATTCGATGGGGATCTACTCAAATGGACTCAGTTTTTTGATTTATTCAAATGCATGGTCCATGATACTAACATGCCGACGGTACGGAAAATGTGATACCTAAAAAACACCGTAACTGGAGAGGCTGAAAAATTGATAAGACATATCGATCTTAAGGAAGAAAATTACCTCAGCGCCTGGGGTATATTAGTCGATTCCTACAACAATCCCCGACATGTGGCAGACACGATTCTCAAGCGTTTCCTGCATCAAAACACAGTTAGTGACGATCCAAGGTCATTAAATGAGTTGTACATTACAACTATCGAGTCTCTAGCATCATTAAAGGGACTGGGCATCGATGTATCAAGTTGGGATACAATATTGATTGCCTTCATCAAGCAAAAATTGGATCTTGCAAGCAAAGCCCTATTCGAGCAGTCGTTAGATGGGTCCCGAGAGTTACAGGGTCTCGACACACTGCTCAGCTTTCTGGACCAGCGCATCCGAGTTCTTGGAACAGGAAAAAAGGGAAAACAATCAAGAAAGGAACAGAAGGGTCCAACATGCTCATCAGCCAGTACTGAAAAAGGACCATGCTGTCAATTTTGCAAAAGGAATCACTGGCTCTATAAATGCGATGACTTCCGCAGCAAAACAATACCCGAACGAGTTAATTGGGTACAAAAACAAAGACTGTGTGTCAACTGCTTCAGCAATGACCATAAGGCAAAGGATTGCAGTGGTCGCCCGTGTATTAAGTGCGACAAGAAACATCATACTTTGTTGCATCTGGAAACCACATCAGGTGCATCATCCAATCAACATTCACCTACTGTAGGTGCATCAAGCAACAAGAATTATAACTTGCTGGCCACAGTCAAAGTATCAGTGAAAGCTAGCAATGGTCAAGTTGCTACCTTCAGAGCGCTGCTAGATTCAGGATCACAAATAAATCTGATTTCCGAACGAATGGCTTCAGTACTATCACTGAAACTTCATGGAACTTCTCTACGGATCGAGGGCATTGGAGGCAATCCAAAAACCAGTAGAGTAAGAGCAAACGTTCAAGTAAAATCAATGCATAACGCCTTCACACAAGAAGTTGAAGCCTTTGTCCTACCACACATAATAGCTGATCAACCGGCGCATCAGTTAAATTCGGCAAGCCTACAAATCCCAAGCAACATAGCTCTAGCCGATCCAAATTTCGATAAGCCAGGAAAGATTGTCATGCTTATCGGAGCAGAGCACTACCATTCATTGCTGCTGCCAAACCAGTCTATACTAAAGACAGGAGGACAAGTTCTTCAGAATACAAAACTTGGATGGATCATTGCCGGACGGATCTCCTCGGATCACGATTCAGCGGTGGTTTGTGCCGCCGCAGCTACAGACGAAGAAGTTGACACACTATTGGAACGATTCTGGACTCTAGAAAATCTTAAAACCGAGGAAAGGCATCGATCACCAATAGAGGCTCATTGCGAAATGCACTTCGTAGAAAACTTGGGAGTGGCAAAGGATGGCAAATTTGTTGTGAAACTCCCATTTTCTGAACAGTCTTCAGCCCTGGGGGCATCACAGAAAACAGCCACGAATAGATTTCTGGCTCAAAAACTGCTCCGTATCACCGGGGGCCACGTTCTGCCGCCTGGCTTCAGAGAGTTCATGCGCCAAGGAATTGCATGCCGGTGGGGTAGCACACTGCCGAGTCCAAGAGAGTGATCTGCACCCGATAACCTATGTGGACGAGGGAATTATAATCATCAACGACGGATCGGCCAAAGTTCGAGTTGACAACGGCACAGAGACCTGGACTCATGGCACACACCTCATAACCTTTGACAAACAAGCCACGATAAATGACACACTCTTCATCAACCACGATAACACCCGGAAGAGAGCTCCAGGGACAGCAAGTCTCCCCTTGTTGAACATCACCGCTAGCAGAGATGTCCTCAGCCTCCCGTATCTTCACCGCCTAAGTGAACGAAACTTGGAGTTCATCAAGGAGTTTAGAGAAGAGATCGACAACAACCAGACAAGTCTCGCAGCAATTATTGCAGGAGCAATATGCTGCGCACTCATCTGCATCGGGCTCACTTTTAAGCGACTTATTAGGGCAAGAAAATCCGCAGACCAAATTAGACAGGTTATCGCTGAATTACAAACGGCCGAGGGCGGCCTTAACTTAGAAGGGGGAGCAGTTAACTGTGGTCAACCCGATCAAGATCGTTGACCGCAGTTACTTCGAAAATAAGCTCCGGCCGAAATTGCTGACCTAGCAATGGGCCGGAAGCTCGTGCACAGCGGCAGACACTGCATATTTGCGTGGCCGCTGTGAGCTTTTGTTAGCTCTAAGTTTTGTCTTTAAGAACAGTACTGTTTCATGCCTTAAATAAAGAGCACGCTGCTCGTTGACTTTACTCCGGCATCGCCGTCAAACTTATTTACATTCGTCCACTGAGCTTAAGGCCAGGGGCATAGGGGGACAGTCATCCCCTCACCATAATCTTCAGTTGACTCATCGGTGGCCATAGTTGCCCAGCAGCCAACCCCCAACCACTCGGAAGAGAGTTACGCAGCGGCAGCCCCCATCCAGTACGTCAGCGATTATAGTTGCCAGCAGCCAACCCCCAACCACTCGGAAGAGAGTTACGCAGCGGCTGCCCCCATCCAGTACGTCAGCGATTATAGTTGCCAGCAGCCAGCTCCCAACCACCTGAACGACAGCCACGCAGTGGTTACTCTTCGTCCAGCACATCAGCGATCATAGTTGTCTAGCAGACAGCTATAACCCTTACTCACAACCAGCACCCCGCCGGTGCCCCGTCTACCACTGGCCCGTCCAGGAGCGGCACCGCCGCCGGGCCAGTCACCGAAGAGATTAATTTGTATATAAGCATATCTGGTTACTTAGATTTCGCGTTTAACGGGTGGTATTTGTGCAATCGCGGCTTGAAAAATTAGAAACATTTAATGTTTTGATTTAACATATCTTCGAGGGTCTGTGCTCAATTATAATAAAACCTATACCAACAAATTGCTAAGATGCCTTTTTACATAATTGCATTTAAGGTTCAATCAAAGCCTATGAGCCATTGAAGTAATTTGTTCACCTCTATTCCCAACACAATTGATGTGGTGAACAGGCTTAAAAAAATACAAGGAAAAAAAGGTGCCATAAAATATTTTACAGGCATCTAGAGGCGTCTTTCACCGAATTTTTAAGACAAATAAGACCGCGATCTGCCGGATTCTCTGAGAGAGGGAGAAAAGGTCGTGAGTTGACAATTGCCGCAATGTGACAAACGACTGTTAAAACGAGTGTAGGACAACAAAACCCTGCAGGAAAAAAGCGAACTAGTCTGAAAAACAACTAGTAATACAACTATAATAAAGCAACCGGAATTTGTCTGAATGCATTTGGACTACACAGGGTCTAGAAAATTTGTGCTAGTCGAAAAAATGATTAATACAAAACTAGTAAAAAAGAAACTTGTCTCGGACTAGTACCTTTCTGACAAAAAAAATCTTAAAAATATTTAACTGGTAGAACAAATACATGTTAGGGTCTAGTTAAAAGGCAACTGGAATTTAACTAGTTGCAAATGAAACACATATGATCCAAAAATATAGCCTAGAGGGTAAATGTCTTGGGAAATTTAACAATAAACAAATCAAACACTCGAGGTCCTCGGTTCAATCCCCAGTCTCTGTACATTTTTTTTGTTTTTTGTTTGCTAGGTGATGCTTTAGTTTTATTTTAAACTTTGTTTAATCTGTCCGAGGCAATATATATGTGAAAAATCACTGTTTTTGAATTATGTCACTCTAAAATTCATAAACCTTGTTAGGGCATTTCAAAATGTGATGCGTGTATGGCTCAATCAGTTAGTGTGTCTACAAATCCAAAGGTCCCGGGTTCAAGTCCTAGAGAGGGCGACTTGCCTAAAAAAAAGTAAGTTTGTTTTAATTCCATTTAATTATCATTTACTGTATTTGATTACATAATAATTATCAGAAATTCTCTAAGGACCGCGCCTATTGATTGGATACTAAATTAGGAGAGCGTCAAGTTAGGCATCGTCAAGTACTAGTGAAATTCAATCACTTGATGGTTTAGAGATTAATTTTTAGTTTTTTCGTGAAAATATTTTTTTTAGTGTAGTTTAACAGCTGTAACCGTAAATTGGTTAACAGTAACTAGTGCAAAACTAGTAGCAAATGGACTAGTTGTTTCCGACGACAAGCATATGAAAAATGGACCACTTCGTTACAAGGAAATAGACATAACTTTAACTAGTTAACCTTCTTGACCCAACTAGTATATTAATTGTCCAAAACTGATTCCGTTTCCTGCAGGGAATGGACTTTATAAAAAGGTGCAGGCCTATTGGCATTAAAATATGTTAAATAGACGTATATAAGCATATCTGCTTACTTAGATTTCGCGTTTAACGGGTGGTATTTGTGCAATCGCGGTTTGAAAAATTAGAAACATTTAATGTTTTGATTTAACATATCTTCGAGGGTCTGTGCTCAATTATAATAAAACCTATACCAAAAAATTGTTAAGATGCCTTTTTACATAATTGCATTTAAGGTTCCATCGTAATTTGATTTAATTAAAGCCTATGAGCCATTGAAGTAATTTGTACACCTCTATTCCCAACCAACTTGATGCGGTGCACAGGCTTAAAAAAATACAAGGAAAAATATGTGCCCTAAAATATTTGACAGGCATCTAGAGGCGTCTTTTCCCGAATTTTTGAGACAAATAAGACCATTGTAGAATATTTTAAGGTTTAAGGTTCCATCATAATTTGAGTCAATCAAAGCTTTTGAGTTATTGAAGTAAATTGTTCACCTCTATTCCCAACCAGCTTGATGTGGTGAACAGGCTTGAAAAAAATACAAGGAAAAATATGTGCCCTAAAATATTTTACAGGCATTAGGCGTCTTTCACCGAATTTTTAAGACAAATAAGACCATTGTACGTCGAAGGATGGAGTTCGAAAAATTTTTTCCGTAAAAACGTGAAAAGTAACAAGTATTTTTAAATCCCATTTTACATAAATATCTGACACATTCGTAAAAATTTTTCTTTCAATTTGGTTAGCAGTAGGCGGGGAACATTGGAAAATTATATTATCAAGGGGTTAGTATGCTTATTAAAAATCTCCCCCCACAATTTTAAGGCTACGCCACTGTTATCTTTAAAAAACCTACTGTGTGAAATCACGACCATGTCGTTACGTAATAGTGACTTGAAAATACTTGTTTTTTTTTACGTTCTTTTGGAAAAAAATTCTATAAATTCTATAAATTCTATACAATAGTCGGATTTATCTCACAAATTCAAAAAAAGACGCCTCTAGATGCCTGTAATCGACCCGATAAAGTATATATATTTTTGATCAGGGTCACTAGCCGAATCGATCTAGCCATGTCCGTCTGTCCGACCATATGAACGCTGAGATCTCGGAAACTACAAAAGTTAGAAGGTTGAGATTTCCCACACATATTCTTGGGCTTTCTACGCAGTGCAAGTTTATTTCAGACGAGCGCCAAGACCAACATTTTAAAATGTTTTTGACGCCCACATCTTTAAAGATTTTTGAGAGGTATAAATGCAATTTTGTTGTGTATATTTATACCTATCGAAATGTAGAAGACATTTTTCAAATCGGACCATTCATTAAAAACTTATCCGCAATCAAAAAAGCTTATATATCCATCTCTTTTGCCCTCCCTTTAGCTGAGTGACGGATATTAGATAGTCGGGACACCAACCCGCCTATAGCGTTCTCTTTTGTTTTCATTGTATTTTTTAAGCCTGTTCACCGCATTAGGTTGGTTTGGAACAGAGGTGAACAAATTACTTCAATGGCTCATAGGCTTTGATTGACTCAAAGCACAGACCCTCGAAGATATCTTATATTAAAACATTAAATGTTGCAACTTTTTTGAAACCGCCATTGCAAAAATACCACCCCTTAAACCCGAAAACTAAGTATGCAGATATGCTTTTATAGGGGAATAAAAGAGGGGAATAAAACGCCACTCAATTAAATCTTCCAGGCAGATTTCCTCTTTAGCTCGAATGTGGGGGCCAATTCTTCAGTTCTGGCAGTTCGTTTTTAGCTCCAACGAAGTTCGTAAGGGGCTGTCCATATATTACGTAATCATCTAGGGGGTGGGGGGGTCCACCAAATGATCACTCTAGTGAAATTTTTTTTTTGTATGATTACAAGGGGGGGGGGGGGGGGGGTGAAAAATCGCCGAAAATTTGATTACGCTTAAATGCTCCCAAGAATGCTTGAGTTGAAAGATCCAGAACAAGCTCCAGGGTGATAGCTTTCGTCGCAACTTGCTTCGAATTCCAGTTTTGTAGCAAAATGGCCCGCAGAAATCGAAATTAGTAACCATGAACGTTGATGTTGCATTTACACGATCCTTGCTGAGTTAATTGTGGTTTGGCTAAAAACTTAAAAACGTGAAGGTTCATCGCTTAGGGGTAGTACTCAACCGAACAAAAAGTCGTCCAAAACAAAAACTTCATATGAAACAAAATTTTTTGACGTTGCTTTTCATATGAAGTTTTTTGTTTTCGACGACTTTTTGTTGGGTTGAGTACTAGCCCTTATCCATGATAACGTTACAGCAGAACCCGACCAGCAATAAAACGGGCAATCGAAGAGATTTATGTTGCGTACGTCCCGCATCAGTTGAGTCAGTAATACAGCAGCGCACAGCTCTAATTTGGGAACCGTGAGAGTCTTCAAAGGCGCCACACGAGATTTTGAGCAAAATAGATGCACTTCTCGTTTTAGACGAGATAGATACATCCTCCAAATGCGTCGATGATAGCGTCACAGAATCCGTGGACCTCAATAGCGACATTTAGGTGCACCGCCTTTCGAGGAAATTTCATTTGCTGAGTACGACCTATGTCAGATGCAGTGTTGGGACATACCTAGATACTTTTACCTAGGTACGTACCTAGGTACAATTTAGTGGTACCTTTTACCTTACCTAGGTATAAAAATAATTGAGTACCTTTTACCTTACCTAGCTACAAATTTTTATATACCTTTGGAATTATTAAGGTACTTACATAGGTATTAAACATTGCTCTGATTTAAACTAGCCACATCTGACTGCGACACTGAAATAAGCTTAATCCACCACATCTCCACGTCATTGTATCGTTTCGTTTCGAAATTGTAATAGTCGAAACGCAGCATTAAAAGTCATTGGAAATTAGCCGTTCTCATGTTTGTTTTGTAAAGTTACCTTTGCATTGCAATTTTCTCAAAAGCACAAAACAATTTGTTTTTGCTCGACAGACATGGCCGAAAAAGATAATTTAAACGAGAAAGTGTTGCCAACCAGTGTTTGCAATTACTACTCCGTAGTAGCGAGATGAATACAAATATTGCTATGCTATTGCTATCGCTCTCTTTTTGACTAGAGCCGTAGCAGAGCCATATAACGCAGAGCCAAAATAACGAGAATGTTTGTGCTCTGCTCTGCTCGTAGTTTTGTCGCTTGAGAAACTGTAGCAATAGCGGTAGCAGAAAATCAAGTCCTGTGCTCTGTGTAGCAGTAACGGTAGCAAAAAATTGACAGCGAGATGAGAGCAGAGCACTTGCTTTTTTTTCATGTGCTACGACTCTCGCTTGTGTTAGTTTTCTTATTTTCTGCACCTTTCTTATGCAGCGTTTTCTTTTTAATTGTCGCTTTGTAGTTTTAAGAAAATATTTTTGTCACTTTTGAGTTTTAATTAACTGCGTAAACATGTCTCCGGCAAAGAAAAGTATCAACATTTTAAAATATTACGAGGACATAGATTCCGACCACGTTAAATGCAAAACATGTTTTCGAGTTATAAAAAACGGCCGTGTTTTTAATTTAAAGAAACATTTACAATTGCATGACATCCGACCTGAGCAGCAAGAAAATGATTCTGGTTGCATGCAGACCAAAAAAACCGTGAAACCTCAACTAATTAAAGTTAAAATCAACAAAAAAAATTTAATCCGGTCATACATTGGACTTGTCACTGAAGACAGCATTCCGTTCCATGTGCTAAACTCAACTAATATGCGCAACATAATTGACCCCATATGTCAAGGTCTTAACGAAAAAAGCGGAAAAAACATTATTTTGAACGGAATCAAGTGCAAGTCTGTTCTAAAGCAGGTATCAGCGAGTGTTAGACTTGAAATACATCAAGAATGTAAGAATCGACTGCTTTCTTTAAAAATAGATAGTGCAACGCGGCTTGATCGAAATATATTCGGCATCAGTGCTCAATCCGTCAGCAAACAAGAAATAAAATCGCGAATTCTTGGAATGGTGGAACTCAAAGGAGCAGGTTCAAGTACATCCCAAAACCTCGCTAGAGAAATTATAGCTGTTTTAGAGAAATACGAAATAGCCCTGACCCAAATTGTATCAATTACATCGGATAATGGGGCAAATATGATAAAAACTTCAAAAATTTTATCAGAAATGCATATGAGCGATGATGATATTGACGAAGTCTGTATTGAAGAGAACATTGAGTACACACAGCAAGTCGACCTTTATGAAAATACAGAAAATATGTATGTGGGTGAAATACAAATAGTTCGATGTGCGGCACACACTGGACAGCTTTGTGCACTCGATGTAACAAAAAATGCAAATATAAGAGAGTATTTGTTAACCTGCCGCAATTTTGCCAAACATATTCGGAAACAATCCAACGGTTACCGTAATTTATTTGAACTGCAAAATTTTAAATTACCCCAATTGGATTGTCCTGCTAGATGGGGATCAACATATAAAATGATTGACCTACTCAATAAAGCGAAAGCTATATTAGGCCCTATTGAAACTGTTGAAAATAAATCCAAAGACGACTATTTCGTTGTAAATGAACAGTTATGGGAGTTCATGGACTCCTACGTTACAATTATGGCACCACTGCAAAAAACTATAGTGCAGTTTCAACAAGAACAATTGCACTATGGGAATTTTTATGCTCTGTGGCTGGTTTGCAAGTTGTCAACGAAACAAATTTTAGCAACCAGCGCTTCAAGTAAAGAATCCATTCTTTATACAATTGGAGAGACGCTTCTTGAAAGTATGGAAGTAAGAACAAAAAAATTAGTATCAAATGTTGGCTTCGACGCTTGCTTATACCTAGACCCAAGATTTCATCATACCCTGGACAGCTCACAAAAGGACAGAGCAATTCATTTTCTAAAGAAATTGTGGGCACAAATTAAAATCCACAGCCCCCTTCCAAATTTAGTATCATCAAATAATTCAATGGCTTCGGATACTGTACATGAAGGAAGTAATTTCGATCTTTTGGACGACTTTTTAAGTGCTAACATTGTTCCGAATGAGTCAACAGATGTCCATGGAAAGATTGAATCGTTGAAATTGCCGTATATGAAATCTAGTGAAAATGTTTTAAATTTCTGGAAAGTAAGGAAATTAAGCGATCCAGAGCTGTATGCGCTAAGCAAAGTATGCTTTGCCATACCCCCAACTCAAGTAAGAATTATAACCCAATTTAAAACAAAATATTTATTAACAAGTGTTTAAATTTCTTAATATTTGTAGGTAACTATAGAGCGGGCTTTTTCCTCTTTAAAACTGGTGCTGTCGGATAACCGAAATCGATTAAGTCACGAAACATTGGAAAATATTCTTCTTGTCCGGCTTAACTCAACTCACTTGGATAGTGCCATCGACAATTTAAATTTATTTGAAGACGAAGAAGATGAGGGGTGATTCGTGTTTCTAAATGCATAAGTTCTTATTTCTTTTTTATATTTAATTAACATTTACTTAATACATTAATTTGAATACTGTGCCTTTTAATTTTTGATTTAATCTGAAAACTGTGAATGAATATTCGTTTTTTTATTGATTTTTAGTTTTTGAATAAAATACTATTATTTATTTTATTATTTTAAACCACTTTATTCTGACAGAAAATATTTTCTTTCTCATTCTGGCAAAGCGACAATTAAAAAGAAAACGCTGCATAAGAAAGGTGCAGAAAATAAGAAAACTAACACAAGCGAGAGTCGTAGCACATGAAAAAAAGCAAGTGCTCTGCTCTCATCTCGCTGTCAATTCCCTGTAGTTCTCAAGGGGGCCGGTGGCACTTTCGGGGTAGAAAAGGGATCGACCACCCAGTGGTCCCTTAAGGGTCAATAGGTGGCGTGTGTATTTTTTACAAGAGCAAAAGAGTTATCGGAGAGTGAACACTTCTATGTGAACACTTTTATATGAGTTAAAAAAATTGTAAAATGAAATTTTTGACAAGTATATAATGATTTTAATAACGAATACAACTTTATTTTGTTTATATAAAAAACAAATTTTAAAAAAGTTAAAATAATGAAATAAAAACTTAATAATGAGATAAAATAAAATAATAAATGATAGAATTTTATTTCTTTTTATATTATTTATATTTAATAATGAGCAATTTAGCTGCAGCAATATTTTTAACAATAGCGGTGGTTCAGTAGCAAAACGTTTTCTTTCCTTCCATAACAAGCGGATTTTATTGGTGCTTAGTTATATAAAATAAATATATAAGTACCTAATTTTATATACATAGAACTAAACAAAAATAATATTAGCGAATGTTTTTATTGCCATCGATTATACGATATCGGTAGTCGCAATATTAATCGTAACGGATTGCCATAACTACCCAACCCCGCTACCATCACTAACCCAACATTTGCGCCAAATTTTGTAAACATTGTATTTAATTTGTCTTATTGTACATTTAAAGTGTTATATTTTGTTGTGATCTGAAGTGTCGTCAACAGGTGAGTAACACCATGAGTTGTGCAAGTGAAATACCTAATAATGTGTGATATTTAGCCATGAACAGCAACAGGCACATTCGTCGATTTGTTAAAGAGGAGAAGGAGAAATAGTGGTGCAAAGGACTCCTACGTAAGTCTTTTTTCTTTGATATCACTATGGACGGCAGTCCATGTAGTGACGAAGCGCACCAGGAGAGTGTGCGAAGGCGACTACTATTATATAGCCGCAAAATTGAAAATCTGCTGTGATAGTCCGATCGTAATGAGTATTACACCAATCGAAAGGTATTGCAAAAACTTAAAGGATTGCATACCAAGACTTTAAGAAAATCAATTGGCTTGGGAGAGAGAGCGGTGAAAGTGAAAAAGTGAAAATTTCGAAATTTGGAGCTGTTGGGGCCGGTGGGGATAAATTCCCCCTCGCAATGTTTTAGTTGTATTCCTTTTGAAAATACCTGTCGAATGAGGGGTCATTTGTCAAAATGCGACGCTCCGTTCATAAGTTATAGCCAAAATAAGATTTTCTTCGTCTTCCCAAAATGAAAATTTAATTCTGTTTGTCAGTTTGTCCAAAACATGTTTTTTAAGTTTTGAAAATTTGATATGACGTTCATCACATCGATATAAACAACTTTTGTTCTACCACTTTTGGAAAAACTCGCTAGTTTAGCGGGAAAACAGCTATAAGTAGCTAAAATTCGGAAAGCCGTAACTTCTATACTACTAAAGCTACAGGCTTGTGCTGCATCTCGTTTGAAAGGTATTTTTAAATGCTATAAACGCCTTCTATATGCAATTTGTGTAAATGTAATAGCTAAAAAAATATGAACAAAAGACAATTTTTTAAAACTTTTTTTTTAGCTTTTTTTTATTTTTCTCAAAAACGGCTCTAACGATTTTCTTTAAAACCTTAAACTGTATAGCCCTTGAGATTCCTTAAATTTTGGTATGTAACACATTACTGTAAAAAGTCACGTTTAAAAGTTATTTTTATTCGAAAATAGCCACTTTTGCCAGCTCGAACAATTAACGCTCCCTGAGTATTGAATTTTGTGGGAGGGTATCCGAACTGTATTTTAGGGTCATGGAATCAGTAAATTTGAACTTAAGAGTTCCATATAGGAATCTTTTGTTCTACGACTTTTGGAAAAAGCCGCTACTTTAGCGGGAAAAAGCTAAAAATAGCTAAATTTCGTTAGTTTGTAAGTTCTACACTACTGAAGGTACCGACATGTGCTATACATCGTTTAAAAGGTATTTTTAAATACTTAAACGCCTTTTTAACTTAATTTGTTTAAATACAATTGCTTAAAAATTATGATTGATCAATTTAAATTTAAATGTATGTATATATTAGCTCCTATGTGAGCAAATGTAAACAAACAAAAACTTCTGATATCAAATAAAAACACCTCTTAACGAGGTAAAAAACTAGTGACGATCGCACCATCAACATACAAAAGTTCTGATATCAACATTTGTGACGAAAAATTATTACACTCGTCATTAAATAGACTTTCTAATATTTTCTCATTCGGCACGCTGCAATAGAAAATGCCTGTAAAGGGAAAAAGGCTGGAATAGTTTGCTAGGGCGGGCCGAATGAGAAAATATTAGAAAGTTTATTTAATGACGAGTGTAATAATTTTTCGTCACAAATGTTGATATCAGAACTTTTGTATGTTGATGGTGCGATCGTCACTAGTTTTTTACCTCGTTAAGAGGTGTTTTTATTTGATAAATATTTTAGTGAAATTTTCTTCCTTTTTAGATTAAAGCCATGAGATCGTTGTTGCTGCCAGAAGGGGGTTTAAAAAACTTGCGGAGGGTTCTCACGGATGAGTTTGTTGTGGGATTTAATGTTAAAGGCCTTTCTGGAAAAAAAAGCCGTAAACTCCTTTACACATTTCTATGGTGCACTTCACGGTAAGTTATTTTTATAACTGTATTTTTTATAATACACTTATTTTCTTGATTCAATTTCAATCTATTTACTTAGAATGCCATCTGTCTTTAATCCTATTTCTTTCTGTCTTTTTCTGCTTTTCACTTTTAAAACATGGTTTGATGTAAACAGGCTTGTATAACAAAATCTTAAAATATATATTTAAACCCATGCAGAGGGAATTATAATTTAGTCCAGAAGTTTGTTACGCAGTAAAGGAGACCTTTTCAAACCTATAAAGTAAATCCATTTAACCATGTCCGTCTGTCTGTCGGTTCAAGTTTCAAAAGCGTGAAATAAGTCTACATTTAACTGTTGGTTATTCTTATTTTATATTTATGCTTTTCTAGTCACAATTTTATTCCTGAAAGCTGCAAGGGTATTAAAACTTTGGCTTGCCGAAGTTAGTTTCTGTTCTCATTTTATTTTAAAACACTAAAATCTTATTTTTTTTAGATATTGTTTCAGAATCTGGTAATGCAGAAATATTGATTCCCAAGGCAATTCAATTGCAAAAGAAACGATTTTTTAAAAATAAATCCAAATCAAATAATAACAACAATGAGGCACTCAACAAAAACGTGTCAGCAGAGGAATTTGTTCAATAAATATAAATTAAAAAAATAGAAAAATTGTCTACTTATAATACAATAAATTAATTTAACAAAAAGTATTTTTTCTTGGGAAGTTTCATAGCATTCAGCTTTTTTGGTATTGAAAACACCAACCCCATTTCATACCCCTTTTCGCCACAAAAGGGACCGATAGGTGGTCCCATTTAATACCCCTTTTCGCCACAAAAGGGACCGATAGGTGGTCCGATAGATGGTCCGATAGGTGGCCCCTTTTGTGGCGAAAAGGGGTATAATATGGGACCACCTATCGGTCCCTTTTGTGGCGAAAGGTAATGCAGAACTTCGCCATATGACCACCGCCTAGGACATGCCGTGGTAAAAGTGGATAGAAATTTACATTGCGGGTGGTATGAACGGGAGTTAGTCCCAAGCCCCCGGTGTATGGCGATTTCGCTAGTTCGGGACCAGTCCCGGCGAACTACAGGGTTTTTTGCTACCGTTACTGCTACACAGAGTACAGGACTTGATTTTCTGCTACCGCTATTGCTACAGTTTCTCAAGCGACAAAACTACGAGCAGAGCAGAGCACAAACATTCTCGTTATTTTGCTATGGCTCTGCTACGGCTCTAGTCAAAAAGAGAGCGATAGCAATAGCAAAACAAAATACTACGAGAGTAGCGTAGCTTTTCAAACGCTGTTGCCAACAATATTAAATGGCAAATTTTTTAACCCGGACGGCAAGTGCGTGTTGTGTGTTAATAAAACAATAAAATTTAATTTGACGTAACTCATTAATTTCAAGCACCTTTACTTTTCCTAATATAAACAAAAATGTACAAATTGGCAGGATTTCGCATTAGAAAAAGTATGCGTACAAATGCATATAGTATTAGAAAAAGCCATGTTTTGGGCAAAGTACGTCGAGTTTAGTACGGAGTTTGATACCCTTTATATTTTATAACTTCAGTCTACATATTTGGCATCGATTGGACCAATGTCCTTGCATCCTTCGCTGTTATTTACTTCCATTCATCGACATTGAGTTTTTTCAGGATATCCTTGGATGCAAGGGTGTGAAGGCGAGTCCTGCCCTCCAGGACATCACAAAAATGCTTTACGGGATTGAGATATACTATTTTGATGGCGAATGTAGCTGTTTTACACATAAAAGCTTTGTTTTGTGGGCGATATGTTTAGGTTCGTTGTCCTCTTGGTACCAAAAGTTCTTTTCGAGTCCCACTTTCAGGACGCTTTAATTTGTTGTCTTAAAGTGCTTAAAACAACCAACAAAATGAGGTATCGTTTATAAAAATCGGTCAACAACTTAACGAGAAATAGCTAGCCATATAACCAAATTTTTTTTATTTGCTCTAAGAGGTTTTAACTGGGACGCTGGCCGTCGGTTGCCATCCTTTAATGCCAGATTGCGTTTACTAGACATGCCCACCCTGATCAACCGTAGGATTTGTCACGGTGTTATGTTTATACACAAATTAATAAACGGTAATGTCGACTCCTCCTTTCTCCTTAGTTTCTTAAACTGGAATGTACCATGCAGGACAATTCGCCGATATCGGCCTTTGTCTCTGCCATTGTGCAGGTCAAATTTTGCCCTTAATGACCCTTTCCGTGTTCTTTGTGATAAATATAATGATCTCAGTCACGTCTTGTTGTATGGAGTCTCTTCAGTGTCTAATTATAATATAGTACTATCGTTATTGTCATCAAATATGTAATTTAAAGTGCCTACCACTCGATGTGAGCAGGGGCATACCGTTAATAAATTCCCCTTATGTGGTTTGGCGCACTAGTTATTTAACACGAAATGTATATTATAAATGTTTTACAAGCAGCTTAATAAATACAATACGGTCGGTCTGCATTTTATTGTTAAATCCATTTATTACAATAGATGGCAATTCAAGTACGTTGGTGGTAGTCGATCTTCGCTTAACGAAACCATGCTGACACGGTGATATTAGCGAGGAACATAAATGTTGCAAATGAGAAGTGATGATACGTTCAAAAGCTTTTGGAATTGCCGACAATTTAGAAATACCTCTATAATTCTGGGCATCCGCACCCTTTTTGTGAAGTGGAATAATGAAAGAGTCCTTCCAGATAGTTGGAAAAACTGATGATGAAATAGACAAATGAAAGAGTTTAAGAATAGGTTTGCAAATGGTTGATGCACAAAACTTAAGCACACACCCAGGAAGTCCATCCGGACCGGGAGAATAGGTTGGCGTTGTTGTTGTTAAATCTCTTAAGAGAGAACTTTTGTTTATAGTAGGGGAAAAAATACAATTTGCCCTATTTAAGGAATTAGGGTAGTTAGATTTTGACCATGAAGAGGAGCTATAAGTAGTTTGCAAAAAGTCGGCAAATAAATCAGCAATTTCAGAATCAGTCGATGCCTCCATTGAGTTAAAACGAACCGAGGCAAAGCAGATGACTTAGGCTTGGCGTTGACAAAGTTATAATACTGCTTCGGGTCATTTTTAAATTCAAATTTACAACGATTTAAATACATGGAATAGCAAGAACATTAAAATCAGATCGAGCCACCACATATTTCAAAAAATCGGATGGCTTAGCCGATTTTGTATACTTTTTATAAGTGCTTGTTTTAAGATTTTTAAGTCTAACCAGGGGGGCCTGTTCGGCTTTGGAGGAAGCCTCTCAGGAACGCATTCATTAAAAAAGTGTTTAGAACGCTATAGAAAAGTTCAGTTATACTTTCGATGTCCACACAGTTATAAAGATCTGTCCAATTATATTGCGAAATCATTAAGTTAAGTTTATTATAGTCACATTTCCGAAGGCATCTCATTTTAGTTGGAGAAACTAAAGGAGAGGTGGTATCAAGGTAGGGGAGGCAAAGTGTCAATTCCATAGTAGGGTGGTATCGGTCTTCTGGTACCACAAGAGCGGCAATTCTAGATACTGTGACTTCAGACGGATCTGAAACAAACACAAGATCTAATTGTCTATTTAATGAATTTCGTATAAAACTAACTTGCTGTAAGGATAATTCTAAAAGGCCATCCACAAAATCATGGGTGGATAAAGGTAAAGCGATAAGTGAGTCAGTAGGAGCGGACCAAGAAATTTCCGGGAGATTGAAGTCACCCAAAACAATCAAAAGGTCCCTATTGGAAAGAAAGGATAGAATAGATTTAATAGCAGCTAGATGTTGCTCATAAATTATAAGGTCAGAGCCAGGTGGAATATAGAGGGTAACTTTCACACAAACAAATTCAATGTCACTAGGGACATGAGAGTGAATTCTCTCAGAATTTAGGGTAGAGGTTACGGCAATTTGAATGCCGCCCCCCCTACGGGAAAGCCGATCGGTTCTGTAGGTATTAAAATGATTTGACAGAACTTTAGAGTCGTTTATCTCTGGTTTCAGCCAAGTTTCTGTAAAAGCTAAGATATCGTCAGTAAATCGAGGAGTCCGTATAAAGCTTGGATCATTTGTAAATTCAAATTTACAACGATTTAAATACATAGAATAGCAATGACTGTTAAGGACATTAAAATCAGATCGCGGCACCACATATTTCGAAAAATCGGATGGCTTACAAGATTTTTTATACTTTTTATAAGTGTTTGTTTCAAGATTTTTAAGTCTTTGAAGCGCATTTGTAAACCAAGGGGACCTGTTCGGCTTTGGAGGACGCCTATCAGGAACGAATTCATTAAAAAATGTGTTTAGAACGCTATAGAAAAGTACAGTTGCTCTTTCGATGTCCACACAGTTATAAATATCTGTCCAATTATATTGCGACCAAGTTAAGTTTAGTATAGTCACATTTCCGAAAGCATCTCATTTTAGAGGTAGTATCAAGGTAGGGGAGGCAAAGTGTCAATTCCATAGTTGGGTGGTATCGGTCTTCTGGTACCACAAGAGCGTCAATTCTAGATACTGTGACTTCAGACGGATCTGAAACAAACACAAGATCTAATTGTCTATTTAAAGAATTTCGTATAAAGCTAAATTGCTGTAACGATATTTCTAAAAGGCCATCCACAAAGTTATGGGCGGATAAAGGTAGAGCGCTAAGCGAGTCAGTAGGAGGGGACCAAATATCTGGGAGAATGAAGTCACCCAAAACCACTCCGGAGCTGAACCACTCCGAACCGGAGTGGTTCACTTTTTTTAGAAAACAAACCGAACCGTAAACCGGAACGCCGAATTTTTTTTATAATTGAACCGGAACCAAACCGGAACTTTTTTTTGATATTCGGTTCGGTTTACGAAAAATTTATTTTGTGTGTTCGTGTTTTTTTATTCAACATTGTGGGGGTTTTCTGATCATATTAACATAGAGTTTATTTACTAAGGGAAATAAAAATGCGCAAATATTTTGTCTATGCAATGACTGCATCTAACTCAAACAATCCAATAATATATAATATCATCTTCTAAAACTTTTCGCAGTATGCCCACATTAAAATTAAATGATTAAATCAAAGAGTATACTCTTTGCCTTAACTGGTAACCACTTTATAAATCATACATCTTGTAACATTACTTATAAGTCTTAACGTTATGGTACATATTTCAATGAAAATACATGGAAATAAATGTTGACTTTATTATTTCATTAAAAAAAATTTATTTTTTTGAACCCTGGTTCGAACCTGAACCCTGATCCGGCTCATCATTGAACCGGTTCGCAAACCGGAACATTATCTGTCGATTAAATTTAAACCCCGAACCGAACCCATGCAAAAATAATATGGGTTCACAGCCCTGGATAGAATAGATTTAATAGCAGCTAGATGTTGCTCATAAATTATAAGGTCAGAGCCAGGTGGAATATAGGAACATGTAATACAGATATACTAGGATTTGAGGGTAACTTTCACACAAAAAAATTCAATGTCACTAGGGACATGAGAGTGAATTCTCTCAGAATTTAGGCTAGAAGTAACGGCAATTAGAAAGCAGCCCCCTTCGAGAAAGCCGATTGGTTCTGTAGGTATTAAAATTATTTGACAGAACTTCAGAGTCCATTATCTCTGGTTTCAGCCAAGTTTCTGTAAAAGCTAAGATATCGTCAGTGAATGCCGAGGAGTCCACATAAAGTGGGTAGCTTCATGTTAAGTTCTCTAACATTTTGGTAAGCCAAAAATAAACTTTTCAGTTTTTTGGCAACGTGGAAGGACTGTTTTTTGTTCTTTTATAACCAAATCATCATTAAGCCAAAAGCTTTCAGATAGCAGTACTTTTAACACATCAGGCGGAGCAAAAATTGTGAAAGACGATATCCTGCGGGCGTATGAAAATTTTCACTCTATTAAGATAATCAGCCACGGAGGCATTATTAGGTTTAGTAAACAAAAGACTCGTAGCCCTGGAGGAAGAGATCGATAGTCAAGTCTAGTATTTAAGTGTTGTCTAGTTAGTATTTTGGTGCCAGGAAGGCCGATCGATAAATATTCTTATATATTCTTAAGAATACTCGTGTGAATATTTTTACGATAAGTGCGATCACTACTGAGACACGCGGACCTGGCGGAACGCGGTCTTACGTTTTCTACACGACTCCGTCACCCAGCGAGATCACCGCCAGGACACCGGCTCCGGGCCCAGATCAGGGACTAGCGGAGTAAGTTAAGCAAAGAGTAAACCAACCTACAGTGCGGGTAAAGACCCAATACCGAGAATAAAGTGAAAATCAGAAAACCTACCCGTCCCGTGTCGCTTACTAATTTGCCACACAGTACCAGCGGAAGGCAGTGTACTTATTTGACTGGTAATATCTCCGAATAAGTACCCTGTTCTCTTCCGTCGGTACCAGCGCCGGTAACCGGCCGCTTATTTGTCTGGTCATATTCTGCAAATAAGCGTACCGTTTCCCGCCGAAACCAGCGCCCGGAACTGGCCACTTATTTGTCTGGTCATATTCTGCAAATAAACGTACAGTTTCCCGCCGGAACCAGCGCGCGACCCTGAC
Organism: Drosophila takahashii; assembly: GCF_030179915.1. Taxonomy (NCBI): domain Eukaryota; kingdom Metazoa; phylum Arthropoda; class Insecta; order Diptera; family Drosophilidae; genus Drosophila; species Drosophila takahashii. Next base: position 34,812,033 of record NC_091678.1, read on the forward strand.
GCTAGTTGGCACGAGAGTAAGTGCACCCAGTATACGCAGGCGGGGTACAGGTGACCCCAGTCTGTAAGTTCCCTTTCGCCGCCGACGCCCGTAACCCACGGAACCAGCGGAGAGCCAAAGGACTTATTTGGTTGGTGATAGCTCCGAATAAGCGCTCCTGTTTGGCGTCCGCGTAGCAACCCTTCCCGGCCGGCACAGGCCAGTGACCCCACCTCGTCTTTCTGATATCTACAAATTTATCTGTAGAGGATCCTGGGCAGACTGAGTCTACCCCAGCCCATGAAAGTTCCTTACAGAATTCCAAAACATCCTCAGATGTGGTATCAGGCGTAAATCTTGAAACAAATAGTTGCTTCCTATGAGGAACAACTGAGAGTTTCTTACGCCCCCCAGCAGCAGTCTGAACCTCACTCAGCTGAGAGCCAGAGGCGCCACCTACTGTACCTCTGGATACAACTGAGAGATTTTTGCGCCCCCCAGCAGCAGCCTGAACCTCATTCGGCTGAGAGACAGAAACGGCGCCTACTTTACCTATGGGTATGGTCGGCACCGAACTCGTTGACTCCGCCGGCTCTGGAGATCTTATCAGATACCGGGACTACACCGGAACTAGCAGTATCCATTGGCACAGGATGTTCAGTTACCCCTGCGTCACCCAAAACTGCAGCAGCTTCCAAGTTTGGATTTAAGGCGGATTCTATACTCGCATTTATCGTTGAGCTAGCTTTTTTACGTTTGGGCGAATCGGTTAATAATTTTTTGTTGTTAAATTGTTCACAAACGAAATTTAATCCATCATTGAGCTGTTTAAAAACTCGTGAAAGGTTACATAGGCCGCCTCGAGTCTGCCTCATAAAGCTGCTCATCTCAATTGCAAATTCCCTGCAGGACTCACATACCCACATGAGACCAACCCGCAGTTCAATGAAGTCTTTAACTCTGCCAGTAAACCCTGCACATTTAGAATGCATCATCGCTTCGCAGAGCCAACAGTAAACAAACGGGTCATTAGATAATGTCCTACAATTTTTCTTAGTACAGACAAGAGACATTATAGGAAAAATATGTTAATTTAAGAGAATAAAATATAAAAATATGAAAATAATGAAAAATACCTCAAGTAAATTTGACACTGGGATCGAATTCGCAAAACCGCAAAGACAGAAAACAACGAAAAGTATAAGAGCGCGCGATCGCGAGGTTAATTAGAAACAAGAGAGCGCGAGGGAAAAAACTTCTATCGACTGAGCGTGGCTTGTGGTACACCAACAACTATACACACGAACAGTTACAAGTGTAAGGCAGAGCTTGCAAGGTTCGGTCAACCTTTTAAAAGTGTTAGGAAAAAACCTGTCAAAAAAAACGCTATGACAACTGGGTGTGAGCTAACCCCTTAAAAGGGTTTTTGCTTAACAGATGTTACGCTCAGAGCAAAACCCTTTTTTTCAGAGTTATTTCGGTTTCGGTTTCTACTGACTACTTTGCTCGGTCTGTTAAGGAAAACGGTCTTTTGTGAATGTATGAGTGTGTATGTGTGACCTGTTCAGTAATGCTTCAGTCGTAACATTGCTTTTTGATTATTAAAATTCAAAAGGGTAAGGGAAAATACGTAATGTGTATTTTCTAAAGCTTAATCTGTAAGATTTTACCCATTTACCATTAAATTCCAATATTCTACATATTTTAAATAATTTACGATTCCAAAACTCCACTTTTGGCATATCTTTCTTATGAAGTAATTAATAACCAAATCCACGTAATAAGAAGCGAATCTTTTAAGCTGCAAGAAAAATTAGAGCTTTTTAACAGGTTAAACTTCCTTTAGCAGTTTCAAATTTTGTTTATGTAGCTTTGAATCAATTCCTTACTATTTAAGAATAACTTCACAACATTATTCAGTTTTATTCAAAATATTTCGAAAGGTTTGAAGGAACGCGCGATCCATTTTGTAGGAATAGGCTTAGTTGGAATACTTTGAGCCATTTTTTATCTTAAGACTTATGGTAGTTCTCATTTATTCTTATGGTATAGCTCATTTGAAAGGTAATTCGTTTCTTTATGGCATTTCTTATTAAAGATAGTTCCTTATATAGTCAATTAATATATTGAAGCAAACAAAAAAATAGCAGCTAACCTATATTCAGAATACAATTTTATATACATTTATATGTACAATGCAATTTTAGAATTATCTTGATTTCCTATGTAAAATTTATGCACATATCACAGCAGGCCTATACTTTTTCCTTTCTAGAGAAAACTCATTTTTTTGACTTTTATTTAACAGTAGTCTTTCAGAAACCCTTTTAGATGACTGTTAACTTAAAAGGGTCTCACCGAGTGGTTATTGAAAGACCGATTGCTTTGTTCGGTTGAGCCGAACGGTCGGACCGAAACCGACAAGCAAAACTACCCAGCGGCGAACAGGCGAATGGGGTCTGGAGAAAATATGCATTACATGTAAAGAAAATGTAACCGATTACTATCGCTGCTTTTCGTTAGAGAAGTTGTAACCAGGGCTCCTATGACTTCGTTTTTTCGTTCGCTAACGATTTCCCTTCGTCAAAAATCACAAACACACATAAAAATTATTGTCTATGTATTGTGTGTAAAGGAAAAATCATTCGTTTTTTGTAATTCTATGTTGTTGTAATTCTATTTCCTTTACCTTCCCTTTCGTTTTTCACTTGACGTTTTAAGTTCATGAAAAGCGGTGCGTGTGCGGAACAAATCGAAAAGTAAGAAATATATATTAGACAAGGGTATAAATATGAGTGAGAAAAGGGGTTTTAGCAAACGCAATTTGCGCAGACTGGCTGCTGCCGAATTGCAGAAAAGAAGTGGAGTGTCGGAGCCACCGATAATGGAAGTGAAAGAAAGTGATGAAAGCGAAGGGCAAAAGTTCCTTAACGAGAATGACGGTGCAGGTGCGCAATTTGAGGACGAAATATTTGCAAGTGAAGAATCGCAACCAGGGGCACCCGTGCCAGACCTTAAAGACCAAATTCGCGATTGGTACTTGGAATATAGTCCTGCAAGGAGTTGTGTCCGTGCGTTATTGAAAATTCTAGTTAGTTCGGGAATAGAGGTTCCAAGCTCTGTAGAATCATTAGTAAATCGTGGGCCCAAACCTATCACAAGAACAGTGGCTCCTGGCACTTATTTACATCTTGGCATTGAAAATTATATATTAAATAACAAACATGTTTTCGAAAATAGTTTTGATTTGAGTTTGGATGTCGGAATAGATGGCTTGCCTCTTTTTAAAAGTTCCCGAAATGGACTCTGGCCAATAATGGGACATTTTCGCAATGTAAAAGACAGCGAAGTGTTTCTTATTGGAACATTTTTAGGAAAAGAAAAGCCCGCAAATCCAAACGTTTTCTTAACTGATTTTGTTCACGAGTTACAGCGCATAGAAGTAGATGGCGTTCAAGTAGGCATGACCAATCTTAAAGTAAAATGTCATGCATTTATATGCGATGCTCCTGCTAAATCTTTTATTTGCGGCTTAAAGGGGCACACATCCTTTCATGGCTGCATGAAATGTACTCAAGTGGGAACACGCTTAGGTACACATCACACAGCGTTTTCTACCATGCGTGCCGAAAAAATTTATGATTGCGACTATACGTCTAGAAAATACCTTGAGCATCATCATAACTATTTTCTTGAAAACGAAATGATTCTTGAAAAGCTAGGAATTGGCATGATTACACAATTTCCTCTTGATCCAATGCATTTGATAGATTTGGGCATCACAAAAAAAATTATCAAAATGATTTACACAAACAGTTCAACAAACTTTAAATTTTCAACATCGCAAAAGGAGGAACTTAATAGACGCAGCCTGTCCCTAGCTTCTTTCATTCCATCAGAATTTCAAAGAAAACCTCGAAGCTTTGATGAGGTCAATATGTGGAAATCCACAGAGTTTAGACTTTTTATATTATATTCGGCTATTGTTCTTCTTAAAGATTTAATTCCGGAAGATTATTATTATAATATACTTTTACTACACTCAGGATACAGGCTATTACTTTCTAAAACTGACTACACTCAAAATATCAATGTAGCCGAACAAATTTTTGAATATTTTGTTAGTACGTTTGGTACTATTTTTGGTCATCAAAATGTTTCTTTTAATGTTCATAATTTGCTTCATATGTGTGAATGTGTAAAAGAAATAGGTCATATTCAAGATTTTACAGCATACAAGTTTGAAAACTTTTTGCAGCACTTAAAGAAATCTATAAAAAGCCCTTCGAAAATTTTGGAGCAGATACAAAATATCTATAGCAATAAACGATCGAAAACTGTCGAAAATAAAACTGGCTTTATTAAAAATAAAAAAGGAGACATTGTTAAGTTTGTTAACGAAAACTATATTCTAACGACAATTCCTCCAAACAATTACTGTTGCATAAGTCCAAGTTATCCAGCAAAAGTCATTAGATTTGTAGAAAATGAGGAACATGAAAAATTTGTTCAATGTCAAAGGTTTGCAGATCCTCAGCCGTTCTACACTACTCCTATTAATTCTCAAATTATTGGAATAGTTAAAACTAGTCAGTCTGTACTGGAAGAAGAACTGGTACACATTAGTCAAGTTAGTTATAAAAATATTTGCTTTCCGTGTAAAGAATTTTTAGTTTTCTTACCAATTTTACATTGCAAATAATTATAGACACATTACATTAAATATATTTAATAATCCTTATTTTTTGAAGAGATGAATCACAAGACTTTTCAACCAAATTCTTCTGAATTTAATAATGAAAACCGGCTTTCAAAAATTGAATGCGAATTGGCAAAAATTGTTGAAATGCAAAAGAAACTAGAAAAAAATCAGATGGATATCCTAGCAATTTTAACGAAATTAACTAAAGAGGACATGCCCCCGGATGGTGATGTTTTCCCTATTACTTCAATAAGCTGTTTGGAAAAAGTAGAACTCCTAATAAAAGGGAACGAAACAAAATACGTGAGTTCAATTATAAAATGAAAAAAATTTTCGTATCGTATTCCAGACCTATTTTAAATTTAAATTTAATAATGTTCTATATATGTTTAAAATAGGTTAAAATTTTGAAAAGAATTTTAAAAGAAGATTTGGTGAGGAACTTTGACTGCGTTATTGGAAAGGAGATTATGATAAACTTTAATTATGACGGGTTGCAGGATAAAAAACCGTTCAAAAAATATGAAGCCTTAAACCAAGCTTTATATGGTATGTATACTTATATATCTTTACGAATTTAGATAATATAAATATTATAATATTAACAGATTCTATTAAGACGGATGGATCTAACCAGCGAAATTATGTATCCACTATTCGCCAAGCCTTCAAAACGCATAAAGGGCGCTTGGCTAAACAAAAATTTGATTGTAAAATTAAAAATAGTGTTAATCTGGAAAATAAAGAGAATAATACTTTTTAAGTGATTTCAATAAAAATAATATTAACCGGACTTGATAAATTTAATAGATTTAATGTAAATAAAAATGTAAATACCGCAACTATACAAATTGTTAAATAAATATAAATAAAAACCATTTCGTGTATGCAGTATATTATATGGTGCACTTCTTACTGGAATATTTTTTGTCAACAGCATAACAAAAGAACATACTTTTCCTTGAATCGTATATTAATTTGTAATTAAAATACATTACAAGTCAGTATACCAGTATATTGGATCGTAAACAAAGTACATTACAAACTCTAGAGCCGTATATTAATTTGTAATTAAACTACATTACAAGTCAGTATACCAGTATATTGGATCGTAAACAAAGTACATTACAAACTCTAGAGCCGTATATTAATTTGTAATTAAACTACATTACAAATCACTATACCAGTATATTGGATTGTAAACAAAGTACATTACAACTCAGCATACGTTTTTCAAATTGTATGTTGAATTTTCTCTAGTCCGTCTACATTTTGCATTACAATTTCAAAAAAGTATATTGAATTCGTAATGGAGACCCGAAGGTGATTCGGCCCTAGCATACTTTTCCCATTACTAGTAATGCAAATATTCTCCCGACCACATTACAAGGCGGCCATGCCTATGGCAAAGTAATCCATGTTGTAATCCATTGTTTCTCTATTACGAGAGGAGAAGTAATGCATTCGTAATCCATTTTGTAATGGCAATTTTCGCCGCTGGGTAAAAAAGGGTTCCGCTCAGAGAGAGAGTTTGTGAGCAACATTTTTTTCGGTTTTGTCGAGATTAAACTGCCTCAGGAAAATCGGTTGACAGTTATTTGCAAGCTCTGGTGTAAAGCAAGCAAGAGAGGAGAATATCAGAAGTACAGCAAGTTCAGAGAGAGTAAAAGTGGGAGAGTGGAAGAGAGGTTACAAAAGTATTAGAAAGTTTGGAGCGTGTAATTTACACTAACAAAGACAAGCGATTTAAACAAATCCAAATAGAAATGTTAAAATAACTAAAACAATGCACCCGTTAATTGGGAGATTTAGTTTAAAACACTAACACAATTGTTAGGCTACGCTTTTTTTGTAAGCAATTACAAGTCACTCGCAAAAATCACTGAAAAACACAAAATAACGCAGAGCACAAAAGTAAACACAACCGTTCACAAGCGACGCTAAATCGATTATGAGAACTTAAAAATTTTTAAAAATATTTTTCTGAAAGATATTAAGATATCCCACAAAGTGCCATACCAAATATTAAAATAACTCAAACGAGTCTCAAGTGCTGCATAACTGAACCATCGGAGCTAAGTTACAAAAATTTTTTTTTTAAATAAACGGTAAGAGTTAAAAAAAAACCGATCCTTATATTTCAATCCTCTATCGAAAAAACAAGTTTCGATTAATTCTGAGATTTGACCCAAATTGGCCTGTCACGTTTCACGTGGAATCAGCCTATTCTAAAAAAGAATAACAACTTTTCCATTTAATTAACGTACAAAATAGGGATAACCTTTAAAAATTGGCTCCACAAAAGTCATGTTACACCTTTGGAAAAATGCTCCCCTCTTTTTTATATGGACAATTTTTTTTTAAATATCATTTTTTTATGAATTTTTGTTTGCTTTAAAATACATGAGAAATCCAACAAAATGAGGTATGTTTCATTAAAATCGATCAACAGCTTAAGGGGGGAGATACATATAGAACTGCAAATTTGTCAAGTTCTTCATGATTATTTTTAAACAATAAGGGTTTGCAACTTGGCATGTTAATAACATAGTTCTTATAAAATTTAAAACAATTTTCTTTTTTTTTGTATCTTTTCAAATGGCCGCCGTGGGAATTTTTTTGTCAGGCCTTTTTTAAAAGAAGTAGGCCAGCTGCGGATCGTCTATAGGTCGCTGTGTAGATCCGATTTTTGTTAAACCAAATTTATTTTGTTGAGAAATAATGTAGAAACTCTCAAAACCGCTGGTTGGGGCACTCTTTTAAAGTCAAAAATAAATTTTTTTTATTTTTCTTGTTGTTTTTACCTTACAAAAAATACTTTAACGAACAAATTTCTACATAAAGTAGGTTCAGACAGTGGGCAATTTTATTACAAGCATTTCCGTAAAAGCAGCATGATGATCGAAGCATTACTTTTTGAGATACACGATCCGCAGCTGGGAAAAACATGGTTTCGAGAACAACGCATTTAAAGTAATGAAATATATCTACTGCACAAGGAAGATGGGTGCCGTCATACTGGAATAAGTTCCAAAATAGTTCGAATTTCTTCGTGAAACTTTCATGACACATTCTTAAAGAGTTATACTACCAATTTAAATAATAAAAAAAATTGAATTTTTTTTGTTTTCTTAATGTATCTCCCCCCTTAACGAAAAATAAAAGCTTCGTGCTGTACGCCAAAACAGTTATTTGACCATTTTTTTGTAAAGCTGTTGACCGATATTACATTTTGTTGGTTGTTTCATGTACTTAAAAGTAAGAAACAAAATCATAAAAAAATTTAACGATTTTTTGCAATTAAAAAAGAGATCAGAGGGAAGAATTTTTCTGATACGTGTGTTATGACTTTTGTGGAGCCATTTTTTTCCTTACTTTGTACGTTAATTAAATGGAAAAGTTGTTATTGTTTTTATACCCTTGCAGAGGGTATTATAATTTCAGTCAGATGTTTGCAACGCAGTGAAGGAGACGTTTCCGAGGATGGAGGATGAGGATGGAAGATGAGGATGAGGGTGAGGATGGAAGAGTTTAAAATTAATTGGGGAAGGTCATTTATAAAAAGTATGAAAAGTAATGGACCCAGGTGGCTCCCTTGTGGAACCCCAGAAGTTACATTGACAACATTTGAAAACACATCGTTAAACAAAACACGTTGAGTACGGTTTGACAAGTAAGACGCAATCCATTTTAAAAGATTTGGTGGAAATCCTAAATGCGACAGCTTAATCAAAAGTAGCGAATGATTTACCAAATCAAAAGCCTTGCTAAAGTCGGTGAAAATTACGTCGGTTTGCAAGCGGCTCTGAAAACCTCGATTAATGAGAGAAGAAAACTTCAAGAAGATTAGTCGTGGTAGACCGATGTTTAAAGAAACCATGCTGAGATGGAGATATAAGACTGCTGCAGAGATGTTGCAGTTGGTGCGTGATCAGGTGTTCGAGCAGTTTGGGAATAGCCGAAAGCTTTGCAATACCTCGGTAATTTTCAATGTCAGACCTTGAACCTTTTTTGTGCAGAGGAATAATGTAGGATTCATTCCAAATCACTGGCATGCAGGATTGGTTCATAGATAGATTAAATAAATGTGTTATAGGGCGTGCAAGATTTTGGGCACATTGTTTTTAAGATGCAGCTTTGAACCATATTGGGACCTGCTGCAAATGAATTGTCAATTGAAGACAACCCATCAAGAACATCACCTTCCGTGAAAGATGCCAGAAAAATATTGTTCGCATGAGGTAGGTTATAAGGATACGAACAACGGGGAACAAAGAGTTGTGTAGAGTAAGTTGACTGGAAGAAAGAAGCAAATAAGTTTGATCTACCAAGATTAGAAGATTCAGCACTATAACGATAACGGAGGGACGAAGGAAATGCGATAGATTTACGTTTGGAGTTAACAAACGAGTAAAATTGCTTAGGATCAGCGCGGAAGTTTTCCTTGCACTTTGAGAGATAGTTCATGTAACATTGACTATTCGTGGTAAGGAATTGGGAGCGGGTGAGGAATATTGAGCAAAGTCCACCAAAGATCCAGATTTTTGAAATTTTTTAAATAGCCTAGATTTCTTATTTTTTAAGTAAGAGAGATTCCTTGTATACCACGGAGGCTTGGAAGTTAAAGTAATAGTAACTTCGGGAACAAATGTATCCAGGGCCGAGAGGATAGAAGCGTAGAAAGCATGAACCGCACAATCAATATTCTGGAATGCATATAAAAATGACCAGTCGATCCCCGAGAGATGCAAGTTAAGACCGTTAAAATCTGTTTTTCTGAAACATTTAGCACGACGCGGACTTTTACTGCAATAAATTCAATTCCATCATTGTTGGCGTAAGGGAACAACTCAGAGGAAAATCGTTTTTAACTGCTATAAGAACCACACCCGCAAAAGAAGTACGATCCCTTCTATAAGTGGTAAACTTATGAATAAAAATTTCATGATCGGAGACAGAAGAATTAAGCCAGGTTTCGGTTAAGGCGATGGCATCAAAATCAAAGGCAGCACTATAAGTATGAATTTTACTAAGTTTACCCAAAAGACTGCGTACGTTTTGATAGTGGATGGAGAATATGTTATTTAGTTTTTTGGATCGATAATTTTGGAACTCGGGCTAGAATAGAGAAGCTGGAAGAAATATTTTAAATGAAGAAATTTTGCGCGCATGAATAAAATTAAATTTGGTTACAATAAAATTATCAGAAGTAACTGCAAGTTTAGAGCATAAATGGTTTATAACGGCATCGGGTGTAGCATCAGGAACGAGACGGGATACAAAGATAGCTCTACGAGGGCTGACAGCCCTTAAACGTGATCCGGAGGACCGTGAGGGAGGCGGTTCTCCCATAAGAGGTGGATCCACAGGGGCAGTAGTACTTGCGGCGGCGTGAGCTTGACGAGTATCCAGTTGGGCGGAACCAGAAAAAACGCCAGTTTGGAGCCGTACGCTAGCAGAGGAACTTGCAGTAGCAGGAGCAACAGGAGCTGCTGTGTTTGGAACATCGGTTAGGATGGGTTCAACGAGAAGGGCAGCAGCAGGTTCAGTTAAGCCCTGGGCAGGTTCGGTATAATCCATCCGATTACATGTAGGTCCGGGTGCAGCGGGTAGAGGTAGATGCGTGGCAGTTATGGAAGCGGGCGCAATAGTAGAGTTAGACGCTAAGTTGATTTCAGTTGGTGATTCGCTTAACAGTTTCAACTCAAGAAACCGCGTCTCCACAGAAAGGAATTCATTATTGAGGTCAGCGAACTGTTTACGAACCCCCTGGAAACCATTTCTTGTTTCCTTCATAAAGATGCGCATTTCCATTTCAATTCCTCGGCAAGCCTCACAAGACCAGGTGAATCCAGATTTTTTGGATAAGAGATCGGCTATGCGACCATTATGGCCACCGCCACCACACTTAATATGGGAGCAGTTATCGCAAAGCCAACACACGAAAGAGAGCAGGTGCAGATGGAATCAGCGTCCGGCGAGTTCGAGCGCCATTACTTTGCGACAAGTATATGAGCAATGTAATAGAGAGCGGTAGACTGCGGCAGAGAGCGGCAAACAGGGCCAAACAACAACAAACTAGGCATTTTGTTGGGCAATGTCTTGCGCTTTTCGTCGAATTAAATATGTTAAAACAAATCGACAATAAAACTGACTTATGCAACTTCGGGTTTTTTTTTTTTTTTGTTTTGTTGCGGGGGTTGCGGGGGGCCTTTTTGTGCAGCACTTTGTTTATGTTTTTCGCAGTACTCACGAACGTCAGCAAAAGCAGAGCGAGAGAGTAGTGAGCAGAGAGAGAGTCATTCGAAGCGAAAGAGAGGCGGCCAATGTTTTTTTTTCTGGCTTAGAAACACCTGATAAAATTTGTACTATTTGGATACCAGAACGGATTATCTAATGGATGCAATTCTAAGTTAAAGTGTGAAGCCAACCCATTAAATGCATAAGGAATTTTTATTTTGATTTAAAAAAAATTTTTTGGGTTTCAAGGGGAGAGCAGGGAAAAACTTTCAGACGTCACATTTGCATGTGAGAAACGCAATGACACACACACACATCGATAAATTGGCATGTACATAAGTATGTAATGATTAAATTAGGATAAAATAACGGACCACGCAATGCATGCCATTCAAAATCAAATATTTTGCAAAAATTTAAATTATGTTAAAGACGAGGGGCGCACGAAGAAAATTGTTGGCAAATTTCGTCTCCCAAATTACACCTACTGTTTTTAACCAAAAGAGTTGGAGCTTTAGGTGCTTTTTTTAATTTTTCTTATTTCCGGAAATATTTAACTCCAGCTGTTGATCCCCAGCCGACATTGGGGCACTTCTTTTTTTTGTTTACCTACCGATCCTGCGAGCAGATCCGTTTTTCGCTTAAAGCATTTTGGCCGTAGCCTTTCATAGGTATTTGTGTGTTATTTTTTATATATTATTTTTTATGTTATTAAGGTTTTTGATCTGTTCGAAATAAACGGTAAAAAAGAGTAAGAGTTTTTCTCTGCATTCACTTAGCCAACCAAATCTATATAACTAGGCTACCAGAACCGTGGAGTTAAGGTGAGATTAAGGAGGTATTAGATAGATTAGGGTAAAAGTACTGCAAGGGAAGGGTGAAGGTGAGAAAGATAAGGTTCGTTTGGACTTTATTTATTTATTTATTTATTTATTTCGCCAACAGACTTCATGTCCTTTACTGGCTACTTAACTAACTCTTAACTAATTACTAATTCTAGAGAAATATAATAACAGGGCTTTCTTGTTGCTATCCCTGGACGAACTTGGGTCCAATCGCATGCTAAGTAGCAGACTGTTGAAGAGATGTAAAGCTCTGTACATAGGCTCATTTAGAGCGTAATTTGTTCTGTGTGTAGGGATAAAAAAGGTTCAGTGGTTCTTAGAGCCCTACTAGGCACGGATAGGCTAATAATATTAAGCAAAATAGGGCAATCAATTTTGCCGGAAAGTAGGTCTAATATAAAAAGCAGCGCAATTACACTCCTACGATCTTGTAATGTTGCAAGCTGTACAAGGCGACACCTAGTAGCATAGGAAGGAGTGGGATCACGGAATCGGAGGCTTTGAAGGGCGAAACGGAGGAAAAGCTTTTGCACTCGCTCTACCCGACGAATGTACACAAGTCCAGTCGGGTTCCAGACAAATGCCGCGTATTCTAATTTAGAACGAACGAATGAGAAGAATAGAGTAAGCTTAGTGTATGGGTCAGAGAAGTGAGTTGTGTTGCGCTTGATGAATCCGTACATGGCATATGCTTTAGGTATGATGTAGTATATGTTCAACGAAGAGAAATTTCGAATCAAAAACAATTCCTAAATCCAGGCACTCGTTTTTTGTGGCAAGGAGATGGGAATTAATTGAATACGAGCAGATAACATTATTTATACGCTTGCTGTATCTTACTAAAAAGCATTTTGAAAAATTTAAAGGAAGCATATTTCGGGGGCACCAATTACCTAATCTATTTAAGTCACTCTGGAGGAGTAAACAGTCTGAAGTTGAATTAACGGACTTGAATAATTTGAGGTCATCTGCAAATAATAGAAACTCAGAATCATGTATGGAATTACTTATATCATTTATAAATAAAATGAATAGAAAGGGCCCTAAAGCACTTCCTTGAGGGAGGCCAGACGTTGCCACATACGGGTTCGAAAAAACCCCATTATTTTCCACTTTGTATTCTCTATTGGTTAGGTAGGACCTAATCCAATCTAAGATTAGAGAGTGGAATCCCATTTTTTGAAGCTTAGCTAATAAAGCAGTATGACAGACTTTATCAAAGGCTTTGGCAAAGTCGGTATAGACTACGTCTACTTGGTGATGATTCACAAAAGAATTTATGCAGAATTGATTGAAGGTTGCTAAATTAGTGGTAGTCGATCGTCCTGGCATAAAACCATGCTGGTTAGGGGTAATAGAGCGGCCCACAAGAAAGTTTAGTTGCCTAGCCACAATGCGCTCAAACATTTTTGAAATGTTACTCAGCTTGGCAATTGGTCTGTAATTAGATAAGGAACTTTTTACACCTGATTTGAGAATTGGGGTCACTGTAGCTAACTTCCATCTATGAATGAACATACCACTGGAGAGGGACTTATTAAAAATTATTTTGAGGGGGTCACATAGAACATCAATACAATTTTTTAGAATAAAGGGAGAAAGGCCATCGCAATCCATACGTTCTGAGTCATTTAAGCTCGCAGCAGCAATATGGCAGTCAAAGTCGGACACATTTAGATTTCCTATATTTAATAGAGAGTCGATGGAAAGAAGGGTTTCATCATCATTCCAAGACGAAGTTGGCTCGAAATTGGATGAAAAAAATTTAGCAAACAAGTTAACAACCTCCAAGTCCGAGGAAGCCATTTCACTATTAAGAGACATGTGGGAGGGAATGTTCGATGTGCTTCTTTTGAGTTTACAAAGTGCCAGAAGGATTTGGGGATCATACGTAATTTACTTTCAACATCTGACATATATTGGCTATAAAGAAATTTGTTTAAGAATTCAAAATCACGCTTGTGCAGCTTGTATCTTTCTAGATCGGCAGGGTCACCGCTCTCAAGGTAACGCTTGTAAAACTTATTACGGAGATTTTTGTATTTTTTGAGTCCCCAGGGTAGTTTATAAGAACTTTGAACTCTTTTTTTAGCATACCTACTAATGATAAGAGAAAGCACAGAAATAAAATGATCATAGCTAGCCTCGACATTAGCATGCGAAAGGCTATCGACCCAATTAATATTAGAAATATCATGTCGAATAGAATTTAAACTATTAGCACTTAAATACATTAAAGGTGTGAGTGATTTGTTAGCTGAGTAAATATGACATGTTATTAATAGTAATAAAGGCTGATGATGGGCATCACACTCTGAGAGTCGAATATTACTACAACTTAAATCTGTTCCTAAATCCGGGCTAATAAAAATTAAATATAAAAGCCTATATAACTTATTGAATTGTAACGAACTGATTATTTATGTCGGCTCGCTACGAGATTCGTGCGGCTAGCTCAGTATAGTTGGGTGTTCGTCCCACCAAATTTATATAAACGTGACCGCCCAGTAGATCAGTGAGAAAGCACAGAATTCACGGGTTCTTAGTGGGTTTATTGCGGGTGTGATAGTACATGGATCTTGATATGAACACTCAAGAACATCACCTTCCGTGAAAGATGCCAGAAAAATATTGTTCGCATGAGGTAGGTTATAAGGATACGAACAACGGGGAACAAAGAGTTGTGTAGAGTAAGTTGACTGGAAGAAAGAAGCAAATAAGTTTGATCTACCAAGATTAGAAGATTCAGCACTATAACGATAACGGAGGGACGAAGGAAATGCGATAGATTTACGTTTGGAGTTAACAAACGAGTAAAATTGCTTAGGATCAGCGCGGAAGTTTTCCTTGCACTTTGAGAGATAGTTCATGTAACATTGACTATTCGTGGTAAGGAATTGGGAGCGGGTGAGGAATATTGAGCAAAGTCCACCAAAGATCCAGATTTTTGAAATTTTTTAAATAGCCTAGATTTCTTATTTTTTAAGTAAGAGAGATTCCTTGTATACCACGGAGGCTTGGAAGTTAAAGTAATAGTAACTTCGGGAACAAATGTATCCAGGGCCGAGAGGATAGAAGCGTAGAAAGCATGAACCGCACAATCAATATTCTGGAATGCATATAAAAATGACCAGTCGATCCCCGAGAGATGCAAGTTAAGACCGTTAAAATCTATTTTTCTGAAACATTTAGCACGACGCGGACTTTTACTGCAATAAATTCAATTCCATCATTGTTGGCGTAAGGGAACAACTCAGAGGAAAATCGTTTTTAACTGCTATAAGAACCACACCCGCAAAAGAAGTACGATCCCTTCTATAAGTGGTAAACTTATGAATAAAAATTTCATGATCGGAGACAGAAGAATTAAGCCAGGTTTCGGTTAAGGCGATGGCATCAAAATCAAAGGCAGCACTATAAGTATGAATTTTACTAAGTTTACCCAAAAGACTGCGTACGTTTTGATAGTGGATGGAGAATATGTTATTTAGTTTTTTGGATCGATAATTTTGGAACTCGGGCTAGAATAGAGAAGCTGGAAGAAATATTTTAAATGAAGAAATTTTGCGCGCATGAATAAAATTAAATTTGGTTACAATAAAATTATCAGAAGTAACTGCAAGTTTAGAGCATAAATGGTTTATAACGGCATCGGGTGTAGCATCAGGAACGAGACGGGATACAAAGATAGCTCTACGAGGGCTGACAGCCCTTAAACGTGATCCGGAGGACCGTGAGGGAGGCGGTTCTCCCATAAGAGGTGGATCCACAGGGGCAGTAGTACTTGCGGCGGCGTGAGCTTGACGAGTATCCAGTTGGGCGGAACCAGAAAAAACGCCAGTTTGGAGCCGTACGCTAGCAGAGGAACTTGCAGTAGCAGGAGCAACAGGAGCTGCTGTGTTTGGAACATCGGTTAGGATGGGTTCAACGAGAAGGGCAGCAGCAGGTTCAGTTAAGCCCTGGGCAGGTTCGGTATAATCCATCCGATTACATGTAGGTCCGGGTGCAGCGGGTAGAGGTAGATGCGTGGCAGTTATGGAAGCGGGCGCAATAGTAGAGTTAGACGCTAAGTTGATTTCAGTTGGTGATTCGCTTAACAGTTTCAACTCAAGAAACCGCGTCTCCACAGAAAGGAATTCATTATTGAGGTCAGCGAACTGTTTACGAACCCCCTGGAAACCATTTCTTGTTTCCTTCATAAAGATGCGCATTTCCATTTCAATTCCTCGGCAAGCCTCACAAGACCAGGTGAATCCAGATTTTTTGGATAAGAGATCGGCTATGCGACCATTATGGCCACCGCCACCACACTTAATATGGGAGCAGTTATCGCAAAGCCAACACACGAAAGAGAGCAGGTGCAGATGGAATCAGCGTCCGGCGAGTTCGAGCGCCATTACTTTGCGACAAGTATATGAGCAATGTAATAGAGAGCGGTAGACTGCGGCAGAGAGCGGCAAACAGGGCCAAACAACAACAAACTAGGCATTTTGTTGGGCAATGTCTTGCGCTTTTCGTCGAATTAAATATGTTAAAACAAATCGACAATAAAACTGACTTATGCAACTTCGGGTTTTTTTTTTTTTTGTTTTGTTGCGGGGGTTGCGGGGGGCCTTTTTGTGCAGCACTTTGTTTATGTTTTTCGCAGTACTCACGAACGTCAGCAAAAGCAGAGCGAGAGAGTAGTGAGCAGAGAGAGAGTCATTCGAAGCGAAAGAGAGGCGGCCAATGTTTTTTTTTCTGGCTTAGAAACACCTGATAAAATTTGTACTATTTGGATACCAGAACGGATTATCTAATGGATGCAATTCTAAGTTAAAGTGTGAAGCCAACCCATTAAATGCATAAGGAATTTTTATTTTGATTTAAAAAAAATTTTTTGGGTTTCAAGGGGAGAGCAGGGAAAAACTTTCAGACGTCACATTTGCATGTGAGAAACGCAATGACACACACACACATCGATAAATTGGCATGTACATAAGTATGTAATGATTAAATTAGGATAAAATAACGGACCACGCAATGCATGCCATTCAAAATCAAATATTTTGCAAAAATTTAAATTATGTTAAAGACGAGGGGCGCACGAAGAAAATTGTTGGCAAATTTCGTCTCCCAAATTACACCTACTGTTTTTAACCAAAAGAGTTGGAGCTTTAGGTGCTTTTTTTAATTTTTCTTATTTCCGGAAATATTTAACTCCAGCTGTTGATCCCCAGCCGACATTGGGGCACTTCTTTTTTTTGTTTACCTACCGATCCTGCGAGCAGATCCGTTTTTCGCTTAAAGCATTTTGGCCGTAGCCTTTCATAGGTATTTGTGTGTTATTTTTTATATATTATTTTTTATGTTATTAAGGTTTTTGATCTGTTCGAAATAAACGGTAAAAAAGAGTAAGAGTTTTTCTCTGCATTCACTTAGCCAACCAAATCTATATAACTAGGCTACCAGAACCGTGGAGTTAAGGTGAGATTAAGGAGGTATTAGATAGATTAGGGTAAAAGTACTGCAAGGGAAGGGTGAAGGTGAGAAAGATAAGGTTCGTTTGGACTTTATTTATTTATTTATTTATTTATTTCGCCAACAGACTTCATGTCCTTTACTGGCTACTTAACTAACTCTTAACTAATTACTAATTCTAGAGAAATATAATAACAGGGCTTTCTTGTTGCTATCCCTGGACGAACTTGGGTCCAATCGCATGCTAAGTAGCAGACTGTTGAAGAGATGTAAAGCTCTGTACATAGGCTCATTTAGAGCGTAATTTGTTCTGTGTGTAGGGATAAAAAAAGGTTCAGTGGTTCTTAGAGCCCTACTAGGCACGGATAGGCTAATAATATTAAGCAAAATAGGGCAATCAATTTTGCCGGAAAGTAGGTCTAATATAAAAAGCAGCGCAATTACACTCCTACGATCTTGTAATGTTGCAAGCTGTACAAGGCGACACCTAGTAGCATAGGAAGGAGTGGGATCACGGAATCGGAGGCTTTGAAGGGCGAAACGGAGGAAAAGCTTTTGCACTCGCTCTACCCGACGAATGTACACAAGTCCAGTCGGGTTCCAGACAAATGCCGCGTATTCTAATTTAGAACGAACGAATGAGAAGAATAGAGTAAGCTTAGTGTATGGGTCAGAGAAGTGAGTTGTGTTGCGCTTGATGAATCCGTACATGGCATATGCTTTAGGTATGATGTAGTATATGTTCAACGAAGAGAAATTTCGAATCAAAAACAATTCCTAAATCCAGGCACTCGTTTTTTGTGGCAAGGAGATGGGAATTAATTGAATACGAGCAGATAACATTATTTATACGCTTGCTGTATCTTACTAAAAAGCATTTTGAAAAATTTAAAGGAAGCATATTTCGGGGGCACCAATTACCTAATCTATTTAAGTCACTCTGGAGGAGTAAACAGTCTGAAGTTGAATTAACGGACTTGAATAATTTGAGGTCATCTGCAAATAATAGAAACTCAGAATCATGTATGGAATTACTTATATCATTTATAAATAAAATGAATAGAAAGGGCCCTAAAGCACTTCCTTGAGGGAGGCCAGACGTTGCCACATACGGGTTCGAAAAAACCCCATTATTTTCCACTTTGTATTCTCTATTGGTTAGGTAGGACCTAATCCAATCTAAGATTAGAGAGTGGAATCCCATTTTTTGAAGCTTAGCTAATAAAGCAGTATGACAGACTTTATCAAAGGCTTTGGCAAAGTCGGTATAGACTACGTCTACTTGGTGATGATTCACAAAAGAATTTATGCAGAATTGATTGAAGGTTGCTAAATTAGTGGTAGTCGATCGTCCTGGCATAAAACCATGCTGGTTAGGGGTAATAGAGCGGCCCACAAGAAAGTTTAGTTGCCTAGCCACAATGCGCTCAAACATTTTTGAAATGTTACTCAGCTTGGCAATTGGTCTGTAATTAGATAAGGAACTTTTTACACCTGATTTGAGAATTGGGGTCACTGTAGCTAACTTCCATCTATGAATGAACATACCACTGGAGAGGGACTTATTAAAAATTATTTTGAGGGGGTCACATAGAACATCAATACAATTTTTTAGAATAAAGGGAGAAAGGCCATCGCAATCCATACGTTCTGAGTCATTTAAGCTCGCAGCAGCAATATGGCAGTCAAAGTCGGACACATTTAGATTTCCTATATTTAATAGAGAGTCGATGGAAAGAAGGGTTTCATCATCATTCCAAGACGAAGTTGGCTCGAAATTGGATGAAAAAAATTTAGCAAACAAGTTAGCAACCTCCAAGTCCGAGGAAGCCATTTCACTATTAAGAGACATGTGGGAGGGAATGTTCGATGTGCTTCTTTTGAGTTTACAAAGTGCCAGAAGGATTTGGGGATCATACGTAATTTACTTTCAACATCTGACATATATTGGCTATAAAGAAATTTGTTTAAGAATTCAAAATCACGCTTGTGCAGCTTGTATCTTTCTAGATCGGCAGGGTCACCGCTCTCAAGGTAACGCTTGTAAAACTTATTACGGAGATTTTTGTATTTTTTGAGTCCCCAGGGTAGTTTATAAGAACTTTGAACTCTTTTTTTAGCATACCTACTAATGATAAGAGAAAGCACAGAAATAAAATGATCATAGCTAGCCTCGACATTAGCATGCGAAAGGCTATCGACCCAATTAATATTAGAAATATCATGTCGAATAGAATTTAAACTATTAGCACTTAAATACATTAAAGGTATGAGTGATTTGTTAGCTGAGTAAATATGACATGTTATTAATAGTAATAAAGGCTGATGATGGGCATCACACTCTGAGAGTCGAATATTACTACAACTTAAATCTGTTCCTAAATCCGGGCTAATAAAAATTAAATATAAAAGCCTATATAACTTATTGAATTGTAACGAACTGATTATTTATGTCGGCTCGCTACGAGATTCGTGCGGCTAGCTCAGTATAGTTGGGTGTTCGTCCCACCAAATTTATATAAACGTGACCGCCCAGTAGATCAGTGAGAAAGCACAGAATTCACGGGTTCTTAGTGGGTTTATTGCGGGTGTGATAGTACATGGATCTTGATATGAACACTCGTGGCCGTCGATGATTCCTGGTCGCCTTATTGACTTGGTGCTCTCCTCGTTGACGGCGTGCTCCGGTTCTGTAGCTCCCTCGACGATTTCTGCAGCTCCCTGAAGATGCTTGGCGTTGCTCGTCTCGGCTGTGTACACTCGACCCCTACTCGTAGCGTCTTAAACTCGCCAAGAGTTCAGCTGCGCGGGTTTAGGGAAGCGTCACCGTTCTCAGACTAGGGTGAACAGAGGTCGCGATCTCCAGGAGTGTCTCCTCTCGATGCACCACCGTCTGTCCCTTGCTCTGCCCCGGATGGTCCCACTAGAGTTCCACGCAGATCGCGCTGGCAGTCCAAGTTACGCAAGGATGCTGCCGAGCCCTTCACTTCGCTTCTACGCCTAGTGCCAACGAACGTTCCGCCCTAGCTTCACCCTTTGGCTTATCGTCCTTGACGTTTCCGCGTAGGTTGGTCTGTCGTGGTGTGTGGCTGCTTGGCTTGACGTAGCGTGGCTTCTGGTACTCGGGGTCTTGGTCGTACGCCGATCCGGGACTACACGACTCAACCGTAGGGCTGTTATGGAGTTCTCCACTTGAGGCCACAGACGCTCGACCGATCTCCCTTCTGGCTCGTTTCTCTCGGGGTTCCGACACACGCCGCTCCGGGACTACACAACTCAAACCGCAGGGCTCTTCTGGAGTGCTCCACTCGAGACCACATACGATTGACCGATCTCCCTTCTGGCCGATAGGATAGGATCTTCCCAAGCTCACGATTTCTTGTCGCAGGCTTTCACCACTCAGGACCTGTTCGACGCTCCAAGCTAGCTGCGAGGATTTCGTTGAGACAGGAATGAAAGCGGATCGCCTTGACCTAGCCGTGTGACGCCCTCTGGACCTCAGCTACCTGTGTCTCAATTCGGAGATTCCTGATCTCGATCCTTGTAGGTTCCCACGGCGTTGCTTCCGGCGACTCGACTTTCGCTGCTCACTGACTGTTCACTGTACTGGCTGACTTGTTCACGTGGATTATCTGGACTGATCTTGATAGATTGACTCTTCGTGATCGACTGATCCTGCTGCCAGCGCCCGGCGGCTTTATATAGGGCCTCCGGGTACCGTTATTTCCCCTTTGCGCTCTGTCCGCAACAACTCTCCACTCTGGGTCCAAAGTCCGTGGTTCCCGTTTGACCCACTTGTCCTTCACGCATGGCCTCCGCTTTTATTTCTGCGTGTTGCTGCCGTCCCGCTGCATTCAATGGTGCATGTGGCACGCTTGTGTGTTGCTCCGTTGCGGAGATGTGGCCTTTGTCCATCGTCCACTGCAGAGTCCAAAGTCCGGTGTAGTTCCGTTATTTCCTTCTGCGCTCTGCCCGCGGCAACTCTCCAACGCAGGTCCGAAGTCCAAGGTTCCTGATTGACTCCTTTGCACATCGCCCACAGCCTTTAGCTGTTGTTCTGCCTGTTGCCGTCGTCCCGCTGCTTTTAATGGTGCATGTGGCACGCCTGTGTGCCGCTTGGTTGCCGAGATGTGGCACTTGACCTCCTAGTCCGAAGTCCACGGCAGAGTCCAAAGTCCGGCGCCTGTTCCGTTAATCCCTTTTGCACCCGGCGCTCTCGCTCTGCCGGAGAAGTCTCCACTTTCTCTCTCTCTCTGCACCCTTGTTCTCCCGACTCTCACTCTCCAAACTCTCTCTTCCCCCTTAAGTCTCCACTCTCTCTTCGCCGCGCCGCTACTACGCTAGTTCGCCGTAACTGGTATGCGGCCGGCGATCCGTTATTGTTGTTGCTGCCATTTGTGGGGAGTTATTCAACTCCTCACATTCCCCCCTTACTTCGGGAAGTTTTAAAGAAAACTCGTTCCTACTCTCTTCCTTGTGTATCCTAGCCATTGAGTCCTTGCGCTGCTTCTGCTGCTTCCCTCGGCGGTCCCTCGTTGCTCCATCGTTGCTCCCTCGACGCTTCCTCGACGCTTTCAACTCCGAGAGTTTCTACGGCGCAAGTCGGCATCTCTGCAGCAATTTTGAAACTCCCGCGCCGATCCTCCCTCTGGTCCCACTGGGCATCGATAACCATCGGCTATCGATATGCCAGCGGGCACGTAGTTTGAATTTCCCGCGACGATCTCCGATCTGGTTCCGCTCGGAACCGATATTCATGATCTATCGATATCATCCGCTATCGATATCGCAGGTGTAGCGTTGCCACCTGATCGCAGCGATATTCACCATGATATTTCCATTTAGCTTGTGCCCATCGATCGCACTTTCGTCCAGTGCTAATCGACCTCCTTATCGAGGCGCCCCCGTCCCTAGTTCATGGTGAGTTGCAAAAATTGTTCCCGTGAGTGCACATTCGGTGATTTTGTTCTTGTTTTCTAACCCTTTTTTTTCAGATGCTTCCAAATTATGCCCTTCCTTGCCCTTGGGTCTTGGGTCAATGCCCCTGACCAGTCTGGCTGCGGCGGAACCGTGGGTTGCCGCATTCTGTCAGCCAATGGTTTGTTTACCACTTTGGTTGTGGTGAGTTGCCCAATTGGCTGGACCGGCATTTACTCTGTTTATATTCCAGGGTTTTTGTGTTTTTCTTCCGTTTGGTGCTTTCTCTCAGGGATGTCTGGCTAGATACGGTATAGCCCTAAAGCTGTACCGTCTCCCCCCTTTCTTCGGGGCACGTAAAAAAAATCTCCGTGCATATGATTTCCTGCGTGGCTTCATCTTGTGCGTTTCTGTTTCCCGCGGTGTGTTCTTGGATGCCTCTGGTGAATGCCCGACGACCAGTCCGCTGCTAGTGTGTGTCCTTGTGTATTCTGTGTATCAGCGTATCTGTGTATTCTGTGTATCCTTCGAGTTCCCTGGGGTTTCCACGGAGTTTCCCAGTAGTTTCCTCGGATTTACCTTGTAGTGTCCCTGGAGTTTTCGTAGAATCCTTGGTGTGATTTTGTAGAATCCTTGGAGTCCTCGTAGTATCCTTGGAGTGATTTTGTAGAATCCTCGGAGTGATTTCGTAGTATCCTTGGAGTTCTCGTAGTATCTTTGGAGTGATTTTGTAGAATCCTCGGAGTGATTTCGTAGTATCCTTGGAGTTCTCATAGTGTCCTTGGAGGGATTTCGTAGTATCCTTGGAGTTCTCGTAGTGTCCTTGGAGGGATTTCGTAGTATCCTTGGAGTTCTCGTAGTGTCCTTGGAGGTCTGGTAGTATCCTTGGAGTTCTCGTAGTGTCCTTGGAGGTCTGGTAGTATCCTTGGAGGTCTGGTAGTATCCTTGGAGAAGTTTCAATGTTGTTGTTCGTTTGTTGTTTCTGCCTGTTGCGTTCGCTCGCTTGTTTTTTGTTGTTTAAGCTCGCTTACATGTATGGTCCGCTCTTTCTTAGTGTTTACATGGCGTATTTTACATATTACAGGCGAAACAAAATCCACGACCTGGAATGGCCCGTCGTACCTAGGGGCCAACTTTGCTGCAAATCCTTCGGCCGCTTTTGATAAGTGGTGTTCTTTGGCCCACACGATGTCGCCCACTGCTGGTGTCCATTGCCTCCTCCTTAGATTATAATGCCTGGCTTGATCCTGGGAGGCTTTTTCCAGATTTCGCCGTACGATCTGAAAGATCTCCCTGAGTTTATTGGCGTTTTCGTCCGGCGTTTCGGTAGCTCGTCCGGTTCCCAAGTTTTCTCGATCGTATAGGGCGCTCGGTAGTCTGGGCTCTCTGCCTTGAGTAAGAAACGCCGGGGTGTAGCCAGTGGATTCCGAAACGCTGGTGTTTACTGCCAGCATGAGTTCCAGCCATTTCTCGTCCCAATTTCTCTGGTCCTGCCCGGCGAACTGCGCAATCATTGTTTTCACAGTCCTATTCGCTCGCTCGGTCGGGTTCTCTTTCGGGGTGTATGGAGCTGTGAACTGTTGTTTGATACCCATATTGGCTAGGAAACCCTTGAAGATTCGGCTGGCAAATTGTACTCTGTTGTCCGTAATGACCACCTTTGGGACCCCGTACCTTGCGATTATTCGTTCTCTGAAAGCTTTCTTTAGTGATTCGGCCGTCGCGATGCGCAGTGGTACTAACTCAGTCCACTTGGAGAATCGGTCTATCAGTACTAGCAGCATTTGGTTGCCGTGCTTTGAACGCGGCAGGGGTCCGACGAAGTCCGCACATACCGTTGCCCATGGTTCCTCTGGCACCTGCGTTAGCATTTTTCCAGCCGCTTGCATTTGATTCGGCTTGAATCTCATGCACATCTCGCATTTTCTCACATGGGCTCGGGCATCTCTGTGCATGCCTGGCCAGTAATATCGTGCTGCCAGCCGTGCAATCGTCCTTCGGCTTCCAAAGTGGCCCGCTGAAGGTGAGTCGTGGTTCTCTTTTAGCACCGTTTCCCTTAGAGCTTTAGGGACGCACATCTTCCACGTTGCGACATCCTCGCTGCCTGCTCGGTGTGGTATGTTTCTGTATAGTGTGTCACCTTCCATCACGTAGTCCGGGTACTTTTGCGGTTGGGTCTTAATCTTCTCGCGCATTCCTTGAGTCCAGCTGCATGCTGCAGATGCTTCCGCCGCCGATGTCTCCTTGATCCCTCGAAGCGTTTCTGGTAGTGGCTGTCTTGACAGGGCATCCGCCACCACGTTGAGCTGTCCTTTCCGGTACGATATCTCGAAGTCGTACTGCTGTAGCTCCAGGGCCCATCTGGCGATCCTTCCTGAAGGGCTCTCAATGCTGTTTAGCCACTTCAGGGCCATATGGTCGGTTACTACCTTAAAGTGGTAACCTTCCAGATATGGCTTTAGCTTCCGGATCGCCCAGACGATTGCAAAGCACTCCTTCTCAGTCATCGAGTAATTCTTCTCGGCGCCGTTGAGTGTTCTGCTTGAGTAAGAGATTACCTTTTCGCTGTTCTCCGTCTCCTGGGTTAGTATTGCCCCGATGCCGTAGTCGCTCGCGTCTGTCTGAAGGGTGAACGGTTTGTCGAAGTCCGGGCACGCCAATACGGGGTCTGCAACGAGTCTTGCCTTGACCTCTTCGAATGCCTTCTGATGTTCCGGTGTCCACACCCACTTGTTGCCCTTGCGTAGCAAATCGTTGAGTGGTTTGACTATTTTCGCGAAATCAGGTACGAATCGGCGGTACCACGATGCTACGCCCAGGTACTGTCGGAGTTCTCTTACTGTGGATGGTGGTTCTAGTTCGGCGATGGCTGCTACCTTTTCCGGATCCGTGCCTATTCCTTCGCTGGTCACTCGATGGCCTAGATACAACAGTTCCTTCTTGAAGAATTGGCACTTGTCTGGGTTTAGCCTCAGATTTGCTTCTTTCAGCCGCCGAAACACTTCTCTCAGGCTCGCTTTGTGTTCTTCTAGCGTGCGTCCGATCACTATTATGTCGTCCTGGTAGGCGAAAGCGTGGGGTGACATTTCCGGACCAATTACTTGGTCCAAAACTCGTTGAAAAGTCGCGGATGCTGAATGGAGACCGAAAGGCATAACCTTCCACTGGAACAAACCTTTTCCGGGCACCGTGAAAGCCGTGTATTGCCTGCTGCTTTCCTCCAGTGGGATTTGCCAGTACCCATCCTTCAAGTCCAAACTGCTGATCAATCTCGCTTCTCGCAGTTGGTCGAGGATATAATTTATGCGCGGCATTGGGTAGGCATCCTTTATCGACTTTGCGTTGATCTGCCTGAAATCGACACAGAGTCTCCATTTGCCCGTCTTCTTCTTCACCATTACGATGGGGGAGCTGTATGGGCTCTTTGAGTGCTCTATATACCCCATTTCGAGAAGCTCATCCACCTTGGCATTGATCTCCCCTTGAACTTTGGGATTCTTGGGGTAGTATCGTTGCTTGATTGGTTTGTCGTCTTTCATCGTGATCAGATGCTCGGCCATGTTCGACGTTCCCGTCATGGTGTTGAAGTCGGCTAGCTGTTCCTCCAGGAATTTCGCTGTGTCGTTATCCTCGCTTGTGTGTTGAACGACTGCCACCGATAGCTTTTCCTCGAGCCACCCATTGTGTCGGTTCCTGGCCGGTATTGTGATCTCGTGTCCGGCGCACTTTATTACGGTTCCGACTCGCGTGAGGAAATTCCATCCTAACACCAACGAATCCACTACCCCTGGTAGTATCAGCAGGCTCATGGTCAATCGCTTGTTTCCGAATGCGATTTCTACCTCCAGCTGTGCACTGATTTCGCCGCTTCTCCCGTCTGCCAACCTAACTTGCCGTCTTGTCCTTGTGATCTGCCCGAGAGCAGCCAGATTGTCCGCCAGTTCCTCGCTTATGAAGCTCGCTGTTGCCCCGGTGTCGATTGTGGCTTTATACGTGTCTCCACCTATCGTTACCGCTGAGAACAACTGCTGCTCCTCCTCGATCAGCTTGCCAGTTAGTTTGGAGAGGAAGCATTTTGCGATCCCCGCCCGCCTCTCTGCGGCTGAGATCGCTGACCATTTCCCGCTCTTTGGCAGCACTCGACGCTCCTGATACCCACTTTGCCGCACACCCAGCAGAACAACAGGCGCTGGTTTCGACAGTCGCGTTCCCAGTGCCCGTGACCGCCGCACTTTCGGCAGGCCTCCTGGGGGTCTGTGATGTGGGTACTCTCCCGTGGTCTCTGCGTTGTGATTGGTGGCCTCCACAAGGGCTTTGTTGGCTGCCTCTGTTGTTGTTGTATCGGCGGCCGCTGGTGTTCATACGGTGGGTTGTTTGCCTGTTGTCGGTGGTCTTGTAGTTCCAGTTCCTCAAACTCTGAGGGCGATCTTTAGGTTCGGTGTGCAGTTCTGGCGGATGATGGTGAGGGCCTCTGTCGGCGAATAATTAAGTGGCCTCATCATTGCCTGTATGTCGATCATGTAGTCCTTAAACGTCTCCCCGTAGTCTTGCTTCCTCTGCTTGACTTTGTCCGAAAGTGTGGAGAAGAAGTCTCTCGGCAGGAAGTATGTGTTAAAGCTCTGGATGAATTCCGCCCAGGTTTGCCACTGTTTGTTGTTGGAGATGAACCATTTCAATGCCCTCCCCTTCAGTAGTTCTGGCATGGCGCGGAGAATCATATCCAAATCCAGGCCGTATGTATTTGCGGACCACTCCACTCGCTCCAGAAACTCGAACGGTTTCTCAATTCCGTCGAACTTAAACGACCATTCGCGGACTTGTTTCGCAACCTTTGCATAATCTGGTTGGCTGGGTGTCGGAGTCCGTACCGGTGCTGCTGTTTTCTGTGCGAACTCTGTATTTTTCCTCTCCTGGCTTGGCTCCCTCTTTTGTGCCTCCTTTTGCATGTTGTCGTTGCTCAGGCTTGCCAATAGATATTCCCCTTCGGCGGGAGTCAATGTGATGCTTGGGGCTGTTTTTTCGGTGTATGCTGCCTCCAGCTCGACCCAGATCCCGACAAGTTCCGGGTCGTTCTCCGTCTCAGAATAGTATTCTGACAATACCTTTTTTTTTGTCGTCTGTTCTTCCTTCCAGAGTGATGTTTAGCCTTTCTGCGACGTAGGCAAAATCCTCTGTCTTGAGGCGGTAAATCCACTTCTTTCCCATTCTGCTTTATGTTGCTTTCACTGCTGGGACAATCACGTTTTGGGCGCCAGATGTAACGAACTGATTATTTATGTCGGCTCGCTACGAGATTCGTGCGGCTAGCTCAGTATAGTTGTGTGTTCGTACCACCAAACTTATATAAACGTGACCGCCCAGTAGATCAGTGAGAAAGCACAGAATTCACGGGTTCTTAGTGGGTTTATTGCGGGTGTGATAGTACAGTGATCTTGATATGGACACTCGTGGCCGTCGATGATTCCTGGTCGCCTTGATGACTTGGTGCTCTCCTCGTTGACGGCGTGCTCCGGTTCTGTAGCTCCCTCGACGATCTCTGCAGCTCCCTGAAGATCCCTGAGGCTCCCTGAAGATGCTTGGCGTTGCTCGTCTCGGCTGTGTACACTCGACCCCTACTCGTAGCGTCTTAAACTCGCCAAGAGTTCAGCTGCGCGGGTTTAGGGAAGCGTCACCGTTCTCAGACTAGGGTGAACAGAGGTCGCGATCTCCAGGAGTGTCTCCTCTCGATGCACCACCGTCTGTCCCTTGCTCTGCCCCGGATGGTCCCACTAGAGTTCCACGCAGATCGCGCTGGCAGTCCAAGTTACGCAAGGATGCTGCCGAGCCCTTCACTTCGCTTCTACGCCTAGTGCCAACGAACGTTCCGCCCTAGCTTCACCCTTTGGCTTATCGTCCTTGACGTTTCCGCGTAGGTTGGTCTGTCGTGGTGTGTGGCTGCTTGGCTTGACGTAGCGTGGCTTCTGGTACTCGGGGTCTTGGTCGTACGCCGATCCGGGACTACACGACTCAACCGTAGGGCTGTTATGGAGTTCTCCACTTGAGGCCACAGACGCTCGACCGATCTCCCTTCTGGCTCGTTTCACTCGGGGTTCCGACACACGCCGCTCCGGGACTACACAACTCAAACCGCAGGGCTCTTCTGGAGTGCTCCACTCGAGACCACAGACGATTGACCGATCTCCCTTCTGGCCGATAGAATAGGATCTTCCCAAGCTCACGATTTCTTGTCGCAGGCTTTCACCACTCAGGACCTGTTCGACGCTCCAAGCTAGCTGCGAGGATTTCGTTGAGACAGGAATGAAAGCGGATCGCCTTGACCTAGCCGTGTGACGCCCTCTGGACCTCAGCTACCTGTGTCTCAATTCGGAGATTCCTGGTGATCCAATCCCGAACGTCTCGACGTAGCGATCTCGATCCTTGTAGGTTCCCACGGCGTTGCTTCCGGCGACTCGACTTTCGCTGCTCACTGACTGTTCACTGTACTGGCTGACTTGTTTACGTGGATTATCTGGACTGATCTTGATAGATTGACTCTTCGTGATCGACTAATCCTGCTGCCAGCGCCCGGCGGCTTTATATAGGGCCTCCGGGTACCGTTATTTCCCCTTTGCGCTCTGTCCGCAACAACTCTCCACTCTGGGTCCAAAGTCCGTGGTTCCCGTTTGACCCACTTGTCCTTCACGCATGGCCTCCGCTTTTATTTCTGCGTGTTGCTGCCGTCCCGCTGCATTCAATGGTGCATGTGGCACGCTTGTGTGTTGCTCCGTTGCGGAGATGATTCCTGATTGACTCCTTTGCACATCGCCCACAGCCTTTAGCTGTTGTTCTGCCTGTTGCCGTCGTCCCGCTGCTTTCAATGGTGCATGTGGCACACCTGTGTGCCGCTTGGTTGCCGAGATGTGGCACTTGACCTCCTAGTCCGAAGTCCACGGCAGAGTCCAAAGTCCGGCGCCTGTTCCGTTAATCCCTTTTGCACCCGGCGCTCTCGCTCTGCCGGAGAAGTCTCCACTTTCTCTCTCTCTCTGCACCCTTGTTCTCCCCCTCTCTTCCCCCTTAAGTCTCCACTCTCTCTTCGCCGCGCCGCTACTACGCTAGTTCGCCGTAACTGGTATGCGGCCGGCGATCCGTTATTGTTGTTGCTGCCATTTGTGGGGAGTTATTCAACTCCTCACAGAATATACTCTTAATCTGAACTAAGCCCATACTAAAAAGATCATCAATTAGTAGAATTTCATGAGGCAGATGCACATTACTGGGAATCATAGTCGAAGAATCTTCATCCTGCACCCACACCAGCGATGACAGATTGAAATCACCCAGAACGCACATAAACTGGTGATCTTCCAAATCCTGATGGATACGAGCGATGTTGTCCACATGAGCCTTGTATAGCTCAAAACTGCTGCATGGCGGTATATACGATACCACCAAAAAGATTGTGTCCAAGGGTCCCGAGAGCGATACGCAAATTTGATCCAGAAGAGAATCTTCATTTGCTAGCCGTAAAGATGTACACCGCAAGTTGCGCCGCACAGCAACTAGGACGCCTCCACCTCTAGCGCATTGCGTTTTTATAGAATCCCGATCTTTGCGGAAAACATGATATAGTTTAGATCGAAAAATTCATTGTCATAAAAATCCATGTTGAGCCAAATTTCAACAAGGACAATTACATCAAAATCACAATTTGAAGTTGCCAAGAAGAGGGACTGCGATTTGGTGCGCATGCCAGCAATGTTTTGGAAATAGATACTGAAAGATGTATTGTTAGGGCTTGCCTTTTCGATCTGGACTTCACTATCAATGATGTTCTCCGCTACAGGGCACTCGTCCGCCGAAGGCCTATCCAGCAAAGTCCCACCACTTCCTTGGCTCATACACAGAATCTTAAGAATTGTTGTAGTGCGGATAAAAATTGGAAGCTGATCGTCAACGCATGGGTTCGGAATGCAATCCATAGAGTCGTATCCGAAAGATTGCGATGAAGTTGAAGAGAACCAATTAATAGGGAGCGATGGCCGAA
The DNA here is from genome assembly GCF_030179915.1 of Drosophila takahashii. Lineage (NCBI taxonomy): Eukaryota > Metazoa > Arthropoda > Insecta > Diptera > Drosophilidae > Drosophila > Drosophila takahashii. The sequence goes on from NC_091678.1 coordinate 34,842,199, forward strand.
CTCTTAAGTCCTGAGAGAGCGCCCCATTGAAGAGAAGTAACTCCAGACCAGATGATGATAGCGAGCAAGAGTCTCCTAAAACTTCCAGATGACGGCGTTGAAGAGAGTTTCCAAATATGGCCCCAAGAGAGGGCACAGGAACTCCTTAAGCAGCTGGCGAAAACATAGACTGCTGCTGCGTACGATGCATTATAAGCATGGCGATAAATGATGAACGTGTGATAATGAAGAGCAATTGCATTGGGCGAATGTCGCACAAAGCAAATGACGAATGCTCGAGCTGCAGTTGTTGTAGAAAGGTTGAGAACGTAGCAGAAGAAGAGAGAGCCGCTCCGAGAGCAGCGTAAGTTGTTGAAGCAGTCGCAGGTGTTAGGCGAAGTTTGCACAAAGCGGACAACGAAAGCTCCAACTGACGTTGTTGTTGGTTTATCGTTGAAGAGCGCACGCCAACAAAGAGTGCACTGAGAGCGGCAATGAGTCCAGATGAGCGGCGAATGCAACCAGCAGCTGGTGAAACCAACGACCGCTGATATTGTGGGAACGAAGCAGATCTCCGATTTTGGAGTGTGAATCATTGCCCACAACACAGCTGTCACACTGCCACATTAGATTGGGCATATTAGTAAGAATTTTAATTGCCTCATCACAAGCTGTGTGAAATGTACGGCGACAAAGAGAAGCGCAGCGAACCGCCTCAAAACCACGAAGCTGTGCAGCTGTAACTTCAGCTTTGCACTCGGAACACGAATAGAAGTCCATAGCGAAGGAGAAACGCGTCTGAATGCAACGAAAGCTGATCAGAGACTGATCACTTTAGTGAGGATAAGTTCAAGATGACAAACAAGTTTTACTAAGAAAAAGTTAAGTTAAAGTAAGTAAGTATAGTAGGGAAAATTTTTTTTCAGGTGAAACTAAAGTTAGGTCAGCTAAGAAGAGGAAAAACTTGTTCTATGGTGGGTTAAGACGAGGAAATAGTGAAAAAATCATTAAGTGTGCCAAGGGTTAGAATAAAATAGGTGGGGTTAAAGTGAGTTATTAGAATGTGAGAATATTAGGGTTAATGCGGTGTTAAGGTAAGATATGTTATAGTTAGAAGGATTAGAATATTAGTGCGTTCTAGGTGGGTTTACTGTTTAGCTAAGGTTACGCGGGATATTACTCTGATATTAATTTGAATTTGAATATATGAAAAAATCAGCAATAAATGCGTTGCTTATAGTAGCGGACAACGTCGCGGCGGGTATTGCTAGTAGATAATAAAATGCTCGTAATTGGGTTGAGTGACGGCCAAGACCATAAAATAGGTGAACGGTAATGATCCTCGTTGGACCGCGATTTCTTCAGATCTGCCTTAAGAAGTTATATATTGGTCCTCCATGGTCAATAAATTTTTAAGGAATCGCTGTCCACCGAGGATATTTAGTTCGCGGCTGTGGGGTCTGACCCCCTATAAAAACAATTATACATTTTTGTCGAATTTTTCAGAAGGCTTCTTATTATGACAACTTGGGAAAATCCAATATGTTTTTTATAGGAAGTCGTAGAAAAGCCAACTGTATTTTTATAGCAAAACACGTAACTTTAAAATTCGATTACAGGAGAACCAAATCAGTCCGCGCCCATATTTTATCATGTAAATTCTTAAGAATTCGCGGTCCGTCGAGGATAATTTTTTCGCGAACTTTGGGGGTGAGGACCCTAAACTAGAGTATAACCGAAATAAATGAAAGATCTTGTGTTATCATATAGTACCCTCAACCATTTTCCCCCAAAAAGAATTTCCCTTCAGAAAATAAATGTTTCAAAAAATCTCGCGAGCGACCAATGTCCAATAAAGTGTCCCGAACAGAATGACACGATTTTTGACATTGATGGAGCTTTAAGCTCAAGTTTTTAATGCAGCCCTCTGATGTTCTAAGGAACCTTTAGTAACGCGTTTGGACGCTATGGCCACATACCTTTGATGCCCTTGTACTGTTTGAGCCCCCTACTCAGTGCAATCCCACGGTTAAAGTAGACATAAACATCCGAATCAAAATCACGCCACTCCAATCCCACGCTTATCGTGTCGCCAAATATTTTCGCCTAAGCGCAGCATAATTGCATTTCATAATTATTAAAATTAGTAAAAAGCTTTTTTAAAGTTGAGCTTGAGGAAACTGTAAAAGAAAAGTTCTAAAAGCTCATATTCCGAGGCTTCTTCATAAATCTTATCTTGAACTCCAAGTCAGTGCAGATCTGGAACTCTATAATCGAAGTTAAATAATAAAGATGTAAAACCTTATTAATAAGTGAAATCAATAAGACAATACTGACCAGAGAAAAGTTTTTAAAAATAAAAACCGTTTACCGTTTTTTATAATTGGCGCCCAAAGTAGGGCTACGTAGTTAAAAGTTCAAAATGATCGTTACGGAACTCGGGTAGTTACTCACAATATTTTTGAGGAAAAATTAAAACATCCTCGTAGTGCAGTTCTTAAAAGTTCCAAAAGAATAAGTACGGAACTCGCGTAAAAACAATCAAATCATAGACCTTAAAACAAAATAAAATTTAAAAGGGTTTCTATGTAAAATTTTCTAAATCAATCATCAATAAGAAATATTAAAAAAGTTAAATCAAGAAATTAAACAAAACGCTGTCAAGTGAAGCAAACAACTAGAAATTTAGAAAAGTTAAATCAAAAAATTAAACAAAAAGTTCCAATTACTTAAGTGAAGCAAATGGATAAAACACAAACAAAAACAACAATTTAAAACAAAAAATCCTAAAGAATTGCAAATAGAAGCCAAGACTCAACGAAAAAACGTTCTAATAAATCTTAAAAATAACAAATAAGAATAATTCTACAAAAAAAATAAAAAAAAATTTTAAAAACAAGCCAAAAAGAAGATAAACCCAAAGAAACCCAAAGACGATAAACTTAAAGCCAAGCCAGTGATAGAAAAATTCTGGATAAATTCATTGAGGATTTCGAAAAATTAAAAATGAATGACCCTGGTACACCCCAATCGAGTCTGAACTCGACTATCAATCAGAACTTAACAACAGATTTAATTGTCAGACTAATTGCTTCAAACGTAAATCCCCTACAAGAGGAGATAAAAAATGTAAAATCATTACTAGAAACTAAATTTTATTTGGTGACAGAATACAAAGTTAAACAAATAGATGAAAATATTTCAGAAGTCGTTTAGTCCGTCCCCCAATTTTCAGCAAACTTAGAAAACTACGTAGGATGGAAAGAAGCAGCCGAAACTGCAATGGGATTGTATGTCCGAAAGAGCCGAAGATATTTCGCAGCTCTAACAATTCTTAGAAATAAAATCATAGGAAAGGCTAACGACGCACTGACAAATCACGGAACCGTACTAAATCTCGACGCTTTTCTAGCCAGACTGGACTTTGTCTTTAGCGACAAGAGACCACTACACATAATCGAACAACAATTATGCATTATGAATCGTCAGAACGCATTAAGTGTTTTCAAAACCGGCCTCAACGGACCAATATCGGGAATTTTATTTTCACTAAATCCACCAGGCTTGCCAAACGCACTAGCTAGAGTGCAAGAAATGGAAAGCAACCAAATGAGAGCCCAATTCGCTAGTCGATACAGCGCAGCTCCGCGTCAGGCATCTGATTATTTTATACCTTATAATTCATATTATAGAAATGATTACCAAAATCAAGGGAATCATCTAAGATTAAACCGAAATAATGAAAATTATCAAGAAAACAATAACCACTTCCAAAATAACAACAATTATAATTTCATAAATGGTAGTAGTGTTGCCGCCCTGTGTATTTAAAAGTTTTTTGTTGTAATTGGTCTTTTCCTGGTAATATTGTATTGATTATAATTTTACTATTAGACTAATTGGATAAGAAAAAATTACAACATCAAACTTTTAAAAACACAAGGCGGCAACATTGCTACTATTGACCGCAGCTGTATGTTTTTCAGTTTTTTAACTATGTTTTTTGGAATTTATTTCTGCCTTAAAACATCCTAAAATTATTTTATGTATGGGGTTTGTAAGATAAAGGGTGTATCTTTTAAAAAACTTTAACTTCGAACCAAGCCATGCATCCATATGCCTCTGAGAGCTCCGCAAAGTTGGTCAATTTCAGCATTTTTCGAACGTTGAGGTCCTTTTGCTAAGAATCCTTGCGTCGGGGAACTCTTTGGAAAACGCAGTTTAACTTGGGAATTCGTAACGAATCCAAAAATATAGCATTCATCGAGGTTAATTTTTGATGCTGCATAGTGTTATCAAGAAAACAATAACCACTTCCAAAATAACAACAATTATCAACAAAGAAATAACTATAACATCAACGTCCGTTATAATAACATCAACCCAAACTACAATGTATGGGATCAATCTAATTATAATCCTCAACAAAAAATTGAACCAATGGAAATCGAAACTCTTATAACAATCAACCGAATCCAGCAGAAAATTATAATCAAAACCAATAATAGAAACACTAACTATAATTATAGTTATTATAATCAATCTTCTAATAACAATCAAACGGATCCGGCAAACAAACGCGTTGCTACCGGAACTTCCGCTCAACCAAAAAATAAACAAATGAGAGGGGAGAATTACATTACGAGGAAGACTTAAACTTCTTGACAAGAAACAATATAAAAAATATTCTTCCTTTAAAAAAATATATAATCGATAAATATTTTAATTTCAAAAATTTATCAGATAATACTAAAACGAGTACAACAAGTTTGGAATGTATAAATTCCGAACACGCCGTCGACGAAAATTCCGACAAATATTTAATACAAAGTTTGGAATGTATAAATTCCGAACACGCCGTCGATGATAATTCCGACAATAATCCAATAAAAAGTTTGAAATTCATAAATCTCAAACAAACCAACAAACCATACTAATCATATTACAAATTCAGAAATAATTCCTGAAAAAATAAAAAAAGTCAATTATACTAAAAGTATATTGTATCAAGTAAATCGAAAAAGTCCACTCAAACATAAGCATAAAATTTCCATTCAGAACAGATATCCGATGCGAAATAGAATGCCATTGGGCTTACAGACGCTCCCCGAATCTTCCAAGAAGCAATGGACGATTTATTAAGGGACCACATCGGGAAAATCTGTCACGTCTATATGGATAATATAATTATTTTTTCCCATTCTTTAGAATAACATTATGAAGACTTAAAAACAATAGTAAACATCTTACACAAAGCTAATATGAAAATTTCTCTTGAAAAATCTTAATTTTTTAAACTAAAAACATCATTTTTGGGTTACGTCGTTTCCCATAACGTGATTAAAACAGATCCACCTAAAATAGAAACTATCTAAAAATATCCGATTCCCAATAATATAAGAGAATTAAGAAGTTTTCTAGGTCTTACTATAGGAAGTTTGTCCGAAATTATACAGTTATTGCCAAGCCGTTAACCAAATACTTAGAGGGTTCCAACGGAAAAGTTTCCAAACGAATGTCAAAAAATGTCACCATTTATTTAGGTGAACCCGCAATCCAAGACGTAAAAAAATTAAAAGAAAATGTAATTGCTCATATAGAATTAGTCCGACGAAAATTAAAATGTATGATATTATAAAAAGTGGATCCAATCTACCGGTTGCATTCCGCAGTTGGGATACATACATTAATCCTAAACTAAGTAACGGTACACATCATGTTTGGAATGTTAAATTGGCTGCTAACCGTGAACGCCCACAATTTGCTTTAATTGCATTTAACGATAATCACCATGTGATTACAAACAATTTAAGAAATCTATAGGTATACTTAAACTCTGAAACATATCCCTACGATGACTTGAATTTGCATTGCTAGTTTCAAACTAGCTACTATAATCGAAGTGAATCTCCTTTACTATCACCTGCAGAGTTTAAAACTAAAGCTCCTATTATCGTAATAGACTTATCATATCAAAATGAAATGGTTAAATCGGGACCCATTGATGTTACTTAGCAAGCGTGTATTGCGTGCTTATACATGATCGTTTAGTTGAATATAATACGTTGAATGGTCTAGTTCAGCAGATTTTCTAACAAACAATTGCAATTGATGTTCAAAGATTTCAAGGAAATAATGGTAGGTAGGTAAAAGTGGTGAGGTCCTCTCTGAGAACCTCCAAGTAGAGCTGAGCTCCGTTTTGATCCACACCCTCGTAAATTGTTGTCTCCGCGTTCTCTTCAGTACCAGCCTGCGTCATTTAGAAAACCTAGGATTGCAGTTATCCTCTGCTTTCCTATTTCTCCCAATGATTCCAGCTGATACGCCCCACAGTGTAAGATTTGACCAATCTAGCGGGACTTTTAGCAAAAGTTGAACTATTTTTGAGGTCGATGAGCTTTGAGCAGCAGCAAAAACAAAACAAAACCATTTTTTTGGAAGATAACGGTTTTTAAAGTTGGTCTTTAGAAATGCATGCAAAATTGCACTGGGAAGCGAGCAACAGTTGACAAAGTTTAGTCTTATCAATTGCATCGCGTGATTAGTGGGAGCAGCCAAAAGTTGTTTTTCCTAGAAACTTTAGACATTTTTTATTCCACTTTCAAAAACAAAAACATTTTTTTAGGAAAAAACATTTTTTTTTCATTTTTTGAAAAAAGTGCTAAAAAGTAAGTGTATTTTTTTCGTGTTTCTGTTTCTTGGTGAAAAAAAACTTATATTATTCTATCCTATTCTATCCAACCAGAACATACATCCTTCGCATGCATTCATTCTGATTCAGAATCTAAAATAAAATCTTGCCCAAAGACCTTCTATTTAGAAATGAGTGAAATAAGCCGTGCTGCATTTTTCGAGGTTTGGTCGAAAAACATAAAAACCACTCCGCGAGACGCTCTTGTAAAGCACGCAGTGATGGTGTTTGACAATGACATTGATTACTCCAAATTGAAATTACACTGTCTTTTGAGTTTCAAAACCGATTTGAGAAATCTAGGAGAGATAAAGCCAGGTTTTTTGCTAATAATGCAAGTGGCCGTCAGGTCACATTAAATGGCGAAGACTGTCGCATTGATGTCATTGCTTCCACCTCAAGTACATGAGGGAGGTCACAAAAAGCCTTTTCTGAGTGTTGTCCTAAAACACAAAAAAGGAAAAGCCAAGAATTGTTGCCTACGATAGATGAGGATCAACTACTATCAGTTGCAGAACAGACTTTGCTGGCAGAAGGAAAACGGGATTCAGCTAAATTAATTAATGAATTACCAAATGAATTAATTAAGAAAGCTAAATTATCTTCTAATAGCACTGCAAAACACCTTTCAGCAGATCAAGCACTTGCCCTTCTGATAGAAAGTAAATTAACAATGCACCAGTACAATACCACAAAAATTGTCTGTCCAAAATTTTATCCATGTTATGATCTCGTTAAGGAGTCAAAAATGTTATGCTATCCTACTGGTATAAAAGTAAGAGAATCCTATGCTGAAATAAGTTTACAATCCATTATTGATCATACCGTAAAACGGCTGATAAGTGCTCAAGAAGACATTTTTGAGTCACTGTCTCCACTAGACGATGTACACATGAAGTTTGAATTGTTACCATTTAATAAAAAAAAATCTTAAAAATATAAACCAAATTGTTTTTGTTTTTTTTATTAATTATCTTTAATATAAAACCTTATTAGCTTATACCTTCGAAGTTACAGCTAAAAACATGAGCAAATAACCAAAATTCAACATTTTCAAAAAAAAAAAAAAGTGGCATCCAAAAATTAAAAACAAAATTTTTTAAGTTGGCGAAAATTATAACAAAAAATACGAAAATAGTTAAAAGTTTCAAAAATTGTTATTGTAATTTTTGTTGGGGCTTTTATCTTAAAACAAGAAAGGAAGCTACCTTCGGCCAGCCGAAGCTTATATACCCTTGCAGATAAAGTAATACTCACTCGGTGCAGTTCCAGGGATTCCAGATTCAGTATTCCTATTTTTGAATTTTGTTTTTAAGTAGTCAAGAATTAAAACGCCTACTTCCTACAAATTAACAAGAATTTTCTTATATATGTTTGAATATTCCTATGGGAGCCTTAAGATATAGTGGTCCGATCCGGCTCGCTCCGACATATGTACTACCTGCAATAGAAAGAAGACTTTCGGGAAAGTTTCATTGCGATAGCTTTAAAACTGAGAGACTAGTTCGCATAGAAACGGACAGACGGACAGACGGACAGACGGACATGGCTAGATAGACTCGGCTATTGGTGCTGATCAAGAATATATGTACTTTATGTGGTCGGAAACGTCTCCTTCACTGCGTTGCAAACATCTGACTGAAATTATAATACCCTCTACAAGGGTATAAAAACAGTTTTTTTTTTAATTTTTAACGCCTTTAAAAGCGCCACGCCCATTTTTTATGTTCAACATAATCTTTGGGCCTACTAAAATATTCACTCCAAATTTGAAGCCGATATCTTGATTTAAGTCCCCCTAGATTGGCAAAATCTTACACTGTGCGCCCCGAAGTATCTCGCTCTGATATGGTTTAGTGCTGGGCAATGACACATCATGTGCTCAGGAGTCTCCTGTGTGTCTGTTTCTTTGCAGCTTCTGCAATTAGCATTGTACGGAAGCGCCATCTTCATGGCTTGCGTGCCAATGAGTGCCGTGATCATTCTAATATCCCTTTTACTTTTGGTTATTAGATCTTGAGTTCTCTTGCTATTGACGGTTGGCCAGCAGAGTTTTGATCTCCTGAGACCCTGCTTTTCCGACCAACTTTTACTAGCTTGTGTTTTGTAGTGTTCGTGAATCCTTGCTTGGACTGTATTTAGGGATTCAGGTAGACTAGTTGTGTAGGAGCAGTGTTGGGACATACCTAGATACTTTTACCTAGGTATGTACCTAGGTACAATTTAGTGGTACCTTTTACCTTACCTAGGTATAAAAATAATTGAGTACCTTTTACCTTACCTAGCTACAGATTTTTATATACCTTTGGAATTATGAAGGTACTTACATAGGTATTAAACATTGCTCTGATTTAAAATAGCCAAATCTGACTGCGACACTGTAGTATCGTTTCATTGTATCGTTTCGTTTCGAAATTGTAATAGTCGGAACGCAGCATTAAAAGTCATTGGAATTCAGCCGTTCTATTGTTTGTTTTGTGAAGTTAAAACTAATCGTGTAAAAAAACTAATGTGTATAAAAGTGTATTTGGCGCGCAAAAATGCCGTATGTACGTAAACAAACGGCAAATACATATACATAGTCAATGTTTCTACATACGGAATTTTTGCGCGCCAAATATGTACATGAGGGTTTCATAAATACATTAATGAAGTGATACGTGCATACAATTATTCATGCCGCGTGTTTTAAAAATATATGCACAAAATTAAGACATTTAAATTTAAATGAAATGAAAAAATATTGTTTGATTAAGACGACTAAAAACTGAAAACTAGTCTTATTTTAAGTTTAAATGATTACATTGAACAAAACAAAAAAATTATAAAAAATAAAAAAAAAACAATATATTTACCTTATAAATTTACCTAGGTACTGGGAAATTGAAGTACCTTTACCTTACCTAGGTATTTATTTTTGCCCAATACCTTTAGGTAAAAAAACACAGTACCTTTCCCAACACTGTGTAGGAGTCGTCTGCCGACCCCATTCGTGCAAGTTCATCCGCCTTTTCGTTTCCTGGTATATCGTTGTGCCCTGGCACCCATGTTATCTGTACATGATTGTTTGTTGCTGATATGTTAAGAGCAGTGTTGGGACATACCTAGATACTTTTACCTAGGTACGTACCTAGGTACAATTTAGTGGTACCTTTTACCTTACCTAGGTATAAAAATAATTGAGTACCTTTTACCTTACCTAGCTACAAATTTTTATATACCTTTGGAATTATTAAGGTACTTACATAGGTATTAAACATTGCACTATGGGCAAAAAATTCGAAAGTGAGGCATTTTTAAATTTTTTTGTTCTTCAGTATTACATAAATGACCTTCTGTGGTTATTTACAATACTTAAAGGAACCTAAAATCCATTTTCAAAGAATTTTATTTGGAGTTTTTCGCTATTTTTTCCCTTAAGAAATTCGAAAGTTTGAAATAGGGTCACACGTTTACAAAAAGGGACGAAAAACTTTGTAGTTTTCACACCTCGATTTCTTTGGTTATTGTAAGCCAACCAAAAAAGTTTAAATATGGATACAAAGAGTGAAGGATTGTTAAATAAATTATAAACACTGAATGTTTATTATATGTGCTTTTTGTCCATTTGTTTGATGAGTTGTCGCTTAGTTTTTAGATGACAAATAAGAAATGTATTTTTGCTTTCTGTGGAGTGTAAGATGTGAGTATAGGAGAGTATAGGCAAGGTAAAAATAGGAAGTTATAAACAAAACAATTGCTAATCGAACCCTATCAATACTTTTTGCACGTTTTTGCACGTTATACGTAAAACCTCCATGTTGTAGTTGCATTCGAGTTCTGTCACTACACATTGCTTAATGTTTGTATCGGCAACAACCGGCAACAAACCGCTGTGATGGAATTTGTTTTGCAAACTATGAACGGAATCGAATTAAGCGATAGTCAGCACACAATAGTCAAAAAAAAATTAAGCAGATTGTTGCCTTTTTTAGTCGTAATTTGCCAAAATGTCATAGAATAATAGACCGATTCAAGGAAGAACATTTCCTGCGGCTTTCGTCGAACATGAAAATTTCATTTTTGGAAAAGGGCTTGCCAAGCGACAAACCTGGTCGCAAATGCCTAACTTCTAATGAGGCAGGACCACGATTAAAGCGTAAGGTGGCATCTCAATTGGCGAAAGAAAAAGAAAATTCGATGCCATTAATTTGGCATGGTGCTTCTTTTTGGAAAAAAAATATCAAACAAGAAGATACTTCAGTTTTGTTGCGAAAGGCGTTAAATATGAAATATTTATTAACAAATTCATTTTTTTTATATCCTTGCCTTTAAAAGTAAATATGCGGCGTTGGCGGTTGATGGAGACTTGGTCCAATTCAAAATTTAACAAAAACAGAAATTGTATTACAGTTACCAACACAAACAACATTTTCTTTAAATCCTTGCCTTCAAATGTATATCTGCGGCGTGGGCGTAGGATGAATATGTGGTCCGATTCAAAAAGCAACAAAAACCGAAATTACATCTTAGCCTTAAAAGTATATAACAAAAATTTTAGATTTGTATCTTTAAAACTGGAGTTTATGCCTCAAGGACTGAATATTTGCCCATAGTGCATTGCTCTGACTTAAACTAGCCACATCTGACTGCGACACTGAAATAAGCTTAATCCACCACATCTCCACGTCATTGTATCGTTTCGTTTCGAAATTGTAATAGTCGAAACGCAGCATTAAAAGTCATTGGAAATTAGCCGTTCTCATGTTTGTTTTGTAAACCCACCTTTGCATTGCAATTTTCTCAAAAGCACAAAACAATTTGTTTTTGCTCGACAGACATGGCCGAAAAAGATAATTTAAACGAGAAAGTGTTGCCAACAATATTAAATGGCAAATTTTTTAACCCGGACGGCAAGTGCGTGTTGTGTGTTAATAAAACAATAAAATTCGATGATAAATCGACAGGAAATCTGCACACACAGCCTATGCCTTTTTTATGTGTGAGATATGTACATATACACTTGCCAGAAAAAGTATGCGTACAAATATTTTCCGCAACTTTAGAGCTTAAAAAAAGTCTTTAAAAAATTCGTAAAAATGTCATTTTAATTTTAACATTTAGTACACATATTAGGCTTTAATTTGACGTAACTCATTAATTTCAAGCACCTTTACTTTTCCTAATATAAACAAAAATGTACAAATTGGCCGGATTTCGCATCAGAAAAAGTATGCGTACAAATGCATATAGTATTAGAAAAAGCCATATTTTGGGCAAAGTACGTCGAGTTTAGTACGGAGTTTGATACCCTTTATATTTTATAACTTCAGTCTACATATTTGGCATCGATTGGACCAATGTCCTTGCATCCTTCGCTGTTATTTACTTCCATTCATCGACATTGAGTTTTTTCAGGATATCCTTGGATGCAAGGGTGTGAAGGCGAGTCCTGCCCTCCAGGACATCACAAAAATGCTTTACGGGATTGAGATATACTATTTTGATGGCGAATGTAGCTGTTTTACACATAAAAGCTTTGTTTTGTGGGCGAAATGTTTAGGTTCGTTGTCCTCTTGGTACCAAAAGTTCTTTTCGAGTCCCACTTTCAACCAACAAAATGAGGTATCGTTTATAAAAATCGGTCAACAACTTAACGAGAAATAGCTAGCCATATAACCAAACAAACAACTGCTTTGGCGTAATGCATGAATTTCATACGAATTTAAAAAAAAACTAACCTTCTATCTAAATAAGAAAGTTTTTATACCCTTTTCTCGTTAGGTTATGAGTGGTGACGGCAGCCGGGTCAAAAAATAGCTAAATATAAAAGCTAGAAAATTATAAAATAAATTTATTTTCTGAAAATTCCTTTAAAAATTTAAAATTGCTTGCGTTATGACTGTGAGTATTTTTAATTAAGTACTATCCATTTGGATAGTTCATTCTTATGAAAAAAGTAACCTTAATTTCAAAAATTAAATTCACATTAATAATTTTCTAGCTTTTAAATATCTGATTTAGCTATTTAGTGACCCGGCTGCCAATACCAATTATTTTTGTTTACATGTCGCCGCCTATGGTAAATCTTAAATTTGGACTCTGTCAACCGAAAAAAGTGGAAAAATCCGAACTTTAAAAATCCGCCATAAATCCAGTTTTCCATGGATTTGGGCCATATCCAGCTTGTTCTATTCGGTAGGATGTACACTTTAAGTTTGTACCCATTATGATTTTTCAACGGATTTATTTCGATATACAGCCGACTTACATACGACCAAAAAACACATTTTTCATCTTTGTCAAGCTTCTGCGCTGCCATTACTCATCCAATCATATTAATCTGTATGGCAAAGTTAAGCTCTGATCTATTGACTTTAAAATAAAACTAAAACTGGCTCAACCAAGTGGATATCTGCCGAGATATAAGAAGAAATTCGAAAAAAGTCCGAAATTTAACATTTCGAACTTTAAAAAATCTTAAAAAAAAACTGTGCCATCGAAAAAAAAATAATCGCTATTTTTGTGATCTAGGGGTTCAACACTAACAGAATTTGCCATCAATTGCTGGGGAGCACACCAAGAACATTATTTTGTAAACTAGTGTTCTCGGTGTTTTCCCGGAAATGAATATCGATCATTCGTTCCAGCGTTTTCGTTGGGAAGGTGGTGAGGCTGATCGGCCTGTAGTCCTTTGCTAGGATGTGACCCCTTCTTCCTGATTTTGGTATAAATACAACTTTGGCATCCTTAAATAGAAGCGGTATGTGTGTTAGTCTGATGCAAGCCGTGTAAATGGCTTGCAGCCACCTACTGATGCTGACCTGTGTTGCTTGAAGCACAGCCGGGAAAATGCCGTCTGGCCCCGGACTCTAATATTTATCGAAAGAGTTTATCGCCCAGTTGATTCTTTCAATGGTTATGATATCCATTGTGTGTGTTGGTTGATGAGCCCTCTGACCTTCAGTAGGTGCTGGCTTTTCTCGTGTGGAAAGTGGAAAGTGTGTGTCCACTAGTGTCTCTAGGGATTCTTTTACTGTTGTAGTCGCTGATCCGTCTTGTTTGTATAATAGAGTTGGGCTGTTATACCCTTTGGAAAAGACCGAGTCTTTTACCTTCGAGCGATTCGCAGTAAGTCCTCCAAGAATCTTTCTTGGCTGCGTATATCGCTTTTTTGTATGCTTTTTGTGCTTCTTTGTATGACTCCCATTCCTTGGTAGCATAGCTGGAGTTATAGGCTTTTCTTGCCCTCTTTCTCAGAGTGCAAAGCTCTTTGGTCCACCATAAAGGGTGTTGTTTCTTAGAGTATGAAACCTTGCATGTTTCCTTATATGCATTGTTTAGAATGTTTGTTAGGTCCTCTATTCCTTGTTCAGGGTCGTCGTAGAGGTTTGTACCCGTATTCTTCTGTTGCTAACTTTTGAGTAGACAATCTTACCGAATTTGTCCCAGTTTGTTCTGCGGGGGTTACGTTTCGGTTCCGGTTTGCTAAAGTGAGGTCTAACACCTCTTCCCATCCCTGAAATACCCTAGTGCTTGGGAATATAAAGGTGGGTGTGTTACCTCTATTACATATGGTGATGTTGCGGTAGATAATATTATCAAAAAGAGAGTCACGCCTTTCGTTGGTTTCCGAGCTTCCCCATAGTGTGTGCCTGGCGTTAGCGTCGCATCCGAGCACCAGGGTCGTCTAAGTATCTTTCGCCCATTGCAGCAGCTTGATGACTGGCTCAGGTGGAGCCGGTTCATCATGGGCCATGTAGGATGAGGCTATCACCATCGATGTCCCACCCGCCGCCACGAATCTGGCAACTGGTAGATCCGGTGTGCTAAGATTGGGGCATAGAAGTGCGATATAGTTATTCTTTATAATAATACCTGCTCTCGGCCTACCTGTCGAGTTAGTATAAAAGAGTGTATATCCTTGATGTGTTAGACCCGAGATTTGTCTGTCTCGAGTCCATGGTTCTTGAACGATGCCTATGTCAATGTTCCTCTCACTGAGAAGAACTGCAAGATTGGCTGAAGCATGCGTGCTGCGTTCAGGTTAATCTGCACGACTTTAGGCATCGGTATTGGGCGTCACGTCTTGTCGTCGATGACCAGGTCATCCAACAGCTTGTTGGTGTCATCGACCTCCTCGAGAACATCATCCGGCTCTGCCAGGAAGACCTTGATCTTGGCCTTCCGTAGACCGTACCGGATGGTGTAGTCGGCCTTCTCAAGCTGCGGCAGGCAGCGCTGTTTGATGAGAAAGAGGAACGGCTGGCTCGTCTTCATCTGCTTCTCTACTTTTAGTATCGCCCAGTCCTCTGTATGCACTTCTGGGTTCTGAGCCCTCAGCAGCGACTGCACCTTTTCTTGGTCAGTCTGCTCCTTTGGCAACCAAATGCGAGCCCGCGGCCTCCTCGGAATCTCCCTGGCGTTTACAAGCCTAATGCTAAGGCCGTCCCATGCATTTCCAATCTTGGATATGCATTCTGCCAGTAAGGACCTCGAGAACGAGTCATCGCACTTGATCACCCGGTGCCCTCTGACCATGTCCGACGAGTCGAACATGACCATTTGGCACGGCTGATAGCCTTTCAGCTATCATGTCGGCCACCTTGACCTCGATCTCCTCCCACTTCTCCGACAGCAGGCGTCCGTCGTCGTGCAGGTCTTCCACCAGTGCCATCGCGAAGGCTGTCTCTGGCTACGTCGCTAAATTTCTTGGCCTTCTTCACAAAGGAGGTTGGTCTTGGCCTCCCCTGAGCGTCCTTTGCTCGTTGAGGTGCGCTCTCGCTTGCCTCGTGCGAGCGGTCCCTCTTTGTGTTCGCTTGGGTGGCCTCCGGGCGCGTCCTCATATATTCCTCGAAGGCTGCGATCTCCGCAAGGCATCGAGTCTTGTCCTCCGTATCGCGCTGGTCAGTCTTGCCTTCTGCCTCATTCTTGGCAAGATTGCTAAGAATGAAACGGGCACGACTGACCTTGGCTTTGCGCTGCTGATGCGTAGCGGTGGCTGCCTTGCTGGTACCCGGCTGGGTTCCGCTATTGTGTGCGTGGGTGTTTTTGTTGTCTAAATGGGTGCTGGTCCTAGCAGCCCCTTCCGTTCCCATCGGGGCCGAAGCACCCTGGCTGGGTGTTCGTGGCCCTTCCTCGATGGTAGCGGAAACGGTTTGGGGTTTTACCTCCCCCGTGAGGTCCGAAGCTACGGTGTTGGTTTCCATTTTCATTACATGATCGCCCGCGTTGCTCGACCAGGCAAGCGCGGCGAGCCTGAGGGTTGTTGGGGCTCTATAAAAAGGTCGACCGTGACTCCGCCCCAAAGCCACGGCAAGGCCACTTCCGACCCAGGTTTGCCCGGCCCTGGGAAGGCTCCGTTAAGACACATCTGGATTTACCCCTCAGCTGCGAACCTGAAAATCAATGGGCACGGGTCGCTTGACACGCCTGACTTGAGGGTAGGCACTTTAAAGACCTACCCAGGTCCGCCCGACTACGATTCGTCAGTATCCATAGTCATAGCTAGACTATGGACCGGCTTCCAGACGCCCTCACGGGGAGAGTATAGTCGCACTACCATCGGTAGAGTCCCCCGTTGGTACCCCTGTGTACCCGACGGCTGACGGCCCAAGGAAATAATAATAAATTTATTCTAAAAGAAATTTGAGTCGTATTCAAAAACGAAACAATCTTGAACTCTAATTTTCTCATACACTCTCCACATGATTTTATTGATTGATTGATTTTATTGGTCATAAAATTTATTGGAACAATGGTACTTTTTCAAAGAAACAAATGTATTTAAGAGAAATAATTAGAAAAAAGGAAATAATTTTTAAGGGATACCAAAAAAGGTTAAGATCACTCTAAACTACCACACATTTTTACGCATTAAAAACACCCCTCACACACACCTTTGGGTGAGAAGAGAACAAGACAAGACAAAACTTGAGACAACACCCCAACCACTTTCATCATTTCTTTGGGGTGACCCTCACAACAACTTAACTTAGGTAACCTAAATTCAATGCAATTTTATAATTATCTGCATTTCCTATGTAAAATTTATACACATAACACAGCAGGCCTATAATTTTCCCTTTGTCGAAAAAACCCATTTTTTTACATTTATTTAACAGTAGTCTTATAGAAACTCTTTTAGGTGACTGTTAACTTAAAAGGGTCTCACCGAGTGGTTATTGAAAGACCGATTGCTTTGTTTGGTTGAGCCGAACGGTCTGACTGAAACCGACAAGCAAAACGCCCCAGCGGCGAACATGTGAATGGGGTCTGGAGAAAAAATGCATTACAAGTGTAGAAATTGTAATCGATTACGATCGCTGTTTTGCGACAGTGAAGTTGTAATCAGAGCTCCTATGACTTCGTTTTTTTGTTCGTTAACGATTTCCTTTTTTCAAAAATCACAAACACATCTAAAAATTATTGGCTATGTGTTCGTTTTTCGTTTCCCCTCCGTCACGTTTGAGCTTCGGAACTTTAATAATAACAGCATGCATTCGAAGTATAGTTTAACGAACTAAAAAAAACCACAGACAATGGCCGAGGGGTTAGCCCTTCCATCCATAATACAATAATACCCATGTTCAATTCCTACATGAAGAAAGAATATTTTTTGTTTTCATAAATGAACAGCATTACAGCTCAGCATACGTTTTTCAAAATGTATGATGAATTTTGCATTACAATTTTGGCGAAGTATAGTGAATTCGTAATGGGACTCGGCCCTAGCATACTTTTCCCATTAATAGTAATGCAAATTGTGTCCCGCCCACATTACAAGGCGGCCATGCCTATGGCAATTACTATTACTGGAGGAGAAGTAATGCATTCGTAATCCATTTTGTAATAGCAATTTTCGCCGCTGGGGAAAAAAGGGTTCCGCTCAGAGAGAGAGTTTGTGAGCAACATTTTTTTCGGTTTTTATCGAGATTCAAACTGCCTTAGGAAAATCGGTTGACAGTTATTTGCAAGCTCTGATTTTAATAGAAGGACTTAAAGCAAATGTTCCCAAAATCAGAGCTTTACTCCGAAACTCCTAAAAAACTGTACAGATTCTGTGATACCTTGGTTTCCAAACCTACCGTACCCAAGTCCGTTGCCGCTTGCTGTGACACCCCTGATTATTTAGGGCGAATGAGACGATTCTGATAGTACATTTTTATTTCAAGGGCGATGTGGCGAGCTAGAAAAACCAAAAGCTGCCCTAGAAACAACCAAGACTCAAAATAAATTTTAAGACGCAATTAGTGGTGTTCCCCCTGTCGTTCCCTTTTGTGGCGAAAAGGGGTATAAAATGAAACCACCTATCGGTCCCTTTTGTGGAGAAATGGGGTTGGTGTTTTCAATACCAAACAGGCTGAATGCTATGTAACTTCCCAAGAAAAGATACTTTTTGTTAAATTAATTTATTTCATTATAAGGCTTAGTACTCAACCCAACAAAAAGTCGTCCAAAACAAAAAACTTCATATGAAAAACAACGTCAAAAAATTTTGTTTCATATGAAGTTTTTGTTTTGAACGACTTTTTGTTGGGTCGAGTACTACTTAGGGCTACCTAAGTAGTAATTTGTTGTATTTTTTAAAATTATAATTTATTGAACATCTTTCTCTGTTAACACGTTTTTATTAAGTTCCTCATTGTTATTGTTATTTGATTTTGATATTGTTTTAAAAAATCGTTTCTTCTGCAATTGAATTACCTTGGGAATCAATATTTCTGCATTACCAGATTCTGAAACAATATCTGAAAAAAATACGATTTTGATGTTTTAAAATAAAACGAGAACAGAAACTAACTTCGACAAGCCAAAGTTTTAATACCCTTGCAGATTTAAGGAATGAAATAGAAAAACATAAATAGAATATAATAATACCCAACAAAAAAATGTAGACTTATTTCACGCTTTTGAAACTTGAACCGACGGACAGACATGGCTAAATAGATATTTTTTATAGGTTTGGAAAGATCTCCTTTACTGCGTTACAAACTTCTGGACAAAATTATGATTCCCTTTGCAAGGGTTTATATATATATTTTTAGTTTTTTGTATGCAAGCCTGTTCACATCAAAGTAGAGCTGGCAAACTATCTATTTGGAAAACACCAAACACCGTCTTCTCTTCATTTCTACACATACATTTTTGGTCCTCATCGAGCCAGGTTTTATATATCAGCCAGCTAAGTAAATATACACGCATTTTTTGTGCAATCCGTCTCAAATCCTCATACATACATATATCCTATGTGCATGCGTAGTTCATTTCTTTTTTTTTGTGTGAAAGTGTTTTGCATACATTTGAACGTACATTTCCAACTACATTTGAACATACGTTCCCAACATACATATGAACATACGTTTCCAACATACATATGAACATACGTTTCCAACATACATTTGAACATACGTTCCCAACATACGTATGAACATACGTTTCCAACATACATACATATACACACGTACAGAGCCATCCGTCTTATATGTGCATATCATTGCACATATTTTCCTGTAATATAAAAGTGATATAAACATTGCAGCACATATACATATACCCCGTGTGCGTGCATGATCCCAGTTTTTATTTAGGTGAAAGTGCTAAGTGAATAAATTACACATTTTAACATACATGCTCATATATCTACGTTTCAATTCCAAACGTTCCTTAGTTCCGCAGGGCAGCCGTTAAGGTAGCGCTGAACCGGTAATACCATATTCACACCTTTCAACTAATTAATTAGCAACTTAAAAGGAAAACAACAGCCAAAAGGAATTAAAATATACCATCCTGTTATATCGATTGTCCATATCCAACCTCTACACATATTTTCTTACATTTGGGGATTCTTAGCAAGTTGCCAGTGAGAACAACGCCTTGTTGGCCGTGTACGCCTTTACAGTGGAATTAATTGTTTTCACTTTTGAATTGTCTTCAAATAGCGCGTTCACACTTCCAACTATTGGGTTTTTTACTTGCATAAATTCCAGCCTCCACTTCTATCTATCGTGATTAATATCAAAACTAATTTTTTTTTTGTCTAAACAAAGGCAATCAGCAAACATGCTAGACGGAGCCGAAAATCGATTACCCAAAGAAGGAAAGAAAGATGAAGGTACAGGGCCTTCTGGCAATCTAAGATCCAATGTAAAGGGCAATCGAGACACAGCAATGATGGAATTTATTGCCACAAGCGATCGATTAAGCAGATATGAGGCACAAATTTTCACACCGTCAGCTATCGAACCAACCTCGTTTACTTTAAAGGTCCGTCTCGACCAAATTCAATCCCTATGGGAAAGAGTAGAGAGGGAATTTGATTTGTGTTCCAGGTTGGTCATCCAAGAAGGCGGCGGCAGCTGTCCGTCGTTGCAAAGTAAATACGACAATTGCTACTCAGTTTACGAGAGATGTGCATCGAAATTAAGTGAGCAAATCGCTTTCATTTCGACTTCTACAGCACTGTCACGGCCGAATCCTGGGCCTGAGTTTAGTTCTAAAGGCTGTAATATTCCGCCAGTTGATACAGAGGTGTTTGACGGTGATTATTTGCGTTAGCCAACATTCCGTGACCTATTCACAGCCATTTACGTCGACAACTCCAGGTTGACTAAGGTAGAAAAATTATTTCATTTGAATGCTAAAACCAGTGGCGAAGCCAAAGCCATTGTTGCCAAATCTCCACTTACCAATGATGGTTTTGAATCCGCATGGGCGGCGCCTATAGAACGTTTTGAGAATAAGCGACTTCTCGTCAACAGCCAATTAAAAATCCTTTTTAATCTGTCAACGATAAGCGTTGAATCAGGGACAGCTTTAAAGGAAATCCAAAGCACCATTCAAGGGTGTTTGCTGGCGCTTAAACACTCTAAAGTTTCCACGTCTAATTGGGACTGTCTTTTGGTCTTTCTTTGCTCATCCAAGCTGCCACAGGTCACACTTTCACTATGGGAGCAGTCTTTAACCAAAAAATCCGAGATTCCCACTTGGAAAGAGATGAACACTTTTCTGGAGGAAAAGTATCGCACTTTAAAGGCGATTGAGGATGTCAGAGTGAATTCGGGCGCTCCTTCTCATTCCAAGAAACACAAAACCGGTGCCGCACCCAAAAGAGTGAACTCCTTCGAGATCCAGGTTGCTCCAAAAGTGCGCAGCTGTGATCTCTGCGTCAAAGAGGCACATCCAGTTCGAATTTGTCCTCGCTTTCTCCAGATGTCTCAACCAGAGCGAGAAACTTATATTTAACAAAAGCGTTTGTGTTTAAATTGCTTCGCTAGAGGACATCATCTGCGTTAGTGCAAAAGTAGGCACAACCTACAAGGGACGCCACAATACGCTCCTACATAAAGACATTCCTAGAAACCATAATAGCTCTGCACAGGATCAAACAACTATGCAAGAATTAACCCCTATACAGTCCACTTCTGTCCATTTTGTTTCCAATCAGCAAGGAGTCCATATAGGGACAGCCATCGTCCATGTATGCCATTTAGGAGAAAACTACTCAGCCCGAGCCCTGATCGACTCAGGTTCGGAAGGCACTTTTATTTCGGAAAGACTTGCTAATCGAATTAAAATTCCATAATGTTGTGAAAGAATCCGATAGTTTTTGTGAACAACATTTCGTCCAGACGACTTCCAGATCAGCAGAGGGGAAATATGTAGTATCCCTACCCTTTAAAAATGCGGAAAGTGTGAGTTTGGGGCACTCAAGGTCTTTCGCCCTCGCACAGTTTCTACGGAACGAAAACCGTTTAAAAAAAGATGCTGTTTTAAAAAATATCTATGATTCAGTCATCAAAGAGTACTTGGATCTTGGCCATATGAAGCAGGTCTACTCAGACACGGACAGTGCAAATTTTTATTTACCCCACCACGCGGTTTTTAAGCCCGAGAGTGCCACTACAAAGGTACGTGTAGTTTTCAATGCTTCGAGTCCGTCATTAAATGGGAACAGTTTAAACGACATTCTTTATCCCGGTCCAATACTACAATCTGATCTGACCCTTCAAATCCTTAAGTGGCGTATATTTCAGTTCGTTTTTAATGCCGATATTACAAAAATTTACCGCCAAATCGGAGTAACCACCTCACACACTCCTTTCCAAAGAATCCTCTTTCGAAATGATCAAGGGGATATCGCTGATTACGAACTTCAGACTGTCACTTTTGGAGTAAACTGTGCTCCTTTTTTGGCCTTACGCACCCTGAAGCAGCTATCCAATGACGTCAAAGCACAGTATCCCCGTGCTTCTGACATTATTTCAAATTATATGTATGTCAATGATGTGCTTGCAGGAGCACACACAAAGTCCGAAGCCATTGTAGCTATTTCTGAGTTGCGATCAGCGCTCAGTTCAGCTGGTTTCCCCCTACGTAAATAGACATCCAATGAGAGAGACCTTCTCGAGTCTCTCCCCAAAAACCATCTGCTCTCGGTCGACTTCCTCGAGATTGAAGTCAGCACTACAAAGACGCTGGGAGTGCGATGGAATGCAACTGCAGATGAGTTTTATTTCGTTGCGTCTCAAGTAGAGTTGAAATCGAAGTTTTCAAAACGAGAAATCCTGTCCCAGATTGCAAGACTTTTCGACCCGGCCGGCTGGCTATCCCCATTTATAGTTCAGTGGTTGGGACGATTTTCTTCCCGAAGATTTGCTTTAAAGGTGGCACGATTTCCTTCGCAGCCACAACTTCTTGCCGAAAGTGCGCGTTCCGCGCTGGAAACAATTTCAACCCGGCGCAAACGTCCAAGTTCACGGGATTTGCGATGCTTCCCAAAAGGCTTTTGGGGCAGAAATATATGTTTGAGTTCAACGCGACGGTATCGTTTCCTCTGAGTTTCTGACAGCTAAAACTAAGGTTGCGCCAGTGAAAACAGTGTCTCTGCCTCGCCTTGAGCTTTGTGGAGCTGTTCTTCTGGCAGAATTTGGGCCGCAGTCCTTCCTCAAATCCCACTTGCCGTTACGGATACCTACTTTTGGACTGATTCCACTATTGTTTTGGCCTGGCTGAATAAGCCATCGTTCCAATGGACAACATTTGTGGCTAATCGAGTGACCAAGATCACATTAGCTACGCAAGGAAGCAAATGGTCTCATGTGCGTTCAGAGCACAATCCAGCAGACCTAGCTAGTCGAGGAGTATTCTCTGAAGAATTGGCTGACAGTGACTTATGGTGGCATGGACCCTCATGGTTAGTTCGCCCACAGCAGGAATGGCCTAAGCCCTGTGACGCAGTTGCTGAAACTGATCTTGAGAAAAAGGCAGTGCGTTGCAACTTTGCATGTCCAATATGGGACATTCTGGATCGATTCTCTGATTTCAACCGCATGTTAAGGGTTATGGCGTTCGTGCAGCGTTTTATAAACCGATGCCGACGTTTTCGCAGCACCTATCCGCCAGATTTAAGCGCAGATGAAATATCCAGTGTCCAACGAATCCTAATCATTCAGACCCAACAAAATGAGTATAAAGAGGAATACAAACTTCTTCAATCCAAAAAAAACTTTCTACCTCAAGTTGTATCCTCAACCTAAATCCGTTCCTTGATTCCGACGGCGTCATCCGATTATGTGGTCGTTTGACGTAATCTGACTCGCTGTCTTACGATGAGAGTCATCCGATTATTTTGCCATACTACTGCCGAATGGCTGAGCTTTTGGTCCGTTTTACACACTGTATTTCTCTTCACGGTGGTAACCAACTCATGTTGCGTCTCATTCGAGCGAAGTTTTGGATTCCGAAACTTAGAAATCTTATTAAGAAGGTCACGACCACATGCAATGTTTGCCTTATTCATCGAAAGAAGGTGCAGTCACAATTGATGGGAAGGCTGCCAAAACCCAGAAGCACATCCTCACGGCCTTTTACGCACACTGGCCTTGATTTCGAAGTGAAGAGTTACACTGGCCGAGCCTGCCGCATCACTAAAGGATATGTTTGTGTCCTCGTGTGTTTCTCTACCAAAGCGATACATTTGGAAGCTACTTCAGACCTGACAACGGAGAAATTTCTTGGTGCGTTCTCTAGATTCGTGTCAAGGTGAGGCTGCCCTCTTCACCTTTACTCCGATAATGGAAAGACCTTTGTCGGAGCTGAAAATTTATTGAACAAAGACTTCCTTGAGACCCTGAAGGCAAAGGTCACTTCGACGTTTAACCATCAAACCCCCCGGTACGCCTCATATGGGAGGTTTGTGGGAAGCGGGAGTTAAGAGTTTTAAAACCCATTTTTACAAGACGACGGGACATTTTAAATACACATTTGAAGAGTTATCCACTCTCTTGTGTCGCATCGAAGCGTGTCTCAATTCGAGACCTATATCGGCAATGTCTGATGATCCGTCTGACCTCCTTGCGCTCACTCCTGGGCATTTCCTAACAGGTGGACCATTACTAGCGGTTGCCGAACCACCTGTGACCGGCGAAGCCAGTTCTTTTCTGAACAGATGGCAGCGAGTTAAGGCTCTGAGCCAACTGTTTTCGAGGAGATGGAAAACAGAATATCTCCAAGAGCTCCACAAAAGGAGCAAATGGCAGACTCCAACAAAAAACTTGACAGAAGGCGACTTGGTCGTTGTTAAGGAGGACAACACGCCATCATGTGATTGGAAACTTGGTCGTATTGAGAAGGTCCATCCTGGCTCTGATAACAACGTTCGCGTAGTGGATATTCGCTCTACTCGCGGAATACTGCTTAAAAGACCTATTAGTAAGGTGGTGTTCCTCCCCGTAGACAACAACGTGCAGAGTCTATGTGTTCAATGTCAATAACTTTTTTTCCAATCCTTTTATTTTCTTTTTCCTTTAGTCTTCAGTACTTTTTTTCCCTTTTTTTCCTTTACGTCATCGGACAATGCCGTCTCACCGAAGCGCCCAGTCAACGGAAAGCAGATGTTCTCGAGGAACTAAATCGTTCCGATGCCGAGTCTGCACAGGAATACATCCTCTACGGACTTGCTCTCGTTTCCTACGGTTGAATGCGGAGCGTCGTATGCGGGCAGTGTTAATCAATAAATACTGTCCCAATTGCCTGGCACATCAGCATTCAGAGGGGGCTTGTCGAAGCAAGTGCCGTTGCCAAGTGTGTGGCAGTGATCATCACACCCTGCTCCACCTTTATCGCAGGAAGGAGCGACGTCAACTTTCCCCAACTCCGCCCCAAGCTGCTGAGATGCCTCGTCTTTCAACCGTCCTCGCGCACACCTCGACAGCTATCCTGCCCACGGCAAATTTACGGTTCGACGTAGGCTCAAAGAAATTCGATGTCCGAGTCATGGTGGATGCCTGTTCGGGCGTAAGCCGAATCGACAATTCGCTGGCCGAAGCCATGAATCTCCCAATCCTGGGAGTTGGAAGCGAGCGCGTCTGCAAGGCTTCCCTGATCCCTATCAATGCAGAGACACCTAGGATGGAGGTGGTTTTCAGCGTGGAAGACCAGCTGCGGATGCGTACTCCTGCGAGGGAACTGCCCGACACAGTCCGGACACAATTTGCCAACATCGTCCTGGCAGATCCCAATTTTTACAGGCCAACAGGAATCTCCGTGGTTCTGGGTGCAGACGTCTACCCTTATCTGATCCAGCCAGGACTATTGCCGAGTCCGAGTGGGCGTCTGGTGGCGCAGAATACTGTGCTAGGATGGATGCTATCCGGTACCTGTGGACAATAATGCATACGGTGCTCTTAGTCATTGAAGACTTCCTTTTGCAATTTGAAGTATATTGCAAGGCGGGCGGAATGTCTACGCCTGGTCTAGCTTATTTTTAGTATTTTTTTCTTTACGATAAATTTAAGGTTTATCTATAATTGAGATCTGGTCTCACCAAGGCCATGACTTTACTCTTTGCTACTATTCTGTAAAAACCACACACACAAAACTTGAACTCACGATTAACACAATAAAACCTGGAAATATATTTGGAAAACACCAAACACCGTCTTCTCTTCATTTCTACACATACACTATCGATGGCACTATCGATAATATCGATGGATAACATCCAGCTTGCTCCATCGAAGTTTTAAGAACTATCACGATATTATCGTGAAAAGGTTTTGACTGTCAGCAGGCCAAATGATTACCGCTACTATTCATCAATTAAAATTGGTGGATTACCGAATTTAATGTGTAATTCTAAGGTAGATCTCAAGTCTAGCGGACAGGTACACCCAAAAAAAAATAGTCATAGAAACGAAGCTATTGTTACATGAATTCTAGACTATTGAGTTTCAAATTTGCATCAATAAGATGAGTATTAACGTACTACTTCGGAAAGTATTAAATTTACACTTTCGAAGTTATCAATTCGAAACCAACCAGTTTTAAATGTATACTCACTTGGTGTACTGAAACTCAGGATTCTAAATTATTTTTTATGCTATTTGGTATAAATGCCATAATATTTGGTATTAATTTAATACTAATTCGTATACAAAGTATACTAAGTTATCAAACTCAGTAAAAACATTATACCCCGTACTAAAAACACAAAATTTAAAATTGTTTTTTTTTTTACATTTACTATATTATAACATATATTTTTTACATTAAATATATTATTTCACGTATTTTTTTAATTTTTATAAATTACTAAAAGTAATTTTAAATTTTACACGTACAAAATACATATGTGCTTCGTTATAAAACTAATTTCGGTTTTTGGGCGTGTATTTTTAACGAAGCCATTTACGCCAGCATTTTTGCGTTTTTTTCCACTTCTTCAACTTTGACAAATTGTAGCTTCTAAACTAATGAATGAATCTCAATGCTGTGTATAAAAAAGTTAGAGGGCATTCTATTACCTGTAAAATGAGTCTTCGATCGGCCAAAATCGGTTAATCACAGCTCAAGTTAAAAATTTAAAAAGCATCAAAAACGTTTTTTACACTTAAAAAAAAATTGGTACCATACAAAAATTGTAAGTGCCCTTTTCTTAATCAGAAAGATGTCCCTTACCAGAAAAAAAGGTTTCATGAAGTGTGTATAAACTTTCGTTTTTTTTGGGTGTACTAACAAAGCAACGTTTTTATGTTTTTGGATAATATTTTAATTTGTATTTTTATTCTTTTTATTTTACTTTTAATATTATGAAGTTTGCTAAATGAAGAACTAAATGGAAAAATAAATAACACACACAAAACTAGTATTCTACATTTATTAAAATTTGTAGAAAAGTTTTTAGCAAACTCGAGGTCATGCCGGCTTAGACTTCAAGAAGTCCAAGACGTCGGCATTATGCCAAACACACAAAAAGGAGCATAGAGGCTTCACTGTACATGCATGTTTCATGTAGTAGCCAACTACAATCATCAGCAGGGAAATGGCTGTCTTGGTCAACGATCGAAGTGGGTTACCATGCAATAGAGGTGCAGAAACATCGATGGAAACATCGATGCATCGATGTTTTTCCAATTTTTCAAAACATCGATGTTTTTTTGGACCATTGATGTTTTTAGGGCCATCACTGTTCAAAGGAAAAGTAACGTTAAAAGTTTGTAATTTGTTACATTTTTCGTATTATGATAATAATAATGTTTAATTATTTGCTTCAATCTATAAGGAATGGTATTGGTGGTGTAGGCGCGACGCTGCTTAAGCTCTATACTATGGATAAATTCTTAAACAGTAAGTAATTTAAAAACAGCGCAGTACATGTCCAACTGCACGCCGTGTAGTTGATTGTGTACGTCCCACGTGTGGCGGCATATACTTATGAATATGTACATTTTATTTTGAATGTTAGTTACAACCAAGGAAAACATAGAAGGCCCGTCTCCAAAAAGGAAGCGAGGACCATCTTGTGTGTGGCAACACTTTAAAAAAACCGAGGACAAGACAAAGGCCACTTGTGCTCACTGTGGAAAAACGTTAAAACAGCAGAAAATACATCCAACCTACTGAACCACCTCAAACGGATTCATCCAAACTATAATGTTTGTGAAGTTGATAATCAGTCACCGAAGTTGGATAGTTACATGCAATGGAATGTAGAGTATCTTTCAGACTCCCAGCAAAAAAAAAAAGTTGGACAAGTATGTAATGCTAATGATAGCACGAGACGTTCAACCATTTAGCATGGTTGACGACGATGGATTCCGTGATTTGATTCAGAACATGGACCCTAAATATAGAATGCCGAGCAGAACCTATTTCAGA
Source organism: Drosophila takahashii (assembly GCF_030179915.1). Classification (NCBI taxonomy): domain Eukaryota; kingdom Metazoa; phylum Arthropoda; class Insecta; order Diptera; family Drosophilidae; genus Drosophila; species Drosophila takahashii. The sequence continues at coordinate 34,870,007 of NC_091678.1, forward strand.
GGCATAATGCTACCTAAGCTATACAATGAGTTAAGAAAGGATCTTGAATGTGAGCTCGAAGGTGTCCCGTATGTAGTAATTACCACGGATGGATGGACTTCCCGGGAAAATGAAGCCTATATCACAGTAACTTGCCATTTTGTGAACAAGAAGTTCGAGCTAGTTTCAGCGGCCTTGTCGACGGCGAATCTTGTAACGCCCACTAATCACTCGGCTGTGAATATTGCTGATACTCTTCGACAGATCTTGAATGTGTGGGATCTTCTACATAAAGTCGTAACTATAGTTACAGATAACGATGTTACTATGAAGAAGGCGTGCCAGCATCTGGAAATTACACATTTTCCATGTTTCGCACATACCATTAACTTGCTGGTTCAAGAAATTTTGAAAATGGAGATAATTCGACCTATACTCACCAAGTGCAAGGCTGTTGTCGCATTTATTAAACGTAGCTCGACTGCAATGGCAAAATTTAGGGAAGCTCAGATGGTGACAGACCCCATAGGATTAGTTCAGGAAGTCCCAACAAGGTGGAATAGTGCGTTCCAAATGATCGAACGGATTTTGCAGACCAAAGAGGCACTCTCAATAGCTCTACTAGGGACAGCAAAGGCTCCTTTGGAAGAACTCTGTGTGCTACTTCGTCCATTTGAAAAAGCGACAAAGTTAATATCGGGCGGAAAGTACCCTACAATGTCCCTTGTTATTCCTATGGTGTGCGAAATGCAAGTACAAGTATTGTCATACAAAAATAGCTTAAAAACCCCAGAAGTGATTCTTGCGTTCGACACTTTAAGTGATCGCTTCAAAGATCGCTTTGGCCACTATGAGACACGCACCGTTGCAATGATTGCCACAATGATAGACCCAAGGTTTAAAAAGCAGGGTTTTCAAAAAACTAGTAACGCTGATCAAGCAGGTAGTGCCTTAGAAGATGGCCTTCAAAATGTTTTAAACAAATTGGATTAAGAACAGTCCTCAGCAGCGTCGATAGCGCCTACACCACCAGATCCAACTGATTCTTCAAGCTATTTTACAATGCTTCAATTAAAATTGAACGCAAGAACAACAACGACTGCTTTTGATGCAATCGTATTGCTCAGACAGCATGTTGAAAGCACAAATGAGCCCGAAACATGTGATCCCTTACATTTTTGGATGGTAAATATACAAATGGCGTATTGTGAATGTATTAAAATAAATTATTCTTATTTTAGCAATGTTCAAAGAACAGAAAGCCTTACCAGGAGCTGGCAAAAAAATTTTTGTGCATTCCTGCTACGTCCTGCGAGTCCGAACGAGCTTTTAGCAAGGCGGGGCAAATCATTTCGGATCGCCGTACCCGTTTGAAGTCAGGCATCGTAGATCAGCTAATGCTCATAAATAAGAACTACAACAGCTTTAAAAAGTAATCTCACTAGACTGTAACATGATCTCATTTGATTGAATTTTTGATTTTGTTTTTTATTTTTAGTTTCCTAAATGAATTTTTGGTTTTGTTTTTCATTTTTAATTTCATAAATGAATAAATGTTTTGTTTTATATTTTTAATACAAATTCCAATGAGATTTTTAATTATATTTTATAATATAAATTATTTTTTGGAAAACATCGATGTTTCATTGAAGAGAGTGAAACAAATGGTAATCTGAAGGTGCCACCTATAAGGTGGGTGTGGTAGCACTTCCGAATTCAGCTCCGTTAATTTTTGCCGAGTGACCAAAGATGTGTGGGGCCTAGCGTTGTCATGGTGAAAGATAAGCTAGTGCCGGCTCCTTTTCTTTAATTTTTTCCGCCAATTTGGATAGCTGACGACAGTACACATCTGAATTGATGGTTTCATTCCGTCCCAGCAGCTCAAAGTGCACTATACCCTTCCAATTCCACCAAACAGACAGCATAACTTTCCTCTGATGGATATCGGCCTTTGATGTGGCTTGGGCTGGCTCATCTTTCTTGCTCCATGAAAGTTTTCGTTGGACATTATTGTAAACAACCCACTTTTCGTCGCCAGTAATGATCCGCTTCAAAAAAGGATCTTTTTAATCCGTTGCATCAGAGAATGGCAGATATTGAAACGCTTAGTTAGGCGAATTTCCTTTAAGTTATGCGGAACCCAAACATCGAGCTTGTTTACGTAGCCAAGTTTCTTCAAATGGTTTTCAACCGTTGTATGCGACACACTGAGCTTCTCTCACATCTCCCGCGTTGTATAACGCCGGTTTTCATCCAGCAAAGCCTGAATTCCTTCGTCGAAAACGGCCGATGGTCGACCAGAACGTGGGGCGTCTTTAACTCCAAAATCTCTAAGCCTGAATTTTGCAAACCAGCGCTGACATTGGCGATCACTCATGGCATCTTTACCATACACTTCGCACAATTTTTCACGAGCTTCGACCCCTTTTTTTCCTTTTCGGAAGTGAAAAAGCAAAATATGCTGAAAATGCTCACTTTGATCCTCCATGTTTAATTTGCTATAGCTTCCACAAATGTTATCGACTAATTACCAAATTTTTAAAACGATACGAAAAAGTCCTAAATAGATTAGATTAAAAACGATTACTAAAAAAACGACATTACTTTCATGCCAACCCAATACTTCAAACATTTCCCTTGTTTAAAACCATTATAACAGACAATTAACCTAGTTTTACATCAGCACAATTTAAATCTTTCCTACAGCGTTCTGGAATAACAATTCACTTTACAGATCCAAGGCATAGTTTATCCAACGGCCAAGTAGAAAGAGCTCATTCAACTTTAACAGAAATAGCTCGCTGTATAAAAGATGAATATCGTCTTTTAGATTACTCTGTGACGACCCACTCTAACGACCGGGACGCCACAACATTATTTTTTATTATAGTTTTCAGTTTAAAGGAAGTCATTCGCAGATTACGTGCGGCAAATTTGAAAGTGAACCCCAAAGAGTGCGCGTTCTTCAGACGAAAACTCGTTTATCTAGGCCACGTGATCAGCGACGAGGGAGTCCAAACAGATCCTGAGAAAGTAGCAGCTATTACCAACTTGAAAGCCCCCACCAACATTAAGGAACTCCGGCAATGGCTGGGTATGGCATCTTGGTACCGCCGGTTAGTCCCGAACTTCGCGACCGTGGTACAGCCGATGACTGCCTGCTAAAAAAGGGTCGGAGGTGGTTGTGCGGTCCCGATCAACAGAACGCCCTAGAGGAGATAAAGCGGAGCTTCACGACTGCTCCGGTTTTAGGCTGCCCCGATTTCGATAAGAAATTCGTACTACAAACGGATGGTAGCGACGTGGGTCTTGGCGTGGTCCTTTTAAAAAATATCGACGGTCAAGAAAAGGTTATTGCCTACGCTAGTCGTCGACTCACGGCTACCGAGGTTAAGTACACCACGACAGAGAAGGAATGCCTCGCAATCATATGGGCCGTTCGTAAAATGCAGTGCTATTTGGAGGGTTACCGGTTCGAGGTAATCACTGACCATCTAGCACTCAAATGGTTGAACTCAATCGAAACTCCGTCAGGTCGAATAGCACGGTGGGCTCTAGAATTACAAAAATTTCAATTTGACGTACTCTACCGCCAAGGAAAATTAAAAGTGGTGGCCGATGCCTTATCCCGGCAACCACGTGAAGTACTGCAGCAAATGACAGAGGTCGAGTACACTTGTAAGTGGATTTGGAATATGGAAAACAAGATACGCGACTATCCCGAGAAATTCTCGGATTATACCTTAGAGGACGGACAGCTGTACCGCAACTTGGAGAACAGAGTCGACGACGAGGATTACATCCCGTGGAAACTTTTGCGTTCCAAGCCCAAATAGGATCCGAGTTCTCCGAGAATGTCACGATACACCTTCGGCCGGACACCTGGGAGTTCGAAAAACAATCACTCGATTGGTGCAGAGATACTTCTGGCCGGGTATGTTAAGAGATGCGAAACGCTACGTACAGCATTGCGAATCATGCCAAAGATTTAAGGTTATCCAGACCAAGGCGGCAGGTAAGATGTTAACGCGAGTGAACCCTTCGATAAATTGTGCGCGGATTTCGTGGGTCCCCTACCGCGGTCGAAACAAGGCAACACCATGCTCCTCGTTTTTCACGACTCCTTTTCTAAGTGGGTGGAGCTAATACCACTGAGGAAAGCTTCCGCCGCTCAAGTCCAGAAGGCCTTTCGAGAACGCGTGTTAAGTCGGGTGGGTATCCCCCGAAAGTTCGTGTGTGATAATGGCGCCCAATTTACCAGCTCTGAAGGAATTCTTCGCCACACTCGGACTCGAAATCTAGTATACGGTTCCATACTGCCCACAAGAAAATCCCACCGAGAGGACAAACCTCACCGTTAAGACAATGATAGCCCAGCTCTCGGAGGGCGATCAAAGTTCCTGGGATCAGTGGCTACCGGAGATAGCGCTTGCCATCAACCCCAGCGTGTCAGACTCGACGGGATATAGTCCTGCTTTTCTGACACAGAGAAGAGAGCCTCGACTACCCGCCACGTTGTATGTCGAGGTAACCCCAGGATCCGCCGTCGAGGCTAAGAGCCCCGAAGACAGAGCTCGTCAACTAAGTGGGATCTTCGAAATCGTCCGGACTAACCTACAGCGTGTGAGAGTCAGTATATTTTTGCCTAACTTTAGCTAAGACATTCCAGCTAAGTCATTCACCCCAAATGCGACCCTGCTATTAGCAAGGATCCGATCCTCACACCAAAATACCCGAAAATACTATACTTAGGGATTTTGGGTTTTCATGCATGCTACGTCCACTCTAGAAGCCATGATTTCCGCCTCTTTTATATCAGCGTCTCTCGTGACCAGTTCGTTCGCTCCGGAAAAATTCTTTATTCGATCGCATCCAATCATCCGCGAGTGATTTTCCTGCTAATCGGTGCATATTTTCTCTTATTATTGTTCCTATTCTTGTTGGTGAGTTAATTTCTCCGAAAATATTGTCGTTTTCTGACTGGAATTCCCCAGAACACAGAAACCACCGACCAGGTGCGATTTCCAAGAATTGCAAAAGTTTGCGAGCCCTCCCTCTGCGCACAGCAAGGAGCTGGAGCCGCTGCAGCGGTAACATTTTTTGCATCCGTGCCACGCGAGCGCGACGCCCAGAATCTGCATCAGCTCTACGCGTGGATTCAACCTTTCATCAGAGCCCACGCCTGGGTCGTATTTCATCATCGCCACGCCTGAATCTACACAAAGGATTTATGTAAAGGCGCACACCGCGTGAAGTGGATCTTTTTTCCTTTCCACGCCTGGGCTACCGTACTGTTCGTCATACCGGACCTAGTTTGTCAGCGTCCAACCGCAAGCGGCATCAAGGAACGCCGTTTCTACCTTACCAAGCCCGCGTGAGGTTTTCATCGTGCAAAAACCGCATCAAAATCGACAGGTCCGATCCAGTCGGACGAAATTGGGACGGATCTCAACGGCGCCGATTCGTTGGAATCCGCGCAAGCACGCGCAAACACGAAGTCTCATCCCAATTGGAATTTCAGTTCCAATTCTGGTTCCAGTTCACGTTGGCCGGGGCTGCCAACTTGTTCTTTGTATCGCATTAAGTAAAAGTAGTTTAGTTTGCTTCTTTTCCAACACATTTAAGATAAGATTCTAATTTACTTTACGATTCCTATTTAGCAACTTATGATATAGATTGACATATATAACCATTACATAAACACTTCAAAGTTCTACAGCACACATCGATCGTCATCAGGCCTGCTGACTTCGTTGGAGAGTTCGTAAGTACGGCATAGCCGTCAAAACATTTAACTATATATTCATTCTTGTCTAAGGGCCTGTTTCTCGAGCCCCTGTCAAAGTCTCTGATTGCTATCTGTTCGAAAAACTTAAATACCAGATAAACTGTTCGTAAAAGCAAATCCGCTTTCTCGACTATTTTAATTTATCTGAACGAGAAGCAATTACAGAGTGCTGTTAACGCACAGAAATGTGCTGTGAAGCGTGAAAAATGGCGTGCTTCGATTATTTCATCAGCTGTTTGGGTATAATTCAAAGGAAAAGTCAGCTGTGATTTCGTTTCTTCTTCATAGTTGGCTTTGGGAAATCAGCTGTCATTCTATCGAGCCGAAAACGCTTAACAGGGACCCCGAGTCCCTGTCAAAGTAAGCTCTCACATTGGTGCTCGAGAAAGCCAAAATGCCTTAGCAGGGACTTTATCTGTTCGAGAAATGTTAGCCGGCACTCGAGAAACCGGCCCTAAGCCCACACACTCTTGATATATATATTTACCTATCTACAAACATATAATCGTTGTCATATATAAGAGAATTAAATAAGAATCGTTTGCATTTGATAGCGGTAACATTTTTTGCATCCGTGCCACGCGAGCGCGACGCCCAGAATCTGCATCAGCTCTACGCGTGGATTCAACCTTTCATCAGAGCCCACGCCTGGGTCGTATTTCATCATCGCCACGCCTGAATCTACACAAAGGATTTATGTAAAGGCGCACACCGCGTGAAGTGGATCTTTTTTCCTTTCCACGCCTGGGCTACCGTACTGTTCGTCATACCGGACCTAGTTTGTCAGCGTCCAACCGCAAGCGGCATCAAGGAACGCCGTTTCTACCTTACCAAGCCCGCGTGAGGTTTTCATCGTGCAAAAACCGCATCAAAATCGACAGGTCCGATCCAGTCGGACGAAATTGGGACGGATCTCAACGGCGCCGATTCGTTGGAATCCGCGCAAGCACGCGCAAACACGAAGTCTCATCCCAATTGGAATTTCAGTTCCAATTCTGGTTCCAGTTCACGTTGGCCGGGGCTGCCAACTTGTTCTTTGTATCGCATTAAGTAAAAGTAGTTTAGTTTGCTTCTTTTCCAACACATTTAAGATAAGATTCTAATTTACTTTACGATTCCTATTTAGCAACTTATGATATAGATTAACATATATAACCATTACATAAACACTTCAAAGTTCTACAGCACACATCGATCGTCATCAGGCCTGCTGACTTCGTTGGAGAGTTCGTAAGTACGGCATAGCCGTCAAAACATTTAACTATATATTCATTCTTGTCTAAGGGCCTGTTTCTCGAGCCCCTGTCAAAGTCTCTGATTGCTATCTGTTCGAAAAACTTAAATACCAGATAAACTGTTCGTAAAAGCAAATCCGCTTTCTCGACTATTTTAATTTATCTGAACGAGAAGCAATTACAGAGTGCTGTTAACGCACAGAAATGTGCTGTGAAGCGTGAAAAATGGCGTGCTTCGATTATTTCATCAGCTGTTTGGGTATAATTCAAAGGAAAAGTCAGCTGTGATTTCGTTTCTTCTTCATAGTTGGCTTTGGGAAATCAGCTGTCATTCTATCGAGCCGAAAACGCTTAACAGGGACCCCGAGTCCCTGTCAAAGTAAGCTCTCACATTGGTGCTCGAGAAAGCCAAAATGCCTTAGCAGGGACTTTATCTGTTCGAGAAATGTTAGCCGGCACTCGAGAAACCGGCCCTAAGCCCACACACTCTTGATATATATATTTACCTATCTACAAACATATAATCGTTGTCATATATAAGAGAATTAAATAAGAATCGTTTGCATTTGATTAACGTAAAGTAATCGGCCTCCGGGCCTCGTATGAAATAAGAATATCGTATATCGATAACATAATGTAATCAGCCACGATTTAACGTAAAGTAAATCACTTTCATTTCCTTTTTCTTTTTGACAATCGTAAATACAAACACGACCGAATAGAGGGTCGCTTAACGTAGACAACGTTTAGTCATAAGGACTTAGTTTTAGCTTTATTAGTATTAAGAATGAACCGTATTATCGCATTTGGAGTATTAAAGATGAAGTTTAATATGAATTAAATTGTTATCTTTTGAGGGCCCCTAAGAGAATGTAGCGCAGCGGTTGTTTAAGGGTAGAGTCTGATGAGGCTTTACAGGTAGGGTGGGTATAGAAGGAGGCCATTACCATCTGGGCCTCCATGTTCGATAGGTAAACTCTCTCGTCCGAATCTTTGCCGTTGGGATTAAGTTCTTATCGGTATCGTGTTTCTGTCTACTACTGTTAGTTCTGTGACACTCTTGTTCTGTCTTAACACAAACCCACACCTAGCTCCTTGAGTAGGCCGGTCGAAATGTAGACAGAGGTGTTAGGGTGGACACACTCATCGAGTGTGTTCGTTACAAGCGAGCGTTGAAGGAGCAGGCAAGACACTATGATCTTCGGCGACGGGAGTGGAGTCCGAAACTCGGAGACCAGGTAGTTTACGATATTTCAGATGGATGACGTAATCACCTTGTCAGACGACTCCGACGATACTGTGAGTTTCCACCACGATCTCTCTGACCGGGACGTGTGGACCGCAAGAGGGTTCGAGGAAAACGACGAGGATACCGACCTCGAACATAGTGGCGAAGAGGACTCTACTCGGTCAGAAGACGATGAATCACGAGACCTGAGCGGCTCAGCAAACACCACCGATGACCAAGGATCGATAGGGTCTTGTCCACCGCGTTTCGCAGGATGCCGCGCGAATGCGTGGAGCCCTAGACCCGGCGAGTCACGACGGTCCTACCAGCCGACATCACCGCCCCAAACGGCATACCACGTCGAAGACGATTTAGACACCGCGAGCGACAACGAGGGGCCGTACGACTACTCCCATTCAGGAGGTCGCCGCCCAGGGGAGCCATATTACTCTAACTCACATGCCGGCGACGAACAGCCTTGGACCCGGCGAGATCAGCGAGATGGTCATCCACGGTACACTAGGTATATCCCCGACTTCTCCTACGAACATCAATATCACCACACGGTCGTAGATCAGGTCTCCCGTTACGAAGGGCACATCACTTTGATGCGTGTCGACATCAAGTCGGCCGTGTTCAAAGTACCGGGCATGTGCGCAGAGGGCCCATACGTGGAGGAACCCGCTTCAACCTCACCGCTCCCCGCGTTGGAAGATGGCGTCGCAGATGGCCCGGGAGATCAAGGATCTCGTTTAGACCCTCGGGAATTGTACGCCAAGTTGGAAGAAGTGGCCGTGGAAAGGCGTGACACTTGTAAGGATGTTTTCTCGGCCGGGGTACAAATCTCAGTCGTATCCAAGAGTCCTTTACAAGAAATTTGTAAATCACCGGAACACCAGACTAGGGGGTTCCGTTCCACAGGTGAACGGGTAGTTTTGAAGGAGTCTTCGCCGAAGATCTTTATCCACGTCGAAGAAAACGCAGACGACGTTGGTTGCGTAGAGCCCTATTCCCTGAGGGACCTTCGAGCGATGCCGAGCCGGGAGCGTATCTTGCGGGCGTCGGCGGTGAAAAATCCGCCGAGCTGGACCTTCGGGCGAGGCCGAGCCGGGAGGAATACTTCGCGGGCGTAGAGTACCGCGTCTTGAGTCGGGACAAGAAATCCACCGGGCTGGACCTTCGGGCGAGGCCGAGCCGGGAGAGATATTTCGCGGGGTCTTGTGGCAGGGCAGGAAATCCGCCGGGCTGGACCTTCGGGCGAGGCCGAGCCGGGAAGGATACTGGGGTAGTACGTTGGGTAGTAAGAGGACGAGAAGGTTAGGCTCAATCGACCGGCCGGGACGGGTGTCCGCGTGCGAGCCTTGCAACCCTACGGCGGGGATAGGGAAGCTAGGATTGTGGATAAGGCGGGACGGGAGTCCACGCGCAAATCCCAAAACTACGGAAAAGGCGGGACGGGGGGTCCACGCGCAAATCCCAAACTACGGAAAGAGCGGGAAAACTACGATAACGGATAAGGCGGGTCGGGGGGGTCCACGCGCCAATCCCAAAACTACTGAAAAGGGCGGGACGGAAGTCCACGCGCGAATCCCAAAACTACGGAAAAGATGGGAGAACTAGGGGGACGGATAAGGCGGGACGGAAGTCCACGCGCAGATCCCAAAACTACGGGAAAGGCGAGGAAAACTACTGGACCGAATAGGAGGGGTCCACATTCAGGTCCAGTGGTGCTACGATGTTCTACCCCGAACAGGAATACGACTACTGTGCCGAACGGGAGGGGTGTCCGCGTTCGGGCCCAAAACAGCAATTGGAATGAGGTTAAGAAAGGAAAAACACGTGGTCGAGATGTGCGATCATATATTCTTTACCGTTTATTCAAATTACCCTCACTTGAGTCCGCTACACCGCTTTGACCACAAATGATCCTAGTCGTACTAACCTCGACTGGTCCTTCTCTTATACAATCCTCCTTGCGATCACCCGCGAAACACTGAGTAGAGCCTCGCGACCTCGAACCTGTCGGAACACACGCGATTAGAAATACGGGAACCTCCGCGTTAGGCGTCTGAGCTGGCCTATCCCGCGATCCTCTGCCTGCGAAGGGAAAAAGCCCGGAGCACACGTCTTGCCCGTTCCGCGATCCCGAGAGAAGAGACCTTTTTCCTGTGTGCCCCTCTCTCTTTTCCCTTTTTCCCGCTTTCGGGATTTCTAGTATTTTTCTACTTTAGTATCCTAGGTTGGGATTTCTAGTATTTTTCTACTTTAGTATCCTAGGTTGGGATTTCTAGTATGTGAGGTGTCTTGGCTAAATATCGGTTGGCGTTGCCACCCTGGAACCTGAATTTGTCTTGGCTAAATATCGGTTGGCGTTGCCACCCGGGAACCCAGTTATAACTTATTACTATTTATTTAACGTAATTCATGGAATTTCTCTTAAAAACTAATAACAAATCGACTTCATGGTATCTCTCTTAAATACTATGATATGGGTAATTGTGGCGGACACCCTCTAGGTGGGTCCGTCACACCCCCCCCTTCCTTCCCGCGGCGCGACGTAGAGGCGTCCGTCGCTCTTGATAGTGACGGTGCACCTATAGGCGCCCGTGCCGGCGGCTATTCGCACTCGACGTCCGCGGCCGCTCCGAGTTGCTACCTTCTGCGTTATCTGCCTGATGACGTGCCGAGGCAGACTGAGTAGGCCGTTACCTCCGATCCAACCGACTGGCAGTGGGCATAGGTCGTCCTCTGTTTCTGCCGGCTGGTCCACTTCCATTGCAGCAACGGGTGACACACTCGTTGCGATCGTCGCTTGTGCATCGCTTGTGTTGCATCGGCGTTCGGTCCGGGAAACTCAACCCCCGACAGGTCCAAGAGAAATTGGTCCAAGACCTGACCCTCCCATTCCGCGAGTGGTTCGTCAGGAGGAGCGCACCTGGGGGATGTGGTCTCGGCTGGATGATGGTGCTCGGGAGAAGCCACAAAGGAACGGCGAAACAGGGGTCTCTCCTCTTCGTCATCCTCGGTGTCCGTGACCAACTCGAAGCCCGCCAGATATTCGGGACATGAAGCGGTCGTTGTCGACTCTCCGGCGCCGTGTCCGGGACTGAGTGATCCCTGTGCGTATGGTGCGCGCGTCTGGGTCGAAGTGTGCGAGTCCTGTCGATTGGGCGGCGAGGTCTGGGTCTCCTGGTTCGTTCCCTCCTGTGGGCGGTCCTTTCCGGGTGCTGGTGACGTCTGGACCCCTTGCGAGCACGTAGCTGGGGTCGTTGAAACTTGTCGGGGTGGGGTTGTCGGACAAACCAATCCTGCAGCCACCTCCCCCTCCGAGCGAGCCGCTATGCCGTACGGCGGATAGTTGGCCTGGAGGTCAACTCTTGCGCCAGCTCCCAGCGCCGGGTACGGGGGTGGAGATGGTGGCTCGTCCACGTAGGGGCCCTCCGCGGGTAAACCGGGCACTTTGATGAGCACCGAACGGACGTCGAGGAGCATGAGCGACACATGTCCGGCCCACCTGCATACCTGGTCCTCGGTCGTGTGGTGGTAAAAATGCTCCACGTCCGGGAATCGCGGCGGCCTAGGTTCCGAATACCTTGGATGGCCGGCTCGGGGATCACGCCTGGCCCACGGGAAGTCCTCCTCCGACTCAGAACGTTGTGACTCGCTGTAGAACGGTTCCCCTGGCCGTCGTCCTTGGGGGTAGCGGTGCGGTGAGCTGTCTCCGGAGCGTGGGGGTCGGCTGAATAGGTCTGAGTCACAGTCGCTGGCGTCGTCCTCATCGTCTTCGAGACGACACGAGGTTGGTTGGGGTGACGTCGGCTGGTAGCATCGCCGCGACTCACCGGGGCGGGGACTCCACAGACCTCCGCGGAACCCGGCGAAGCGCGAGTCACCGGGATCCTGGGAGTCGTCATCCGATAGGAACTCCTCCTCCTCTCCTTCTTCACGGCCGTCCTCGGAGCCTGCCCCTGGACAGAAAGCCTCGGTGCCGTCGGAGTCGTCCGACAACACGATTACCTCGTCCATCTGAAATGGCAATCTCGACTTATTGATATAACCCTGCCTTCCGACCTTCCTACTTAACGGTGTAGCTAACAAAGGACTCATTAATCTTAACCTATTACAAGCATGGATCTTAAAGTTATTCCGTGGTTCCAGATGCTTACCGTGCCGGGCTATTTGGCCCGGTGGTGCTGTCCTCGATCGGGTCGGCGGTGTCCGCCGCGTAGTAGGGTTTAAGCTGCGATATATTGGCGATCCGTCGCCGTCGATCTCCCGAGCGCTGCAGTCGTACCAGATTCGGAGAGGTGAACTTCACGACGGTGTAGGGGCCGTCATACTTAGGAGCAAGTTTGGCGGCGAATCCCTCAGCCGCGTTCGATAAGGGGTGTTGTCGCAACCATACCTGACTCCCGAGCGTAGGTCTCCATTCGCGCCTCCGAAGGTTATAGTGCCTTGCCTGCTCTAGAGACGCACGTTGAAGGTTCGACCGTACGATGTCGAAGATTCCTCGAAGATGCGATGCCTTGTCTTCGGGGTCCGCATGCACGGCCGCCGATCCAGGAGTGAGTTCGTCGTACAGCATCGCAGGCAGGCGTAGCTCCCGTCTCTGAGTGGGGAATGCTGGAGTAAACCCCGTCGAGTCCGACACACTACTGTTGATTGCGAGGGAAATCTCCAGCAGCATATTATCCCAAGAGCTTTGGTCGTCCTCCGACAGCTGAGATATCAGCGTCTTCACAGTACGATTAGTTCTTTCGGTAGGATTCTCCTGGGGACAATACGGGGCCGTGTACTGGATCTCCACGCCGAGCTTGGTGAAATAGTCTTTTAGGGCCCGACTTGTAAACTGTGTCCCATTGTCGCACACGAACTTCCGGGGGATGCCCACCCGTCCGAGTATGCGTTCTCGAAACGCTTTCTGCACCACCGCAGCGGTGGCCTTCCGGGTCGGGATCAACTCTACCCATTTGGAGAACACGTCGTGGAAAACCATGAGCATAGAGTTCCCTTGTTTTGATCGGGGAAGTGGGCCTACAAAGTCAGCGCAGAGAATGTCGAAGGGTTCGCTCACGACCCGAGTTAACATTCTTCCGGCGGCCTTGGTCTGAATGGTCTTAAATTTCTGGCAAGACTCGCAGCGCCGCACGTGGTGTTTGGCGTCGCGGTACATGCCGGGCCAGAAATATCTCTGGGACAGTCGGGTGATCGTCTTTCGGACCCCCAAGTGTCCTGCGGTTGGGGAATCATGACACTCGTATAAGACACGGGCTCTCTGGGAAGAGGGCACACAGAGTTTCCACGGGAAGTAGTCCTCGTCGTCGGCTCTGTGACCCATATTCCTATAGAGTTGGCCGTTCTCGAGTGTATAATCGGCGAACTTCTCGCGCTCGTCGCGTACTTTCTCTTTCATCTTCCTAGTCCATTCGCACTGGCCCTCGATCTCCACCGCACCCTGAAGTACGTCCCTGGGCTGTCGCGAGAGAGCATCGGCCACGACATTCAACTTCCCTCGTCGGTAGCGCACGTCGAATTGAAACTGTTGCAATTCCAAGGCCCAGCGCGCTATTCGGCCGGAAGGGCTCTCAATAGAGTTTAACCATTTGAGGGCCAAATGGTCAGTAACGACCTCGAATCGGTAGCCTTCCAGGTAACAGCGCATCTTCCTGATAGCCCAGATGATGGCCAGACACTCTTTCTCGGTCGTCGTGTAGTTATGTTCCGCGGGAGTTAGTCGACGGCTGGCGTACGCGATTACCTTCTCTTGGCCCTCGATGTCCTGAGACAACACCGCTCCCAAGCCGACGTCACTCGCGTCTGTTTGCAAGACGAACTTTTGGTCGAAATCCGGACAACCCAACACGGGGGCGGTGGTCAGGCATCTTCTAATTTCTTCCAAGGCGGTTTGCTGTTCCGGTCCCCATGTCCACTTCCGACCTTTCTTCAGTAGCGCGGTAACTGGTTGTACAATGGTCGCGAAGTTAGGAACGAACCTTCGGTACCAGGATGCCATCCCGATCCATTGACGAAGTTCCTTTAGATTAGTGGGTGTCTTCAACCCATTAATCGCAGACACCTTCTCAGGATCCGTCTGAACCCCTTCGCCGCTAATCACGTGTCCGAGGTAAACCAATTTCTGCTTGAAAAAGGTGCACTTTTTCGGATTAATCCTCAAATTGGCTGCCCGGAGTCTGCGGAAGACTTCGGCGAGATTTGCGAAGTGTTGCTCCTCCGTAGCGCTAATGACGATAATGTCGTCTAAGTACGCGAAAGCGACCGGCTCCATCTCCGCCCCGATAACGCTATCCAGAGCGCGTTGGAACGTGGCACTGGCGGAGTGTAACCCGAAGGGCATTACCTTCCATTGGTACAATCCCCGGCCCGGGACAGTGAAGGCCGAGTACTGACGACTATCCCCAGCCATGGGAATTTGCCAATAGCCGTTTTTCAAATCCAACGTGGAGATGTACCGGGCGTGACGCAACTTCTCCAGGATATGATTGATTCTCGGGACCGGGTAGGCGTCGGTCACCGAGTGGACGGCTCGATGGCTCCCGCGCGGAGCAGCTCCTCGACTTGGGTATCGATGACGTGTTGCATCGCCGGGTTCCGTGGGTAATACCTTTGCTTCAGGGGTTTGTCGTCGCGCATGACGATACGGTGTTCAGCGACGTGGGATACCCCATGGAGACTCTCGAACAAAGCTAATTCTCGGTCGACGAAGCCTTGTTGCCTCGGACTTAAAGGCGCGATCCGTCGCTCTTCGTCGGGCCCCTCCACATCCGTTCTAGTGGGTGTCCTGGCGTCGTTTGGTGTGGTCACGGCCTGTTCCGGCGTAGGGTCGGGAACCTCCGCTTCCCCTTGTCTAGCAGTCCCCAATTGGACTCCAGACTCGACAAAGCGCACCGCTTTTCCTCTTCGTCCGGCAGTCCCCGATTGGACTTCAGACGCAACAGGGTGTAGCGCTTCTTGTCGTTCGTCCCCCCGTGGCAAAAGTACCGGGAGTAACAACGGATCTCCTACTTCTCGGGGTTCGGGGCGCAAATCGAGGGTGGCTTGCCCGCATCGTACGTGCGTTCCTGCCGCTCTGAGGAAGTCCATCCCAAGTATCACCCGATCCAACATGGTAGGCATCACCAACATGGGTAAGAGCACCGTGGTTCCGGCCAATGTGACCGGAGTTCGCCACAACTTTGTCACATCCAGACATGACCGGTCGGCCAATGCTATTCTAGTGACGACATCCCGAACCTCGCCTGCGCGGGCGACCATGTTTGTGAAGCTTTCGCTGGCGAAACTCCTCGACGCCCCGGTATCAACGGTGGCGTCCACCCATTTTCCTCCGACTTCCACCGCTGCCGTGATGAGCCCACCGTGTATCCTTAACGGGGGTCTGGTTGTGGTCGGGCCGTTGCTTCGCCCGTCTCCGCCGCACCCGAGTTCCGGCGGAGACGTCCTCCGTTTCCCGAAGCATTCCGGCGGCAGCACTCTATGGTTAGCACTCCTACCCGGCCACAATCCCAACAGAAGTCGCGGCGTGGGTTGGGGCAGTCTCGACGAAAGTGTCCGATCTCACCGCAGCGGCCGCAGGCCCTCTGCAAGTCTACTCGCGAGGTTCCTTGCCCGATCATCCGGTAAGTCGCGTGTCCTGTCGGTGCAATAGGCTCCGAGTTTCGAAAGGGGTTTGGTGACCGTCGAGTTCGCGATCCCTCGTCGTACCCGCTCTTCCCTCCTGGGGTTCCACTTCGGGTCGACTCGAGTTGCTTGACGCTCTCATACTCGGTCGCCATGTGGGTCAGCTGCTTCATCGTCGCGAACTCGTTGCGCTTAATGTACAGCCGGTACTCTGGGGCCATGTTTTCGTATGCTCTGTATAACTCTTCTTCCTCTCGGTATCCGGCCTGCTGCATCTTTGTCCTAAGCTCGATCAAGTATGTCTTGAAAGGCTCTCCTTTCCTCTGTACGCGAGTCCGAATCTCGTCCTCTAATCTTTCGAAGTATCGGGGAGGAAGGAAGAAATCCAGGAATTCCTTCCGGAAAGTTCCCCACGAAGAAGACTGTAGGTGGCTAGTGCGGAACCACCGCGCCGCTGGGCCCTCCAAGATTTCGGACATAGCCCGGGGGATCTCTTCCGGGTTTATCCTATACGTCATCACCTTTTCCTCGAGAGCGGCGATAAGCGTCAATGGATCCGAACTACCATCGAATCGCAGGTTCCACTTGCACATCTTCTCCGGGAGCAAGCGCTGAGTGGGGGTCGCATCGCTCCGTACCTCCTGTAGGCTCGTGGTCCAGCGAACGTCTACTGGCGGCATCTGGCCAGCTTGTGTCATCCCTGGATGTACACCACGAGGACGGGCTGGGGCCTCGATCGGCGTGACGCCGGAACCGGTGGGGACACGGAGGGACTCCGTAAATTTCCCCATCTCGTCGTTTTTCCCCGTTGGGGATGGGCTCGGGGCCCGGCTGCTATACTGCTCCTGCAGCTGGGTTAGTCGGTCCCACACCCGTTGTGGGAAGGATCCTGAGCTGACCAGGTTGGCGAAAGCCTTCCTGGCCTCTTCGACGGTACCATCAGCTTTAAAGCCGAACTCAACGGCGAGGGAGTTGAGTTCGTCTTTCCGGCGAGCATAAATCCAGCGGACTCCTACACCAGGGTTTTTAATAAAATCGGCTTCTTCGTACTCACCATCCGATCCCTTAGGAGTACTCATCGTTTTATCTTCCAGGGCAGATTTTCTTTTAATTGCTTCGATTTCTTCCCGTCGTCGGGTGGAGCAGTCGTCGCGTCTCGGCTTTCCGGGTGACTCTTCTTTTCCAGTGGGTCTTTAGGCCACTTAGGTGAATCCCTAGCTAGTCTCGGTGTCCCTGCTCGGGCGCCACTTGTAAGGATGTTTTCTCGGCCGGGGTACAAATCTCAGTCGTATCCAAGAGTCCTTTACAAGAAATTTGTAAATCACCGGAACACCAGACTAGGGGGTTCCGTTCCACAGGTGAACGGGTAGTTTTGAAGGAGTCTTCGCCGAAGATCTTTATCCACGTCGAAGAAAACGCAGACGACGTTGGTTGCGTAGAGCCCTATTCCCTGAGGGACCTTCGAGCGATGCCGAGCCGGGAGCGTATCTTGCGGGCGTCGGCGGTGAAAAATCCGCCGAGCTGGACCTTCGGGCGAGGCCGAGCCGGGAGGAATACTTCGCGGGCGTAGAGTACCGCGTCTTGAGTCGGGACAAGAAATCCACCGGGCTGGACCTTCGGGCGAGGCCGAGCCGGGAGAGATATTTCGCGGGGTCTTGTGGCAGGGCAGGAAATCCGCCGGGCTGGACCTTCGGGCGAGGCCGAGCCGGGAAGGATACTGGGGTAGTACGTTGGGTAGTAAGAGGACGAGAAGGTTAGGCTCAATCGACCGGCCGGGACGGGTGTCCGCGTGCGAGCCTTGCAACCCTACGGCGGGGATAGGGAAGCTAGGGTTGTGGATAAGGCGGGACGGGAGTCCACGCGCAAATCCCAAAACTACGGAAAAGGCGGGACGGGGGGTCCACGCGCAAATCCCAAACTACGGAAAGAGCGGGAAAACTACGATAACGGATAAGGCGGGACGGGGGGGTCCACGCGCCAATCCCAAAACTACTGAAAAGGGCGGGACGGAAGTCCACGCGCGAATCCCAAAACTACGGAAAAGATGGGAGAACTAGGGGGACGGATAAGGCGGGACGGAAGTCCACGCGCAGATCCCAAAACTACGGGAAAGGCGAGGAAAACTACTGGACCGAATAGGAGGGGTCCACATTCAGGTCCAGTGGTGCTACGATGTTCTACCCCGAACAGGAATACGACTACTGTGCCGAACGGGAGGGGTGTCCGCGTTCGGGCCCAAAACAGCAATTGGAATGAGGTTAAGAAAGGAAAAACACGTGGTCGAGATGTGCGATCATATATTCTTTACCGTTTATTCAAATTACCCTCACTTGAGTCCGCTACACCGCTTTGACCACAAGTGATCCTAGTCGTACTAACCTCGACTGGTCCTTCTCTTATACAATCCTCCTTGCGATCACCCGCGAAACACTGAGTAGAGCCTCGCGACCTCGAACCTGTCGGAACACACGCGATTAGAAATACGGGAACCTCCGCGTTAGGCGTCTGAGCTGGCCTATCCCGCGATCCTCTGTCTGCGAAGGGAAAAAGCCCGGAGCACACGTCTTGCCCGTTCCGCGATCCCGAGAGAAGAGACCTTTTTCCTGTGTGCCCCTCTCTCTTTTCCCTTTTTCCCGCTTTCGGGATTTCTAGTATTTTTCTACTTTAGTATCCTAGGTTGGGATTTCTAGTATTTTTCTACTTTAGTATCCTAGGTTGGGATTTCTAGTATGTGAGGTGTCTTGGCTAAATATCGGTTGGCGTTGCCACCCTAGAACCTGAATTTGTCTTGGCTAAATATCGGTTGGCGTTGCCACCCGGGAACCCAGTTATAACTTATTACTATTTATTTAACGTAATTCATGGAATTTCTCTTAAAAACTAATAACAAATCGACTTCATGGTATCTCTCTTAAATACTATGATATGGGTAATTGTGGCGGACACCCTCTAGGTGGGTCCGTCACACACTCTACCGTCGCCTGACCCACAATCTATATATAGATATATTCGTCCGGGACACTCCGACCGGAAACGTGGCCACGAACGGATGAAGCCGAACCCGTAACACTACGCCAGTCCCCAGTATGCGCAGCCCCGGATCAACTATTAACCGAATGGGAAAATAATGTCATCGACCAAGTCTTAGCGGATATGCAGGAGACAGGCTGGGATGAAAACTTCTTGGAGGGGCCGGTACCGCTCGCCGTAAGAGGGCCGGTACCGCTCGCCGTAAGAGACCCGAGTGCGGCCGTCGTTCTGCCAACATCCGCTGACCATTGCCCGTTACCGAAAGGTTGGATCGGGGCCGGCAATTTGCAAGTTCTGCCCACCACAATTTGCCAGCAGATCGCGGAGAAACTGGCGGATCGGGTCGGACAAGGACGTCGCGTACGCTTTGCGGTCAAAGGAAGGGACGTTCGCTATGTCATCACTGTGCGCAACAATGGCCAGGTCTTCATCAGCCCCCGGCAGGAAAGAAGGGGGTGTGACGACCCACTCTAACGACCGGGACGTAGGGATGTCAAAAATATATCAAAATAACAATATATCGATATATGTTTTTCAAAAAAAAAATATATTTATATCGTGATATTTATTTAGCCAAATATCACAATATCGATATTTTATTTTTCGATATTATTTGATATTTGCATATCTTTCTCTCATCTGTGCACAAAAAAATGAAGCGTGTTAAAATTTATTTCGGTGAAATTAATAAAAACAACCTAAGTGCAAACTTTATTTGAAAACTATTAAAACAAGTGGGAATACATCAAAAATGTTATCCCACTTGAAAAACAAAAACTTTTTTGTGTAGAACTAATAAAATAAGAAAATTAATAAAACGAATTACAGGGGTGGTCAAAAGTATTTTCACAAATTTAAATGTTGACTGTACTCATATTTTTAACTTATAATATAAACTTTTGGAACCTATAGAAAGAGCACTTCAATTCCGTTAAAATGATACAAAAATGTTCTTAGCCCATTAAGACCCCTTTGAAAAGTGAGAAAATTTTGTGAAAGTCGAATTTTTAACTTTTTTCTGGGGCTTAAAACAAAAAAGTGTTGATGCAAAGTTGTTCCCCAATCAAAATTAATAATAACTGCAAAAAAAAAAAATTTCAAAATATTTTCCCTTGTATTTTGTATGATTTTTGGAATGGAGAATCTCAGTAAAATTTTGTATGAAAAGGAAGAAAAAGCGGCTAAAATAGCTATTTTCAAAAAATCATAAAAAAATACAAGAAAAATATATTTTTATTTTCTTTTTCAGTTATTTTTAGTTTTGATTGGGGAACAACTTTGCATTAAAACTTTTTTGCTTTAAGCCCCAGGAAAAAAGTTGAATATCTGACTTTCAAAAAAAATTTCCTAATTTGCTCACTTTTCAAAGGTTGCTTAATGGGTTAAGAAAATTTTTGTGTCGTTTGAGGGGGAGATACATATATAATTGCAATCATAATTCTAATTGTTTTATCTTAAGTTTTCCTATCTTTTGTTTTTATACCCTTGTAGAGGGTATTATAATTTCACTCAGATGTTTGCAACGCAGTGAAGGAAACGTTTCCGACCACATAAAGTATATATATTCTTGATCAACACCAATAGCCGAGTCTATCTAGCCATGTCCGTCTGTCCGTCTGTCCGTTTCTATGCGAACTAGTCTCTCAGTTTTAAAGCTATCGCGATGAAACTTTCCCGAAAGTCTTATTTCTATTGCAGGTAGTACATATGTCGGAGAGAGCCGGATCGGACTACTATATTTTAAGGCTCCCATTGGAATATTCAAACAAATTTAAGAAAATTCATTGTAACTTTGTAGGAAGTAGGCGTTTTGATTCTTGACCACTTAAAAACAAAATTGAAATAAATAGAAACGCTGAATCTGGAATCCCTGGAACTGCACCGAGTGAGCATTCTTTTATCTACAAGGGTATATAAGCTTCGGCTGGCCGAAGGTAGCTTCCTTTCTTTTTTATTATAGTTTTCAGTTTGTATTCTTTAAGGAAAAGGTGACAAGAAGTCCAGAAGTAAAATATGTTTAAGTTGGTTAAAGTTAAAGTCTTTAGTTGGGTTCCAAACCACTCGCCCGGGGTGGCAACCCCCTAGATGAAATCAGGTTTGGGCAACTGATATTTATCATGGACACTAGAATACTAAAAATCCCAATACTAAAAATACTAAAAATCCCAAAAAAAGGTAAGAAAACAGGGAAAAGGGAAAAACGTAAAGCGGACACACTACGAGAAGGCTCGCTTTCTTGGCTTCGGGCTTTCGATCGAGGTGGTCACGCGCGCGGAAGGAGAAAAATACGGTGAAGTCGGAAAGTGAGTCGACGGATAGAGAAAAGTTAGTGAAATAAACGACAGAGACGGTGCAGTGAATCGGAAAGATTAAAAACAAATGAATAAATTGTGCAAAGATTAACGAAAACGATCTTGGTGTTAATTATTTGAACCCCTTTCCCTTTTTCTCCCATGAAACTACATTCGGTAGTCGGAATCCGACTAGTTATTGGAAAGGTTAGGTCCTTTCGCCCTTACTTAACCCAGTAGTTAATGGAAAGGCTAGATCCTTCCGCCCTTGGTCCGTCTGGTAGGTAGTGGAAAGTCTAGATCCTTCCATCCTTGTTCAGTCTGGTAGAGAGTGGAAAGGCTAGATCCTTCCATACCCGTTGTTTAAACAGGTGGTTATTGGAAAGGTTAGGCCCTTCCACGCCCGTTTAACCTGGTAGTTAGAGGAGAGGTCCGATCCCCCCGAACCCGTCAAGTAGTCCGGCTGCGGCCTCGTCCGAAGGTCCAGTCTGTCTAGAGTTAGAATACGAAGACGAGGACTACCGTAACAGGCGAGTATAGAGCGTATGGATACCGTCCCTACCCTAGACTCTGTCTGTCTGTAACATCCTTCCCGGCCAATCAAGTAATTCGGCTGCGGCCTCGCCCGAAGGTCCAGCCCGTGGAATTTTCCGGAGTGTGCGGATATCATCCCTACTTTAAGACCTACTCAAGATAATCTTCAAAAAAATTCCTGTTCACGAAACGTGAATATAACTCTTTAGCCCAGTGTCTCAGTGACTTACAAATTAAAAAAAATTATTTTTTTTTAAAAGTGCCAAAAACAACATTTTGAAAAAGTCAAAAATAAAGTCAAAAATACTCACACAAAAAGTACTCCAAACTATAAGAAACTATTTATTAATGTTAATTTAATCAATCTTAGTTCGTCCTAAATTATTTCCAATCCATTTTTTAAGAACTTAGACCAAATAACAATTAAAATCAAAAGGCTCTTTAACCATTCACTTTTCCCCTGATATCAAAGAACTGTACTAGGCAGAAAGCGACCTCTGTTGGCCTAAGGCCTTTTTGTATGAAAAACGGGTGTCTCAACTTACACGCTCAAAGTGTCCCAACTTACACAAAATGGGATGTTTCGGGAAAAAATTAATAACTTTTTTTCTGACTGTCACCTTAAGCTGATTCTTTTTTTAATTTGTTAACAGTTAATATACTAATGTTTTAAATCTCTTACCAAGTTAATTTAAGGACGTTATTAATTTTAAATAGAATTTTGAAAAAAGTAGACAAAACTTTTTTGGTAAAAAAAAGCTTAAAAAACAGCTTAAGTCTGGCGAGAGCCTGGCTTATAATGTTTTCCCCAAAAGTTTTGTCACTAAAAACAACTACAAAAAATAAATAAAAACAATTTTTTAGTGGCTAAGTTTTGAGAAAATTGAGTGTCTCAACTTACAGACCGTCCCAACCTACAGACCTCTCCCCTATAATAAATAATATATAAACCAATAACGAATACTTACTACTCAAAGACGAGAAGGATGTGATGACTTATGAGACAAACGAAGACTTGTTTCATATTACCAATATTAGCCTTTATAAAGAATTAATAAGAACCGAAATTGGACTTACAAATAAATCTACAAATTCTGATATCAAATGGGAAATAGCTCAAAACCTTAATATAGTTCAAATTCTTTTAACTCAACTTTTGTCCTCAAGAAATAAAAGAGGAATTAATGAATTAGGGACACTTTCGAAATTGATATCAGGAACTCCTGGTCATGATGATTTTATGAAAAAAGAAAATAAAATTAACGACTTAATTATAAACAATAATAAACAACTAGTAATAAATTCGAAAATGTTTTCAGAAATTGAGTTAATTTTAAAAACCCTTAACACCATGATCTTTAACAAACAAGCGGTTTTTAGAAATCACCGTTTGCCATTAATAACGTTTGATTTACAAAATTTAACTGACATTATCACTTTAGCGAAAATAGACATTTTTAATACAACAATTTTAAACGAAAATTATATAAAAGAAATATTTAAACATGAACAAAAACCAATTGTACTCTCAGATCTTTTAGACATCTCAACATTTAAAATAATAAAAAACCAAGATCTACTTATAATTTATGTGAGACTTTAACTTTTTATTATGAGACACCTTGTGACTGCTTGGGCCTTTTTAACTGCTCATATTTGGTCGAGCCCCCAAATGTGAGACCAGGTGTTTTCCTCGACTCGATTTTATTAATATATCAGATTAAACTTAAATTCAAACGCGTCAATTAAATTCTGCTGCTGCTTCTCCTGC
This sequence comes from Drosophila takahashii, assembly GCF_030179915.1. Classification (NCBI taxonomy): domain Eukaryota; kingdom Metazoa; phylum Arthropoda; class Insecta; order Diptera; family Drosophilidae; genus Drosophila; species Drosophila takahashii. The sequence goes on from NC_091678.1 coordinate 34,893,498, forward strand.
TCACTGTCGTCTCCTGCTTTTTTCCTTCCTTACTGCCTCTCATCGCTTCTTCCCTTGGTATTTTTCTGCTTCTGCTGGTATTTTCTGCTGTTAGGTATAATGCCATCTTCTGTTGTGGTCTCCTTAAACTATAAACCAATCTTACATTCGGCCATTCCTGACTACTCATCTGTCCCAGATGACCAATCATCTTTATTGTCTTCTACATAACGCCACAGCTTCATAGAATCACAGCTGGTTGAGGTATTGATGGACCTTCTATTTCAGCTGCTTTCCGAACATCGTATCGACCGTTCCTTTTTACTTTTAAAACTTCGTAAGGTCCCAAATATTCGCTGGATAGTTTCCTTCCAGCAACAACTTGTGTGCGGCGTATTGCGACTAAATCTCCGACTTGATATCCGACTTCTGGCTTCCGCTTCTGGTCAAAATGTTTCTTGTAATGAATCCTGTGCTTTTTGTATTTCTATTCTAGCATCGTGCCCAGAGCATGTAAAAAACAGTTGACTATTTCTAGCTGTCTCAAAATAACTCTCACTTTGGGACCCTTTGAGCAAATAGTCACATAGAAACTGTTTATTTCCTTTCAAAGGGTTTTAGGACTTTGCTCAACCAGTAACCGATTTTTTAGTTTCAAAACGGTTTCGGTTGATCAAAGACCGTTTGAACTGAACGGAGAGCAAAATCGGTCTTTTGCTTCTATATACGTATACGTGTGAGTGTAAAAGTTTTAAACGTTCGGTTTTCAAATTCGTGTCGCGTTCTTGGTCGCGAACCATGGGCCGCGATGCAGCTTCATGGCATAAGTAAGATAATAGTATTTCAGTTTTTTATTATAACATTTTTAACTTAAACAGACGTTTCCTATTTGAAAACCAAAAGAAAGTACCATCACTCGATGTAGTTACTAGGTGGAATTCTACCTATAATATGGTGGATAAATTGAGTCAACTAAATGAGTTCCTTTCTGGGCAATCTAATATTAGTATTAACGTGGATTGGGAGTGCAATGAATCTTATCTAGAAGCGTATAAAGATGCGTATGAAGCGACATTAAAATTACAAGAACAGAAGTTAGTTGATATGTCCTTTATTATTAGGTTTAATACATATTTAATTGGTTCGCATTATGCACGAGCTTAAGAGTACAGAAAAAGTAGAGATGGGATATCAATAAGGTAGTGAACATTCACCACGACACGTCACGATTAATCCACAGGGTGATCTTGTCGGAATGAATAGGGCTGCCATTCTTTTAAACATAACATTTCTTCCCCTCTCAGGGTGATGAGGAAAATATTACTCTCGGCTTACGAACTCTGGTGGATCGCCGAAGGATCTGTTGTGGTGGTGGCGCCAACTGAGGAGTATCCTGTCTCCCGGACTCCTTCCTTTGTTCCTCATCCTCAGGAGTCGATAGTGGAGTGCTAAAATGGTCATCGTCTGGATCTTCGCCAAGGTGGTTCTTGTGCGGAGCACTGATACTTTGGCTCGCTTCGACGCTAATTGGGAGGATTTCGTTGTTTACTTCCTCACCCTTCCCGTAGGTGGTGGAGGCGGGACTCGAAATATTTACTTCTTCTTGGTGTTCCTGAATGTCCCCCTCCAGTGGAGGTCAATATGTCGCTTATAGATTTTGTTGTTGTGGGCGATTTCATAATGGAGGTCACCTGAGTTCTTGACAATTTTTCCTGGCACCCACTTATCGATTCGCGGAGTGTAGGTCGCAAAGTAGACTCTCTGACCTGGAACAAATCGTCGGAATGTCTGCTTGCATTGTGTTGATTGCTTGGATGTTACTTTGCTCTGGGGTCCGTCAGGGCGAATTAGATCCAGGCGCGTGCGTAGTTGTCTGCCCATAAATAGTTTCGCTGGTGACTCGCCTGTTGTGGAGTGTTGAGCGTTGTTGTACTGACGGAGGAATTCGTTGAGATCTGCCTGTAAGGAACTAGAAGAAGTACCCATTGCTTTAAGGGCACCTTTGACGGTTTGTACATTGCGCTCAGCTTGTCCGTTCGTTGCGGGGTGATATGGGGCTGTGTACTTATGGTATTTTACTCCGATTTTGGTCAAAAAATCGTTGAACTCCTCGGATTTAAAATTGGTTCCGTTATCGGAAACAATCATCTGGGGTACTCCAAACTTCGCAAAAAGGTTATCCAGTAAAGCGCTGGTAGCTGACGCTGTGATTGATTTTGTAACTGCCACGTCTAGCCATTTGGAGAAAGCATCCGTGATTATCAGTAACATCTTGCCCTGAAATGGTCCAGCATAGTCGATATGCACGCGTTCCCAGGGTGCTTTCGGATATTCCCAGTGATGCTGAGAATATTTCGGCGGAAAATTAGCATTTTTTGCGCAATCCTCACATAATTTGGCTATGTTTTCAATGTCCTTATCAATCCCTGGCCAATATGTAAACGAACGAGCAATGCTCTTCATTTTGACGATACCCAAGTGAGCACCATGAAGTTCTTCTAGTACCAACTTGCTCAGTTTGGTCGGGATTACCACTCTGTGTTCGTAAATTAGGCAGCCAGATGAGACTTGGTAGTGATGTTCTGGAGCTTTTTATCCTGCTCGCTTGAGGCATTGGCCCCCTTCAATCGCTTGTATTATTTTTCCCAACTGGTCATCTTTCCTTGTCTCCAGTGCTATTCGAGTAGATGTTAATGGTAGCTGTCTAATTTGGCGAATTACAAAGTTGTCAAATGCATCGGATTCTACGTCGCAGTTCTGTTTTTCCATGATAGGCAAACGGGATAAGTAGTCGGCATTGCAATTTTCCTTGGATCTTTTTGCTATCACCTCAAAGTCAAAGTTAGACAAAAAGTCGGCGTAGTTTGCCATACGCGAGATGCATAACGTTGGTAACGATTTCACTGGGTGAAGTATCTGGGAAAGCGGCTTATTGTCTGTTATAAGGGTCCAATGCCTTGCGTACAGATACTTAAAGAATCTGTTCACCGCCCATACGATAGCGAGCGCCTCTTTATCAATCTGGGGATATCGCTGTTCTGTTCCAGTCAGCGTTCGACTTGCATAGGCTATTGGTCTCTCTTTTCCATCCATCAGGCGGTGTGACAAAACAGCACCCAGACCAGTTGGGCTGGCGTCTGTTGCTAGTAGCAGTGGGAGCGAGGGGTCATATGGCATTAATACTTGTGGTGATACTAGCAAGTCCTTAATGCTATTGTACGCCGAATTGTGATTTGCAGTCCAATAAAACTTGCCTTCCTTAAGGAGATTCCTAAGCGGTCTTTCTAAACTGGCCAGGTTTGGAATGAAGTTGGTGTAGTACGCTGCTTTTCCCAGAAATAGTTGTACGTCCTCAATTGATTTCGGCATTGGTGCATAAAGGACGGCTTCAACGTGTTTGTTCGATTTTTGAATACCCTGATCATTGATCTTATGACCTAGAAACTCGATCGATCGGGCGGCGAATACACACTTGTTCTTATTCAGCTTGAACCCCAGGGTCTTCAGTGTACGTAATGTTTTGTCTAAGATTTTTAGAAGCTCCTCCACATTATTAGCGTAGATCAAGATATCATCGAAAAAATTTAAAATGTTCGGAATGCCTTGAAGCACAGATTCCATTGTGCGCTGCCAAATTGCAGGTATATTTGCAGCGCCATAGACTGCACGTGTTGGGCGAATTAGACCATGCGTAGGAGTGTTTAATGTCAACACGTGACCAAATTCCTCGTCGATAGGCAAGTGTGAATAGGCATCCGTTACATCTAAGTGAGCGAATACTGTGGCTCCTCTCATTTTGTTAAAGATATCTTCTGCTCTCGGGATGGGATGTTCGTCGATAATCATTTGCGGGTTTACTGTAGGCTTGTAATTGCCTGTAATGCGAATGCCTCCATTCTTCTTTGTTACTACATGTGTAGTTGATGCCCACTCTGAAAATTCGACACGTTTGTAAAATCCTGCCGCAATTTTTGATTCGATTTCCTTGGCGTAAGCATCCTTCAGTGCAAAGGGTACCTCTCTTGGTCGTGCGAATATCGGCTTGGCATCCGCTTTGAGGTGAACTTTTGCAGGTGGTCCCTTAAACATGCCCGCTGTTGCACTGAAAACATCTGTGAATTGTTGAAGTAATTGTTGAAGGCGCAACATCTCAGCTGTGCTCAAGTCTGTCGCTCGTATTTCGTATTGACCAACGCTCTACTCGCATTTGAGGTTCCCTGAGCGGACGACTGCGGTGTCTGATCGGGCGCAAATAGGCTTGAAAAGTTTATTTCTCGCACGAATTGTGAAATCCATTCTCGTCCACATAATGTGTCAAAGTTTCCCTCCACTACATACAGATTTAGTTTCTGGGTGGTGTTCTTATATTTAACTCTGACCACTGCACGACCTATACAGTTGACGATGTGACCTGTGTAGCTCGCAAATCTTCGGTTCGTATTTGTTAGGGGTGTTGTAGGTAAATTCTTCCGAAATTCGACATGATTTATGATGCTACATGGAGCCCCTGTATCTAGTTCCATTACTATTTCCTTCCCATTGATCTGCATTTGAATCATTTTCTTACTGTGTTTCCCTGACGTGCTCAGTTTATTACATTGGCGCAATACTTGCACCTGCTTATTTTCCTCTGCTTCGGAGTCAGTGATTTGGTTTGTAGTACATTTGCACATCTTTCTTATGTGTCCCAGTTTGCCACATGAAAAACATTTCTCATTTTTGAATTTGCAATTCTTTCGAAGATGTTGGCCCCCACAGCCGTAACAAAAATTCATCTGCGTGTATCCCGATGTATTTCCTTGTTTCTTTCTTACTGGTGAATACCCCATTTTGTACGTAGGTTCTGGCTTGATTGTTGTCTCGTGGAATACCGATTCTGATGCATTTACTATCCCCGTGGATCGATGCGTAAGTTCTCTGGAATAAGCAATTTCGTAAGCATCTGTAAAAGTTCTCGGTTGTTTAGAAATAATCTCGTCACATATACTGCGAGACTCCATTCCAAAGAGCATTTGCTCCGTTAGCATTCTATCTAGAAAAGATCCGAAATCACAATATGTTGCTGCTTGTCGCAGACGCAGCGCATATGTCGCAATTGATTCTCCTGCTTCCTGACGAATCTGCCTGAATTTAAAGCTCTCAGCGAACGTGTTTCGCTTTCCATCGAAGTGGTTAATTAGCACCTCTTTAATTTCGGTAAACTGAAGATCTTCCGGATTTCGTGGACTTATCAAAATTCGCAACGCGGAATTAAGCTCTGGACCCATATGGACTCGGATGTAGTTTTTATATTCAGCAATTGGGATTTTGCTCAGTTGTAATGCCCATTCGAATCGTGTGAAGTATTCTCGTACCGATGCGTCCTCGCCCGCCTTGTAGTTTTCCATTGAAAACGGCGGCGTCATTGAAGAGCTGCTTGCCTGGCCAGCATTTGTGGCTGCTTGGGTTATTGCAGCACTTATGGAAGCAATTAAGCTGTTCAGATCCAGGTTTCCGTCTGCCATGTTGACTCACTTCTGACACCAAATAATATGTCCTTTATTATTAGGTTTAATACATATTTAATTGGTTCGCATTATGCACGAGCTTAAGAGTACAGAAAAAGTAGAGATGGGATATCAATAAGGTAGTGAACATTCACCACGACACGTCACGATTAATCCACAGGGTGATCTTGTCGGAATGAATAGGGCTGCCATTCTTTTAAACATAACATTAGTCTTTACAGATTTCTTCATAATATGGATGGAGCTGAAGTTAAAGTGTAACAACAGCAATAACTACCTAAAAAAAAATTATTGACGCAAATTAAATTACGGGAAGTGAAGTTGCTGGAAAATGAAGCCTTGCTTGCTGCAATATATATGGACCCAAGAGTAAATTGCGTTATAACGGAGAACCAAAAATATGTGGCAAAATTAAACTTAAAGAAAATTGCGCGTCGATTGCTCGAGATAAAGCATGTAAGACTAAGATAAATTATTAATTATTTTTAGAAAAGTAAATGTTCCTGTAAAAACATGGGTAATAATCCAGAAGAGGGGCCTGTGTCCCAAAAATGGCGAAAAAATTACCCTCGATGGAATCTTAGGGATCTACGTGCAGAAGATTATTGGCGGAAATGCATGGTGCTCTTGTAATTGCATTTCAGAGTTGCGTGTCTTGCTATATAAACAAAGTAGCATTTTCTAGGCACAGGCCCCTCTTCTAGACTATTACCAAAACATGTTACCTACATTTTAAAACCACTTTAAAAAACAAGTTGATTTTTTTCTAATTATTTAAGGTGGATTCCGAAAGACCAGAGCTAGCAACAGGCGACCTGGGTATCCCTGACCAGCCGGGGTCCGTACCCGAAGAAAATTCTTAATTTTCCGCATTTTTGGATGGCTGTACGCCAACAAACGACGTCAATTAAGAGCCCTTATCTTCCAAACTTGACAATATTTATGCCGATATCGAAGGCTTTAATTTGAAGTATAGACGCTTGCCATTAAAATCTGATATTTTGAAGTTTTACAATGACATGAAGCTGCATTCCCCACTTCTCAACGCGCTCGCACTGGTTGTGTTAGCTATACCGGCGACTCAAGTATCGGTTGAACGTGCATTCTCGGCGCTTCATTTCATTTTAAGTGTAAAAAGAAGTGCAGAAAATTTAAGTTCGCTATTAATTGTAAAGCTAAAACCTGAATAAGGGCCGGTTTCTCGAGTGCCGGCTAACATTTCTCGAACAGATAAAGTCCCTGCTAAGGCATTTTGGCTTTCTCGAGCATAAATGTGAGAGCTAACTTTGACAGGGACTCGGAGTCCCTGTTAAGCGTTTTCGACTCGATAGAATGACAGCTGATTTCCCAAAGCCAACTATGAAGATGAAACGAAATCACAGCTGACTTTTCCTTTAAATTATACCCAAACAGCTGATGAAATAATCTAAGCACGCCATTTTTTACCCTTCACAGCACAATTCTGTGCGTTAACAGCACTCTGTAATTGTTTCTCGTTCATATAAATTAAAGCAGTCGAGAAAGCCGATTTGCTTTTACGAACAGTTTATCTGGTATTTAAGTTTTTC